>NC_089592.1:40050878-40754666 GCF_019320115.1 Miscanthus floridulus | reverse complement strand
CATTAAGGATGTGACAGGCCATCTACGGGCGATGGATGAGCGCCGGGAGCAAGCGACAGCAACAAAGGACAGCAGGAAACTCCTGCTGATAGAAGAGGAGTGGGCTGCTCGATGGAACTCTGGGAAGGCAGCCTTCTCCAGTCACGGTGGCGATGGCAAGCGCCGCGGCAAGGCTTCTTCAGAGAAGAAGTAGGTCGACCCCAATGCCTATCGGTGTTGTGGGAAGATGGGCCATTAGGCATGGGAGTGCCCAAATTGCAAGTAGGAGAAGAAGGCTCAGGCTCATCTAGTGCAAGCTGATGATGAGGATGACGCCACTATCCTGATGGTGATGTTCTGTGCACTTCACGACATTGAGGCCGAGGAGAGGGATGAGGCGACGATGGTGGAAGGACCTGGGAAGGCCGTGAAGACTGTCAACCTTGACGAACCACATGCCTAAGTCCACCTCAGACATGTGGGTGCCAACCAGGAGCAGTGGTGGTATCTAGACTCTGGTGCCAGCAACCACATGATAGGCTCCAAGGAATCCTTCTCCGAGCTTGACGACGATGTTACCGATACGGTGAAGTTTGGTGACGGCTCAAGGGTGGCTATCCAAGGGCGCGACACCATCATCTTCAGGTGCCAGAACAGGGAGCACCATGTGCTAATGGATGTATATTACATCCCGTAGCTACATTCTAGCATCATCAGCATTGGTCAGCTAGATGAGCATGGTAGCGAGGTACTGATCAAGGACGGAGTCCTTAGGATCAAGGACCGGGAGCAGCGACTTATCGCCAAGGTGAAGAGGTCCCTAAACTGGTTATACCTGCTCGACCTGAAGGTAGAGCAGCCGGTGTGCCTAGCGGTAAGGCACTCTAAGGAACCATGGGTGTGGCATGCCTGGTTCGGACATCTCAACTTCGATGCGCTTGGTCGGCTAGGAGAAGATGATCCGAGAGCTACCCCACATCAAGCATGGAGGCAAGCTGTGTGACAGCTGCCTGGCTGGGAAGCAGAGGAGGCTACCATTCCCAAAGGTAGCCAAGTTTCACGCGAAGGATGTTCTCGAGCTCGTCCATGGCGACCTCTGCAGGCCGATCATGCCTACTACAAACGGTGGTCAGCGATACTTCCTCCTGCTCATGGATGATTGCAGTCGCTACATGTGGCTACAACTCTTAACGAGCAAGGACGAAGCAATGACGGTGATCAAGAAGTTCAAGATGCGTGCGTAGGCCGAGAGCGGCAAGAAGCTCCACGTGCTGAGGACTGATCACAGTGGCAAATTCACTTCGGTGGAGTTCACTGCGTACTACGTGGATCAGGGTGTGGGGCAACACCACACCACATCATTTTAGAAGAGTAGATGTCCACACCCACGCACTAACCATCCCCCTCCATATATTCAAACACATGGAAGTGCGAGGAGGCTATCGGATCAAACCCCAATCAAGCCTCACCAATAGAATGGATTCTAGACGGCAGTACCTTCAACTTCTAGGTTGCCAGATTACAGACAACATAGTGGTATTGCTCTAGCAAAGGATGAGGCCGTTGCAGCAATCTGAGACAGCTATATTATTCATGGTGAAGGGCAAGAAGGATAAGGGGAGGTAAACACCAGTGATGATGGTGAAGTTTCGTTGGCCATAGATTCCATCATAGAAGAAGCCAGCCATAGTCTAGAGCATCAACTTATGGTTGTTTGAGATGAGGCATTTTTAGGAGCGACAGACACATTTGCAGTTGAACAAGAAGCGGACAGAGAGGCGGCAGAGGATCTTGATAAAGACATCATCCATGAGGTTGGCCTGTGTGTTCCTCTTGTTAAGGGCCTCCTCCATTTCATCAGTGTGTAGTAGGATGAGAGCTTGCTCAGTAATGAGATCACTGAAGAGGAAAATAATCCAACAAAGATCCATCAGTGAAGTCCACAACTCATACCAAAGTGCAACTTTAACAACCATTAATAATTTTCATCATACAACCTCATCTAAATTTAGAGTAGCACCATATAGATATATATAACTCAAACTTGAGTAGCAGTTAATGGAGCTGTAACCATTACAATTCTAGCCAAATCAAGTCTAATAATCACACTTACAATCAGTACATGAGCTCAGAGCTTCTTCCATAGGAGACGGACAAAGATTAAGAGGACTACAATTACAATAGTTTTGAAGGAGAAAGAGGGTGGAGCAGCTATTGGGTTTTGAAGACAGAAGTCATCATCATTAGTTAAGGGTGGATTTGAGTTGGTTCTTGATTTGAAGGCAGCAATTCCATCTTCATAGGAGTTGTACTTTTTATAACAAGCACCACGAAACCTATGAACTTATTCCTGGCAGTCAGGCTAGTTGTAGTAAAGTCCTGGCTCACGGCCATTGAACACAACATAGCAGGGATGACTCATCTCAAATCTACATAACCCAAATAGGCTACCTTAGTTTTCACAAGTAGAATGTCAGTGAACATGTGGTAGTGATCATCATTGGCATCAGTTGCAACATGTGTAGCTTAAACATTAGTGGCCTCAATCATGTGAATGATGGACACAAAGCATTGATTTGCTTTCGATGCCTTCCTCTTATTTGGAACCAAATGGACAACTTGGTTGTCAACAAGGAGAAGACAAAGAAAGCAAACATATGAGCTACATCCTAATACATCCAATAGCCATGTAGACATCATTGGCACAGAAATGTGGCATCAGATATGTTACAAGTTCAAAATACCATAAGGACTCACTGGTGGCACTGGAACATACGAAACACAAATCTAGAATCAAGGAAGCACTGGATAGAAAAAATAGTTTAAGGTAGAAGTGAAGGGCCTATTTGTTTGCCAAGACAGATAGGTATAATCAAGTAAGCACTTGATAATTAACAGGCCTAGTTGCACAAAGGCATTTACAGTAAGAACACTGAATATATGTAGAAAACCAAGACACCAGCAAAAAACCAACCAGTGCCACCTCCTAGTTCTTTTCATCATCATTGGCCTAACCAGATCTCCAATGCTACAATGTTTCTTGTATACCTCATGTTCAAGCAAGGACCAAACAGTGAAGCGAACAAGAAAAGGCGAGAAAGGAGACCTACGGACCGGATCTATCGCCTCTGTCGTGGCACACAATGGACATAGACACCAGTGCTACCATGCTCCACCAGGAAGCCTGGCTGCCTAGGCTCCAAAAGGATGCCTGAGCCACCACAGCACATCAGGGATCCTCCGCCGTCGTCGCTACCGCAAGTCCAACAGGCACAAATTTGTTTCCACTTGCAGGCGATATCCAATATATATAGGTCAACCTGTAGGGCATCCACACAGAGAATATATACTACTATAAGGACTCCAAAGACATGTCAACACAACCAGGCATCTAGCACAATGGTGAAGATGGTCCATTCCTTGCTCTGGGTCTCAGGTTCGAATCCCAGGTCTCATGGTTTTTTTCAATTAGATTTTATTAAACCCTGGCGACACACAGGGTATAAGTAACATGCAAGCCAGCGGGTCCCATAGATCTGATGGAGATGGAGAAAGATTGGGTCCCACATGTTAGATGGAGAAGGGTCTGCAAGTGACATGCAAGCCATCGGCTCCCATAGGTGGAAGCTCTAGTTTGGTTTTGGTGAATTGATGAAACCCTAAGTGCTAACCTAGTTTATCAAAGTGATTATGAGATAGGTAGCACTACTCCAAGTGATGAAGCAAATGAAGATCATGACATGATGATGGAGATGGCATGGTGATGATCAAATGCTTGGAAAAGAAGAAAGAAAAACAAAAAGCTCAAGGCAAAGGTGAAATTGATAGGAGCTTTTTGGTTTAGTGATCGAGACACTTAGAGAGTATGATCACATTTAGGATCGATAGTTGTACTATTAAGAGGGGTGAAACTCGTATCAAAATGCGATTATCAAAGTGTCACTAGATGCTCTAACTCATTGCATATGCATTTAGGATCTAATGGAGTGCTAACACCCTTGAAAACATTTATGAAAATATGCTAACACATGTGCACAAGGTGATACACTTGGTGGTTGGCACATTTGAGCAAGGGTGGAGAAGTTGGTGAAATGAAGGAGGTTATAGTCACTGAAAAATAGTGACTAGACGTTGGTCACATTGTGACCAGACTCGGGGGAGCAGTGTCCGGTCATTTATAAAAATCAGTGGAGTGCTCGGGCTACTCTCAGCCTGAGACCGAACGTAGGTGACCAGACTCTAGCTGAACACTGTTCAACGTCCGGTCCTACTGATGTGGCAGTGCACAAAAAAAGGGTGTGCAACCAGACACTGAGCGAGTTCGGTTGGGCCTGACCGGACGCATCAGGTTGCAAAAAATTCTCTAAAACCTTACTGGAAACAACCAGACTCTAGTGATGGAGCGTCCGGTCACTTTGAGCAGCGCGTCCGGTCGCAACTTAACACTTGGCGCGAAGTAGACTAGCCATTGCGATCGCGTGGACGAGGTTAAACCGAGGGGCCATGTGGCAAAAAGCTTCTCTAGTAAATTACTCATGGCTTGTGTGATCCTCATCTTCTGTTGGTTGTGCGGCACCCTATTGAGGATTTGGCATGTGATGCCATTTAGCGTGTGAACCTCCAAGTGAGTGAATCGCCACAACAAGGACTATCTTGCCAGCAAGCAAGTGAACCTCAGTAAAAAAAATCATTGTGTCATCATTTGATTCCGAGGTGATTGGTATTTATTGGTATTCATTCTTGTGATTGATTGGTTCATTCCTCGACTCAGCGGTATAACCATCTTGCTCTCTCTCTTTACATTACCACAAACTTGTTGTCAAGCTCTTTAAGCTAGTCATGAGAGCTTGTTAGTTTGGTTAGTGTGGCTCTTTAGTTAGCCTTTGAGAGCACACTAACTTAGTGTAGTGACATAGCCATTGTGTGGATAGAGACTATAGAAACTAGAATTATGGTAGGTGGCTTGCAATTTAGTAGGCTAGCACAACACTCGCTTCGCCTCATATTTGTCTAACCAGTTTGCTAAGTGTTGTTGTAGAAATTTTAATAGGCCATTCAGCCCCCCCTCTAGCCATTAGGACCTTACAAGTGGTATCGGAGCCGTGGTCACCATGATTTGAGGCTAAACAACCTTCGGTGTCAAAATGGCTCAAATCAACAACACCAAGAAGCCACCCCAATTTGATGGCTCCAACTATCCCTATTGGAAGGCTAAGATGACAATATATATCATGTCAATCAATAGGAAGGTTTGGAATGTGGTGGAGACCAAGATTGAGATTGATGATGAAAAGGCTCCCACCGCTGTCGAAGAGATGCTACTCCAAAATAATGACATTGCTCTTAGTGCCATCCATGATGCTTTGGATGAGAGAATATTTGAGCAAATCAAGAACATTGAGAGAGCTCATGAGGCATGGAAGAAGTTGGAGGAATCATTTGAGGGCACTGAAGCCGTGAAGGGTGCAAGGCATACATTCTCAAGGAGAAGTTTGCAAGCTTCAAGATGAAGGAGGATGAGAGTGTGTCAGAGATGTTTCATATGCTTCAAGTGCTTGTCAACAATCTCAAAGCACTTGGAGAAGAGGTGAAGGACAAGGACTTCTTCCATAAGTTCTTTGAGATGCTTACCGTCAAGATTTGGCACATTGGTCACTATTCTAGTGAGGAGTGGTTTGGACACCATGACATCAAACCAAGTGTTGGGAGATATAATGACCGATGATACATATAGAGATGATGATGAGAAGGAAGAAAAGAAGGAGAAGAAAGATGGGAAGAAGAAGAGTGTGGCATTCAAGGCCACATCATCCAAAGGCAAGGCAAAGCAAGAATCATCAAGTGAAGATGAAGACTTGAGCTTTGATGAGATGGATGATGAGAAGATGGCTCTCTTTGTTAAGAGATTTGGCAAGTTCATAATGAAGAAGGGCTACCATGCTAGAAGAAAGAAGTCTTCATCTAAGAACAAGGAAGAGTCAAGAAGGTGCTTCAATTGCAGAAGCAAAGATCATCTTGTTGCTCAATGCCCATACAATAGTGACAATGATGATGATAAGAAGAACAAGAAGATGGACAAGAAGGAAAAGAAAGAGAAGAAGGACAAGATAACCTTCAAGAAGAAGAAGAAGGGTGGTTCATATGTGGTCACTTGGGATAGTGATGCTTCCTCAAGTGATGATGATGATAGTGATGATGATAAGACTACCAAGAAGAAGGCACTTGCAAGCATTGCTATCAATGAGAAGCCTTCTCTCTTCAACACTCCATCATGCTTCATGGCTAAGGCCACTAAGGTACAAATTTGTGATGATGGAAGTGATGAGGAACATGATAGTGAAAATGAAAGTGATAGTGATGATGATGAACCAACTAAGGATGAACTACTTGACATGCTAGATGATGCTAAAGAACACTTTGACATTAAGAGAAGGGAATGCAAAAGCTTGCGTAAGGAACTAAAAGCCCTTAAGCAAGCCTTTGATGAGCTCAATGCATCTCATGAGAGGCTAGAGGAAGCACATGAGAAGCTTGGTAGGGCTCACAAGAAGCTTGAAAAAGCTCATTCCTCGTTGCTCGATGAGCAAAATAAGAAGAAGCATGTTGAGACATGTAATGTAGGCTTAACTTGTGATTTAACTGATGAATCATTCTATAAGCCTATCATTGTTGCTCCCACTAACCCTTCTTGTAGCACTTCCACTTCCACCTCATCTAGTAGTGATGGTTTCATATATGATGCCTCACTAATGGTTGAGAATGAGACCCTCAAGGAGGTCAATGAGCTCACTCACACCTTGGCTAAGGCCTATGGGGGTGAGGACCACTTGCTTATGTGCTTGGGTAGCCAAAGAGCTTCTCTCTATAAAGAGGAATTGGGCTATACCCCCAAGAAAGGCAAGGCAACCTTTGCTCCTCACAAGACTAGTTTTGTGAAGAGCAATGGTCGGTTTTGCACTAGTTGCAAAGAAGTTGGTCATAAAGAGCATGAGTGCAAGAACAAGAGCAAAAATGCTAATGTATCCTCAATTAAGATTAATTCTTTCTATGTGCTTACTAAAGGTACAAATGGTGTAAAGGCTAAGTTCATCGGTGCACCATGGATGGGCTCAAAGAAGAAAGCTATAACACCCTAAAATTTGCCTCTTTTGAAAATAGGTTTAAAATTATTTATTTCTGAATTTTGTGCACATGAAATATAGGAAAATAAAAAAATTTCATTAAATTAAAATTTATCATAAGGCATAGCAACATGGATGTGCATACATGCCGGTGCATTTGTTTCTTTGTATTGTGTGGATTTGATTCAAATTGGAAATATTCAAAATTTCTTTTGCAAATAAAATTAAAAATGGCTTTGAAGTAAAAGAAAAGAAAGGAAAGAGAATTAGAAAATAAAAGAATTTAAAAAGGTGTAAAATTTATTTTTGGAAAACTTACCAAAATTTTTCAGTTTACTTTGAATTGAAAGTATATTTTAAATAATATTTAAATTTGGTTTTGATTCAAGGTTCAAATGAATTTAAAACCCATTTGAAAAAGTATTAGGAAAATCAAATTTGGAAAAAAAATTGCGCAAGCCTTGCCTTTTGGCCCATGGTTTTCTTCAACCTGGCCTTCTCCTCCCCGCCCGAAGGTCTGCTCCTCTCCCTCCGCTCGGCCCAGCTCGGTCGTTTCCTTTCCCCAGCCCAGCTCCGCTCCACTGGTTCTCCTGCAGCGGCCTGTCTAGCGGCCCAAACCGCAGCCCAGCACCGACGCACTGTCTCCCCGCACCCATGCTCTCTCTGACAGCTACCCTCTTCCTTTCTCTTTTGCTGATAGGTGGGCCCCGTCCATCAGGCCTTTCTTCTACCTTCTGTGACCCACGCGGACTCCACTGCCGCCGGCCGTGTCGGCCCCGCCCACGTCTCCCTCCGCTTGCCGTGCCTCCCAAGGCTCTAGGGCCTTAAATACAGGATGCCTATGCCCGCCGCCTCGACCCTAAGCTCTTGCATTGTAGCCACCTTCACCGAGCCGCCGCCTGTGCCCTAAGCTACACTACCGTGAGCTCCACTCCACCCAACCACGCTCGAGGCCGCCACCGCGCCGTCACAGCTTCCCCTGAACCATCCATCAAGCTTGCCTCAAGCTTCTCTTGCTCCCCATAGTCCTCCCGTGCCCTATGGTAATCGGGAGCGTCGAAGCCAACGTCGCCGGTGAGGTTCGGCCATGGCACCGTCGTCTAGGTACTGTTTCGGCGGTCAGCTCTTCCCTTCTCCGCTCTCAACCGTCCGATTCGAAATCAAGAGTCATGATTAGAACGTACCCCCTTCGTTGGCTCTTTTGCAAAAATCCCAATACAATTATTTGAATCTTAACCAGTGGTCCAAAGCGCAATCACAGATTATGTTTTCTTCTTTGGGAAGCATAGTTGCTTCGGTTTAGATCCAAAATACGTTTTCACTTATTTACATATTTGCCACTGATTTTGTTTTAGCCATAACTTCTTCGTTTTAACTACGATTTGATCCGTTCAACTTGCGTTAGGTTCGTAATTTCACAATCTACATGTTCATACTACAATTAGATATGTTTTCAACTTTTAAAATTCGAGGTTAGATTTAATCTATTATTTTAATAAAGGAAATCTTGTTTATTTCATATCTTCTACGTTTTAGCTCCGTTTTGACCCATTCAAGTTACGTTAGATTCATAGCAACTAGATCTACGCATTTGTAATAGTGTCTATCATATTACTATTTCTGAAATTTTATGGTTTAAATCATATCATGATTAATAATTATGCAACTAGATTTTATAAATAAAATATGATTTGTTTCACTTTTGTTTTATGATTCAAATCTAAATTTGAATTGATTCAATTTATATTATTTATAAAATATCTTATGTATGAATTTATATAGTTAAAATAAAAAAGCCTATAGTTTTCTTTTCCACGTATAAAGCAAATCTCTCAGTAGTTGTATCTTTTCAACCGTAGCTCCGATTAGAGTGCTTCTTTGCGACTGTGTGTTCGTAGCGATGCATAGAATCGTGTTTCAAACTCTTTTACTTATTTTTATATGATTGGTGTATTGTTCTAATTTAGTGCTATTGTTTGCTTCGTGTATAATTGTATGGATGCTTGTGTGGTGCTTTATGATTACGTCCAGTCGGTGAGATATACATGGTGCTCAAGAAGAAGAAGAACGTTGAAGATTAAAGCTTACCGAAGGATCGGTGTTTAAGGCAAGTATAGCATGGGATCTTCCTTGTTGTCCAATACACCTTTAATCATTTAATTCATACTACATGTGTCTACCTTGGCTACCACTAAGGATTTCCTAGTACTTTGTACCTTGTACCTTGACACCTATGGGGTACTGCATTGGGTAGTATGATGCTAGTGCTCAACTGAAGTCATGATCTTGTAACTTGACTAATGGTATATGCAATAAACACTAAAAGATGTTTTTTAGCAACATGGAACAAGGGGGCTAGAGCATTGGGCTATTTTATGGTGCTCTAGATTCCTCTCCCTAATGACTTATCTATAAGTGATCATCCGGGACTTACAGTACAACTGTGAGGGCGATATGGCTCTGGCTTTAGCTCAGTATGAGGACCTTTTCTAGCTTGTTAGTGGTTACCTTTATTGGCGTAAGAATGGCTTGACGAATCGAGTATAGTGCAGCCTCTGTCCCCTTGAGTATAGGCTACGCGTCATTGTGCCATTGGGAAGGGGGCTCTACATCTATTTGCTGAGTGAATCTAATGGCCCTAACTTGTTAGATGAACCTTTGAAAGGCTTTATAGTGAACCCTACCGACCTTCCTTGGTAGTGGGTCAAGAGGCTAATCACCTCGGGTGAAAGGGTAAATCACGACTCATAGTGAAAGTGTACAACCTCTGTAGAGTGTAAAACTGGTATATCAGCCGTGCTCACGGTCACGAGCGGCCTTGGAACATTTACGGAATAGATGATCACTAATGGTTAATGATGATGAACACTAATGATACTGATGATAAAGATGCTCACTAATGAATACTGTTTATGCTATTCATTATTTATGTTTACCTGATCATGTGTTTATGGGTTATGATAACTTTGTTGCCACCATATTGATAAAATCAAGATGCAACAAAAGCTAATCGCAATTAAACCAGTGTCAGCCTTTTGAGCCTCATGAACCCCATGTTATATTTGTTGAGTACGACATGTACTTATGCTTGCTTTTTTCAATTATTTGGATGAAAAACCTAGATGGGTACCATATTGCTAGAGTTTGGAGGAATTAGGCTTGTGATCAACCAGTCAGTTGTCCCTGTGGAAGTGGAGTCTTCACCTGAAGATCAGAGTTATCTTTCCGCTATCTATACTCAGAGGTTATATTCCTTATACTAATACACTATGTATTTAAGCATTGTCTATTGATATTACCTTTATTTGTAGCTATATATGAGATTTGACTTCCTAGGCTCACATATGGTGTGTATCTTGTTTTTTCCTTAAAATCGGGTGCTATAAAGTGGTATCAGAGCTTATTTTAAAGTCTTTGGTCTCATCTTCACTCCTTGATTTGATATGCTTTTAGAACTGTCCCTCACCACCTTCTTGCGTAATCTAAAGATGAGTCTTAGGATTGTTACCCCTAGTACAATGAGGACGATGGTATTGCAAGTTGAGTTAATGATTGAGTTATGCACCTTTATTGCTTGTTGAGTTGTCATTATGCTTATAATTGTTTTGAATCTTTGTAATGATTGCAATGATCTTGTTGGGTGTTCCCATAATTTCATTTAGTTTATAGGCCTAAGCTATAAGGATTAATGAAATAAATAGTTAGGTTATGGTTTTCTTCTGTTCCCCTATCCTGTCTTATCGGAGCACCTTGTATTCTTTGGCTTATATCTCTAATTTTCTATGATAAAAAATCATGAGAAAATTCTGGACAATAGTAGATTTCAATATCTTTCTTTGAGAGCAAGAATCAGCCTAATAGCTATTTTGGTTATGGAGATATGAAAATCACAAGGTGATGCATCTGCGCTGTTTTGAACCTAGAGCAGTTTCTGTTGTGCACTATCTTCGACCACCTAAACTGCAGAATTTGGAAAAGTGTTCTATAAGGAAGTTGTGGATAATTTGATAAGCTTTCCACTGATATAAGCTACAACTTCATTGGATTAACGGAATGAGAGATACAGCTGTTCTACTGCAATGCTGTTTCTCTACTCGCGAGGAATTCTAGATTTCTTGTTCTTGCCCATATACAAGAGTATCAATAGGATGACAGAACGTCTTGATACTAGTTAGTTCATCTGGAAGAAGGTGCAAGCTACCCTTCTTGTGTCCCCTAGTTTATATTTTCTTAAGGGGGTAGCCAAGTTGAAGAATTTGTAAGATGAAGAATCCTACGTTCTAGTTTACGCACCGGAAGCATGGTGGTACCCAAAGATGTGAGAGAAACTCATAGTTCCAATAAGGTTTGGTTAAAGGATCAAGGAAGGTTTAACCAAGATCATCAAGATATTGATAGAGCTACTGGAGAAGCTTATAAGTTAGTTTGGATCAAGAAACCTCAGGTAAGTGTTTGAATGGAATCCAAGAAGAGGTAGGAGTAAAACCTAAGTATTAGCTTTGTCAGATCAGGACAAGAGTTTTATCTCTATAATGATGTATCTTGTCAAGGTGTGGGATGTGTTCGTATACAAGAAGAAAAGTGGTGGCTTGTTCATTAAGTCAACTAAGGAAGTGTGAGTTGAACTACCTAACATGTTATCTGGAGTTATCCATTATGGAGCATGGAAGTAATATCTTCTTGGGATAAAAGTGACATCTAAGTGGATCACAAGAATCTACAGGATATCTTCACTAAGATGGTCTTGAGCTTGTGATATCCTCGTTGGAATGATATTGATTATGACTTGGAAAAGTGCTATCACCTGGAGAAATAGAAGTCGCAGCCAATGACCTTAGCAACGGAGAATTGTGTTAAGAAGGTTCGGGTGACACCAAGGACTAAGAATTGTATATCAAGTTCGAGCAATTTAACAGGAATCATTAATGTTTTGAAGATTGATAGTAGAATTTCCTTCTGACCAAGAAATTCGTAAGGCTCCGTTGGAAGGCGAACATATGAACGAAGAGGTCTAATAAGTATGGACTAAAAAGGAAAGGTGGCCTAGTGATTGGAGTTACCTGAGTATTGTTTGAAGTATTTGTCAAAATCTTGGAATTAGTTAGGCAAATTACTTGGAGTAAGGGCAACAGGTATGCAAAGTAAAGTGGATCTTTATCGAGATGATGGAACTGCACGAGGAAGTAAAGAAGAATCCAAGGACAGAGTATTCCCATCTCTTATTCGACGTCTTCCGAATCTTGAGGACAAGATTCATCTTAAGGGGGTAGAATTGTAACACCCTAAAATTTGCCTCTTTTAAAAATAGGTTTAAAATGATTTATTTCTGAATTTTGTGCACATGAAATATAGGAAAATAAAAAAATCATTAAATTAAAATTTATCATAAGGCATAGCAACATGGATGTGCATACATGTCGGTGCATTTGTTTCTTTGTATTGTGTGGATTTTATTCAAATTGGAAATATTCAAAATTTCTTTTGCAAATAAAATTAAAAATGGCTTTCAAGTAAAAGAAAAGAAAGGAAAGAGAATTAGAAAATAAAAGAATTTAAAAAGGTGTAAAATTTATTTTTGGAAAACTTACCAAATTTTTTCAGTTTACTTTGAATTGAAAGTATATTTTAAATAATATTTAAATTTGGTTTTGATTCAAGGTTCAAATGAATTTAAAACCCATTTGAAAAAGTATTAGGAAAATCAAATTTGGAAAAAAATTGTGCAAGCCTTGCCTTTTGGCCCACGGTTTTATTCAGCCTGGCATTCTCCTCCCCGCATGAAGGCCTGCTCCTCTCCCTCCGCTCAGGCCCAGCTCGGCCGTTTCCTTTCCCCGGCCTAGCTCCACTCCCCTAGTTCTCCCGTAGCGGCCCGTCTAGCGGCAAAAGCCACAGCCTAACACCGACGCGCCGTCTCCCTGTGCCCGTGCTCCCTCTAACAGCTGCCCTCTTCCTTTCTCTTTCGCTGATAGGTGGGCCCCGTCCATCAGGCCTTTCGTCTACCTTTCGTGACCGACGCGGACTCCACCGCCGCCGGCCATGTCCGCCCTGCCCATGTCTCCCTCCGCTTGTCGTGCCTCCCAAGGCTCCGGGGCCTTAAATACCGGATGCTCATGCCCGCCGCCTCCACCCTAAGCTCCTACGTTGCAGCCACCTTCACCGAGCCGCCGCTTGTACCCTAAGCCACTCTACCGCAAGCTCCACTCCGCCCAACCGCGCCCGAGGCCGCCACCGCGCCATCACAGCTTCCCCCGAACCATCCATTGAGCTTGCCTCGAGCTTCTCTTGCTCCCCGTAGTCCTTCCGTGCCCTGTGGTAACCGGGAGCGTCGAAGCCGACGTCGCCGGCGAGGTCCGACCATGGCGCCACCGTCTAGGTACTATTTCAACGATCAGCTCTTCCCTTCTCCGCTCTTAGTTGTCCGACTCGAAATAAAGAGTCCAGATTAGAACGTACCCCTTCGTTGGCTCTTTTGCAAAAATCCCCTTACAATTATTTGAATCTTAACCCACGGTTCAAAGCGTAATCACATATTACATTTTTTTCTTTGGAAAGCATAGTTGCTTCAGTTTAGATCCAAAATATATTTTCACTTATTTACATATTTGCCACTGATTTTGTTTTAGCCATAACATCTTCGTTTTAACTCTGATTTGATCTGTTCAACTTGCATTAGCTTCATAATTTCATAATCTACATGTTCATACTACTATTAGATATGTTTTCAACTTTTAAAATTCAAGGTTATATTTAATCTATGATTTAAATAAAGGAAATCTTGTTTATTTCATATTTTCTGTGTTTTAGCTCCGTTTTGACTCATTCAAGTTGCGTTAGATTCATAGCAACGAGATCTACGCATTAGTAACAGTGTATATCATATTACTATATCTGAAATTTTATGGTTTAAATCATATCATGATTAATAATTATGTAACTGGATTTTATAAATAAAATATGATTTGTTTCACTTTAGTTTTATGATTCAAATCTAAATTTGACTTGATTCAATTAAAATAAATGAAGCCTATAGTTTTGTTTTCCACGTATAAAGCAAATCTCTCGGTAGTTGTATCTTTTCAAGCGTAGCTCCGATTAGAGTGCTTCTTTGCGACTATGGGTTCATAGCAATGCGTAGAATCATGTTTCAAACTCTTTTACTTATTTTTCTATGATTGGTGTACTATTCTAATTTAGTTCTATTGTTTGCTTTGTGTATAATTGTATGGATGCTTGTGTGGTGCTTTATGATTACATCCAGTTGGTGAGATATACGTGGTGATCATGAAGATGAAGAACGTTGAAGATTAAAGCACAATGTGATTGGAACTAAATGGGTCTTTAGAAACAAGCAAGATCAAGATGGGATAGTAGTAAGGAACAAAGCAAGATTGGTAGCACAAGGCTATACACAAATTGAAGGTCTTAACTTTGGAGAAACATATGCCCCGGTTGCAAGATTGAAAGCAATTAGAATCTTACTAGCCTATGCTTGTGCCCACAACATCAAACTCTATCAAATGGATGTCAAGAGTGCATTTCTCAATGGTTACATAAATGAAGAAGTATATGTTGAGCAACCTCCTAGTTTTGAAGATGACAAGAAGCTCGACCATGTGTACAAGTTGAAGAAGACATTATATGGCTTGAAGCAAGCACCTAGAGCATGGTATGAGAGATTGAGGGACTTCCTAATATCTAAAGGGTTCATGATGGGCAAGGTTAACACCACTTTTTTCACCAAGAAGATTGGCAAAGACTTTTTTGTGTTGCAAATCTATGTTGATGACATCATATTTGTATCAACCAATCAAGACTTTTGTGAAGAGTTTGGAAAGATGATGGCTAATGAGTTTGAAATGTCCATGATTGGAGAGTTAAGTTACTTCCTTGGTCTTCAAATCAAGCAATTGAAGAATGGTACATTTGTGAGTCAAGGCAAGTACATCAAAGACATGCTCAAGAAGTTTGGCATGAGTGATAGCAAAGCCATTAGTACACCAATGGGAACAAATGGCAACTTGGATAGTGATGCAAGTGACAATATGGTGGATCAAAAATTGTATCGGTCTATGATTGGAAGCCTATTCTATGTGACCGCATCAAGGTCGGATGTCATGTTTAGTGTATGTATGTGTGCAAGATTTCAAGCCTCACCAAGAGAAAGTCATTTGAAGGCTACAAAGAAAATATTGAGGTACTTGAAGCATACACAAAATGTTGGTTTGTGGTATCCCAAAGGAGCAAAGTTTGAGCTAGTTGGTTACTCCGACTCGGATTATGCGGGATGCAAGGTTGAAAGGAAGAGCACGTCGGGCACATATCAATTGTTGGAAAGATCACTTGTCTCATGGTCATCAAAGAAGCAAAATAGTGTTGCATTATCAACCGCCGAAGCTGAATACATATCCACCGGTAGTTGTTGTGCACAAATACTTTGGATGAAGGCCACTTTGAGTGACTTTGGAATCAAGTTCAGGAGAGTGCCATTGCTATGTGACAATGAGAGTGCAATCAAGTTAACCAACAATCCGGTTCAACATGCAAGAACAAAGCACATTGATGTCCACTACCATTTCATAAGAGATCACCAATAAAAAGGGGACATTTGCATTGAGAGTGTAGGCACTGAAGATCAACTTGCCGATATATTAACCAAGCCATTGGATGAGAAAATGTTTTGCAAGCTAAGGAATGAGTTGAACATATTAGATTTCTCAAATATGTGTTGATGCACCCCCACTTATATGACATGCCTCTCCTTCGAGCAATCCAAGGTAAAAGTTGATGGGCATGGCATACATCCTTGCTAAGGACATATTTAGTGCATCTAGACATCTTTCATATTTAAGAGGCTCATTCATCAAAATCAAATGATTTTGATGTTTGTATGGTACCACTATTGCTTCTATGCTTGACTTGATCTAGTGGTAGCATATGACACGTTTGTGGGCTTGTAAACCTAGTGTTTGATCTAGAAAATGAGGTCTAAGTGTTTAACTCAACATGGTACAAGATAACCCATATTTGGAGGTGTGAAGAAGCTTGTCCTTGGATCAAACCGAGTTAAATATCTTTGGCAAATGATCTAGATTGGACCAAATTTGGGAAGATGATCCTCACCCTATTGATTGACATTGATAATCTCAACCTATTTAAAATTAAACCTTTGTAGTCATTGATGACAAAGGGGGAGAAATAGTGTACAAAGATAGTGAAAAGATAACAAAGGGAGAGAAATTGACATAGGGGGAGAGATATGACAAAGTAAGGGATCAATTAAAATTTTGAGCATACAAGTAGGGGAGCAAGCTCATAAACCTAGTGGATGCATTTGAATGTGCATTTCATATGTTTGCTTGCATGGCACAAGTTTTAAATTTCAATATCCATGCTTGTATGGTGAATGCTGGTTGTAGGTTTGAATGATAAAATGAAAAACTAGTATGCATAGGTTAAGTAACTAGACTCATGCTCCTATTATCAAAACTAGACCCTTGCTTCTAATGTTGATCTCATGGGGTATTCTAGTTTTTGTGTATGTCTAGTTATTAATGGTACTAAGGATGGTATATTGGTGCACTCTGATTGGTATCACGCTTCAAAGGACCATCTTTTATACCTTAGCATCATTTGGTAGACATTGTCTCCTACATTTCCTATCTAAGCATATGTGCAAGCTACAATCCAAACTCTTAGCACATATGTAGAGGGAGCAATTGCTACCATTTGGGGTTCATAAAACTTGTCCATATCCTTTTACACATGGTAAATATGCTTGAGCAAGCAATATGGATTTAATTGAATTTCAATTCATATCTTTGTGAAAGGGTTGTCATCAATTACCAAAAAGGGGAAGATTGATAGCTCTAGTTTGGTTTTGGTGAATTGATGAAACCCTAAGTGCTAACCTAGTTTATCAAAGTGATTATAAGATAGGTAGCACTACTCCAAGTGATGAAGCAAATGAAGATCATGACATGATGATGGTGATGGCATGGTGATGATCAAATGCTTGGACTTGGAAAAGAAGAAAGAAAAACAAAAAGCTCAAGGCACAGGTGAAATTGATAGTAACTTTTTGGTTTAGTGATCGAGACACTTAGAGAGTGTGATCACATTTAGGATCGATAGCCATACTATTAAGAGGGGTGAAACTCATATCGAAATACGGTTATCAAAGTGCCACTAGATGCTCTAACTCATTGCATATGCATTTAGGATCTAATAGAGTGCTAACACCCTTGAAAACATTTGTGAAAATATGCTAACACATGTGCACAAGGTGATACACTTGGTGGTTGGCATATTTGAGCAAGGGTGGAGAAGTTGGTGAAATGAAGGAGGTGATAGTCACTGAAAAACAGTGACCAAACGCTGGTCACGTGGTGACCGAACTCGGGGGAGCAGCGTCCGGTCATTTATAAAAATCAGTGGAGTGCTCGAGCTACTCTCGGCCTGAGACCAGACGTAGGTGACCGGACTCTGGCTGAACATTGTTCAGCGTCCGGTCCTACTGATGTGGCGGTGCACAGAAAAAAGGGTGTGTGACCAGATGCTGAGCGAGTCCGGTCGGGCGTGACTGGACACGTCCGGTCGCGAAAAACCATCTCTAGAACCTTACTGAAAATGACTGGACTCCAGCGTTGGAGCGTTCGGTCACTTTGAGCAGCGCATCCGATCGCAACTTAACACGTGGCGTGAAGCAGACTAGCCGTTTAGATCATGTGGATGAGGTTAAACCGAGGGGCCACATGGCATGCATCGCGCGACCGAACGCTGGGTGGCATGCGTTCGGTTGCCCCGACCTACGCATTCGGTCGGTGCACAGTAGGGTGCTCTATGAGCCCAACGGCTCTATTTTGTTGGGGACTCTATTTAAAGACGTGTGGCCGGCTCTAGCTCACTCTCCTGGCCATTTGCATTGACATAGCAATCTTGTGAGCTTAGCCAAAGCCCTCCCACTCATCTCCATCATTGATTCATCATCATTATGAGATTGAGAGTGAATCCAAGTGCATTGCTTGAGTGTTTGCATCTAGAGGCACTTGGTGTTCGTGTTTCGCTGTAGGATTCGCTTGTTACTCTTGGTAGTTTCCGCGACCTAGATGGCTTGGAGCAGCGAGGATCGTCGAGCGGAGGTTGGTGATTGTCTTCGGCTCCAATCGTGGTAATTGTGAGGGGTTCTTGACCTTTCCTCGACAGAGAGCCAAAAGGTTCTCTAGTAAATTGCTCGTGGCTTGTGTGATCCTCATCTTGTGTTGGTTGTGTGGCACCCTATTGAGGGTTTGGCATGTGATGCCAAATAGCACGTGAACCTCCAAGTGAGTGATTCGCCACGAGGACTAGCTTGCCGACAAGCAAGTGAACCTCGGTAAAAAATTATTGTGTCATCATTTGATTCCAAGGTGATTGGTATTCATTGGTATTCATTCTTGTGATTGATTGGTTCATTGCTTGACTCGGCGGTATGACCATCTTGCTCTCTCTCTTTACATTACCGCAAACTAGTTGTCAAGCTCTTTAGTGTAGCTAGTCGTGAGAGCTTATTAGTTTGGTTAGTGTGGCTCTTTAGTTAGCCTTTGAGAGCACACTAACTTAGTGTAGTAACATAGCCATTGTGTGGATAGAGACTATAAAAACTAGAATTATGGTAGGTGGCTTGCAATTTAGTAGGCTAGCGCAACACTCGCTTTGCCTCATATTTGTCTAACCGGTTTGCTAAGTGTTGTTGTAGAAATTTTAATAGGCTATTCACCCCCCTCTAGCCATTAGGACCTTACAATAGGTTGGATGGAGATGGAGAAAGGTCCTACAAGTACACGTAACATGCAAGCCATCGGGTCCCACAGGTCGAATGGAGATGGAGAAAGGTGCCGTCGGGTCCCACAGGTCGGATGGAGAAGGGTCCACAAGTACAAGTGACACGCAAGCCGTTGGGTCCCACAGGTCGGATGGAGATGGAGAAAGGCCCCACAGGTACACGTGACACGTAAGCCGTCGGGTCCCACAAGTCGGATGGAGAAGGGCCCCACAGGTACACGTCGCATGGAGAAAGGATCGAGCGGAGACTTTTATGATGAATTGTAAGCGTCACAGATGAGTAACTGCAGGTGCCACAGGTACATGTCGGATGGAGAAAGTACCGTGTGGAGATCTATGACGAAGCGCCATTCGTTACAGATCGAAAATTGTTCATCACAGATGTGTAATTAGTTCAATGACAAAGCCATGTTCGTCACAGTATTAAACAAGATCGTCATAAATGAGTCGCACGAGTGATCTGTGATGAACCATATGCTCTTCTATGACGTTTCTTGTGACAATATCTGATTTCATCATAGAAAGGGAGGGTTTGAGGATCGTCACCACTGATCTATGATGAAATGGAAATATTCGTCATAAAAAGCGATCTTCTATGACAGTTTCAGAATCGTCATTAAAATTTTCATAATAAAAGTGGATATTTCTAGTAGTGGCACCATTGAGGCCACGTGCCATGCTCTGGCATAGTTCCGCACTCCCGAGTGGTGGGACGAAAGCTCCGCCCATGGTCACTTCGACCCCTTGGCATTCAGGGCCAGGATTCAGCTGGCTTCCTACCCTAGGCATTTTCGACCATCGACGCACTTCTCTAAGTACGACGGTGAGACCAACTCGGACCACTGGCTTGAGGACTATGGCCTCGCCATGAGGGCCGGGGGGTCAGACGATGATTTCACCTCAGACGATGATTTCACCGTGCAGTACCTTCTCCTGCTCCTGTCGAGCTCGACGAGAGCTTGGCTTGAGTAGCTCATGCTGGCAGCATCCGCAGCTAGGGCAATCTCCACTCTGTCTTCGTGGGTAACTTCCAAGGTACATACACCTAGCCTAGAAACTCATGGGACCGTGTAATTACAGGCTGAGGACCGATGAGACCCTCTAGGAGTACATCCAGCGCTTCTCCAAGAAGCACAACGAGCTCCCCAATGCCGACGTGATCAACGCCTTCAACTGTGGTACGACCTATGAGGCACTCATCCACGCACTTGGGTGAGAGAACCCACACATGACATAGGAGCTCCTGGACGTCGCCACCAAGTACGCCACGGGCGAAGAGGACGTCCAGGCCAACATCAGCGGCAAGGCCAAGGCTACCGGCCACCTCAGCGGTAGTGATGGTGGCGATGACCCTGCCTTGGCCTGGTGTCACCGTGATAAGAGAGCTAGGGTCAAGAAGTGTTGCGGGGAGGAGATGGTGGACGCGGCCAACCATGCCATCAGGCCTCAGCCCTGTGGGCAGGGTGCGCGCCCTAAGCACTTTGAGAAGGTGCTCGAGGCGCCTACCCGTTACATGTGGGGTAGGCGAAGCATGTCCTAAAGAACTGCACCATCGCTAGGGGCTACATCCACAGCACCCTTGGCCAACAGGGCAAGGCCTAGAAGCCTACCCCAAAGGCCGGCAAGCCAACAGGGCGGCGCCTAAGTGGAGGACATCGAGTTCTCTGAGGCCGAGCAGTGCCTGATCTTTGGGGGCTCCTAGGCATATGAGTCCTACCAGCAGTGCAGCATCACCGAGCAGGAAGTGAATGTCGTCCACACCCTCGCCGTCCGGACATGGCTACGGTGGTCACAGATGGCCATCACTTTCGATCAGGGGATCACCCTAACCACGTTCCTCATCAGGGACGTTGCCCGCTCATGGTCAGCCTGATCATGGGCACCACGTGCCCCTCCAAGGTGCTAATGGACGGAGGTAGTGGCCTCAACATCCTCTATGCTAGCACCCTTGAAGGGATGGGCATCCCGTGGAGCAGCCTGTGCTCTAGTAGGGCGTCGTTTTATGGGATCATCCAGTGGAAGGAGGACGTGTCCCTCAAGCGCATCTGGCTCAATGTCACCTTTGGCCAATCGGACAACTTCTAGAAGGAGCCGCTCACCTTCGAGGTGGTGGACTTCCCCGCACGTCCTCCTCGGCCGGCCATGCTTCACCAAGTTCATGGTTGTCCCTAGCTACACCTACTTGAAGCTAAAGATGCTAGGCCCGAATGGGGTCATCACCGTCGAGGGCAGCTTTGAGCAAGCCTACTACTATGAGCAAGACTACGTCGCCCAAGCAGCCGCACTGTCCACCCCCCTATGGTCCAGCCAGCTCTAGCCACGATGGAGGAAGGGCTTCTATTGGTATTTCTTAACGTCTACAAAAGTTAATCCACAAGCGTATGAAATTACAGTTGTAGCTTTCACCCCAAAGTATTCAGGGTATCATATTTCCACAGGGAATGGAGGTATTTCTTCTAGCTAATTCATCCAAGGACAACACAAGGACAGCTGGTGAGGGTAGAGAAGGATTCCTATGGCTTAGGGTCTAAGGATAGATAAACTCTACTCCTACTTGCTTACTTCGGGCGTCGGCTTACACCTGGTCTACCAAGCGATATCGGCCTCCAGCTCTATGCCATACCCGGACATGGGGGATTACGAGACATGGACAGGGCTGCCATCACTTGCCACCTACCCCTCAACTGTGGAGTAAGAGGCAAACGAAGCTAGCCTCTAGCCTAGACACTATGTCTATGCTATAGACTACTACTCTAGTGTCGATCATGGTTATCCGTCTTTATCAAGGCCCTCTACTAGCGTATTCGCTACAAGAGTGGACGATCATCCCGCAAGTAAATAAAAGTATAGCTTAACTAATTAAAAGACTTTTATAACCAAAAGAACCACGAACACTTACTAAGATACCCGTCGAGGTACAAAGTGTGTATTTGTCGAGGTACAAGCGGGGGAAGGCTACCGACAAGTCCAACACTTCTTCCCTGAACTCTCCCTCACATTTCTCCTTACTACTTTTCTAGAGCTAGCTAGGGCCTAAGCCCATGGAGTGGTGATGCTCTTGCTCTTGCTTTGCTCTTCTTGTCTCTTGTGTGTTGTTGTGAGAATGGGAGCCTCCCTCCTCCTTCCAGACCCACGTGTCAGCCCCTCAAGCTGGCCTCCATCGCCACCAAGAAGCGTCCAAGCTGACATAACCTGACACTCGGTGTGTCAGAACAGAGCAGCCAGACGACGCCTAGAGCTTCTTCGGCTCCACGACATCACCACGGTCCACACGATGACGCTGCAAGACCCTCCTGGACTCCGGCACATGTAGAACATAGGCTCAACTCCCCAAAACCGCCATGTACCCGACCTACCTCAATATATAAGAGGAAGGTCGGATCCTAAGAGGGGGAGGATGATTCCACGCAGATCATTCGAGTCCTCACCGTTCAGCTCAAGCTCTGCACCGAGAGTAGAGCAACCCAAAGAGGGGCATCGAGAGCTCCTCCACCGCACCCGTCGTCTTCCTCCTCTCCGACGAGGGGGAAGGCTCCACTAGCGGCAAGGTGTCCATAGGATCAGCACCGAGCGATCTCCTACCAAATCTCTCTCTTTCTCCCTTACACTCTGTTGTAACCCCCAGATTTTGGGTGCTCTTGAGTATAAGGATCATCAGCTGCTGGACATAGGGCACCGATAGCCCAAACTAGGATAAATCGTTGCGTCCCCTCTGTGATTCTCGTGTTCTTGAGTCCACACGAGCCACCAGAGACATGCACTCTGACACTACGATGAACAACAATGCTTGTCGTAGTTTCGACCCGGCGACACTAGCAGAGAATGTGTCTGGTTGAGAAATATGACACATCATATTCGCAAGATATGCAATTTACTTTCAGAAAAGGAAGCTCCAACGGTTATACATGAAGACAATACGGCTTGCATAACTCAATTGAAAGATGGGTACATAAAAGGAGATAGAGTGAAACACATCTCGCCAAAGTTTTTCTTCACTCATGATCTTCAAAAGGATGGTATTATAACAGTCCAACAAATTCGTTCAAGTGAGAATCTAGCAGATTTGTTCACAAAGGCACTCCCTACTTCAGTATTCAAGAAATTGGCACTTGGTATTGGATTGCGACGGGTGAAAGACATCAAGTGATGTTGTCATCAGGGGGAGTGAATATGTGTGTAATCTTTTTTCCCTGTCCATGTTTTTTTTCCACAGGGTTTTTCCTTGGCAAGGTTTTTAACGAGGCATGCTAATTCACCTGTTAATGGACATCCAAGGGGGAGTATTATGAAATATTGATGTGGATGTCCATAACCCTTATACGATCAAAGCTACAATCTTCTACTTCAATGGCGTAACTCTCCTAGAATCAATTCTTGTAACTTCATCTCACATGTATGGCTATATATAGGAGGGCTTATGTATTAGAAAGAAGATAAGAGAAAAGAGAATGGCTCATTCTCTTTCTCTCTAAATTTGTTCTCCACATTCTTACATACATATTCTTGATAGTCAAACTAGCTATTATATAACCGTTTTGTTTTTTTTTTCTCAATAGAGGCAATATTAAAAGAGACAGATAACCAAACAGTTCTTTCAGTATAAAAGGCAGCTCTCAGGCCATGTTCATTTTTTAATTACATCCAGTAGGCACGAGGGGAGCTTGAGCAAAGTGCCCACAAATCAAAACTTCACCATCAGATCTATGCAAGTGGTTTTAAGTTTCAGTCATAACTAGATCATATCCCGTGCGTTGCTATAAAAAACTAGAAGATACCCTGCACATCACTGTGGAAATCACAAAGAACTTAGAATTAAGTTAGGACTTATATTTAGTTGAATGAAGAGATTAAATGAATTTTAGTGCATAGTGTGGTATGCCAACGTAGACAAATAAATGCATATTAGTGAATGATGTGGATTGCTAACGTAAATAGCTCGCATGAATAGAACAATGCTATAATTGTATACGCTAGTGTATGTCGAGATGCAATTTTAGTGAGGTTTTAAAATTATAAGATATATAGATATAGACATATAGATAAGACACAAGAGAAATCAGCACCTGGCCCGTATCTTGTAAATATGAATTGCAAACACAAAGGAAGAACACACAAAGCAGACAATATGAAGTCCAAAAACTCGTGTTAAACAAATACATACTGCAGCTTTCCATCTCCCAGTATTTTTGGTAGCCCCATGATTTTCGCTCACTGAAGCAAACGCTGTGTGACCAGGTGCCTAATAGGCCAAGACTACAGCTTCCAAGAACTTGTATTTTACAAACTATCCATCCACCTTGAGTGAACTCAGCCGTCTTGTTCTTTGATCAAGCTCAGCCATGACAACAGTCTCCTGCTTTTTCCTTTCCTTTGTGATTGTGTTTGTTGTCATTGAACCAATCTTGTCAAACGCGAACTGGAAAAGGAAGGGTTTAAGATCGTCAACCAATGTTTACAGATTATATTCATTGTGATTTTGCTAGAAACCTGTCTTCTTTCTTTTTTTCTAATTTTTTATCTAGTGCTATAAGATATTTGCATAGACTAGAAAGCAATGTATCACTTCCTACACCAAATTTGTTGGTACAACAATACAAAAGAGTATGAGAAAATTCCTTCTATGCCATTGGAATTTATACCTCTCTCTTCAATGCCATTAAAAAATATATCATCCCTTCTATGCCATTGTTCTTATTTTTTTATCTCCGTTTTGTGCCATTGCCGTTAGATTATATGCAAAATCTCAGTTGCTGCCATCTGCCACGTGGTTGTGCCTCCTCACTGGCACAAAGAAGAAGAGGTCTCTCCTCACGATGGCGCCTCTTCGCAGCTCGTCGTGGCAGTGCATCCTCGCGATCCGTTGTCGGCGCCTAGGAAGGAGTAGAACGCCAGTATGATTGCCAAGGGATGAGAGGAGTTGGTGTCGCCCCTCTGTGTCTGCCTCCTTGCGGCCATGGCACCGCTCAAGGGCGGCCATGGAGCTTAAAGTCTTGGATCCAGTGATGGCGTCGTGGCAGCACAGTGGTTAAAACCTTTGCATGGCCCACCTTTCGCTGTGCCCGTGCCCTTACCTGCGCTGCCCCGCGTGCACGTGTTGCTCCCTGCACTGAGCTGCCTCTTCTCCGCCATCCTACTGCACCGCACACTGCGACCGCATGCGTCTACAGTCTGCAATCAGACCCAGCCGCCTGCAGCAGCTGCTCGCTGCGTGCCAGCGATGTGGCCTGTGCCACCTGCTGCTGTCCACACCACCCATGTACTCCCAGATGCACGCCGCGTCGAGGAACTCAGAGAGCACGACCATGTAGGCAGCACCGCCGCACGCCACGTGGTGCGTGGGGAGGAATAGCATTCGGGGCAACTCCGTGAACGCCGGCACAGCAAATAGCAGGCTATATGTCCGTGCCGAAGTGGCTCCAGAAGTTGGGCACAGCCTCGCCGCCAGTGCGGCACGGAACAACATAGAAGTTCTACTGTGATGCGCTCTAATGCATGGTGGTGGCCAGGAGCCCACGATGTCCAGGGACACCCTGACTTACTCACAAAGTAGACTGTGTTGTCCTCGCCGCCCCTATGCTTCGCTCTCTATGACGTGTTCCTTCTTGACTTACAGCACTGCTTTTCCCTTCTCTGTCTAGCAGTATCTAACTATGGAAACATCCTGTTGTAGCTATGCTCTATGCTCTCTGAACTTCTTTGACTAATCCGTGTTTTCATTTTCAGGGATGCACGTTAGTTAATGGGGAATAGGCAGAGAGATGAGGTCGGCGTCCACCTAAATGGCATAGAGGGGAGGAGAAAAATAGAACTAATGGCACTCAAGAGAAGCTATATTTTTCAATGGCAATGGGTATAAATTTCAATGGCATAGAAGGAATTTTCTCAAAGATTATGAATATATCAGCAAAGGATAGAACTATGAAATAACAGTGAAGAAGATTTACTGTCAGGAGTTCATCAGGGTCATATAGATGATGTGTGGTTGTTTGCAAAATATCAATCACATCACCGATATGTTGGATGTGTAGTAGATCATCTTCTCGCATCTGCAAATTTGGTGGACATAAGTAATGTGAAAGGAAAAGAAAGTAATCTTTAGCTGATATAGGCTGGGGAGTCAGGACACATGAAGTATATAAGAGGCTTCATGAGGTACCTTGAAAATTGCGAGAGCAACATGGAACAAAACCTTGGCTCCTTCATTGAATAAAACATCCCATACCCGAAGTGTTGTCTGCTCACATCAATGAAAAGAAGTGTGAAAATAAAACTTCAAATGATTATGAGCAAATCAGACAGGGGACAACATAAATATTGATACTGATGGAACTTTTGTGTAACCTCTGAAGGCAGGCTCTTTGAGAAGAGGCACAAAAACCATTCTGTAGCAACAAGTGAAACATCAAACCCCATTGCTTCAAGATGAGCAGCAATCCTACATCAATGCCCATTAAAATACAGTAAGAAATCATGGCCTGATGGTTTCGGATTTATATTGGTTAGTGGTGGCATGTCAAAAACATAAAGGGAAAGAAATACCTTGGACACTTCTTAGCCAGGAGATCTTTGAACACCCTCTGCTCGACATGGCATCCAGAAAGAGTGTCAGTATAGCAATCACTGACAAGTACATTCTCAAGGAGTACAGCAAGCATCCAAAATGCATCCTCCTCTGTCTTCATCACAAGCAACAAGAGTGCAGCTACATAGTTTAGACCCTGCAGCCGATGCAGTTAGTGATGGATGTGCTTAATGATATAATCTGATTTTATAATCTGGCACTATGCTAACCTGGCAGTATCCAACTTCTGAATCACGGAATGAGTACCCCACAAGTACTCGTCGCAGAGATGCCTGACCCTTGTCACTGTTCAACCAAGGATGACAAGGGAAAGTGCGAGGAAGATCCTGTAAAATCCCTATCATTAGTATTACTATTACTATTACTATCAACATAATTGTATCGAAACAAGAAAATTATAAAATGAAACACCCACATTTGTAGCGAATTGAATTTATGCAGATGCAGTCTCTTTAGGTTCTTTTGATGGAGTTAATTTTCTGGCATAACAGAGTAAACTAGTGACAATACTTAAGATTTACCAACACAAACTACAGTATGAAAGGACCATCTTTCTATTTTAAACTTGAATAGTGACCACAAAGAAACATGGGTTCTATATGCTGCAAGATAAGAAAGCATCAATCTCCACATAACAAGTCCATTACATCTTCACAAAACTCACATGATCAATTTGCCTTGTGGCTGGCGTGGTCTTCCCCTCAGTAGCACGAATTAGCTCATCATAGTATGTTTCTGGTACTGTTGACCGTTTCTTGGCTGCTCCTGACACAGATAACCAAACCTTTGGCCTCAGCACCGGAGGCACACCTTTCCTGATCAACCTCCTCAATGTAATTGTATTAGTGAGCACTGACAACTTGAGTGATGTGACACTGATCACCCCCTCATTTGAAGAAATCTTTGGTTGGAGGTACCAATTTGCACCCTTGCTTGCCTCCAGCGCCCACCACACCCTGCCTTGCTCCCTGATCCTCTCCCTCACCTCGTTCAGCACATTGACATCATCCACATTGCCCTCCACCATGAACCCGCACAGGTCCTCAAACTTGACAGACATGAGGTGTACATTGAACAAACTCTTCTTGCCTGTGCTGTACCTAATGGTATGGGTGTTGGTGGGCATCGACGCGGTGGGCGTGTTCCGTAATGTCCTCCTCCAGGAGTTGAAATCATCTGCCACGTCCCTGGTTTGGATCCCAAACATGTTCTTCTGCACAAATTTCACCTCCTCTTTTTGCCAGGCTTCTTCTCCACCTATCTATTTGCTAATAACCTACTCCAAAAGAAAACCTGTGTAACATATCTACCAATCTACACCCAAATCTTTCCTCCCCTCTTCTTAGATGTTCCTTGCGTTCTTGGTTTCCTTCGTAATCCTGGACCCCTACAACCATTTGAAAAATAAAACCCGGAATTTATCGCATTTCGTATTAAACGACGAGCAATCAGGACAAGAACTCCCGAGAAAGAAAGCAGCTAGTTGAAGAAAATGCAAATCACCTGCCGACTGCAAGAACCCTCACAGATCTTTCCTGCTCTGCTGATTTATTGACCAAGAACCAAGAAGAGGAGCGGATCGGCTCGGTCGGTGCTGCTCGCTCTTGTAGATTGGAAGCGAAGGCAACACCGACGGCCGCAGATTGGGAGCAGCGACGACGACGACGACCAGCTGCGGCAACGGCTAAAAATGGGATGGCTCCTTGCTCCCTGCCCCTATTTGAACCCTATTTTGGGAGGCCTGATGGCTCTGATTGAAGTCGGATCAGGAGCTCCATTTTCATCACCAGCGTTATCGAATGGCGAAAGATTTTGATAGTATTTTGAGGTTCTCGCAAATCGCAATGGTGGATTGGTAGCGGCAGCTTTCTTGCCAATTTGGTGAAACGGCGGAGCTTGGGATACGGATTTATTCTTGTTGTGACCGTGTCAGCAACTCTTGCTATCCAACTTTTTAATATGGTTGCACTAAAGACGTGACCATATTGAATAGGACAAATAGGTCCTTTTACATGCCGTATCCTATGACTCGTTTTTTGGAATGACAATGCACTAACTCACCAAATTAGGTGTTCTACAGATGAAATAGGTATTTTGCAGATAAAATTGAAACCACGAGTTCAAACACGCGAAATAAAAGGTCATCTTGATTATGCTGTAGCTTTGGTTTGTATCTAGCACAATACCTCGCTTGTTCAAAAAGAAAAAAAAGAAAATAAACGAAAATGAGATTATGCGACGAAATATTATGTTACAAAAGAAGTACAATCTATAAATTTGTGTATCCTCTCGTTTGTTCGATGACTGTCGTAGCACAGAAGCCTGCTTGAGCCATTTGCAAAATATCTTTTAGCCTAAACATAAATACAAAGTGTATAAAAGAGGCTCAGTGATGACGTTTAATTAGGTCACACACTCGATAAGGAGCTAGAACCCTCGATTTAGGGCCTAGCTGATTTTTAGATCGGCCAGCGCCTAGGGGATGTTGAAAGCTCTAGTTTGGTTTTGGTTAATTGATGAAACCCTAAGTGCTAACCTAGTTTATCAAGATGATCATGAGATAGGTAGCACTACTCCAAGTGATGAAGCAATGACGAAGATCATGACATTGGTGATAATTAAATGCTTGAACTTGAAAAAGAAGAAAGAGAAAAACAAAAGGCTCAAGGCAAAGGTATAAAATATAGGAGCTATTTTGTTTTAGTGATCAAAACACTTAGTGAGTGTGATCACATTTAGGATAGATAGTCGTACTATTAAGATGAGTGAAACTCGTATCGAAATGAGGTTATCAAAGTGCCACTAGATGCTCTAATTCATTGCATATGCCTTTAGGATCTAGTGGAGTGCCAACAACCTTGAAAATATTTATGAAAATATGCTAACACATGTGCACAAGGTGATACACCTGATGGTTGGCATATTTGAGCAAGGGTGAAGAAGATTGAGTCGAAGAGGAGTTAGTCGTGCTGGTTATAGAGTGACCGGACACGTCCGGTATGTGACCGGACACGTCCAGTATTTTGGCGACAGACTCAACGACCGGACGCGTCCGGTCGCCACACCGGACGCGTCTGGTGTTAATCAGAAACAACAGTATACGGAGGACAGCCGATCGGACGCTGGCAGCGTCCGGCCCGGTATCACCGGATGCGTCCGGTCGGGTGTGGTTGCTTACTGTACTCCACCGGACGCTACGGCTCAGCGTCCGGTCATTTGTGACTCTGCGTCCGGTGTGAGCGTCCGGTTGTCAGCAGAAGGGGCAGCAACGGCTAAGTTTGATTTGAACTGGACATGTGGCAGTCTGGGGCCTACCGGACACGTCCGGTATGCTGACCGGATGCGTCCGGTATTTACGACCGGAGCGTCCGGTGCTACGTCCGGTGCAGTATGACCGGAGCGTCCAATCGATGCGCAGTCAGCCCATTTTTTGAGCCAACGGCTCTATTTGATGGGGGCTTCTATTTAAAGCCCCTTGGCCGGCTCAAGCTATAACTCTTAAACATTTTCATTGATATAGCAACCTTGTGAGCTTAGCCAAAGTCCCTCCTACTTATCTCCATCATTGATCCATCATCATTGTGAGATTGGGAGAGAATCCAAGTGCATTGCTTGAGTGATTGCATCTAGTGGCACTCGGTATTCGTGTTGCGCTGTGGATTTCGCTTGTTTCTCTTGGTGGTTGCCACCACCTAGACGGTTGGAGCAGCGGTGGAGGATTAGCACGAGTTGGTGATTGTTCGTGGCCATCTCCGATGATTGTGAGGGGAGTTGTACCTTCCTCGGCGGAGTGCCGAAAGGTAACTCTAGTAAATTACTCGTGTCATTGAGTTACCTCACTTGTGGGTAGGTTTTTGCGGCGTCCAATCGTGTGGACGAGGTTTGTGCAACACCTCTTAGCCGCCGAACTACCAAGTGTTAGTCGACACAACGGGGATTAGCGTGTTGGCAAGCACGTAAACCTCAGGGAGAAAAATCAGTTGTCTCTTGCCATTTGATATTCTCCTGGTGATTGGTTTCATAAACATCTTGTGATTGATTCATTTCCTCTACACGGCGGTATAACCATCCTACTCACTCGTTTATATTCTTGCAAATTAGTTGTAGCAAGCTCTTTAGTGTAATTAGATTTGAGAGCTTGCTTTGCTATTTAAGTTTGCTTAGTGGAGCTCTTTAGAGTAGAAAGATTGAGAGCTCTTAGTGAGTAGTATCATAGCAAATTATGTGTCAAGATATCATTGCAACTAGAATTGTTGGATAGGTGGCTTGCAACCCTTGTAGAGCTAGAGCAAATTTGCATTTCGCTATTTGCCATACTAATCAAATTGCTCTAGTTGATTTGTAGATTTTTAAATAGGCTATTCACCCCCCTCTAGCCATATTAGGACCTTTCAAGTGGTATCGAAGCCGTGGTCACTGTTTGATTGAAGGCTTAACAACCTTGGTGTCAAATTATGGTTCAAGTTGTGTTCAACCATGTGGGGGGCAAACCACCGTTCTTTGATGGCACATGTTATGATTATTAGAAGAGAAAGATGAGGATGTATCTTGGTTCAGTCAATGATCAAGTATGGGAAGTGATCGAGAATGACTATGCTATCATTGATCCCGATGATCCAACCAACCAAGATAAGATCAACAAGCAATGCAATACAATGGCTCTCAACACCATATACAATGCCATTGATTCCAAGGTGTTTGAGCAAATCAAGGATTGTGAAAGAGCAAATGAGGTGTAGGAAGAGATTGGAGGAAACATATGAGGGCACACCGGTGGTGAAGAGTGCCAAGTTGTACATCCTCAAGGACAAGTTGACAAGTTTCAAGATGAAGGATGATGAGAGCATTCCGGAGATATTCCATCGGCTACAAGTAATTGTCAATGACTTGAAGGCTTTGGGAGAAAAGATCAAGGATGATGATGTCTCTCATCGGTTCTTAATGTGCCTACCTCCAAGATTTGAGATGTTGAGATTACTCATCATAAGAGGAGGATTGAAAGATATTACCCCTAACCAAGTACTAGGTGATGTCATGACACAAGAGACATACCATGTGGAAAGGGAGGGGGATGACAAGGATGACAAGAAGGAAGAAGAAAAGCATAGCATTCAAGGCTAGCTCATCATCATCAAAGAACAAGGGCAAGTCCAAGAAAGAATCAAGTGATGATGATGATCTTAGTGATATTGATGATGAAGCTATGGCTCTCTTTGTGAGCAAGATGGGAAAATTCATGAAGAAGAAGGGCTATGGTGCAAGAAAGAGAAGAGATCACACCAAGAAGAAAGAGTATGTGAGAAGATGCTACAATTGCAAGAGCCCCGATCATGTAGTAGCAAATTGTCCATACAATAGTGACAATGATGAGGATAAGAAGAAGAAGCACAAGGAGGATAAGAAAGAAAAGAAGGAGAAGAAGGAGAGGAGAATGACCTTCCAAAAGAAGAAGAAGGGTGGAGGCTATGTAGTCACTTGGGATAGTGATGGTTCCTCGAATGATGATAGCTCTAGTAATGATGACAAGAAATCCATCAAGAGAGCACTAGCAAGCATCGCCATCAACTATAACAACCCAAAAATCCACACACCAAAAATCCCAACTAAAAATTTTTCGTTTAAACCCCATGCAATGTTGAGTGCCATGTGTAGGAGCCAACCCTAAGTATTGCATGTAAGTATAACCTAAGTAGTCATTTTCATAACCATATCATGACACATGTCATATATGAGTGTTTAAATCCCCAACACGTAAAACCTTGCATGCATAATTATTATTGTAACATGTGATTTGGATTTTCATTGCTTTATGTGATACTTGACTAACTCCTTTAATAATTAATAAACTTTCAAACAATTAATAATCAACTCAAAGGATAAAATACATAAAATAGAAAACTATAACTAATTTCGGTATAGCAAAAATAGCCAATAAATCCCAAATATATGGGATGAGTCTAGGCCACCATTCTAACCCTTGGACAAGTTACATATACCATGTATAAGTGTGTGAAGCTATATGGTTCAAACTCCAAATCAATTTGAAGCAAATAAAGAAAAGAAAAACAAAAGAAAAAGATGAATGGAAAAGAAAAGAGGGAGGCAACAGCTCAGCCCAGCCTGCCTCGATCGGCCCAGCTAGCCCAGTCGAGCCACGCCTGCCCTTTCATGCGTGTAGCCCACGAAGCCGGCCCAGCATCACCGCCTGCACGCGCATAGCCACTGACAAGCCGAGCCCACTCGCCAGCCATCACGCGCCGCACGCAGCCACATCACGCCAAGCGCCTGACGACCCGACCCCGCTTGTCAGCATAATAGCATCTTCTTCCCCTCGCCCACGCATTCTCCCCGCGCGACCGAGGGCCGACCAGCGTGGCAGGCGTGGGCCAAGGGGTCACGCAAGAAGCATGACCATGTTCCCCCCTTACGCCACGCTTACGCTACCACACGTGGGCCGTCGGATGCGCCGCACACATCACCACCGCTCGATCGCCATCCGCCATTAGAGCCCTTGGAGCTCGGCTATAAAAGCCAACGTCCATGAGCCCTAACCCTCAGCCCATTTGCCGCCGCCGCTGGTGGCACAGCACCACATAGTGTCAAGCCGAGAGAGAGGGCGGAGGGAGAAGCAAGGAGGAGAAGGAAGCCGCTGCGGGGAGGAGCTCGCCGGAGCCGGAGCGAGCGACGCCGCACTGCACTGCTTCCGAAGCTACACGGCCACACCATCTCACTGCACCGCCGCACCACACCGTCAAGAACACCGCGGTAAGCCTCCTACGACTAAGACCAACTCCAAGCCCCTGGCCGCCATGAATAAACCATGCTGGAGCTCAAGCCAAGCTTCAGCCTAGCCAAACTGCCACCAAAAGACCTCCATGATCGTCTTCTTCAGCCTTGTGGTGCTATGCTAAGCCAATTTGAGGTCAAGCCATGGCCAACTACACACCGCACGCACGAGCACGAGCTTACAAATGCCATGTCGACATCGGGCCATCCCTACTCGAGCACACCGCACGGCGCCACTCTCTTCGCGCACACAAGCACCCACGCTCACACGCACTGGTCAACGCGCACGCGCTGCTCGAAGACATGACCACTGGACACACGCACGTGGGGCACGCACGCAGACACACTCGGGTGCACTCACCATGGCCTAGAGCACGGCCATGGTGAGGCCGCCTTGGCCACCCCACCACGGACACGCCACCGTTAACATCACGCCAAGCTCTGCCGTTCCGCGGGACATGCCACGTGCATGCTTAGTGAGCAAGAAGATCGCCGCAGCCCTGCTTTCGACCACGCAGCACTATCACTGGAGCACCGCCATGACCAAGCCCGTCGCCACCGTGGTCGGAGGCATTGAGAGCTCCTAGAGCCCCTTCGACCTGCTCGCCATGGCCGTAGCAGCGTCGAGGAGCTCGTGCACACCACCAATCTCTAGTACCACCGCCATAGCCACCACTCCGCCGCTCACTGGTGTACGAGGACCGCCGCCACCGTGGTCAGCCAACTTGAGCCGCCCAGCCACCATGTTAACTTCACCGGAGCACCCACCATGGCAAGGCCAAGCTTTTGCCCACCTTAATGCACACCCGTGCCGCTGGAGGGGCTCGCCGGTGAGCTCACCGCCGGCGGGAGCATCGGGGACGATGGGGAATTCTCCCTGCCTGGTTCACGCACGTGTGCACCCGGTCCTAGTGAACCAAACGGAGGAGAAGGATCGGTGGACCCGGACTACGTAGACTGTGTCTATGATCCATGAACCAACACCACATAGTCCACCATGCACTGGATCGGTGGACTAGAGCCTAGTAGAGGCCCAAGGTCGTGACGTGGCCGCACCAACGCGTGCCATGTGGTGGGCCAAGCCTGGCCCAAATCTAGGCCCAACCAGCCCAGTCGAGGCCCAGCCTATATTGACCATTGACTGGTCAACGTTGACCATTGACTGGGGCCACATGTCAGTGACACCGCCATGCGGGACCCACTTGTCAGATGATGAAACAGACGAGATGACGTCATGCTGACGTCATGATAACGTCAGCTGCTGACGTCAGCAGCTCTGGCCCCACCTATCAGTGACTATGATCCGTTGACCGTTGACTCGCCCATTGACTTGACATTGACTTTGACCGGACCCACATGTCAGTGACCCAAGAGCCCCCGGTCCCACCTGTCAGAACTGATGACGTTGATGACGTCATGCTGACGTCAAGCTGACGTCAGTGGGACCCCACCTGTCAGCTTGGAACCGAGATGATGACGCTATGCTGACGTCATGCTGGCGTCAGCATGCCACGTGGACCAGTCACAGTGTGACACGTGTCAGCACGATATTAATTAAGCCTTTTCCCATTTTCAGAAATGATTGAAACTTCAGAAATTCATAACTAATTCATACGAACTCAGAAAAATACAAGACTAGGACTAAAATTCATCTAAAATCAAGCTCTACGTAATGAACCCATGATTGAGTGCATTTGGCTCTTTTGAATTTTCATTGCTTTTTGTACTATTCTATAGACGTTGCTAACGTGACTATAATGCGATCGTTTGCAGACTCGGAGGAGAACCAAACGGACGAGGACCGGGAGTACCATGAGGAGTACAGAGACGACTTCACTGAAGGTGCCACATCCCACCCAATCTCGTAGCACCTATTACGCATGGCTAATATAGAGCTGCTATTGCTTTACTTTATTGTTATAATCACACTACGATAGGACTTGCATGGTAGTATGATTACTTGATGGCCTTTACCTTAACACAACCTTACCCCCGCTTACCCTGCTATTAGGCTAGATACACGCTTACTGCTATATTTCATTGCTTATTACTTCTACTACGCTTGTACTACACTGATACGTGGTGGAAACTGGAGTTATCTGGACTATGGGGAGAGTGTTGCGTGTGTGACTTGGGTGTGTGGAGGGTGAGGGTTGTGTCGACCAAGTTGGAGTATACGACGAGCCTAGGGCAAGTCTTGCCATGAGGTGCTACCTAGGCACCCCTGGAATGGATACCTGTGGTGGGTAAATGGTGATATGAGGTGGCCTTGGGTGTGAACCTATGATGGGAGGAGCCCGGGGTGGACGTGCTATGGTGGCACGGTAAAACCCTGATGAAGACATTCTGGCTTGGTCATCTCTAAGGACTTACTAGTACTTAGACTCATCGGGAAGCCTTACGTACCACTCGCCCTATATGGTGCGGGACGGCCGGACTACTTGGTAGGATATTGCCACTACTGCTAGGTTGATAGCGGATAGTGCAAGGAGGTATGGGGCATAGAGGATTTCCCCCACACCCTTTCGAGACTTCATGGAGACCATGTGGACCTGGCTCATGACTCATAGTTTCAGCCACCCCAGACTAGACTTGGGGTGTACGATGGCTGAATGGTAGAGTGGCATTATCCTAGGCTAGCAAGCGGCCGGAATCAGTCCAGTTGACGACGGTCAGCGAAGAAGGTAGATCTTGTGGTTATGTAAAACCTCTACAGAGTGTATGGTTGATCGATCGATACATATGCCGACTTATCGACTATGGACCTTTCCTGGGTTTCGCTTAAACTAGATAGCGAGATGAGTCTTTCTCTTCTTCCCCCATGAGAGAGTGTCGGTCGTAGCCAGGGGCTACAAGCCATGAGACTGTGCCAAGAGGGAGTTGGCCTATCGACTGAGCGATGGTATGGTGATGATATGGAGATGGTGGTATATCGATACCAGGATCAAAACCTAGCTCTGGATGGAAAAAGGGGGTGGAATGTGTGTGAGAATGGTGTTAAAAACTTGACCAACTACTATTATATACTTAATATGCTAATACATAGGAAACCCCTAGCCTTATAGGTTCCTTTTGATTATATCCAACTTGCATCCAATTTCCACAAAGCATTGCTCATAGGGTGGGAGTGGCCAGTACAAATCGTACTGATAAACTTTGGCACACAGGTTCTACCGAGGAGTATAGCTCTGAGGAGTTTGATGGTTGAGGGGTTCATTCCTACGCTCGAGTTTTGGCAATCTTATCTTCAAGTTGTTCTGAATGAATGCTGCTTTTGATTCTGCCAATGCGGCGATGTAATAATTTATGTAATTCCTGTACTATTTGTACTCTGATATTACGTTGTATGGATGTGATATTCGACTAGAATTTGGGTAATATGATCTACAATGGTCTTATTACACTTCAACTCTATGTATTTTCCTTCGTGGAAATCAGGTCGTTTCAGTTGGTATCAGAGCCATACTTGACCCTAGGACGAAACCCTCAAAAATGGATGATAGAATAGGATGTGAACAGCCCTTCTTTCGGTTATATACCGACCCTGCATTTACTTTTATGCAAGGCTAATCTATTTATTGACCTGCTAAAACCTATTTTCTTAAAACATGCAGATGGCAACGAACGTCGAATGGCCGCCTCTAGGACCGCTACCTTTGGACCACGCCAAGCTTACCTTCGACCTACATGAGCTCGAGGGTTTTGCATAGACCCTCTGCCGAGTTCTCGTCATGTTAGGAGTCCCTGATGAGCTTGTCAAGGTCACCTACACCAGGAAGTCAGCTCAGGAAGGAGGAATCAAAGGACCGATTGTCACCTCGGTCGAGTTCCTAGCTAGCACTACCTTACCTTATGTCCCAGCTTTCACTGAGTTGACTATAGAGGACACGGTTGAGGAGGGACTGCGAGCTGTCTTACATAAGGCACTTTGCAGAGTGATGAGGGACCACTACGAGCACCTGAAGACGATAGAGTTCCGTCTGCTTCCCTAGGCCCTCGACCTTAGCCTTACCCCTAGTGAGCAGAGTTTCGCAGCTGGCAGAGTTATTTTTGCCGAGGAGGACAGATGCCTTCGCGTCTCAGCTATCCACCTACTAGAACAGGACAAGTATGTGACCCAGCTTGAGCAGAGGAGACATCAGGACTAGGCCCTTCTATGGGAGTACCAGGAGCGAGACTCATAGGGAGCACAAAAGCGAGCTAGTCTGCTTGAGATAGTTGCTAAGCTATAGGATGAGCTCAACCGTTGTGAAGAAGTCCACAGAGCCGAGGTCGCTGACTTACAGGACAAAGCCGCCGACCTAGGCAGCAGGAACTGCTACTTCAACAACAAGGTCTTGGAGTTGCAGAGAGAGTTGGACGACAAGAAGGCCGAGTTCAACCGTAGAGGAGACAGAGAGAGGTCCAAGGGGATTGATATGCTAAATATCCAATCTAAGAACAAGACCATGACTCAGGAGCTAGAGGAGTTTAGGAAGAAGGCCATTCGCAACCAGGGTCACCTGATCAAGGCACTCAGGCAGAACGAGTACCTATAGGACAAGTGTGAGAGGACTTGGTAGGCTTGGCAGAAGTCTGACAAGAAGCGCCTTAGGGAGATGAAGGGTATGTGGGATCAGCTACCTAAGGAGATTCGCAGCAAGACGAAGCCTAGGATAGAGGAGTTTGAGTTAGCCCCGACTCGCCTCAACCTAGACACCTGCCCTACCCTACCTAGAGCCAAGCCTACTAAGGAGCTCGCTGAGGCCTTGAAGTACGTGTCTTGACTTCACAAGTCTTACGAGGAGATCGAGATCGAGAATAGTCGTATCCCAGCTACGGTGTACGAGTTAGAGTAGATGACCCTACAGTGGTCATGAGTCATGTCAGTGGCTTCCATAAGTTGTACCCCATGATGTACCCCTTATGAGATGTAATATGAGACACTATGTGTAGAACGATTCTCACGAGTCTCCAAGTGTAGCTACTAGAGATGATGCTATGTAATAAAACCCATGTAATGAATGTTTTGGATCTTATTGCATCTTATGGATCTTATTGATTCTTTGTAATGAGTGTTGGATAGTATAAATGTTTTACTTTAAATCATTAAAATCATGTAATCATACTGAATTATAAGCACTTATGGCACAAACACTAAAATTCCTATGATCCGTGTTGTAGATGCCGAACCGCCGATCTGCTCGCCTAATGAACCGTGGACGTGCGCCCACCCCTGAACCAATCGAACCAAACAGGGGGCGTGGTGGCAACAACCATGGCCGTGGACATGGAGGGATACCCTTCAACCTAGAGAATACCCCGCCTGCTTGTTGAGGAGAACATTCCGCCACCACCACCACCGAACCTGGCAGAGGTGATGGCACAATAGACTCAACTTCTTGTAGCTCTTGTTGATGGAGCAAACCGTCGCCAGGGGGGTCAGTAGAAAGACTTCCAAAAGGAAGCTAGAGGGATTTCTGAAGCTGAGGCCACCTACCTATGATGGCATCCGACCCTGACCCGCTTGTAGCCGATGACTGGCTCAAGGAGGTGGAAAATAAGCTTGACCTCACCACCTTCACCGACGATGAGTGTGTTGGAGCTGCCACACACCAGCTCACTGGTGCAGCACGTGCCTGGTGGGACAGTTTCAGTGATTCCCATGAGGACCCTACCAACATCTCGTGGGATGAGTTCGCCAAAGCATTCACTGAGTATCACATTCCCAAGGGTATCATGGAGGCCAAAGCCGAGGAGTTCCGCAACATCAAGATGGGAAAGGACAGGGTGACTGAGTACACCACTCGCTTCACCAACCTTCTACACTATGCACCTTCCTATGTTGTGAACTCTGAGAAGGAGAAGCTGTACTACTACCACAAGGGACTTAACCCGCACATCAAGCTAAAGTTTGGCGGTATTGAGAGTAGCACGCTGTGTGCTCTGGTGGATTGTTGCATCAAAATTGAGAAGGACCATGCTGAAGCTAGAGAGGAGTACAGGGAGAGGAAGTGTAAGCCTGAGGAGTCCTTTTGTGGCCGTGATCACAAGAGGTTCCACAGAGATGTACCATCCAGGGAACGCTCTCACCACAACAAGGGATGACAACCCTGGATCGAGTAAGGGTGGTGGAGGCTACACCACAAAATACTCCCACCCTGCTCAGGATCATTACACCTGGGACCATTATGCTCAGGACCGCAACACTTCGGACCGTTTCAACCATCCCCGCTCAGCAAATGAACGTCCAGCATAGAACCGCTCTGCACCAAGCACTGGAAACTAGAAGGCACCCGCGCCAACCCCTATAGGCGGTGCGCCTTTCACCTGCTTCGCTTGTGGCCAACTGGGTCACAAAGCCACTGAGTGCCCTCAGAACTCAGTCACTTAGAAGTCTCAGTTCAAGGGATCTGCTACTCATGGACGTCTCAACCATCTGGATGCCGAGGAAGCACAGGCTGCCCCTGACATTATGTATGGTATGTTTTTAGTTAATGGCAATACTGCATCTGTTCTATTTGACTCTGGAGCAACTTGTTCTTACATATCATCCAAGTTTGCACAAGAGCATGACCTGCCTGTAACCCCACGTGGAAAGCCTATCATCACTAGCTCACCTTTAGGAGACCTAAAGTGCACCCACATCTGTAAGGGAGTGAGTCTTACCATTGAGGGTCTTATCTTTAAAGCCGACCTAACCCTGTTACCTTCCACGAGCCTAGATGTCATCTTAGGTATGGATTGGCTAACCATTCACCGAGGTAACATATCATGTTCACCTAGATACGTCCAAGTGACTGTCAATGAAATATGGTCGGTAGTCTACCTAGGGGTATGCAAGAACCGCTCCTTGACATTCTTGTTGTAGTACCTGCGCAAAACAGCAAGGTATTTGGATGTACGTATGGAAGAATCGAGCTGCTTCTCTTCTGCACTATTCACTTCTAGCTCCCGTACTTAATTGGCCTTGTCTTCATCGAAGTTCTATACCCGTGCTGATCTGAAGTCTATATCTGCTGGGAGCACTGCCTCAGCGCCATAAACCATAAAGTATGGTGATACGTCGGTATTGCGACTGGGCTGGGTTCTGAGACCCTAGACCACGGCTGGTAACTCTTTGAGCCATCTTCCGGGAGCTTTGTCATTTTCTCTGTACATCCTCTTCTTAAGTGCGTCCAAGATCATACCATTTGCCCGCTCAACCTATCCATTAGCTCTAGGGTGCGCCACCGAGACGTATTTTACTACTATGCTCCTTTCATCGCAGAAGTCCCAAAAAGCGTTCCTGGTGAACTGAGTACCTAGATCAGTGATGATGCTGTTGGGTATGCTGAAGCGGTGGATGACCTAGTCGATGAACGTGATAGCCTTTTTTGAAGATGCTTGGACCAGGGGCATGTACTCTATCCACTTGGAAAATTTGTCGATCAGCACAAAGACGCATGTAAATTCTCTAGGGGCCAGTTTGAAAGGCCCAATCATATCCAGTCCCAGCATGCAAAGGGCCAAGAGGCTAGGTATTGTCTAAATCTCATGTGCTGGTACGTGGATTCTCTTGGCGAAGAACTGACAACCTTCACAATGGCGGACTAGCTTCTCTACATCGGCTACGACTGACGGCCAATGGAACCCTGCTTGGAAAGCCTTGCCAACTAGCGTTCTTGAGGCCAGCGTGGTTGCCACAGGAGCCAGAGTAGGATTTGGTCCAGGAGATGTTCACCATCCTCCGAGGTTATACACTTCATCAAGATTTCCTCCTTCGCGTTCTTGCGCCACAATTTGCCATCGATGAGCAGATACTGCTTACTGCAACGCATCAGGCGTTCAGTTTTCTATCTGATTGGTGTAACCGCTACCATCTGTTAGGTACTTGATGAAAGGTACTCTCTAGTCAGGCTCCTTAGTGGTCAGAGGTGGTTCGGTGGTGTTTGACGCCAGAACCGTAGCCACCAATAGCTGGTCTGGAGGCTTGTCGACTGTGGGATCTTCTTCTTTGATGGAAGGCGTGAGCAGGTCTTGAACAAATATGCCATGTGGGACTTTGGCTCAGGATGATCCTAACATTGACAGCGCATCTGCTGCTTGATTTTTGTCCTAGACCACATGTGTGTACTCGATGTTGTAGAACTTGCCTTCCAGCTTTCTGATTGATTTGCAGTATGCGTCCATCTTTTCACTGGTCATATCCCAGTCCTTGTTGAGTTGGTTGAGGACCAGAGCCAAGTATCCGTAGACATAGAGACATTTGACACCGAGCTCGACCGCAATGCGCAGACCATGTAGGCATGCTTTGTACTCGGCAGCGTTATTAGACGTCGGGAAATAAATCCTAAGGACGTGTCGGAGCTGCTCCTTGGATGGCGATATGAAAAGGACTCCTGCTCCTGCACCATCGATGTTGAGAGAGCCATCGAAGTACATCTTCCAATACCCAACGGGCCCCTGAGAGGCAGGTGTGCTTAAGTCTATCCACTCGACGATGAAATTGGCAAGTGCCTGAGACTTGATTGTAGTACGGCTTGCAAATTCCAAGGAGAAAGGACATAGGTCCATTGCCCATTTGACGATGCACCCGTTCGCATCCTTGTTGTGAATGATGTCTCCCAGAGGGTGCTCGGTCATGACCACCACACGATATCCATCGAAGTAATGTTTCAACTTTCGGGATGTAATCAGTATGGCGTAGATCAGTTTCTAAATCTATGGGTACCTGGTCTTGGATTCATTGAGCACCTCACTGATGAAATAAATTGGTCACTGTACCTCATAGGCATGGTTGGGCTCATCGTGCTCAACCACCATGGCAGTGGAGACCACTCGATTAGTTGCCGCAATGTAAAGCAGGAGGGTTTCGTCTTCTTTGGGAGCAGTGAGGACTGGAGGTGATGTAAGGAATTGTTTCAGCTGTGTAAAGGCAACGTCTACTTCCTCTGACCACTCAAACTTCTCTGATGCTTTGAGCAGCTTGAAAAACGGTAGTCCTTTTTCGCCTAATCTTGATATGAAACGACTGAGGGTAGCCATGCATCTGGTAAGCTTCTGAACATCCTTCACCTTTTTGGGTGGCTTCATGTCTAAGATAGCTTTTACCTTCTCTGGGTTAGGGCATATGCCTGTCGTGACTGACGATGTTGCCAAGCAATATACCAGATGGAACACCAAAGATACACTTCTTTGGGTTTAACTTCCATTGGAATGTGTTGAGAGCTGCAAAGGTACATTCGAGGTTGTCAACAAGGGTGTATGCTTCCTTGGTTTTAACAACTACATCGTCAACATAAGCCTCGACGAGGTTGTCTTTTATCTTGTCTTTGAGGCAGGCCTGTATGGCAGCGTTGATAGGTAGCCCCGGCGTTCTTGAGCCCGAACGACATGGTCATGTAGCAGTAGGCGCCAAAGGGCGTGATGAAGGATGTCTTGATCTGGTCGTCCTTTTTGAGAGCGATCTGGTGATAACTAGAGTAGCAATCGAGAAAGGAAAGCAACTCACAACTGGCAGTTGAATCTACGACCTCGTCTATGCGAGGTAAGCTGAAAGGGTCTTTAGGGTAGTGTTTGTTGAGATCAGTGTAATCAACGCACATTCTCCATTCATTATTCTTTTTGCGTACAAGAATCGAGTTGGCTAACCACTCTAGATGATACACTTCTTTGATAAATCCGGCTGCAAAAAGCCATGTAACTTCTACCCTAATAGCCTCCTTTTTGTCGCGAGTGAACCATTGTAGCTTCTGCTTGATAGGTTTGGCCTTGCCATCGACATTTAAGGAGTGCTCGATCAAGTTCCGAGGTACACCGAGCATGTTAGCAGGGTTTCCATGCGAACACACTCATGTTGCTCCTCAAGAACCTGACGAGCGTGTCTTCCTATTTAGGATCCAGGTTGGCCCCCGATAAGAGCTATTTTGCTGGGATCACCGTCGACCAGCTAGATCGCTTTGTGCTCTTTGGACTTGATGTTCTTGCATGGGGCCTCAAGCTCTGGGATCTCTAGGTGGTCGGCTAGGGGTCTTCTTGGCATCGAGCATGGTCTCGGCCATGCGAATAGAGAGGTCATGAGCCTCTGCTATTTTGAAGCTATCGTTCTCGCAGGTGTAAGCTGCGTATACGTTGCCCCTAAGAGTTAGAACCCCCTTCTCAGTAGGCATCTTGAGCACCAAATACCTATAGTGAGGTATGGCCATGAACTTGGTGAGCACTGGTCTGCCAAGGATAGCATGGTAGGTGCCTTCGAAGTCAGCGACCATGAAGTTGACGTAGTCGATGCGGAAGTGGTCTGGGGTACCAAATTGCACAGGTAGCGTGATCTGCCCAAGAGGTGTGGAGCTCTATCCGGGGAGAACACCCCAGAACTGTGCCTCATATGGCTTGAGATTAGCTTAGGTTATCTTTAGCGCTGGCAAACTGTTCTTGAACAGTATATCAATAGAACTGCCGCCGTCAATCAGCACTCTGTCAAATTGAACCTTGTTGATACAAGGATCGAGAACCAGAGGAAAATGCCCTGGCTCAGGTATTGCAGCCCATTGGCCCTTTCTGTTGAAGGAGATCTCGCGGTGAGACCAAGGAGGGAGCCGCGGATCGGCGATGAGGTTGTTGGCGTTGACCATGTTCAAGCAAGCATGGGCGAGCAGCTTGCGTTCTCGTTTGGTCTCGATGGACACTTTGCCCCCAATGATGGTGTGGATGTGATCGATTGGCTTGACGTACTTGTGATGGGGATCTACGTCTTCATCGTCGTTGTCCTTGTTACGCTGCTCCCCTACGTCGTTAGGCTTGTCAGATGTATCTGGAGCCTGTTGGCGCGTGTAGATAGATTTGAGAACACAACAATTCTCCATGGTATGGTTTGACTTGGGATGGAGCTGGCAGGGTCCTTTCAATGCTTTGGCATAGTCCTCTTCATAGTTGCGACGTCCGCCACCTTTTTTAATGGTGTTGACCTCGCCATCGTCTTCCCAAGCACGCTTCCCCCTATAATCGTCACAGTGATTACGCTGCTGATTACGCTGGTCGCGGTGGTCACAGGAATCATTACGCTAGTTGCGCCGATCAAAATTGTTGTTCTGACCACGGTTGCCGCGGTAGTCATCGCGGTGTGGAGGGTGGTCGGAGCATGGAACCCTTGCTTCTTCTTCGATGATTATCTTTTTAGCATCATCGGCATCTCGCATATTTTTTAGCAGTGGCTAGGAGCGCTATGACTGATTCAGGTCTCTTGCGGAGGAGCTTGTCCCTTAGGGCATCATGGAAGTGGAGACTAGTGATAAAAGCCTCGATTGCCTCATTGTCAGAGATTGACGGGACCTTGATGCACATCTCCAAGAAGCGTTGGATGTACTCGCGCAGTGGCTCATCTTTGCGATCTCAAATCCACTGCAGATCATATTTGTTGCCGGGTTGCTCGCAAGTAGCAATGAAGTTGTCGATGAATGCTTGCTTGAGCTCTTGCCAAGAATCAAAGTAGTTCGCCGGCAAGCTGACCAGCCATTGGTGGCCTGCATGGCCGACGACTGACTGGGAAGTAATTAGACATGACGTGCTCGTCAGCCATGGCTGATCTACACGTGGTTTCATAGAGCATGACCCATAATTCGAGGTTCTCCTTATCATCGTACTTCTGAAGTTTTTCGAGCTTGAAGTTCTTGGGCCATATGACTTGGCGAATGTGTGGAGTAAACTGTTTCAAACCCAAAGGGCCATGGGTAGTATCATATTCCATACGGCGATAGCTTTCGTGGGATGCACGATCGTTGGCTCTTTGGTTAATGCGATCGCGTAGAATGCGTCCTCCGAGGGAATGGTAGAGATCGTTATTGCCATCATGGCGACCCCGATTGCCACCCTGGTTAACCCTGTGACCGTGGTTATCACAGCGATTGTCACGGTTGTCTCGGCGGTTGTCATCCTGGTAGTCGCGGCGGTTATCATCCCGGTAGTCGTGGCGGTTGTCGTCCCGACCACCATCATGACCACTGTTTCCGCCTTGATGATTGTCTGATGGGTCATTGTTGCGTGAGCCACATTGGTTGGGTGGCTGTGAGTGACTTGAGTACTGGCGGCTGTGGCTTGATTCAACTGAGACGGATGGAGCCTGGGCTTAATTTACAATCTCTGCGGTCTGGGCCATAGCAGCCGTCAGGTAAGCTTGTATATCATCACGAACTGCCTGGATTTCTGGGGTATTGGGTAGTCGTTGCATTGTCGCCATAGCAACAGCTACGTTGGCGCTTGGAGTCCTGAAGACCTGCTTGTCCCCCAACCTGTCAAAGGCATTGTTAAGGTCACATGGCTAGACCCTTATGCGTTGTGCCTCCTCTTCTGCCTCGGCTTTGACTTGTCGGCGATTAAACCGATCAATATTGCATGCTTTGCATGCCAGCCTTTCTTGTTCTATTTCGCCAACTGCTGGTGGTTCGTCATTACTGACAACATTGATCAAGTCTCCTCACCTTGGTGGGAAGGATGGGAATCAGTGGGAACCCCGGGGCATGGTCTAGGATATCCAGATCATATTCAACGCCTTCATTGTCATGATGCTGGAGCTCAGTGTGGACGGAGCCATTAGATGCGATGTCGGACGGGGAGCTTGAGCCACCTTCTTGAACTGTGTGGACCGATCCTTCTTGATACTCCTCAATCCGGACCATGTTGACGAAGTTGTGCAGGCCGTAGGGCTGAGCCTGGTAGTTCTCCATCGAGGCTTCATACTCGGAGAGCCAGAGACCCATCGCGGGGGCTGGCCGGCGATGAATGGAGCACCCTTTAGGAGTAGATGTGACCACGAGATCCATACCGAGTCATGCAGGACGACTAGCCCGAGCTGGTTGGGTAGATCTGTTGTAGGTAGTGGTTATCTGCTCATTAGGTTGACTTTGAATCGGACTTACCAGAGCTAGGGTTTCAACAAGTTTGGTGCCGACCCGATCGATGGAGTCGAGCAGGTCGGTGTTGTCGATCTGCCTCCCTTTGTAGCAAGGAAGCGGATGATGGGTTGTCGGCGTGGCTAAAGACGATGCTGGCATGGCCGGAGCTAGATCCACCATGGTCGGAGCCATAGCCGATGCAGATGAAGCAGTGGTCGACACAGATTGAATCCGTGCCTCCTCTGTGTTCATGTTGATGTAGTCGTCGGAGCCAGTGGTCTAGGTGATCTGGCCGATGGTGAACGTGAGGCCATTCGACACAGCCATGGAACTGGGGATGATGACCATCTTGTTCGTCTAGAGAGCAGTACGCAAACCCCCTACTTGCCGTGCCACTGTTGACGAAATATGGTCAGCAGTCTACCTAGGGGTATGCCCAAGGTAGTAGATTGTTGGTAGACAGATGCGTAAGCTATAAACAAGATGGTGATGCAAGACAAACACGAGGTTTTATCTAGGTTCAGCCACCGTGAAGGCGTAATACCTATGTCCTGCATCTGATTGTATTGTTGTATGTCAATGAGAGATGTTTTTAGAGGGGTCCCCTGCCCACCTTATATAGTCCGGGGGGTAGGGTTATAGATCTAGAAACTAATCCTAACCAGTTACAATTGCCATAGGTGGCCAGATAAGGATTCCTATTCTAACCGACTAGGATCTTGCTTGATCTTCAAATCTGCCTTGATTCCTTGCGCGGGACTCCGAACAGATTGGCCGGGCTGTGCGTCGTCTTCTAGTGGGCTAGACCCCCTGGTCTGGGCCGGCCCAAGCCTAGCCGTAAGGGTATAGGGGTTAATACCCCCACAGTGACCCACCCATCAGCCAAATTATTAGGTGTGAACCTTAGTCCAGAAAGTCCACCTCTATCCTATGTGCCCTTAAAGCGAGTTCAGAATCACAGAAGGAGGAGAGGATAGTCCATGATGTGCCTATGGTCAGAGACTATCCCAATGTATTTCCTGAAGAATTACCGGGTATGCCACTAGATCGTGATGTAGAGTTCAACATTGATCTTTTGCTAGGAACAGGACCCATTGCTAAGAGACCCTATAGCATGTCAGTTGACAAACTAGCCGAGCTCAAGAAACAGCTTGATGAGCTCATCTCAAAGGGATATATCAGACCCAGTGCTTCACCCTGGGGATCCCCTGTTCTGTTTATTAAGAAGAAGGATGGCTCAATGAGAATGTGCATTGATTACCGAAACTTGAACGCAGTCACCATCAAGGACATGTACCCCCTGCCAAGGATCGATGATTTGCTTGATCAGCTTTGAGGTGCCAAGTATTTCTCCAAGATTGATCTCAGATCTGGCTATCATCAGATGAAGATTTGAGAGAGTGACATTCCGAAGACAGCCTTCGTGACTAGGTATGGGCAGTTTGAGTTCACTGTGGTGTCCTTTGGACTCACGAATGCCCCCACATACTTCATGAACATGATGAATAAGGTTTTCATGGATGATCTGGATAAGTTCATGGTAGTATTCATTGATAACATCCTTGTCTATTCACCCACCGCTGAAGAACATGAACATCATCTGAGAACTGTGCTTGAGAAATTAGCCCAACATCAGCTCTACGCAAAGTTCAGCAAATGCGAGTTTTGGCTACAGAAAGTTGCCTTCCTAGGCCATGTACTATCAACTAAAGGTGTTGCAGTTGACCCAGCCAAGATTGAAGCTGTGAAAGAGTGGGATCCACCTCGTAACATGACCAAAGTCAGAAGTTTCATGGGATTGGCTGGATATTATCGCCGATTCATTAAAAACTTCTCCAAGATAGCCCATCCGATGACCAACCTTCTAAAGAAGACCAAGGAGTTTGAGTGGATGCCCGAGTGCGAGCGAAGCTTTCAAGAGTTGAAATTGAAGCTTACCACAACTCTTGTGCTAGCATTGCTTGATATCAGCAAAGATTTCAGTGGTCTATTGTGATGCATCCCATCAAGGACTTGGCTGTGTATTGATGCAAGGTGGAGGAGTGATAGCTTATGCTTCTCGACAGTTGAAAGAACACGAGAACTGTTACCCCACTCATGATCTTGAGTTAGCAGCAGTTGTGCATGCTTTGAAGATTTGGAGGCACTACTTGATAGGCAACAAGTGTGATATCTATACCGATCACAAGAGCTTGAAGTACTTTTTCACTCAGGAAGATCTGAATATGAGGCAACACCGATGGCTAGAATTAATCAAGGACTATGACCTAGAAATTCACTATCATCCGGGAAAAGCTAATGTAGTCGCAGATGCTCTCAGTCGCAAGAGTTACTATCACACTCTGATCACATAATCCGTACCACCTAAACTCAAGGAAGAGATTGATGATTTCCAACTTGAGATGCTACCGCATGGCTTATTGAATGAGCTCCGCATATAGTATGATCTCACAGATCGCATTCGTCAAGCTCAGAAAAATTGTGAAGAGATCGAATATCTCCGTGGTCTGATGAAACTGGGCTACAAGACCAACCACCATGAAGATGAACAAGGAACCATCTGGTTCAAGGACAGAATCTATGTCCCTTCCGATCCAGCACTATGAGAGGAAGTTCTGTCAGAAGCTCATGATTCTAAGTACTGTATTCACCCTAGAGGTTCAAAGATGTATCAAGACTTGAAGAAACACTTTTGGTGGAAAGGCATGAAGACAGACATTGCGGGACATGTGGCATGATGTGACACCTGTAATAGAGTCAAGGCTGAACATCAAAGGCCTGCAGGATTGTTAAAGCCTCTTGACGTTCCCGAGTGGAAATGGGAGAGCATATCCATGGATTTCATAGTTGGATTGCCCCGTTCACAGAAAGGCAATGATTCCATTTGGGTGATTGTTGATCAGTTTGACCAAGGTTGCTCACTTTGTACCAGTTAAGACCAAGACCGATGCCGAAAAGTTAGCAGATCTATATGTTGAGCATATTCTTAGACTGCATGGAGCTCCCTCTAGTATCATATCTGATCGTGGTCCTTAGTTTATGTCCTGATTCTAGGAAGCCCTGCACAAGTCCATTGGAACCAAACTTGATTTCAGTACCGCTTATCACCCATAGATAGATGGACAGACTGAACGAGTGAATTAGATCTTAGAAGACATGCTTCACGCTAGTGTACTAAATTATGGCTCTGATTGGGAGAAATGCCTACCCTATGTAGAGTTCTCTTATAACAACAACTACCAAGCCAGTATCAAGATGTCGCCGTTTGAAGCTCTGTATGGCAGACCTTGTAAGACACCTTTGATGTGGTCTCAACCGGAGGAAAGATCGTTCTTTGACTCTGCTAAGATTTAAGATGCTAAAGAAGGAGTTGCTCAAGTAAAGGAGAATTTGAGAATTGCCCAAAGTCGATACAAGAGCTATACTGACAAAAGAAGAAGAGAACTTGAGTTCAATGTGGGAGACTTCATCTATCTCAAGGTATCCCCGCTACGTGGGACTGTCAGATTCCATGTGAAAGGAAAGCTTGCCCCTAGATTTGTTGGCCCATACAAGATTTGCAAGAGGATTGGAAAGCTCGCCTACAAACTTGAGCTACCTGAGGAATTAGCGGGTGTACATCCTGTGTTTCATGTATCCCAGCTACGTAAGTGTTTGAGAGTGCCCGATGAAGTAATCCCTGACTGATACACTTGACATTCAGAACACTCTCGAGTATAAAGAGCATCCTATCAGAATTTTGGGTAGAGATACCAAAGAGACCCAAAGCAAAACTATTCCTATGTGCAAGGTCCAATGGAGCAATCACACTGAGAGAGAAGCAACATGGGAGAAAGAGTCTGACCTCCAGCTACAATATCCTTATCTCTTCGAAGGGTACGTTACGCTTTAATCTCAGGGACTGAGATTCTATTAAGGGGGTAGGACTGTAACAACCCAAAAATCCACACACCAAAAATCCCAACTGAATTTTTTTTGTTTAAACCCCATGCAATGTTGAGTGCCATGTGTAGGAGCCAACCCTAAGTATTGCATGTAAGTATAACCTAAGTAGTCATTTTCATAACCATATCATGACACATGTCATATATGAGTGTTTAAATCCCCAACACGTAAAACCTTGCATGCATAATTATTATTGTAACATGTGATTTGGATTTTCATTGCTTTTTGTGCTATTCTATAGACGTCGCTAACACGACTATAATGCGATCGTTTGTAGACTCAGAGGAGAACCAGACAGACGAGGACCGAGAGTACCGTGAGGAGTACGGAGATGACTTCACTGAAGGTGCCACATCCCACCCAATCTCGTAGCACCTATTACGCATGGCTAATATAGAGCTACTATTGCTTTACTTTATTGTTATAATCACACTATGATAGGACTTGCATGGTAGTATGATTACTTGATGGCCTTTACCTTGACGCAACCTTACCCCCGCTTACCCTGCTATTAGGCTAGACACATGCTTGCTGCTATATTTCATTGCTTATTACTTCTACTATGCTTGTACTAACTGATGCGTGGTGGAAACTAGAGTTATCTGGACTATGGGGAGAGTGCTGCATGTGTGACTTGGGTGTGTGGAGGGTGAGGGTTATGTCGACCAAGTTGGAGTATACGACGAGCCTAGGGCAAGTATTGCCATGAGGTGCTACCTGGGCACCCCTAGAATGGATACCTGTGGTGGGTAAATGGTGATATGAGGTGGCCCTAGGTGTGAACCTGTGATGGGAGGAGCCCGGGGTGGAGGTGCTGTGGTGGCACGGTAAAACCCTGATGAAGATATTCTGGCTTGGTCATCTCTAAGGACTTACTAGTACTCAGACTCACCGGGAAGCCTTACGTACCACTCGCCCTATATGGTGCGGGACGTCTGGACTACTTGGTAGGATATTGCCACTACTGCTAGGTTGATAGCGGATAGTGCAAGGAGGTACGGGGCGCGGAGGATTTCCCCCACACCCTTCTGAGACTTCATGGAGACCATGTGGACCTGGCTCATGACTCATAGTTTCAGCCACCCCAGACTAGACTTGGGGTGTACCAGGGCTGAATGGTAGAGTGGCATTATCCTAGGCTCGCAAGTGGCCGGAATCAGCCCAGTTGATGACGGTCAGTGAAGAAGGCAGATCTTGTGGTTATGTAAAACCTCTGCAGAGTGTATGGTTGATCGATCGATACATATGCCGACTTGTCGGCTATGGACCTTTCCTGGGTTTCGCTTAAACTAGATAGCAAGATGAGTCTTTCTCTTCTTCCCCTGTGAGAGAGTGTCGGTCATAGCCAGGGGCTACAGGCCATAAGACTGTGCCGAGAGGGAGTTGGCCTATCGACTGAGCGATGGTATGGTGATGATATGGAGATGGTGGTATATCGATCCTAGGATCAAAACCTAGCTCTGAACGTAAAAAGGGGGGTGGAATGTGTGTGAGAATGGTGTTAAAAACTTGACCAACTACTATTATATACTTGATATGCTAATACATAGGAAACCCCAGCCTTATAGGTTCCTTTTGATTATATCCAACTTGCATACAATTTCCACAAAGCATTGCTCATAGGGTGGGAGTGGCCAGTACAAATCGTACTGATAAACTTTGGCACACAGGTTCTACTGAGGAGTATAGCTCTGAAGAGTTTGATGGTTGAGGGGTTCGTTCCTATACTCGAGTTTTGGCGATCTTATCTTCAAGCTATTCTGAATGAATGCTGCTTTTGATTCCGCTAATGCGGCGATGTAATAATTTACGTAATTCCGCACTATTTGTACTCTGATATTACATTGTATGGATGTGATATTCGACTGGAATTTGGGTAATATGATCTACAACGGTCTTATTACACTTCAACTTTGTGGATTTTCCTTCACGGAAATTAGGTCGTTTCACTCTCCATCTTCGACACTCCATCGACATGCCTCATGGCAAAACCTGCCAAGGTAAAATATGATGTGAGTGATGATGATGAATGTGAAAGTGATGCTTGTAGGAGTGATGATGATGATGATGAGGAGTACTCCAAGGAGGAGCTCATGGACATGTGTGAGCAAGTGCACACTTGCTTTGAGATGAAGAGAAAGGAGTGCAAGGAATTGAACAAGAAAGTCAAATTTCTTGAGCAATCCCTTGATGAGCTCAATGCCACTCATGAGAGGCTAATGGAAGCCCATGAGAAGCTTGGCAAAGCTCACTCTAAGCTTGAAAAGACTCACTCCTCTCTGATTGAGCAAGTCAAAGTGGAGGAAGCCAAGAAGGAGCAAGTGATCATAACATGTGATGTGGGACTAACATGTGATCTTATTGATGAATCTATTTTTGTTGCTCCTACTAACACTTCTTGTAGCACAACCATTACCACTCCACCTATGAATGATACATCACTAATGGTGGAAAATAAAACCCTCAAGAAGGAAGTGAATGAGCTCACTCGTGCCTTAGGCAATGCCTATGGTGGAGATGCCCGCTTGCTAAAGTGCTGGTTTTCTCTCAACAAAGAGGGATTATGCTATACCCCCAAGAAAGGCAAGGCGGCCTTTATCACTCCCAAAGTTAGCTTTGTGAAGGGCAATGGTCGGTTTTGCAATAGATGCAAGCAAGTTGGGCATATAGAGCAAAATTGCAAGACTAACAAGAACGGGCTACCTAATGTATCCTCAATCAAATTTGATTCTTGTTACATGCTTTATAAGGGTGCCAATGGTGTGAAGGCTAAGTTCATTGATACACCAATTGTGGGCCCAAAGAAGAAGGCCATTTGGGTAGCAAAGACCTTGGTGACTAACCTACAAGGACCCAAGCAAGTTTGGGTACCTAAAAAGAATTGATCTTCTTTTGTAGGTCAATTATAAAGCCGGAGGAAGGCATTGGGTGCTTGATAGTGGGTGCACACAACACATGACCGGTGATCCAAGAATGTTCAATTCAATCAATGAAAACAAGAGCAATGGGATTGATAGTATCACATTTGGTGACAATGGCAAAGGCAAGGTCAAAGGGCTTGGTAAGATTGCAATATACAATGACTTGAGCATCTCCAATGTGCTACTAGTAGAGAGCTTGAACTTCAACCTATTGTTGGTAGCTCAACTATGTGATCTTGGTTTCAAGTGCATATTTGGTGTGGATGATGTAGAGATCATAAGTGTAGATGGCTCTAACTCGATATTCAAAGGATTTAGATATGAGAATCTATACTTAGTTGATTTCAATTCTAGAGAAGCTCAATTGTCAACATGTTTGATCACTAAGTCTAGCATGGGTTGGTTATGGCATAGAAGGCTTGGTCATGTTGGAATGAAACAATTGAACAACTTGATTAAGCATGACTTAGTTAGAGGCTTGAAAGATGTCACATTTGAGAAGGATAAGCTATGTAGTGCATGTCAAGCCAGAAAATAAGTTGGTAACACACATCCTAAGAAGAGCATGATGAGCACATCCAAGGCATTTGAGTTGATGCACATGGACTTGTTTGGACCAACCACATACACTAGCATTGGAGAAAACAAATATGGATTTGTGATTGTGGATGATTTCACTAGATACACATGGGTCTTCTTTCTTGGTGACAAGAGTGATGTGTTTGCAACATTCAAATCATTTGTCAAGGGCATTCACAATGAGTTTGAAACAACCATCAAGAAAGTTAGAAGTGACAATGGTAGTGAATTCAAGAACACTAGAATTGATGAGTTGTGTGATGAATTTGGAATTAGACATCAATTCTCAGCCAAGTACACTCCTCAATCAAATGGCTTAGTTGAAAGGAAGAATAGAACCTTAATTGATATGGCAAGATCAATGTTGAGTGAGTATAATGTAAGTCATTCATTTTAGGCCGAAGCTATCAACATAGCTTGCTACTATAGCAACCGACTTTATTGTCATCCCATGATGGAGAAGACACCTTATGAGCTATTGAATGGGAAGAAAGCCCAACATAGCTTACTTTCGGGTTTTTGGATGTAAATGCTACATATTGAAGAAAGGCACTAGATTGAGCAAGTTTGAAAAGAAATGTGATGAAGGTTTCTTGCTTGGTTACTCCAGTACTAGCAAGGCTTATAGAGTTTGGAATTTGGCTAGTGGTACTCTTGAGGAGGTTCATGATGTGGAGTTTGATGAAACAAATGGTTCCCAAGAGGAAGATGAGAATCTAGATGATGTAAGAGGCACTCAATTGGTCAATGCAATGAAGAACATGGACATTGGTGATATAAGGCCTAGAGAGGTGATTGATGTTGAAGATAACAAGAATCAAGTGCTCTCTAACTCAAATGTGCAAGCTAGTGGTTCTCATGATCAAATCCAAGCAAGCACTAGTGACGGCAATGTGCAAGATCAACAAATGGCTAGTTCATCATCTCAACCAAGTGATCAATCAAATGCTAGCAATCAAGTGCAAGTGCTTCAACCAATCAATGTTGCAAGAGATCATCCATTGGACACTATCATTGGTGATATTTCAAGAGGAGTGCAAACAAGATCAAGATTTGCTTCATTTTGTGAACATTTCTCATTTGTGTGATCCATTGAACCTAAGAAGATAGATGAAGCTTTGAGGGATGTTGATTGGGTCAATGCTATGCATGAAGAGCTAAACAACTTCACAAGAAACCAAGTATGGGATTTAGTTGAGAGGCCTAAGGATCATAATGTGATTAGGAACTAAGTCGGTCTTTCGGAACAAGCAAGATCAAGATGGGATAGTAATAAGGAATAAAGCAAGATTAGTGGCTCAAGGTTATACTCAAGTTGAAGGTCTTGACTTTGGAGAAACATATGCCCTGGTTGCAAGATTGGAAGCAATTAGGATCTTGCTAGCTTATGCTTGTGCCAACAACATCAAGTTGTACCAAATGGATGTGAAAAGTGCATTTCTCAATAGGTACATCAATGAGCTTGTGTATGTTGAGCAACCTCCCAGTTTTGAAGATGAAAAGAAACTCAACCATGTTTACAAGTTGAGAAAGGCTTTGTATGGATTGAAGCAAGCACCTAGAGCATGGTATGAGAGATTGATGGATTTCCTACTCTCTAAGGGATTCAAGATGGGAAAGGTTGACACCACTCTCTTCACCAAGAAGCTTGGAAATGACTTATTTGTAATGCAAATCTATGTTGATGATATCATCTTTGGATCAACAAATCAAGAATTTTGTGAGGAGTTTGGCAAGATGATGGAAAGTGAGTTTGAGATGTCTATGATTGGAGAGCTTAGTTACTTCCTTGGTCTTCAAATCAAGCAAATGAAGAATGGCACATTTGTGAGTCAAGGCAAGTATATCAAGGACATGCTCAAGAAGTTTGAAATGGATGAGAGTAAAGCTATTAGTACACCAATGGGGACAAGTGGAAGCTTGGATAGTAATGCTAGTGGCAACATGGTGAATCAAAAGATGTATCGGTCTATGATTGGAAGCTTACTCTATGTGACCGCATCAAGACCGGATGTAATGTTTAGTGTATGCATGTGTGCTAGATTTCAAGCCTCACCAAGAGAAAGTCATTTGAAGGCAACTAAGAGAATATTGAGGTACTTGAAGCATACACAACATGTTGGATTATGGTATCCCAAAGGAGCAAGATTTGAGTTGATTGGATATTCGGATTCCGATTATGCGGGATGCAAAGTTGAAAGAAAGAGCACATCGGGCACATGTCAACTATTAGGAAGATCACTTGTATCTTGGTCATCAAAGAAGCAAAATAGTGTAGCACTTTCAACCGCCGAAGCGGAGTACATTTCGGCCGGTAGTTGTTGTGCTCAATTACTTTAGATTAAGGCTACCTTGAGTGACTTTGGAATCAAGTTCAAGCAAGTGCCATTGCTATGTGACAATGAAAGTGCCATAAAGCTCACCAACAACCCGGTTCAACACTCAAGAACAAAGCACATAGATGTCCGTCATCACTTCATAAGAGATCACCAATAAAAGGGGACATTTGCATAGAGAGTGTGGGCACCAAAGATCAACTTGCCGACATATTCACCAAGCCACTTAATGAGAAGAGATTTTGCAATCTAAGGAATGAATTGAACATACTTGACTTCTCCAATATGTGTTGATGCACACCCACTATATAACATGCCTCTCCTTCGAGCCAAGCAAGGTAAAGTTGATTGACATGTCATTCATCCATTGCTAAGGACTTGTTTAGTGCATCTAGTCATTCCTATCATATCCTAGGCTCATTCATGAAAATCAAATGAATTTGATGCTTGTATGGTACCACTATTGCTTATATGTTTGAAATGATCTAGTGGTAGCATATGACATGTTTATGGGCTTGCAACCCTAGTGTTTGATTTAGAAAATGAGCTATAAGTGTTTAACTCAACATGGTACAAGATAACCCTTAATTGGAGGTGTGAAGAAGCTTGTCCTTGGATCAAACCGAGTTAAATATCTTTTGCAAGTAATCTAGATTGAACCAAATTGGGAAAATGATCCTCATTTCACATGGTTTCACCCCAACATATCTATAATTTGAGGCCACCTTTTGTGCAAATTGTTGACATTAATAATCCTACCCTATCTATACTTTAAGCCTTTGTGGTCATTGATGACAAAGGGGGAGAAATAGTGTACAAAGATAGTGAAACAAAGGGGGTGAGATAATATATGACAAAGGAAGGGGATCAATTAAAATTTTGAGCATACAAATAAGGGGAGCAAGCTCATGAACTTGTATGGTAAATTTGAATGTGCATTACATATGTTTGCTTGCATGGCATAAATTTTTAATTTCAATATCCATGCTTGTGTGGTGTATGCTAGTTGTAGGTTTGAATGTTGAAATGAAAAACTAGCATGCATAGGCTAAAGTAACTAGACCTATGTTCATTCTATGGAAACTAGACCCTTATTTGTAATATTGATCTCAAGGGGTATTCTAGTTTTTGTGTATGTCTAGTTACTAATGGTGATAAGGATGGTATAATAGTGCACTCTGATTGGTATCAAGCTTCAAAGGTCCATCTCTTATACCTTAGCATCATTTGGTAGAAATTGACTCCTACATTTCCTATCTAAGCATATGTGCAAGCTACAATCCAAACTCTCAGCACATATGTAGGGGGAGCAATTGCTATCATATGGAGTTCATGAAACTTGTCCATATCCTTTACACATGGTAAATATGCTTGGGCAAGCAACATGGATTCAAATGAACTTTAATTCATATCTTTGTATAAGGGTTGTCATCAATTACCAAAAAGGGGGAGATTGAAAGCTCTAGTTTGGTTTTGGTTAATTGATGAAACCCTAAGTGCTAACCTAGTTTATCAAGATGATCATGAGATAGGTAGCACTACTCTAAGTGATGAAGCAATGATGAAGATCATGACATTGGTGATGATCAAATGCTTGAACTTGGAAAAGAAGAAAGAGAAAAACAAAAGGCTCAAGGCAAAGGTATAAAATGTAGGAGCCATTTTGTTTTAGTGATCAAGACACTTAGTGAGTGTGATCACATTTAGGATAGATAGTTGTACTATTAAGAGGAGTGAAACTCGTATCAAAATGTGGTTATCAAAGTGCCACTAGATGCTCTAATTCATTGCATATGCATTTAGGATCTAGTGGAGTGCCAACACCCTTGAAAATATTTGTGAAAATATGCTAACACATGTGCACAAGGTGATACACTTGGTGGTTGGCACATTTGAGCAAGGGTGAAGAAGATTGAGTCGAAGAGGAGTTAGTCGCGCTGGTTACAGAGTGACCGGACGCGTCCGGTATGTGACCGGACACGTCCGGTATTTTGGCGATAGACTCAGTGACCGGTAATTGTCCGGTCGCCACACTGGACGCGTCCGGTGTTAATCAGAAATAGCAGTATACGGAGGACAGCTGATCGGACGCTGGCAGCGTCCGGTCTGGTATCACCGGATGCGTCCGGTCGGGCGTGGTTGCTTACTGTACTCCACCGGACGCTACGGCTTAGCGTCCTGTCATTTGTGACTCTGCGTCCGGTGTGAGCGTCCGGTTGTCAGCAGAAGGGGCAGCAACAGCTAAGTTTGATTTGAACTGGACACGTGGCAGTCTAGGGCTACTGGACACGTCCGGTATGCTGACCGGACGCGTCCGGTATTCATGATCAGAGCGTCCGGTGCAGTGTGACCGGAGCGTCCGGTCGACGCGCAGTCAGCCCATTTTTTGAGCCAATGGCTCTATTTGATGGGGGCTTCTATTTAAAGCCCCTTGGCCGGCTCAAGCTATAACTCTTGAACATTTTCATTGATATAGCAACCTTGTGAGCTTAGCCAAAGCCCTCCCACTTATCTCCATCATTGATCCATCATCATTGTGAGATTGGAAGAGAATCCAAGTGCATTGCTTGAGTGATTGCATCTAGTGGCACTTGGTATTCGTGTTGCGCTACGGATTTCGCTTGTTTCTCTTGGTGGTTGCCACCACCTAGACGGTTGGAGCAGCGGTGGAGGATTGGCACGAGTTGGTGATTGTTCGTGGCCATCTCTGGTGATTGTGAGGGGAGTTGTACCTTCCCCGGCGGAGTGCCGAAAGGTAACTCTAGTAAATTGCTTGTGTCATTGAGTTACCTCACTTGTGGGTAGGTTCTTGCGGTGTCCAATCGTGTGGACGAGGTTTGTGCAACACCTCTTAGCCGCCGAACCACCAAGTGTTGGTCGACACAATGGGGACTAGCGTGTTGGTAAGCACGTGAACCTCGGGAGAAAAATCGGTTGTCTCTTACCATTTGATATTCTCCCGGTGATTGGTTTAATAAACATCTTGTGATTGATTCATTCCTCTACATGGCGGTATAACCATCCTACTCACTCGTTTATATTCTTGCAAATTAGTTGTAGCAAGCTCTTTAGTGTAATTAGATTTGAGAGCTTGCTTTGCTATTTAAGTTTGCTTAGTGGAGCTCTTTAGAGTAGAAAGATTGAGAGCTCTTAGTGAGTAGTATCATAGCAAATTGTGTGTCTAGCTATCATTGCAACTAGAATTGTTGGATAGGTGGCTTGCAACCCTTGTAGAGCTAGAGCAAGTTTACATTTCGCTATTTGTCATACTAATCAAATTGCTCTAGTTGATTTGTAGATTTTTAAATATGCTATTCACCCTCCTCTAGCCATATTAGGACCTTTCAGATGTCCACACTTGGACCTTGTACCTCTAGTGATGAGCGTGATACGTAAGACATGTTGCTGAAGGAGTCTCGCCGGCAGCGCAATACGCAAGACACGTCGGCGAAGTCTCTTGAGACCCGAAACCCCACACGGCCGAAAGGGACCCCGTTAGGGCGTGCAACGGCTATGGACTGCTCTAGCCGGCCTGACCGCTCTAGAGCTTCACCGTCGTCGATCCACCGTCCATGCAGCGTTGACGAAGAACGATGAGAAGTAGAAGGGAAGATAGGGTAAAAGAGAGGTAGTAGATTGATTTTTTGGTACGATTATGGCCCCGTTCGGCTAACCTTAAAAGCTTACTCGTTCGGCTTCTTTTTTCAACCAAAACAGTGTTTTTCTCCCACAACAATTCAGCCGGAACAGTGTTTTTGCTTGTTTTTTCAGCCAAATTCAGCCAAGCGAACGGGGCCTATGTGTATTGGGCACCTCAATCGCCCGTGGACCTTATATTTATAAGGTGGGGGTGGCCTCATCGCTAAAGGAGTTGAAACTCCTTTCAAATCATGTCAAAACGTGTTTAGATCCGTTCTGGACTTGACAAAGTCGGCTAAGCCGACTCTCGAACCGGCTAGGCCGACTTCCACGGGCCCGAGGTGCTGTTTTCGGGTTGAAAACAAGGAGAGTCGGCTTAGCCGACTAGGGGACTCGGTTAAGCCGACTTGGCCACAATGTTTTCTCATGTGTTTCCAAGATGTCGCCGAGGAGCACATATCATTTAAAGTACCTCCACATAAAAAAGTTCCTACATTTAAAAGATCAAAAAGTGTACTTGAAGGAGGAAATAAAAATCCTTCGGCAAACAAAAAAGAAGGAAAGGAAAATGCTCCTAGAACTAAAAAGAAGAAAGGTATGCATAATAACTTGTGTGTGATCTGCTAATTTTCACTATATAGCAACTGATTGTTTGGACATGTCTACAGTAGATGAATCAAGGCAATCATCCAATATAAATCTACCCGGAGCTTCACAGCAGCCTGTAAGATTAACCAAAACCTGGATTTCCTTTAGTAACAATTTATTTCAGTTTGTAATGCCTTTTTCATTCTGAGACTACATTGGTACAGGGGCACTTCAACTCAGCTGCTACTGAAGTTGCTGCAACATTGGCAACAAGCAATATGATGATGCCATTTGGAGATAACTCCATGTTCATTCCGCCAATTCAAGGAGAGTTTACAAATCTCTTACTTCAAGTTCATCATAAAGTACCTACTTCTCATCGCTTAGAATTTGATAAATGAAACGATGATTCATGTGCTAATATTCGTGCACTTTGCAACTTGATGTAAGCAAGGAGCCAGCAGGATGTCGCCTTTCTCATTTCTTTTGATATACTGCTACACAGTGAAATCATCTTATCATATTTTACTTGTGTCTGTATTTTTATTTTGTCGGGAAGGTTCATTGGTGTAGCAAGAAGCATCCTCGTCCATCAGGGTGTGAGGAATTAAAATGTACATGTATTGCTAGAAGTGAACAAATCAGTTTGGCAGAGACGCAAACGATTATGCCCCATCAAGCACATATGTGTTTTCCAGACATACCTGAGCTTTGAGAAGCATATATTTCATAGTGTTGATTCATCCCACAGTCTGGCAGAGATGCAATCGGTTTTGTCCGAGGAGTGTCAGCAAAATACTCCCTCTTAAATCTACTTGTATACAACGGGAGAAGCAGCTGCAGCACAAAACTGAACCCTTTCAAGCACAGCTCTAATCTTCTTACAAAATAACTGCAAAGGCGTTTCATTAGATAATGCTTTGCTTACATTTGTAGAAGATCATTAATGTTCCTTCTTGCCTGATGGAAGAGATCGATATTGTTATGAGGCTGCAAGGGAGAATAAAGATAAATAATGCTCATCATGTATTATTGGAGGAAAAAAGTAATGTTCAAGACGCAGTCTAATTGAAATTGAAGGGGTTATGTTATTCTAAAAGAAATATATGCTTTTCTATTCACACGTTCATTTCTTGCTAGTATTGAATAATAGAAATGATAATTACAAAACTGTAAACAGAGTAAAGTAACAAAAGGAGAACTATACAAAGCTAACATCTCTGAATATTTGTTTCTATTTGATTAAGAAGCCTATTATTTTCCTCCAGAAGATGCTGCACTGGACGATGTATCTCAGATGCTACATGATGGAAAATACAGCATTGTCATATCATATTACAAACAAGCATTGGTTAAATGTTGCCGAAGTTTAGGACATGAATCTGTTATAGTGCACTACTTGAATCTCAGATGCTACTTGAATCTGTTATAGTGCACTACTGAAAACTACAAGGATCTGAAGTGCAATTTATATGACTAACAAAATCTACTGATTTACAGTATCTCGTTAACCAAGGACAAAATAGCATGCTACATGTTTGTATGTAGTTCCAAATACTAGCAAGTAGAAGGCTGTGTAATCCCAAATTTATTCTAACAAGTTCCACATACCCAAAGCTATTCTCATTCATGTTCTTGAAAAGTAAACATCCAAAGTGTCAACTTTTTTTTATCCCTTTCTGTCACTTGACACTAGAAACTCTGACAATATATACAATTATAGGTTTCATCAGTCACAGCTCTAGAGGCCATTGTTATTGCTGAACACACACCATCAATGGTGTAAAGTCCATTGTCGAACAGTTGGTTGGCACAGTGCCAACCTCGATGTGTTTGGGCGTGGTTGCAGTCTGTGCAGGTGTCACAATGTCCCAACGTCGAACACTTGATGTGCGTGGCTGTTGACTAGGGATGAAAACGGATCGGATACGGACGGATATCACCGATATTACATTTGTTTTCATATTTCTGTCCGGATTCGGATTCGAATACAGATAGTGTCAACTATGTCGGATAGGATACGATTGGATATCGACATCATAAATATGCGATTTGAGTATTCGGATACGGATACAGTATCGGATGTTGGATATCCTGGACTCGGATACGGACAGATCTCAACCCCTCTAAACGGATTCGGTTTCGAATACGGTTGGAAAATATCCGTACCGTTTTCATCCCTACTGTTGACACCTAAAGAGGTAAACGGGTAAACCGCTAGCGTCGGTAGTCAATGTAGTCTTCACCAGGGAGTATTCCAGGGATCGTATTTCCATGGGGAACGTGAAGTGAACTAACTAAGGATCAAGATTGTCCTATGATGATACAAAAGAGCCTATGGAACTTGGGTAGAGAGGATCTAAATAGCAATGATATCTTGTAAAGATAGTAGTTATAAAGGGCAGATCACCGACCTTGCTTATAGGAGGCGATAGGCGAGACAATAGGGGCTGAAACCCCTATCTGAAATGACTACCTTGTTACTGGAGCCCTACCTTTTAATAACTTGCCTACAACACGTGGTGGACTACAAGGGCTAGACAGGGCTGTCACCACCTACTAGCTACCTGCAAATAATCCGTGCAACAAGCGGTCTACACAGGCAAGATATAGTCTAGACACCATGTCTACACTATACTTACTACTGTAACCTCGGCCAACTAAGTTCCCTTAGAAAGGCTAGAGCACTCTACTAAAGTAAAGCGGTGTACAGGTAAGAAGGCTATATAACTACTAGCAGAGACAGAATATAAAATGCTATAAAGAACTCGGATGTATTACTTAGTAGAAGATAGCATCCGCTGAGGTACACCTTGGAGAAGACTCCCGATAGGCCCGGGGCTTTCTCCTGAAGACTTTCCTCACTCTCTCCCTAATTGCATAGCACTACAGTAGAGCTTCGCTAAAAGCTACTAAAGAGTGGTTTACTCTAATGTGTCATGAATGAGAGTGAAATCTAGGGGGTATTTACAGCTAGAGTGAGGGGTAGTGCCACGTCAGTGATCTAGGTGACTTCTCCTCCTAGCCCTTGGGTCAAACCAAAGTGTTTACACCAAAATTTGAGAAGAGAAGAACACGGGGACTCGAAGCTTCCAAGATTGTATCGTCAAGGAATCGATCAGATGTGAATCGATATCAGCCGGTTTTGATGCGGTATCGAAAATCGACTATTTTATAGATGACGTCAGCAGATAACATCAATGGATTACGTACAGATGGTGTCATGGGAGGAAGATATGTCGGACTCTACAAAAAGGAAAAGATTAGGGTCCAAGTTATCTTAAATTAGGAATGTTTTCTTTTATTTCAAAGATTGTAATAAGTCGTGTTTGAGTAGAATTCATGTTTAAGTTCCGGGTATAAATATTGGACCCCGGCTATTGTAAGAGACATCCAATCAATCAATACCAATTACTTTTTTTGGCTTCACGTCAACCCTTAGGAGTAGGAGTACTGTAGATCTCGGCGAGTTCTTCAACAAGCAGAGCTGCATTGATCCGGTCGACCTCTGGCTTGTCCGTAAGTACCGTCATGACTTATACTCTTGTTTGTAAGGCTGCATCGATTCGGCCGACCTCTTATGAGCTCTAGTATAAGTTAGTTATCGATCCTTATTTAGTTCAAGTATGGCTGCATCGGTTAAGTTTGACCTCCACTGCTTGAATTAGATTAAGGTCAAGTTATCGGCTCTACCTAAGGGTGGCCTCCTTCGGGTAGATTCATTAAGTTACCGATCTTGCTGATGTTCTTGTTGTCATTATTTTCAGCAATATCAACCTGCCCGATCAAGATCGATCTAGATCGGCCTCACATCCTTTTAGTCTAAAAGGATCAAGATGCCCAAGAGGAGGGGGTGAATTGGGCTAATTCTAAATTCTTTGCAATAATTAAGCCCTACACTTAGCCCACTTCACCCCTTATGCCTAAAATGTGTTTCTATTGTTCTACCGCACAAAAGTTTTACACCCTAGGTTTCAATCCTACTCTAGCATGACAATTCTAGGAATATAAAGACATGAAATGAATTGCTCAAATGTAAATGCTCAAAGTAAAGAGAGGAAAAGGAACACGGCGATGTTTTCCTGAGGTATCGGAGAGTTGCCACTCCCCACTAGTCCTCGTTGGAGCACTTGCGCAAGGGTGTAGCTCTCCCTTGATCCACGCAAGGATCAAGTGCTCTCTATGGGCTAATTCTTTGACACTCCGTCATGGTGAATCGCCCACAACCGCTCACAACTTGAGTTGGGTCATCCACAAGCTCTGTCGGATGATCACCAAACTCCCAATCACCACCGAGCCGTCTAGGTGATGGCGATCACCAAGAGTAACAATTACAAACTCTCACTTGACCACGACAAGCCTAATGAGAAGGGTGGATGCACACTTGCTACTCTCCTTGCACTAATGAGGACCTTAATCTTGGATTCTCAAATCTCAATCACCTCACTAGGCTCTTTCTCTTCCTTGCACTCTCAAGGTGTTTCTCAGCTGAACAAATGTGCAAGAGACCTCCCTTGGATGAGTTGAGTAAGTATTTATATCCCCTCATTCAAAACATATTGTTTGGAGGCTGAGTCAGTATTCTGTGGGGTGACTGGACGCTCCGGTCAGGGTGACCGAACGCTCCGGTCAGTTATACCCACAAAGAGCCATTATGCTCTGACCAGACGCGTTCGGTCAAGAAAAACGCTCTCTAGAACCTTACTGATCTTGACCAGACGATGGAACCCAAAGTCCAGTCACTTCACTGTTCAGCGTCCGGTTAGTTACCGGATTCTGACCAGTGTCCGGTCAGCACCGACCGGACGCGTCCGGTCAGAAAAATGTCTCTCTATAACCTCTCTGGAGTTGACCGAACGTAGGACCCCAGCATTTGGTGCACTTCCACTCAGCGTTCGGTCAGTACCAGATGACTGTTGTTGATCAAATGAACTGACCGGATGCACTCTCCAGCGTCCGGTCAATCATTTGACCCTCCATTCACTTCTAACTCGAAATCCTATGTGAATGAAGTTTACTCCAAATGATCTTAGGGCTATTCCTAAGCTACCTAGTGCTAGGTTTGATAAGTGTGCACCACACCTAACCCACTAGACTTACCTAGGTCAAGCTACTAGTCGATACCCCCCTTAATAGTACGGCCAAAGAAAAAACAAAGTCCTAAACTACTCTAAGTGTCTCTCCAACACCAAACGACACTTAGAACTAGTCTATCGATAACCTTGTCGTCCAGCCTTTGAAAACCAAAACGATTTCCATCAATAGGGGCATGACAACCATAATTGCCCAATCAATTGCCATTACCATAAACTAACTCAAATTGCCTCTGCAAAACACACGTTAGTCATGGTAATCTTGTGTCATCATTAATCACCAAAACCCAACTAGGGGCCTAGATGCTTTCAATCTCCCCCTTTTTGGTGATTGATGACAACACAACCTTGAGTATGTAAAAGAGATGAGTGAGGTTTTCAACATGCATGGTTCATATAAGCTTTTGACAATAAGAGCAAAGGGGTTAGACATGCTTATATGACCCAAGACAACATGGTGTACTCAATAGATATGAATTAAGCATGAGTACTTGAAATAAAGCTCATTTGAATCAAAGTAAAAATGTGGAAGCAAAGCAAATGAGCATAACCAAGTGACATGACATATATATAAATCAATGTAGAGAGCACACATGTGTTGACACCGTTTTTTTTGCATGTGTCAAAATGATCAGAGTGAGCTAATCGGCAGGAGGAAAATTACTGTATATGCTGATAGCCAATGAAAGTCAGCTTGTAAAGACGGTTGCCGATAAATGGTGGAGATCGATGGAAAGGTTGATTTAGACTTGGGCGTTGCCGATAGAGTTGAAGATGTTATTGCCGATGCCGATGAAGGAAGGCTTGAAGATTACTGCCGATGAAGCAGGAAGTATGCCGATGGAAAGGAGGTCGGTGAGAATTCCATCGTAATTGAGGCGGACAGGGAAATAGTTAGGAGTTGATTTTCTTTTCTATATTTGTTAGAATACGATTCATATAAGAGTCATGTGTTTCCTTAGATATGGACTTGGTGTCCTAGTTGTATTTGGTTATGTCTCTTTAGATCAGAGTATAAATGTTGATTGAAGGGCAGTGTAATAGATATATCAATCAATATCAAAACCAATTTTTACTCCTATTTGCATCTACTTATTTTTCGGCGACTTCGTCAATTTGCATATTTTCCCTTTTTACGAGTTCTCATTGATTCGGCGAGTTGCATTGCTTCAGTGCGACCTTCGACGATTCTCGAGTTCCGCGTGAGTACCTCTTGGCCGTGACTTCCGGGCATATCGCTGTTGTCAGGACCAAAGTGCTCGTATCTTCATCCTTGTCGATTAACAGGTCAAATCGACTGGCACGCTTTGGATATCGATTCGGGTATTAGCCCTTTGTGTTTGTAGGTCTACTTTTGCATCAACACATCTTTTGGCACGCCCGGTGGGACCAATCAATCCGATCAATATGTTCAATCCCGAGATCGATTCAGCGAACATTATCGCGGTATCAGAAGAAGATCTTAAGGAAGAGCAGAGGCTGGCTATGGAAAAGGCTGTAGAAGAATACAAGTAGCTTTGTCTGAAATCGTTTAGCCTGAACAAGAGTGGACAAGTCATCCAGAAGCAAGATTTGCCGTTGCCTCGGCAGGTTACCTTTGACTCCAATCCTGGTAAACTTCAAGAGATGGTTAATTCTGCAGTAAATCATGCTTTGATTAATCATTCCAATGTGCTATCCAATACTGTTCATAATGCTATGGTTCGAACTCTCAAAGAAGGACAAGCGTCACCGCATTATGTTGGGCCTGCCTATCACCAACCAGAGCCGGCATCTGTTAATACTCCATCGGCTCCCTCGGCCATTGTGGGTACAGAAGTTACTTCTCCTCCAGTATCAGTAGGCTTACCTAATATTCAATCTACACCGATACGATCAGATCCGGTACTACCAGGAGGACGAGTTTAGCTTAGTACAGATCTATCGGCATCAGCTATGTCAGGCCCTGTGTCTTAGAATAGCCAGATTCCTGCTAATTGGTGGGGATATGGTATGTCTCCGGAGTCATCTGCTTTCAATCCTGGGTTACCTCAAGTGTTTGATGCAGTAGGAAAAGCTCCTATACCATCGGTTGTTTCGCCGATGGCTCAAGTGCCTCAATATGCCACAGCAACTACTGTGCAACCAACTCCAGGAGGTTTCCAGATGCCTTTGGTTCAAACACCCAATTCAAGTCCATCGACAAGCTTACTGCCGATGCAACAGAAAGCCCCTGCTATGAGTCAAACTGGGGTTCAGTTCATGCCTCAAGCTGGTTATAATTATCCAACAATGCCAGCAAATTACCAGCCATCGGTAAGTTTTGTACCGATGAGTTCTAATAATGGTTGGTCAGGACAATTACCTGTTCAACATACAGTTCAGCAAAATTAGCAGGTTGCAGGGATTCAACAAGGTCATATGCAAGCTGGTTTCCAGAATCAAGCATCGGCAGCTCAGCCGATGAATCCTTTCCAACAGGTTAATGGACCACAAGTAACGGCAAATATGCCGATTGCTGGAGATCGTGGGCCACAAAGATATGTGGAGGGATATCAGCAGGCACCTCCCATAGAAATTCAGCCAGTTCATCATCAGGAGGCTGATGCTTTTTGGGCCGATAAGATAGCAGAAATTATGAAGGATCAGTTTGGGATAAATCCCAAGGTCAATACTTATTCTTATCGGACTCCATACCCTCCTGCATATGATTTAATTCCTCTCCCAAATCGGTACAAGGTACCAGATTTCACTAAATTCTCTGGGCAAGATGATACATCAACAATGGAACACGTCAATTGCTTCATTATTCAATGTGGAGGGGCAGCCAGCAGAGATGAATTAAGAGTTTGATTATTTTCATCATCTTTGTCTGGATCAGCATTTACATGGTTCATTTCATTACCACCAAATTCTATTATTACTTGGGTCGATCTAGAAAAACAATTTCATAAGTATTTCTTTGCTGGAATCCATGAGAAGAAGCTTACCGATTTAGTAAAATTGAGACAGCGTAATGATGAATCGGTAGAAAGCTTTGTGCAAAGGCTACGAGATGTAAAAAATAAGTGCTACAGTCTGGTGCTGGATGATTGGCAGCTTGCCAATTTGGCTTTCCAAGGGTTATTGCCACATCTCAAAGACAGATATGCTTCTCAGGAGTTTGAAAGCCTTAGTCATCTCGTGCAAAGGATCTCTGATCAAGATACTAGGGTTTTTGAACCTAAAAAGAATTGGAGTAAAAAAGTATCATTTGTTGAAGAAGTAGGAGATTCTGATTCTGATGAAGAACCAGTTATCGGCTTAGCTGAGTGGGTTAAGAATAAAAAGCCGATATCTTGTCCCTTTGGTCAAAAAGAGCCAGAAAAGTTTACCTTTGATATCACCAAGGCCGACAAGATATTTGATCTTCTGCTTCAAGAGGGCCAAATTAAGCTATCACCTAATCATGTGATCCCATCAGCAGAAGAGTTGAAGAAGATCTTGTACTGCAAATGGCACAATGCAACTTCACACAGTACAAATGAGTGCAAGGTGTTCAGGCAACAGTTACAATCGGCTATTGAATCTGGGAGAATTAAGTTTGGTACTTCCAAGGCCCAGAAGCCGATGAAAATTGATCAACACCCTTTTCCAGCAAATATGTTGGAGGCCAAAGGGAAGACCAAGGTATTGACGTCAGAGGCTGCTGAGAAAAACGCATCAGTGGATCCCCAACATCGGATAACTACCGATGATGCAAAAAGTAAGGGTTTGCTGGGAGAAAGCAGTAGTTCCAAAAATCCTCCTCGACCTGGCATTGTGATTACTCATCGAAGGCAGCAGGAGAGTTGGCGTCAGCGAAATGACTGATATCGACAACAGCAAGAAGAGAGACGTCGGGAAGAATGGCATCGGCATAAAGATCATTGGAGGTGCCCGTTTTTCATCCATTGCTGGGAAGAAGGTATTAAATTGCCAACTGTTGAAAATTGCCCTGAGTGCAATGGTTATTATGGGGTCAATCGGTCAGAAAGGAGGTTTCAACCTGGTAATCAGGGTTTATTTATCAATGAGCCGATCAGAGGCAGAGCATTAGTGCATGATCGGCTGGGGGGCAGACTAAGTGTACATGAGAGGCTTGGTAAACGCGTTGGATATTTTCCAAGGAATCAAGAGGAGCTTGAGGAGATGGCAAATGCAAGAGTTCCCGATGAAGAAATATTCTACAGGGACCCTAATATACGCCGTGTAGAATCAACTAGGACCTATTATCAGCCAGTTTGGAAAACCAAGTTTCCTCGATGGTGCCCGGAGGGTCTGACAAAGACACAGAGAAGGAGGATGCAACGTGAGCATCAGGAGGATTTATACCGAGAGGAAAATTCCTCCAATGAGAGGTCTGGTCATCAGCAGTGGCAGGTAAAACACAAAAATAAGGGTCCATCGGCAGATGTTAATATGGTATTCATGTTGCCGATGAAGTTTTTGGCACTATCTAATAATGAGGAAGAAGATGTTCTCTCTGATCAAGTAGCTCAGTTGACACTAGATCCAATGATGGCTGTTTTTGAGAAACCTACCAATGACGAGAGACAGCATCTTAAAGCTTTGTTTGTGAAAGGCAGAGTTGATGGGCAGCCTGTATCTAAGATACTCATTGACGGAGGGGCTGCGATTAATATTATGCCTTATGTGATGTATCGGAAACTTGGTAAGGGAGATCAAGACTTGACAAAAACCGATATGATGCTGAAGGATTTTGAAGGCAATGTGTCACCGGCTAAAGGGGCAGTATGCGTTGAATTGACCATTGGCAGCAAAACCTTGCCGACGACGTTCTTTGTTATTAATGGCAAGGGTGCATATAATCTGCTTCTTGGGAGGGATTGGATTCATGCTAATTGTTGTGTTCCTTCTACAATGCATCAATGCCTCGTACAGTGGATTGGGGATAAGATTGAGGTTGTTCCTGGTGATTCTTCTTATATCATCGCATCGGCAGAATCAGATACTTATGAGCGAACTAAATGCATATCAGGAGAAGTTTGGGAAAGAGAGTTCCTTAGAGTTGCTGACTATGAAATTCCACCGATCCAAGTAGTCGGTTCTGAAGAAGAATTTTAATGGATAGGTTTGCTGATGATGGAAAATTAGGTCAAGGGTTCACATCGGCAGATGATTTAGTAGAAGTAGATATTGGTGATGGCGATAGGCCAAGACCTACTTTTATTAGTGCTAAGTTAGATTCCAAGTGTAAGCAGCAAATGACTGATTTGTTAAAAGAGTATAAAGATTGTTTCGCTTGGAATTATACTGAGATGCCTGGATTAGACCGATCGATAGTTGAACATCAGTTACCTATCAAATCTGGATTTCGGCCACATCAGTAGCCAGCGCGCCGATGCAACCCTAATATACTTCCTGACATTAAGGCCGAAATAACTAAATTAATTGAGGCGAAGTTTATTCGACAGTGTCGATATGCAGAGTGGATCTCTAATGTGGTTCCTGTTTATAAGAAAAATAGAAAACTTCATGTTTGTATTGATTTTAGGAATCTCAACAAAGCCACACCGATGGATGGCTATCCAATGCCGATTGCTGATTTGTTGATTGATGCTGCAGCCGGACATCAAATTATCAGCTTCATGGATGGTAATGCAGGTTACAATCAAATATTCATGGCTGAAGAAGATATTCCCAAGACTGCTTTTAGATGTCCAGGTCATGTAGGGCTGTTTGAGTGGATAGTCATGACGTTTGGTTTGAAAAATGCCGGTGCTACTTATCAAAGAGCTATGAACTTTATTTTTCATGAATACATCGGCACATTAGTGGAGATCTACATTGATGATGTAGTGATTAAGTCTGGAGATATCACAAAACATTTAACCGATCTACGAAAGATATTGGAGTGTACAAGGAGGCATGGATTGAAGATGAATCCTAGTAAATGTGCGTTTGGTGTATCGGCAGGTCAGTTCTTGGGTTTTATGGTGCATCAACGGGGCATCGAAATCAGTAGGAAGTCTATTGATGCAATTAACAAGGTGGTTGCCCCTGCCAATAAAACTGAATTGCAATCTTTGATTGGTAAGATTAATTTCATCAGAAGATTCATATCTAATCTGTCGGGTAAGATCAAGGCTTTCAGTCCATTACTTAAATTGAAAGCCGATCAGGAATTTGTATGGGGAACTGAGCAGCAGTTAGCCCTAGATGAAATTAAGAAATATTTAACAAATCCTCCGGTGCTAGTTCCACCTCAACACGGGAAACCTTTCAGGTTGTATTTGTCAACTGATGATACTGTTATCGGTTCAACTCTTATTCAAGAATTTGAAGGGAAAGAACGTGTTATTTATTATTTGAGCAGAAGATTAGTGGATGCTAAAACAAGGTATTCGGTCATCAAAAAATTATGTCTGTGCTTATACTTTTCTTGTGTCAAATTAAGACATTATTTATTATCTACCGAATGTACGGTCATATGCAAAGACGACGTAGTCAAGTATATGCTATCGATGCCGATATTAAGTGGTAGAATCGGCAAGTGGATTTTAGCATTATCAAAATTTGAACTATGTTACGAATCGACTAAGGCTGTTAAGGGGCAGGTTATGGCTGATTTTGTCACTCAGCATTGTAATGCAGTGGATTCTCTGGAGGTTGCTCCTTGGACACTTTTCTTCGATGGGTCCACATGTGGTGAAGGAGCAGGTATCGACATTGTGTTGATTTCACCTCAAGGAAGGAAGTATGAGTTTTCATCGCCGATTGTTGCTACATCGACAAACAATCAGGCTGAATACCAAGCCTTGATAAAAGGGTTAGAATTGCTGAAGGAGATATGTGCCGATGCTGTTGAAATCTTTGGTGATTCTATGCTAGTTATAAATCAATTGGCTAGGATTTATGAATGCCGAAGTGAAGTTTTAATTTTGTATTATGAAAGATGTTTGCAATTGTTGAAAGGGTTTAGAGATTTTCGTCTTGAACACATTTCTCGACTGCATAATGAGGAGGCTAATCGATTAGCTCAGCATGCTTCAGGGTATCAGCCTATTTAGGAAGTGCTAACATCGGCAGTTGATACCGATGACTGGAGGAAGGAGATTGTCGATTATTTAAAGGATCCATATAAAAAGGTTGAAAGACATATAAGGTTCCAAGCTACCAAGTATGTGCTCCTCGATGATGAATTATATTATCGAACTATAGATGGAGTTTTACTTAGATGTGTTAGCAGTGATGAATCAAAAAGCTTGATGGGTGAAATTCATGAAGGAGTGTGTGGGGCGCATCAATCGGCTTTCAAGATGAAGTGGATGATCAGAAGAAATGGATACTATTGGCTGACTATTCTTGAAGATTGTTTTAAATATTTTAAAGGGTGTCAGGGGTGTCAAAAGTTTGGTAATATTCAAAGAGCGCCTGCATCGGCTATGAACCCTATAATCAAGCCTTGGCCGTTCCGAGGATGGGCTATCGATCTCATCGGTCAGATTTATCCGCCATTGAGCAAAGGACATAAATTTATTCTGGTTGCTACCGATTATTTCACAAAATGGGTTGAGGCAATTCCTTTAAAAAAGGTGACATCGGCTAATATGATCGATTTTGTGAAAGAGCATATTGTTTACCGATTTGGTATTCCTCAGACTATCACTACCGATCAGGGTACTATGTTTACATCGGGAGAATTTGATGAGTTTGCTGTAGGTATGGGAATTAAAGTTTTAAATTCTTCTCCATATTATGCTCAAGCTAATGGTCAAGTTGAGGCTTCTAACAAAGGGATCATCAAACTCATTAAGCGCAAAATTGAAGAAAATCCTAGGAGGTGGCATACAGTATTAAATGAAGCCTTGTGGTCATATCGGATGTCATATCATGGTGCAACCAAAGTAGCGCCTTATCAGTTAGTATATGGACACAATGCAGTATTGCCTTGGGAAATTAAAATTGGCTCTAGGCGAATACGTTCTCAAAATCAGTTGACAGCCGATGATTATGATACTCTTATGAAGGATGAGTTGGAAGATGTGGCGGGTCATCGGTTAAGGGCTTTAGTTAGCATCAAAGAAAATAAGAAAAGAGTAGCCAGATGGTATGACAAGAAGGTGAAGGTAAAGGAGTTTGCCGATGGAGATCTGGTCTAGAAATTGATTTTACCGATTGGGACTAAAAGTTCAAAGTTTGGAAAGTGGTCTCCTAATTGGGAAGGTCCATATCGGATAAATTAGTCTGTTCCTGGTAACGCATATATTCTAGAAACCCTCGAAGGGGTTGTGTTTCCCAGAGCATTAAATGGAAAATATTTAAAGAAATATTACCCTAGTATATGGATGGATGCATAAAAGTATAAGTGCCGATAACAGTCCTATCGGCTAGAATTATGCAAGGGTGTCAATGTCTCATAAAGTGCTGATGCAATAGACAAGATTTACAAGTTTAACAAAGATTGGATAGCTAATATCGCACGCAGGTGAATCTGGTCGGCTTCCTCCATTTCTTTGATGTCTTCATCGGCAGCACCCTCCACAGGCTTGAGTTTTTTCTTCATGGCCAAAGCTTTACGAGCCTGGATGTCTCTTTCTTGCTGAAGGGCCTTGATGGCATTGGGTAGCTGGCTTTCTTCTTGTTGGGCATGAGTTAAGGCTGCCTCGACCTCTTTTAATTCAGCCAATAGAGCCATCTTCTTTGCCGATAAATCTAAGATTTTCTACTTGAGTTCAGCGCCCGAAGTTTGCAAGTTGCCGATGCCCTTATGCTTCTCATCGGCAATTTGTTTCAGTTGTAGCATCTCTTCTTTGAGTTGAGCCTGAGCTACTCTATCGACAATGCGTTGGGCAGCCCGTTGATATTGCAGTTGGCGGCTTTCTAAATGGGCTGCTGGGAAGAGTACTTCTTCAACATCGGCAGGGACCTGGCCACGGATTGTTTTGAAAATTGCCTTTGCGGGGTCCGAATCATCTACCAGTTGGGCGGTATCCTGCTGTAGCAAGTTCAGGGGAGCCTCCAACTTGGACTTAATTTCTGCCGATATTGTTCCCATTGCAAGGGAAGAGCTTGTTTCCTCTCCATCATCGTCAGAAACATCAATGGCAAAGGAAAATAGGCTGTTTGGGGAGTCTTGTTCCTAAGGAAAAGAAAAAGAGGTCAGTTAAGGATAAGTATGAAATTATAAATCGACTAGGTCAATCGGCTTACCTGTTTCAAGGCAATTTCCTGTGCTTGGCTGGAGGAAGCAGCCTGGAGTATGCCGTGTGGAGGATCGGCTGAGCTTGCCGATGGGATATCCTCTGTGGCCTCATCGGTGGTTGGTTCTTGGGGTATGATGACCGATGGTATGTCTTGTACAGGAGGATTAACTGCTTGCTCAGTTGCATCGACTGATTCTGGCCGGATTGCAGACATTGGGGCAGATGTGGGGATCGGCATGGACTTCTGTCGTTTTGGCTATGCCTCGGCATCTGTTAAGGCTTTGCGCTTTGCTTGGGCCTCAGCAACGGTTGGCTGGGGGGCATCGGCACTTGTTGGTTGTGGAGCTTGGACATCTGGTACGCTTGCCGATGTACCCATTTGTTGCTACAAAACAAGTGTAAGGTATGATATTTAATAGATAAAATGTAAAATTGAAGGAATACCTCTGAAGGTTTGTCAGAAGTAGTGGTGCTTGATGTCGGAGGAATTGCCGATGACGATCCAGCAGCGGCTCTTACACCCTGTTGATTAATGTTAATACAGTTTGTGATCGGCATGAGTAGAAATAAGCGGGATTGTTACCTTGAATGCCTTGATCAGGGTTGTAGCAGCAGCCAATGGAGTGGCCCTAGCTGTAGCCAATTTGGACTTTGAGGTGATGGTCTTGGCACGGGTCTTCTGGTGAGTCAAAGCAGCTAAGGTAGGGGCGTTGTAGCCGATCGGTGATATCGGGGAAACAGGCTAAAGATCGAAAGGTTTCCCACTTTTGCTCATAGATGGTGCGGGGTTGTTAACCTGTCATGAGAAAGTCAGTTACCGATGTATGAAAGGAAAAAGCAGAAGGGAGTTAAAAGAAACTTACTGCGTCATCGGGAATGGTGTATTCAGGGTCGATCATGTGTCGATATGTGTGAGCAGATGTTGCAAACAGTTGTTCCTTCCACTCTCGCCACCATTGCTTATATGATTCGGTGATGAAAGATACTGGCGTCTAGATGGATATATCGACATCTGTAGTATCGGCATCGGGAAAGAGTTGCACTACCTTGTTCCAATCTGTTCCGCAGGTGATTGTTTCTCTAGGTTTGATCACATCGGCAAAACAAAGTTTGATTGGCAATTGCCCAAAAGCCAATTGACGGGATACTGCCGATGGGTTATAAAATTCATACGTGATGTTGGTGTTTTTCCTGCTACCGAATGTGTTTACTGGAATTGCCCTGGGAGTAATGATGGCCATCATGAGTTCATTATCCTGATTCAGAGTATCATCGGCAAAGTTGAAAAGAAGGGGGAATCTATTTTCTTCGTCAATATAAGGTACCCAGGCTCTATGATCACGAGAAAGACCATTGTAGAAGCTTTGGAAGAATCTGCCGATCTGGTCTTCATTGGCCTCTGTTCTAGGAAGGACAATTATGGCTTCACCAAAATTGAGGGGTGAGCGTGTTGCCGATTCCTCGTCCCCAAGCACATGGTCTTCAGCAATTTCTCATGGGAATTGTTGGGCAAAGAAGTCCCATTGCAGACGTTTGTGCATATGGGCATTCAGCCACATGTTGATAAACCACCACGGGCCTCCTAAGTTGCCGATGGGTTCGCCAAGCAAAAGTTTCTGAGACACTTGATGAAGAAGATGATAAGTGGAACTCAGAAGGTATCGGCCAAGAGGGAACCTTACACCATTAGCCAAGAGTTCAGCTACGGGGAGGAAGGCATTGGTTGGTCCTACTGATCGACCATAGAAGATAAATTTTTCTAACCACATATTCAAGAATGTGGCATGTTCCCTCTAGTTAACTATCCCGGTCTTCTGGTATTCTTGAATGTATCCCGTCCAACCGCCGATGTTGCGGGTATTCACCCTATATTCAGGTTTTCTGTCATAGATGGAGCCTTCATCGATAGTTGAAATATCCAAGCCAGTGAGCATGTGGACATCGGCAAGTGTGGGAGTAGCTGGGCCATGTCGAAACATAAAAGTATTTGTTGTGTCTGACCAGAAGTAAGCAGCTGCAATCATCATTGACTCATTCTTTTGCATATCGGCAATAGATAGCCTAATGCATTGGTCTAGCTTCCGTTCTGCCCAGTATACTTGCATCGACCTATTGACCCTTAAGTACCAATCTTTCCACCCTTTGGTGGTTTTCGGCCAAGATCGGAATGTATCTTTCCATAAATTTAGAGAGAAATTTTGGGCTCTAAAGGGGATTCTATTGACTTCTGCATTAATCAGATCGGTTGGATCTGGGTTACCCATTGGTCCTAGGCATTGGACATGTGGCTGATTGGTTGGAATAACTAATTTGTTGCGCAGTTCCTAAGTTTAGAGGATACGAGGAACAAAAGAAAAGAAAAGTTACCAACTGTATGAACTCGCAAAGACCAGAGGAATCGAGGTAAAAGGTAACAGAAGTGGAACGAACCGCAGGGACGTCGAAGTTGATTGCCATTATCTTGAGGTAGATGGGGGCACGAGCCGGAGACTTGAGGTTGACGTCGGAGAAAAGTTCTTATTGGTTGAGGTCGCGCAGTTGTTCGTCGGAGTCACCGCTAGAAAGAGAAATGTCAAAGATTGGAATCTGAGGGTAGAAGATGAGCGTTCCAGAGAAATCTATTTATAAGCCGCTCGGAGTAGGGGTATTTTGGACTTATCTCTATGCCGCGTGCATGTAGGTCGAGGTGGTTCAGGTGGATATGGTAACTGTTCGCACGATAATCAAGGGATTGTACAGATGATTTGATGGCAAGTAATCATGATTTGGAAGAGATCTCGGTACAGGATATTTTAATGCTAAAAATGGCGGCATTATTATGTTAGGATCTTGCCGATGGATTATTGTTTCGGTATCTTAACCATAATCAGGGCAAGAGTGGTTAGAAGTTGTGCGATATTTACTGAGGTGCATGAATCAGGACTAGATTTAATTAGATTTGATAACAGATCAAGTTTTGGCTTGGAGGATGAGTTACGGTAATTGGGCGAAGGCAAACGTTATTTGGAGTAAATTTCGGAGCATTAGTGGTTTTATACTCCGAAATTGGGGGGCATGTGTTGACACCATTTTTTTGCATGTGTCAAAATGATCAGAGTGAGCTAATCGGCAGGAGGAAAATTACTGTATATGCTGACGGCCAATGAAAGTCAGCTTGTAAAGACGGTTGCCGATAAATGGTGGAGATCGATGGAAAGGTTGATTTAGACTTGGGCGTTGCCGATAGAGTTGAAGATGTTATTGCCGATGCCGATGAAGGAAGGCTTGAAGATTACTGCCGATGAAGCAGGAAGTATGCCGATGGAAAGGAGGTCGGTGAGAATTCCATCGTAATTGAGGCGGACAGGGAAATAGTTAGGAGTTGATTTTCTTTTCTATATTTGTTAGAATACGATTCATATAAGAGTCACGTGTTTCCTTAGATATGGACTTGGTGTCCTAGTTGTATTTGGTTATGTCTCTTTAGATCAGAGTATAAATGTCGATTGAAGGGCAGTGTAATAGATATATCAATCAATATCAAAACCAATTTTTACTCCTATTTGCATCTACTTATTTTTCGGCGACTTCGTCAATTTGCATATTTTCCCTTTTTACGAGTTCTCATTGATTCGGCGAGTTGCATCGCTTCAGTGTGACCTTCGACGATTCTCAAGTTCCGCGTGAGTACCTCTTGGCCGTGACTTCCGGGCGTATCGCTGTTGTCAGGACCAAAGTGCTCGTATCTTCATCCTTGTCGATTAACAGGTCAAATCGACTGGCACGCTTTGGATATCGATTCGGGTATTAGCCCTTTGTGTTTGCAGGTCTACTTTTGCATCAACAACATGTCACATAAGTCTCACCATCACATGTATGTAATGCAATGCATGAAAGTAAACATGAATGCATAAAGTATCACACATGAAGACCAAAAGAAATAGACACATGCTCCCCCTAGATGTAACGTACTAGCTCCCTCTCCCCCTTTGGTGTCAAGCACCAAAACCTAAGGGTCGAGCGGCGGGACAGGAGCAGTCAAGTCGGGCGCTGAGGTGCGGTGAGAGATTTGGAACTGAGCATCATCATCCTCTGACCCTGAACTCTGAGTGATCTGACCCTTTGTTGCTAGAAGTGAAGGTGAAGCAGTCTGGGTCTGCTCAGTAACTGGCATGGCCTGTGACTCTAGAAGTATCACTATAGGAAGTGGAGCCACATCTGCCTCTGTCACTGTCGCTGAAGCCTTAAGTGTAGGAGTAACTATCAGAGGTGGCTCTAATAATGCAACAGACGATGGGAGCGTCTCGGTTGTCCTGGTAACTAGAGCAACTGTGGTAGGGATAGGGACTCGGAATGCTAGAGGTGTAGGCTGCCCTGTAAGCTCACTAAAAGTAGCGCTAAGACTCCTAGAGACTAGGGTGTCTATCACTAACACTGAAGAACTCTAAGGCGGAGTGAAGCCCATAACAATAGGAGTAAACTGAGGACCCTGAGCTGTCACTAGTAAAGCAAACCACTAGGAGACCTGCTCTGTAGGTGAGGCAAACTAAGTAGCTGGTTGTCCCTAACTCTGAAGCCCACTGGGCTGTACAACTGGAGTCACTGCAGTGGTGGTTGCAGGCTAGCCTATCTAAGGTGTAGACTGCTGAGGAGCAACTCCAATAGTAGTGAATACATGCTGCATGAAGCCAAATAACTATTGCTGGATCATAAGTTGTTGCTGCTGCATGGCCTACTGCTGCCTCTAAAACTCATCCTGTCGAGCCTGAACCTGAGCAAGTGTAGCTATTGTCTCCTATGCCTGGTGTGCCTGGTCCTGCCTCATCTGCTCAAGTACTGCTAGAAGAGCTAGGTCTATCTACAGTGGCTATGGTGGAGCAGAGCTAGAGCCACTGGCCTCTCTGTCGTGTGGTCAAGGAGCCATCTGTGGAATCGACTGATAGTCATCATTAGAGCTCTCACTCGGGTCGCTCTCGACCACATCCTCCTGCTATGCATTAAGCCGTTCCTCCTCTGTCGTTGTAATGCCCCTAATGATCTCATCTTGCTGAGCTATTATCTCTAGTACCTCTGGGTGACGACTTGGCTAACGAGGTGTCCTCGCACGACTATGATGCAGCATCTGGGTCATATCATATGGCAAAAACTCAGTAGTAGCACCTATATACTCTGCCATCATCTCTAGGGACTTCTGTGTAACTACCTTTCTAATTAGGAACATGATCCAATGAGCATAAGGCAGCTAACAGTGACCTCTGAAGCCCTCTGCTAGTGTGTCCTCCATCTCTAAAAGTATCACATCCCAAATATCAAAAGCAGTCCAAGACACAAGGTGATATACTAGCCATAGTTGAATGTGAGTCAGGCCCTCATGGTAACCCATCCTCGGAAGCAGAGTCCTCCTCATAATAGCATCAAGAAGCCGAGCTATAGGAGTAAGGTCATGTGGTGTCCTGCTCGACCCCTCGCCAAATGGCTCTATGAAGCATGGTCTGACATGGTCTGTAGGTGGCACAAGTCCGCCATGAGGGCATCTCGGAGGCTCTGTCTGTCCATAGCATACCTCATGAAGGTGAATAAGGGCCTCTAGAATCCTCAGAATCTCTCTGACCCTCGAGCTTTGGAGCCTGTAGTCACGACCTCTGAATGCAAATTGAATGAATCTATGCCTCGGGTCAATCCAAAGAGAGGAGTAGAACTCACGGACCCATGATGGAACAAAGCGGCCAGTCCGTCCAAAAAGATCTATCAAGCCTAGTAGATAGGAAAGGTGAGGATGGATCTACTCACCTGTAGCTGCAACAAGGGACTCTAAGGAGCAGTCTCTCTGAGATCTAAAGGCAACTCCACTGTTAAGATAAGCATTATAGAAATCCTCCTGCAACACTATGTAGAAGTTCTCTGAGGCATGCTCATCTTGCCTTGGTGGAAACCAATCCTCAAACTACACGAAGCGGAGCTGCTGCACCTGTCTGGCTGTGGCTACCCTCCGGTCATGGTGAACCATTGGAGGTGGACCCTGTGGTCTGGGAGGTGGATGAGAGCCCCTCCTCTATGTCTCAGGCCTCGACAGAAACCATCCTCAAACTACACAAAGCGAAGCTGTGGCTGTGCTGCCTACTCTATCTCCTCAGCCTACTCTGCCTATTGAGTACCCTCTATTTGCTCTACTGACTGCATCTGCTGCTCAGTCTCCCCCTGAGGCTGACTCTCCTCTAAAGAGACACACCATCCTCCAAGCATGACTATCCTAGGTGGACTACCATGACGAGTCTCAACCCTCTCGATGGTGGCCCTCTGTGCTGGTGACAACTGATCGGCGATACGAATGCCACTCCTAGATCCACCTCTCTCCGCTCGCTCTACGATAGCTGCCACTGCTGTTGCTCTCTCTGTCTCCACATTAGCAAACTTGCGCTTCTTCGTTATGGTCTTTTTCACCTTTCCTTTCTCCTGAGCAGTCAGGCAAGGTGGAGGCCTTGGATCCTCATCACCGAGACCACCTTTGACATTCTTGCAACATGCCATCTCTAAAGTGGATGAGAATTACTATCACTGACAAGAAGCAACTACCAACTAACACTCGTGAGGCTTGGCCCCAAGTTTACTGACACTACCAAATCAACCACAAGAGCACCAACTCGTTGCACAATGGAATAGATAGGAAATATAAATAATCACTATATTTATCTAGAGGTACGAAACCCTAAGAAGCAAGTAGTAGATAAGAAATTGAAAGCAATGGCTTGCTACCAGATGAACCGGCGACCGACGAGCAAAGGAGAGGATCACGGGACACCACCGGAATCGGTAATGTAAGGCTAAGGTTAGGGTTTGTTGAGACAGTGAGGAAGCGGGCGCGATGGCGTGACAGCGGAAGGAGGCAGTGGTGGCGCGGTGACGTAAGGCAGACGTGGGTGTGGATGCTGGCGAGGCAACGGCGGCGCTGGCATGGTGTAGGAGGCACAGGTGTGGCACAAACGGGCATGGGTGCATGCATGGCAGTGATGCAGCAGGGGCAACAAAGGTGGGCGCGAGTGTGTGCGTGGCAGTGGCGCGGTAGTGCGTAGGTGGAGCAGGTGCGGGCACGGCTGTGTGGCGGTACGACGACGAAGGCAGGTGACGACGCGAGTGTGGTCGGCATGAACACAGCGGTGCTATGGTAGATGAGGGTGCGAGAGCGGGTGACGTGGATGACCTATATGTGGGCGAGAGGAAGGAAACACGGTTTAAGGTGGGCCCTGTGAGATAAAGGAGATAAGGAAGTTAGATCCACTCAGATTCAACTGACCGGACACACTGGTGGCAACGACCGAACGCTGCCACCCAGAGTCCTGGTCGACAACAGAGAGGTCCAAAACTGTAACACCCCAGGTGTATGGCTTCCACATTTGCACTTGCATTTCATAAACATGAGCATCATTCATCCATTCATGAGCTTAGATTGTATGAAACATGCTTTTGAAACATTGCAACATATTGTTATATTCCATGTGTGTATGTTTTAGGAAATGAATAGTGTGCAACACTCAAGTGCAACATGTGCAATTCACTTTTGAGACATGTCACATGCTTTAGTGAAACATGGATAGTTAGTACTATGCCACAAACTCATGAAACATGGCTTTGAAACAAAAATAACAAGTCACTTATTTTTACTTGTTTCAATACATGTGATGCTTGACTTTTGTGTGATCAATGTGTGGTGTGGCTAATTATCCTCTTAAACAACGTAGATACACTTAGAATGTCACTAGGAACAATGTTCATGTTGACCTTAGTGTCTAATTATGTTTCCATGTAATGGTTTGACTAGTGTTGACCCCTAGAGCTCCTTTCTTTGACTGTTTAAAAAGTATAGCTTAGAGTGTTTGCATGTCTGAGCAACCTAAAGCAAAGGTGTAGAAAATTTTATAAGGAACACAAGTTATTTTATGACCATCTCATGAAAATGTGCAGAACATGCTCAAAAGGGACCCACAAGTTAGTTTTGAGGTCCATTTGGAGACTGAAAAATTTCTAAGTCACAAAGCAAATTTCAGTTTCTTGTACTCCACTTTGGCATGATTTTACTCTGCATCCGTTAAGAGTTAGACTTTGATCCTTTAATAGAACTTGTAGCTGGTATGTAGGTGTACAACTTTCATTTAGATTGTCGTCTCTAATGATCAATGGATTTGGAGAATTATCATCGCAAGTTTTCCTGTCAGTCGACCGATCGGACCTCTGATGGCACGCTACAGTGCCGACCCGTTTCAGAACATGAATGCCGCGTGGTGCCGTGCGTCGCTGCCGGCCTGACCGACTAGGCCACGATGGGCTGCCGCGCGCCACATCAAGCCCTAGCACGCGCTCATGAGCCTCCTAGCGCCCCAGTTCATTTTGCTTCTCCTTCGCCTCAGCGCAGCACCCGCAACAGCAGCACCACCGTCGCCATTGCTCTGCTGAGCTCGCGCTGAGCTCGCTGCTGCACCACAGCCAGTGCTAGCCCTCACATAGCTCCACTAGCACCTCACAGACCTCTACGATGTTCTCGCTGAGCCAGCCAAGCCCTAGGTAAGCGGCATTGCCGACTCTTCCCCGGTGAAATCTCACCGGAGTGCCGCCGTGCTCGTGGTCCACCATGGCCAGCACAGCACGCCACCTCTCTTCCTTCCCTAGCTCTCATCTCGTCTTCCACATCATGTGTAGATGCTCTGGTGATGATGCTACTGACATTGCTGGTCCAGCCGAGCTGGAACATGGCCGCGCACCGCCGTGCCATGGCCGCCGCCGATGACCTCACGCGGCACGCTCGACCGCTTCACCGTAGCCAGTAGCAGTAGCGTAGGAAGGTCCGCCTTGGTCCCTAGAAGCTGATGCGCACCTTGTCCGGGCACCTAGCATCGGGGTTTGCCGGAGCACCGCCGTGCGCCATGGCCGAGCCACCGTGTGCCATGGCCGACGCACCTAGAGGCTGGTAGGGTTTAGGGTTAGGATGTCAACCAGTTCGGGAGATCATGGTGAACACGGAGGTACCCTCCTCGTCGCCGGAGATGTCGCCGTCGGCGAGCTCTGCCAGTTCCGCACCGTCCCGAGCCGTGTCCCCTGTTTTGGTGCCAATGACGTGCGGGCCCTATTGACCGATGGGTCCCACCTGTCACTGACTTAAAATTTGAAGGATAGTTCATTTGTTTAGATTTGAGTGCTATTTTGTAAAAATTGTATCTCTAGTTCTGTAGATCCAAATTGGGTGGTTCCAATTTTGTTAGGATCATGGTGAAGTGTAGTATTTAGGAAAAATATAACATGAACACATGCAGCAGAATTTCTAGAACCTGAAATGTGTTTTTAAATGCATGCAAACTTGTTTAATTTATATCTTGAGTTCCTATGGTCCAAAAATTATGAAATTTTGATGGTGAGCTCTTCTTGATGAGTAGAAGCTTTGGTAAAAATTTGAGAGTCAGTGCATGTATAGTTTGTAAGTTATAGATTTTCCTTTTATAATTAGGTGATCCTTGTGTGAATTTTAGTAATTAATCTATGAATACAATGCTCATGAAATTTATTGGAGGTTGTCCTAGTACCTTAAGAATGCTAAGAAAAATATAAAATCTGTTGCTTAACACTTTTCAATAGGGTTTCCTATTTATGTCATTTTAAGCCTTTATGCCTTATCATTTTTGTGTAGGATGTTATGCTTGTTCAAATGATGTGAAATTTTTACAGTAGCCTAACTGGAGCATGTAGTGCCTACTGTAATTTTTGTAGATTAAATGGTGTAGTTTTCATATATGTTTGTCACTCCTCTTAAATAATTAAATAAATTAAGAAAGGCATTAAAAGAAATGCATTGGTGGTGAAAACTTTACTTTCTGGTGTTCTTGTGATATGTGTGATAAGTGAGTAAAGTTGGTTTTGTCCAATTATATGTTTACAACATAAGTTAATAAATATTTTCTTGCATTATGTCTTTCTGGACAGTTCTCAGAACTTTACAAAGTTCACCATGATAATTTGGTTTTCTGGGAAAGTGGTGAATACAAAAGTTGTAGATAACTTATGTATCTATCTCCTGTCAAAATTTGGTGACATTTGGCCCAATAGTTTAGGAGCTACATTTGTTCAAAGTTGGATCACAGTTTTGCTGGCTCTCTGTCTTGTTTGGACCTGATTATGTGATTCTGTAAATTCGGCCTGGTTAAGTTTGGAATCATGCCTTGAGGTCTGAAAATGAATTGTAGGCAATTTCATAAGCTTTCCAAATTGTCTTGTTGCCTATCATTTCTATTTGTAGATCTCCGGTTATGATCAGTTTACTGTACCACTGCATAGTTCCTGTTTTGCTGAAATACGAATGTTTGTGTGTATGCTTTGTCGCAATGTTCTTGTGGATTGTTTAGGTGCTAGCCTAACTTGAGAACATGCTTAGGTGCAGGTGCTAGGTCCTTAACTGAAGATGAGCAATTGTACATTAGGTTGTATAAACTTGGTAAGTTAAAGTGTTTTGAATAGAGCTTAAGTTAGTATATGCGGACTGCAATAAGCATGTGTATTCCCCGAGCATTCCTAACTTCATTCATGTGCATCCATAATATTTATCTTGTGCATACATGCAATAGGTGTGCCGGAGGGAGTGACGCTTCTGGAGTTCGAGGGAGTGAGCCAGGAGGAGGAGCCCGAGATTCAGGCAATCGACGAAGCAGCCGCCGAGGAGGAGTTGCCCGAGTGCCCTGACCACCACCCATCCTCTTTCCTAAAAGGCAAGCCCCAGAGCATTCTAAGTCTCCCATGTTTTTACAAATATCTTGAGTATATTTTATTGTTGATGATGCATTAAGTATAGGAATTGGTTGGAACCAATTGTTGCATTATATATCTATCCTTGTCTAGATATCGCACTTGAATCCTATTTAAGTTCAGGAATGGGTTAAATGCTTAGCCATGCTTAGTGCGGAAGAAGTCAGGTGATTTCCTATCACCTATGAGCTTTAGGATGAGGTGGATCACGGTTGGCTATATTTGCTATCATGGAAAAAGAACCATGTTAATCATGAATGAAGATCGAGCAGAGTCTTGTGTAGGGTTGGACATAGTGACTCCGTCTGTATCGTTTAAGGACCGATACGCTATACGTCCTCATGTCATGTTGAACATAGCCTAACACTTAGCTGACCGGATAAGTCATTTCGACCGCGAAGCCTAGTAGCTCGACTCAAGCCAGGAACACGAACAGTGGTGTGCATTCTGGAGGTAGTAAGGATGTGTGGAGAGCCATTGACATAAGCCCAAGGCGGGTTAGAGTCCCAATCAACCTTGGCAGAGTGGTTCTCTAAGAATGCCAATCTGTTTGGACTCGTGACTCCGAAGTTGTGCCAAAGGTGACTTGATTGCGACCCTAACGGGGGAAGCAGGGTTTGTGTTTAGGAATAACCCTCCAGCTAGATAGGAATCGATTCGAATCGCCGTCTCTCCCGGATAGTGAGAACTTGACTGAGCAGCGGCAACGTAGATTCAATTAATTTAACGATATGGTTAAATGGATGATGATGATAATGTTGCCATGATTTATACCTTCTATGGTTATTAATGTTTGCATCTTAATCAAATCATTGCTTAGTACAGGTGCTAATATAGATTATAGGTTAATGGCTAAAAGTCACTGCTAGCTCAGGTTAAGAGTTGATCATTATTACTTATGCTTTTCCGCAAAAAGAAAGTGTCAGCCAGATCCACTAAATTAAGCTATGCATGATCCTTGGTGTCATTGGTTTTGGTTTTCGATGGATAAGTCTAGCTGAGTACATTCTCGTACTCAGGGTTTATTCCCTCTTGTTGCAGATGACCTTCTTTATCAGGGCTTCTATAAGTATTGTCTCCACCTGACGGGTGACGAAGACTAGATCACAGGCATGATCTCTGTTTATCTTATCCAAATGCTTTTGTGGGATGTGATCAGCAAGCTAGTACTTGTATTTGAACTCGTGTGTGTGAGTTAAACTATTTGCTTCCGCTACTTTACAAGACTTGGTTTGTAATAACTATGACTCTGATGTGTTGTAATCTATCTGCAAACTATTTGTGAAATGTTGTAACGTGTGATGTGTTATATTGAATTACTGTGATCTTGGTTGTATGCAAGTTGGTTTGAAATCCTTCGTGGTTTCAGTTGACTACCGGGTTTATATGGGCTCAAGTGCGAGAATTTGATCGTCTTGGCGATTGTTTTTGTACATGTGCTCTTATAAATTGGTCGGTTCTATGACAAAAACCCCTCAAGTCATGACCGGATGCGTCCAGTCCCTCATGATCGGACGCTCAGCCGAGTCTGGTCGATCCTAACATTGTCTTCCTTGTTTGACCGAACGTAGGGTCACTTTCACACCGGACGTAGGAAGAGCACTGTGCTGTGTTCGGCCACTCCTACGCTGCATCTGTTCACCTCCTGTGAACTGACCGGACACTGGAAGTAGAGTCCGATGCAGCGTCCAGTCACCTTTTTCCAGCAGATCTTCGAAGTCCCTTCATGCTGCCTTTTCCCAATCAAGTCCCAACTTCAATAAGACTCAAATAAACACCAATTGGGACTGATGTGAGAGATCACTCTCAAACCCTCAAAATTTTCAAAGTATTTTTCCTTAGGCTATAATTCTTTTTAAGAAAATATGCAATAAAAGGGGCAAGGAGCACCATGTGACCACACAAGAGAATTTTACGACCAATAGGAGCTTCAAATGCTCTCCCTATTTGTGGATAAACACAGTGGGTGCTCAAAAAATAACTGAAAAGAAATGACAAAGCAACACACATGCACATGCAATGCAATACTTGAAAGTAATTCTAGTTGCTTGTCAAGTTTGATCCAAGGTTAAGCTTCTTCACTCGCTTTTCAGTGGTTATCTTAACCATGTTAGACAAGCCCTAAGTGCATTACTAAAAATTAAACATGTTGTATATTACAATGCAATGCAAGGGACAACACAAGCTCATTTTTTAGTGAAGATACTAAAATCAAGCACATTGAGCTCATTCCTCAACCGACAAAATGTAGCATCATCTAGCGGTTTAGTGAAGATATCTGCCAATTGATCCTCGGTCCTTACACCTTCTAATGATATATCATTTTTAGCAACATGATCTCTAAGAAAGTGATGGCGAATATCTATGTGCTTGGTGCGAGTGTGTTGAACCAGATTATTAGCAAGCTTTACCGCACTCTCATTGTCACACAAAAGAGGTACCTTTTCTAGAACTACACCATAGTCTAGCAAAGTTTGCTTTATATAAAGAATTTGTGCACAACAAGCACCCACGGCAATGTATTCCAATTTGGTGGTGCACATAGCCACACTATTTTGCTTCTTCAATGTCCAAGACACAAGTGATCTACCAAGGAAATGGCACCCTCCGGATGTGCTTTTTCTATCAATTTTGCAACTGACATAATTTGAATCGAAATAGCCAACTAGTTGGAATCTAGCTCCTTTAGGATACCAAAGACCAATGCTTGGTGTGTGCTTAAGGTACCTAAGGATTTTTTTAACGGCAACCATGTGAGCCTCCTTAGGATTAGCTTGAAATCTAGCACACATACACACACTAAACATGATGTCAGGCCTAGATGCGGTCAAATACAATAAACTACCAATCATAGAACGGTAGAGAGTTTGATCAACCGATTTACCTACCTCATCTAGGTCGAGATGTCCATTAGATGGCATTGGTGTCTTGATTGGCTTACATTCATCCATACTGAACCTCTTGAGAAGATCCTTGGTGTACTTTTCTTGAGAGATGGAAATCCCTTCTCTTATTTGCTTGCCTTGAAAACCAGCTCTCCAATCATAGACATCACGAACTCTTTTGACATCAATTCACCAAACTCTTTGCAATAATCTTCATTTGATGATCCAAATATGATATCATCAACATATACTTGACAAATGAAGATCTCTCCATCAAGCTTCTTGGTAAATAGTGTGGTATCGACCTTCCTAGTGGTGAAGCCCTTCTCAACGAGGAAATCCTGAAGGCGCTCATACTAAGCTCTTGGGGCTTGCTTAAGCCCATATAGCGCCTTGGACAACCTATAAACATAATTAGGATATCTAGGGCCTTCAAACCCGAGAGGTTGATCAACATAGACTAGTTCATTTATGAAACCATTTAAAAATGCACTTTTAACATCCATTTGATATAATTTCATTTCATGATGCGATGCATATGCAAGGAGGATACGAATGGCTTCAAGTCTTGCAACCGGTGCAAAGGTCTCTCCAAAATCCAACCCTTTAGCTTGAGAGAACCCCTTTGCAACTAGTCTTGCCTTGTTCCTCACAATAATGCCTTGATCATCTTGCTTGTTGTGGAACACCCACTTTGTTCCAATGACTCTTGCACCTTGTGGTCGCTCTTCAAGAGTCCAAACTTCATTGCGGGTGAAGTTATTCAACTCTTCATGCATGGCATTTATCCAATCCGGATCTTGAAGAGATTCTTCTACCTTTTTAGGCTCAATGCAAGAAACAAAAGAGTGATGTTCAATAAATGAAGCAAGTTTTTGAGAGTGAGTCATTACACCCTTTGAAGGACTCCCTATGATGAGATCTTGTGGATATGCTTATAGCAGAGGTGAATTTCTTCTATCAACCACTTGAGAAGGAGGTTGTGGAGCATCAACATATTGAGCTTGTGCCACCATTTGATCATGAGAGACATGAGTGTCTTCATTTTCTACTCTTCTATCTTTATCATCATCTTATGGCACATTTGATGAAGACGGTGGATCAATCACTTGTACATCATCTTCATCATCTTTGGGCTTAATGTCTCCAACCAGAATGTTCTTCATGGCCTCTATCGATGTTTCACCACCGATAGCCTGCCACGGGGGGTACCCGGGGCAGTATGTTCGGGCTTCGGCGTATGCAGAACTCGATGGTAAACGCAAGAGACAGTCAATTTATCCTGGTTTGGACCATCGATCGTTGATTGAGTAATAGCCCTATGTCCAATCGGCGTTAGCCTTTGCGTTGGATTGATTGTAAAGTGTTGTGTTGTACAATTGTTCTCTTCTTCTCTCTAGGAACCCTGCCCTCCTTTATATAGTCAGGAGGTCAGAATCCTAGTCGGTTTACAATGAGTGTTCCTAGTAGGATTACAGAATAATACTACTACTAAGATTACATAGGAAGAATCCTAGTTAGACTAGATCTTCTCCCTTCCTTACGGGGTATCCCATGGGTCCCGCACCAACAAGCCCCCGAGCACTTCATGGTTGAGCCCTGTAAACCTCGTCTTGTTCCTTCAGGTCTTGTCGAGCGGGAACAAGCGTCATCCGAGTGCTTTCTTGAGCGAAACCATGTAGTGCTTTGTGAAATCTTCGCGTGGTCTATACCTTTTTGAAGAAAAAAGTACTCCCATTTGGGTGTAGCCCCTGAGCCTCTTGCTATTTGGCACAAGGAACTAGAGGGTCTTCTCTTGAAATCGCTTTGATTCTTCGTCGAAGGGCTCCTGAGCATATACCCGGTTTCTTTGTAAAAAGAGCTCGGATATAGCTATGTCTGGGTTCTTTTTATCATGTGGCCTTGAAGTGGTCTATCTTGAAGAAGTCTTCTGAGTGATGTGCACTTTTTGAAGGAAAAAGTGCACTCACTGAGTGTAGCCCCCGAGCCTCTTGCTATTTGGAACAAAAAGTTGGAGGGTCTTGAATCTTATGATGTTCAAAAGAGCTGAAAACCCTCTCCTGATGCAGCCCCCGAGCGTATATCCAGGTTCTTTTATTCAAAAAGAACTCGGGTGTAGGGTCTTAGCATATTTTCTGGTAGTCTGCTGTTGTTAGATGTGGTTGTATGGTAGTGGTTGAGTGTAAATGTTGTTTGCTCATGAGTTGTACAGTGTTGGTATATCCTTTCGAATATGCTCGTCCTTGGGTACTATTCCTTCATGCCTGAGTCCTCTTTCATTGAATTCTGTCTTTTCACTGTGTCCTTTGTTAGGTTTGTTCCATTGGTGCTCCCAGTCTATGTGCACCGCTTCTTTCGTCTATAAATGCCTTTCTGGTGTGCTGTTTTGATTCATCGAGCACTTTGTTGCGTGGTCTGAAATCTCCATAGTCATGAATATGATAGTTACTGAAGTAGAGCATCCCCCGGGCATATTTTGTAGTTCTTGTGTATCTTGTCGTAGCTGGAGGGAGTCTTGTGATAGGGATTAGAGGTAGGCTAATCCCACAACAGCATTGTACTTGGAAGTACGTGGTGGTAGTTGGAGGGAGTCTTGTGATGTGGGATGCGATCCTTCATCTAGCAGTTCTGGGTTGATCCTCATCGCCTGCCCTAAGACTGTCTGGTGTAGATCAACACCATATCCAGCATCACATCAGTCTTGGGTAGATAGATGCCTGCCGGCCTTCTCTGCTCCATGTTGTCCCACCATGCTGCTGATTTCTGCCTTGGATGCACTGCGTCCGTCCTTTGAAGAAAATAGTGTAGCCAAGGGCGGTTTGTTCTACCAAGTAGCAATTTGGAACACGTAGTCGTTCTAGAGCCTAGCCGTGTCCGGGTTCCTCTTTGCTACTTTGCTTGTTGTAGTACCGAGTTCATTGGGTCTTATAAGATGTGTAATCTTCTATTTTTTGAAACCATTTATAATGGAAAGAATCTTGTCTTCTGAGTTGTCATTCTTTATTCTCCTGATGTCCTGGTTGTTGATGAGATTTCTAAGTTCTTTCTGTAAGGACCGGGTTGTTGCGCTCCTTGTGAGGTAACCCTTCTTTGCTTTATTGTTGATGAGTTCTTTTTGTAGTAATACGATAACTCCGCCGTGGTGCTGGATGGATAAGTCTGAAATCTACCCGTTGAACTGTATCGTTGTGTGGATTTGAGCCATCCATCATTTTAGCTACGTCGGTAAATGGACCGTTGCGTCCTCATGCCGTGTTAAAGCGAGCCTGGTGGGCCATATTTTTACTAGTGTAAAATCTATTTAAAGGCCTTTCTCCTCCTTTTCTTTGGTACCTCGCCTTTGCCTTGAAACCCTAGCCTTCGAAACTCCACCGTCGCCATTGCTGCCGTCATCTGAGCACTGCCGTCTAAGCCTTCTCTATTCTTAGTGCCCCATTGCCTTTGCTAGTATATGGGTAGGAAGAAGTCGGCGAGTAAGTCCCAGGTGACCTTTGTCGATGAGGAAGCATCGCTCTCCATTATTGAAAATCAAGAATTCATGGTGATGAGGGCTGCTCAGAAGATCTGGCCGACTCCAACAACAACTGAAGATCAGCTTCACGAGCTCGTTAGCGATGGTCTGATTCAGAGCAAGGATATTGCTGATTGGAGAGCTCCAAGCGAGCATCAGGGTCCCTGCTCCAGGCCCTGGTGAGATTATTCTTTTCGTCTCCTTTATCTGTGCCGGTTTCTGCCTTCCTGCTTCTGCTTTTCTTCACTAATTTCTCAACTATTTTGGGATTAGCCTAAACCATCTTACTCCCAATGCTGTCCTTCATCTTTTTGTTTTCGTTCATCTCTGTGAAACTTTCCTTGGAATTCCTCCTTCTCTTTCTCTCTTTCATTACTTCTTTCGCCTGAAGCCACAACCCCGCCGCGATGACACCAATGTTCTTGGTGGCTGCGGGATTCAGTTTCGCTAGGGTCTTAAGAGTAAATTCTTTGACTACGACCTGGTTGATTCTGTGAGGAATTGGCGTGCTGACTGGTTTTATGCTGCCAACTTGATTCATCCTCTTTACATTCATTCTAGATCTGGTCCCTTAGTTAATGACCGATGGGAAAAGAACCCTGCGATGACTGCTGAGGTCCAGGCGATCAAGCCATTTCTTGAGAGGATTTGTACTCTGAAATAGCAAGGCTTGACCGGCTTTGGGATTATTTCTAGTTTTCTTCGTCGTCGAGTTCAACCTTTGAAGGAGCAAGAAAACTACGGTTTCGAGTACTCTGGGGCGGAGGACCCTTCTCGTATGGTCCCTGCCCTTGAGTTGACTGATGAGGAGGTGCTCGAGCGTCTTCAGAAGATGCTAAAAGGAGTAAGCATCGTCCTGCTTGCTGTCCTTGAGTATAGTGCTAATAACCCGCCGCCTGCTGTGAGTTGTTCTTTTCTTATGCGGGTACTTTTGATTTTCTTTTGTTGTATCCACTTTTGCTTAATCTTCCTTGTCTTGTTGTTTTACTTTTTTATAGGAATTGGGGCATAATTTCGCTGATCCAATTCCCCTTGATGATTGTCCTGCAAATGTGGAGGCTAGGGGTAGTCTTGCTGGGGCATCCTTGACCAGTAAGTTTCAAACTACCTTGGTGCTTCCTGGTGTTTCTTCCACATTTTCTGATGTATATGAAGAGTATGTTCCTCGTTCAGTTCCTTGAGCTCCTCGTACTTTTAGAAAGAGGGGGCGAGCGAATAGTTCTTCTTCTGCTCCATCTGCTGCCAAGAAGTCTCACCAGTCGAGTACTTGTCTAGGTACTCCAGTTGTAGCTAGCATGCTCTTAGGTGAGCATAGTGATACGCTCTGCCCTTTTGTTGTTTGTTTTTATCTTTGACCAAGTACTTTTGTCCTTTTTTAGCTAGCGCTATGGTGGCCTTGGTCGAGAGTGAAGAGGAGGAGGATGATGATGTCGCCCATGTTACTTGTTGGTGAGTTCTTTTCTCGTTTTCCTGTTGTTGAACCCTTCTTTTTGTTTTGACTTTGGTCTTGTTCCCTTGTAGTAAGCGGTCATCGGGTTTGAGTTCTTCTAGGGCTCTAGTACTGGCCACGCTACTCCCATCATAGGGTGGTGGCGATGTTTTTGCTGCCGTGGTTCCCCCTGCGAGGTCTTCTTTTGGTTTTATGAAGAAGAAGATAGCTGAGTGAGTGAATTCTTGTTTTATTTCTTTGCTTCTGTTCTCCTTTTTTCTTATTCTTATTAGCGAGTTTCCTTGTCAACTTTTAGGCATTCGTCTTCCCTGAGCCTCCAATTGACTTCTTGTTAGACCTCTGGTGCGCCCTTGTGTACTAAGTCTCAGGACTCGGAATGCACGGTTGTCGAGGTGGCTGTGAGGGGGATGAGGTACATAGCTGCTGATTTGCTGACTCTCGAGGTGACCATGGCCATGGTGGCGGGTTCATCTAAGGGATTGGCCATGGCTTCCCAGGAGATTGCCCTAGCCATGCCTTCTTTGCCTTGACCAGCTTCTCCCTCTCCTCTTCTTGCTTCTGGTGGTCCGCCTTTGGCTGATGACGTGGTGCAGCAATTTGATGCCACTCATCGATTGTCAGAGCTGACTGCTGCCTAGGGAAACTTGGCGACCTTCGCGACTTCTTTCGGGGAAAAGCTCTAGGTAAGTTTTTCTGAAGTTCTTTCTTTGGATATTCATTTTTCTCCTGTCCTTATGTCTTGTTTTTCTCTCTCTTTTTGCTTAGTCTTTTTCTCATGATCATACCGGCTTCTTTTTCTCATCTGAAAACGAGAAAAAGTTGTCTTCTGAGGTGAGTACCTTGAAGGCAGAGCTTGACCTCTGTTGGGCCAAGTTGGAGACCGAGCATCAAACGCATCAGATGGAGGAGAAGGCTCTCTGTGCCCAGGTAGTTGAGGTAGAAAAGCAGAGGGATGCAGCTGCTAAGGAGGCCTTGAAAAACATGGAGGCCATAAAGAAAGAGTGCCATGGTATTGTGAGTTCTTTTTTGTTTCCTTTTGTATTCAAATTTGCCTTTCTGCTGACTTGTGTTTTGTTGCCTGGTCTAGCTCTCCGAGTTGAAAAGCAGAAGCTCTCGGAGGGTATCGAGGAGATGAAGACACTTGTTTGTACTAACCACAATAAGGCTAAGGAGGTAATTACTCGAGCTGAAGAAGAACTCGCGCTTGCTAAGTTGATTAGGTGTGGAGCTGATAGGGATCTTGTGCAGGCCCAAAAAACTATTGAAGACTTGTTCGACAAGTTGGCAATGGCTATTGAGAACTAGAATGCTTTGTAGAAGTCTTTTCGGTCAGTAGCCAACCTTCTTCGGACTCCAGCAGATGATGGTCATTCTTAGGCTCAGTTTATTCCCCAAGTGCCGACCCGTTTCTAGGAGTTTGTGAAGAGGTGTGCCCATCTATGTACCATGAATGTTCTTGCCCAGGTCTGGGTTCTTTCTCTAGAGTTTCCTTTGTCCAAGGTTGCCGATGAAGCCGAGAGTCAAGAGTATCTGGATGCTATTGAGAAGTTGGAGCCTAAGGTCGACGATTTAGCCAGGAAGATTATAGATAATCTTAACATTGATATTTCTTCTCCTGATGACAATGCTTGATGTAATCGACCTTTGTATTCCAGCTTTTGTAATAGAACACTATACTTGAAGATTGAATGGAGATTTTTCATTTTTTGTTGATGTCTTCTTTGTCTGTATTTCTTTGTCTTGTAAACAACCCGGTTTAGGTAAATCATTGTCTTGACAAACTTCCTTGATCTGTCGAGTGCTTTTCTAGCTTTTGTTTGTGCCTTGTAAACAACTTGGTATACGTAGATTGATGTCTTAACAAACTTCCTTGATTTACCGAGTGCTTGTCTGGCTTTTGTTTGTGACATGTAAACAACTCGGTATAGATCGTTGTGCTTTTTTGGCTTTCATTTATGCCTTGTAAACAACTCGGTACATGTAGATTGATGTCTTGACAGACTTCCTTGATTTGTCGAGTGCTTGTCTGGCTTTTGTCTATGACTTGTAAACAACTTAGTATAGATCGTTGTCTTAACAAACTTTGTGTTCTTGTTAGTACTAAAAAGACTTAGGACTGGCGAACTCGAGTATCTTTAGCTTCTTCTTTTCGGCTTAACTCAAGATATGGTCGGCGTCTGGTCCATTCCTTGGTTGCAAAAACATCCTAGGATCATCAAGCCCCCGAGCACTTCATGGTAGAGCTCTGGAAGCCTTATCTTGTTCCTTCAGGTCCTGCTGAGTAGGTACAAGCATTGTCTGAGTGCTTTCCTAAGCGAAACCATGTAGTGCTTCTTGGGATCTTCTGAGTGTAGCCCCCGAGCCTCTTGCTATTTGGAACAAGGAGCTAGAGGGTCTTGTCTTGAAATTGCTCTGATTTATGCTCAGGCTTAGTTTCAGTCGTTTTGCTTTTTGGTTCGGGTGTTAGCTTATTAGCTACCCTCATCGGCGGGCTCAAGCATCATTTTGGCTCTTTTGCTCTCGGCTGGTATGCTCAGGCGTATTTTCAGCCATTTTGCTTTTTGGTTTGGGTGTTAGCTTATTAGCTACCCTCATCGGCGGGCTCAAGCATCTTTTTAGCTCTTTTGCTCTCGGCCGATATGCTCAGGCGTATTTTTAGCTATTTTGCTTTTTGGTTTGGGTGTTAGCTTGTTAGCTACCCTCATCGGCGGGCTCAAGCATCTTTTTAGCTCTTTTGCTCTCGGCCGGTATGCTCAGGCGTCTTTTCAGCCATTTTACTTTTTTGGTTCGGGTGTTAGCTTATTAGCTACCCTCATCGGTGGGCTCAAGCATCTTTTCAGCTCTTTTGCTCTCGGCCGGTATGCTCAGGCGTCTTTTCAGCCATTTTACTTTTTGGTTCGGGTGTTAGCTTGTTAGCTACCCTCATCGGCTGGCTCAAGCATCTTTTCAGCTCTTTTGCTCTCGGCCGGTATGGTCAGGCGTCTTTTTAGCCATTTTGCTTTTTTGGTTCGGGTGTTAGCTTATTAGCTACCCTCATCGGCGGGCTCAAGCATCTTTTTAGCTCTTTTGCTCTCGGCTGGTATGCTCAGGCGTCTTTTCAGCCATTTTTCTTTTTTGTTCAGGTGTTAGCTTATTAGCTACCCTCATCGGCAGGCTCAAGCATCTTTTCAGCTCTTTTGCTCTCGGTTGGTATGCTCAGGCGTCTTTTCAGCCATTTTGCTTTTTTGTTCGGGTGTTAGCTTATTAGCTACCCTCATCGGCAGGCTCAAGCATCTTTTTAGCTCTTTTGCTCTCGACCGGTATGCTCATTGGAAACAACTCGGGGAGAGCCATAATAAGACATATGTTGTCAAGAAAGAACCATCTTTATTGATCATGAACATTGATAAGTCATAATAGTACATATGTTGTTGATGAGCACCATCTTTATTGATCATGAACATTGATCTCTTGTGGCTTGTGTATATATTTTCCCTAGAGTTGTTTTCATGCGTAGAATCTTCTTAGTTGGCTGATGTGCCATGTATTGTTGACTTCTTTTCCGTCTTTAGTTACCAACTTATATGTGCCTGGTCCGGTGAGTTTTTTGACGATAAAAGGACCTTCCCATGGATTGAGTAGTTTATGGCATCCGTCAGTTTTTTGTATTCTTCTTAGTACTAGGTCTCCGACTTGTAATGATCGAGACTGGGTGTTCTTGTTGTAGTGGCGCCTTAATCCTTGGAGGTATCTTGCTGATTGAAGGGTAGCATTTACTCTGACTTCTTCTATACAGTCGAGCTCTAATCTTTGGGTGTGTTCTGCTTCTCCTTCGTCATATTGTTCTATCCTTGGTGATGTCTAGATCAAGTCAGCAGGCAGTACGGCTTCTGATCCATAAACCAGGAAGAAAGGTGAGTATCCGGTGGCTCTGCTTATTTGAGTCCATAGCCCCCATACGACCTTGGGTAATTCTTCAATCCATTTTGATCCATAGTCCACTAGTTCTTCATACAATCTTGGTTTTAATCCGGCTAGTATGAGTCCATTAGCCCTTTCTACCTATCCGTTGGCCTCTGGATGTGTGACTGATGCATAATCTATTCTAAAGCCCCAGTCCTGTGCCCAACTTTGGAATTCTATGGCTGTGAAGGGAGAACCCAAATCTGTGATGATTCGATTAGGCATGCCAAAATGGTGCATAATGTCTTTGGATGAACTTGACTGCTTTGGCTGTGCTGTATTTTGCGAGTGGTTTGTATTCAATCCACTTGGTGAACTTGTCAATTGCTATGAAGATGTACTCAAAACTGCCTTTTGCTTTCTTGAGAGGTCCTACTTGATCCAGCCCCTAGCAGGAAAAGGCCAAGCAGGTGGGATGCAGACGAGATTGTGAGCTAGCACATGAGCTTGTCTTGCAAACATTTGACAGCCTTTGCATCTTCTGACAAGTTCTTCTATGTCTTTCAAAGTGGATGGCCAGTAGAATCCAGTGCGAAATGCTTTGCCGACTAGTGTTCTTGAAGCGGCATGATTTCCACAGCAACCTGAGTGTATTTCGTCTAGGATCTCTTTGCCCTCTTCAAATGAGACACATTTTAGGAGTACTCCTGATGATGCGGCTCTTCTATAGAGCTTGTCTCCCACTAGGACATAGTTCTTGCTTCTGTGAACAACTCAGGTAGCTTCCTCTTTTTCCGCTGGCAACTTATTCTCTTTGATGTAATCAATAAAAACCTGAGTCCATGAAGTGGTGATTACCAAAATCTGGGTGCCTTTAGCTGAGATTTCAGGGGTTATCTCACCGGGTTGTTTGATAGAGGGAGCTAATAACTCCTCTATGAAAACACCGGGTGGGACCTTCACCCTGTTGGATCCAAGCTTGTCGAGGACGTCTGCCGCAATATTAGAATCACGCAGGACGTGTAGAATTTCTAATCCTTGAAAATGTTTTTCGAGCTTTCGTATTTCAGCACAGTAGGCGCCCATGTTTTCTTTGGTGCAGTCCCAATCTTTGTTGACTTGATTGATGACTACTGCTGAATCGCTGTATACGAGTAAACGCTTGATTCCAAGGGTAATTGCCACTCGTAGCCCGTGGATGAGGGCTTCATATTCTGCTTCATTGCTTGTAGCTTGCTATAATATCTGAAGGACGTACTTGAGTTATTTTCTATCTGGAGAAATGAGGAGGACGCCTGCATCGGCTCCGCCTAGCTTGAGTGATCCATCAAAGTACATCTTCCAATGATCAAGGATGGTACTTGACATAGGTTGTTGAATTTCTGTCCACTCGGCAACAAAATCGGCCAGGGCTTGAGACTTAATTGCCTTCCGTGGGGTGAAATCGATATTGAGAGCACCAAGTTCAACTGCCCACTTAGATATGTGCCCTGTAGTGTCTCTGTTGTGCAGGATGTCTCCGAGTGGGAAATCTGTCACCACGGTAATCTTGTGGCTTTCAAAATAGTGGGAAAGCTTGCGTGAAGTGATCAGGAGTGCGTAGAGTAATTTTTGCACATGCGGGTACCGGATTTTTGATTCTGACAGTACTTCGCTGATGTAGTATATGGGGCGTTGTACTTTATATGTACGCCCTTCTTCTTCTCTTTCTATGACAATCGTTGTGCTGATCACAGTAGAAGTTGCCGCAATGTACAGCATCATGTCTTCGTATTTTTTTGGAGGTGTGAGAACGGGCAAAGAGGTGAGGTATGTCTTAAGCTTGTTGAAAGCTTCATTAGCTTCTTTTGTCCACTCGAACTTGTCTGTCTTCTTTAGCAATTTAAAGAAAGATAACCCTTTTTCGCCCAGTCTTGATATGAAATGATTGAGGGCTGCCATGTAGCCTGTTAGTTTCTGCACATCTTTGACACTTCGAGGAGGGCCCATCTCTGTTATGGCTCAAATTTGCTTGGTGCTTGCTTCGATTCCACGATGACTGACCAAGAATCCGAGTAGTTGTCCTGAAGGAACTCCAAATACACACTTGTTTGGGCTCAATTTCCACCTCCATCTTTTCAGGTTTTCGAAGGTTTGCTTTAAGTCTTCAATTAGTGTATCCGGGTTCTTTGTCTTTACTACTACGTCATCCACGTATGCCTCTACGTTTTCCCTGATCTGATCACCAAGGCACGTTTGGATAGCTCTTTGGTAAGTGGCACCAGCATTCTTGAGTCCAAACGACATGGTTTTGTAGCAGTAGGCGCCGAACAGAGTGATGAAAGATGTCTTACTCTAGTCTTGTTCCTTTAATGCGATCTAGTGATATCCTGAATTGCAATCAAGGAAGGATAATAGGGCAGATCTTGCCGTTGAATCAACTATCTGATCAATGCATGGAAGCCTGAACCGATCTCTCGGACAGTGTTTATTGAGATCTGTGTAGTCGACACACATGCGCCACTCGTCCGTATTCTTTTTCTATACTAGAACTGGGTTTGCTAGCCAATCTGGATGGAGGATTTCTCTGATAAATCTGGCTGCCATTAATTTTGTGATTTGTTTTTTAATTGCTGCCTTCTTGTCGGGTGAGAATTGTCGTAGTCATTGCTTCACAGGCTTGGAGCCTTCATTGATATCAATTATGTGCTTAGCCAACTCTCTTGGAACCCCTGGCATGTCGGCCGGTTTCCAAGCGAAGATATCTTTGTTGTCCCTAAGAAAGTTGGTGAGCGCGAGTTCCTATTTTGTCGAGAGGTGGGCGCTGATGGTTGCCATTTTGGAGGGATCACCGGTGCTCAGGAAGATTTGCTTGACGTTGGCTTCTTTTGGTGGTGCTAGGATGCTAGGTTTTTTAGCCGGTATCACTAGCTCTTCTGGGCTCATTTCTGCTACAACAGTGACTATTTCTTTTCTTCCATCGATGGCCTGTGCTTTTGCTGCAATTTGGATTGCCTGAACATCGCAGTCAAAAGCACGCTTCAAATCACTCCGAAGAGAAAGGACACCATTAGGCCCTGGCATCTTAAGCAATAGGTACGGATAATGCGGTATTGCCATGAATTTTGCTAGTGCTGGGCGCCCGAGGATTGCGTGATATGATGAATCGAACTCTGTACGGTAGTTCGAGGGAGTCCCAAAAGTAACCGGTAGAGTGATTTGTCCAAGTGGCATTGCTGCCTTGCCGGGTACTATGCCATAAAAAGGCGTGCTTGTGGGTGTAATCATCCTGGCGAGTTGTAGTCCCATCTTCCTTAGAGTTTCTAAGAAAATGATGTTGAGTCTGGCTTCCCTGTCGATTAGTACTTTTGTGACAGTCATACCGGCAATAGTTGGATCTGGAACCAGTGGGTAATGGCCTACGTTTCCTACGCTAGTCCATTGGTCTTCTCTTGAAAATTGGATTGGATACTGTGACCAGTTGAGATATCTTGGAGTAGCCAGTTCTGCTACCATGATGGTTCACAGCGCTAGCTTTTCTTGATGTTTGCTTCTAGAATCTAGAACCCCAACAAAGATTACTACTACTATCCCCCTAGATTTTTGGAATCCCTTGTCTTCGTGGTTGTCATCTTCTTTTTTCTGATTGCTTTCTTTGGTATTCTCCTTACTATCTTTTCTTGTGTATCGATCTTTGAATGTGTAGCAATCTCCAATGGTGTGATTTCCTTTGGGTGCCAGATGCAATGCATGTTTTCAATGTCGTCATACCTTCTAGGCTTGGAAAACTTCCTTGATTTGTCAGTCACCGCTATGGTGTTGTCTGGTCCACGTTTTCTCTCTTGATGTCTATTGTTTCGATGATTTTGCTTGTCTAGGTTGTCTCGGTTGTTTCTATCCAGGAACCTTTCTCGTGTCTTTTCCTCTACAGTAATCATCTTTTCTACTGTTCATCCGAATTCTTCATTGTTTCTTGGGTTTTCTTTGCAGAAATCTTAAAATTGCCACCTAGCCATGATTCTATGAGAGAAAGCCTTGATTACTTCTCTTTCGGTGATGTCATGTACTTGAGCTCGTAGTTCGCCAAATCGTCGATAGTAATTTCTGAGACTTTCACCTCCTTTCTGCTTGAGTCCTTTTAACTCTGCGTGGGTGAGATTGGGTGTGTAATGATACCTTCGAAATTCTCACAGAAAGCTCTTTGCAAGTCCTCCCAATTTCTGATTGATCCTGGATTCAATTTGTCAAACCACTAAAGGGGCATGGTTTCTAGGGCCATGGGAAAGAACAAGGTCTTGATATCATCGTCTCCTTCGGCCAATTCAATCGATTGCAAGTAAATCCTGAGCCACTGCCTTGGTTCGGTCTTGCCATCATACTTGGAGTGATTGGATGACTTGAACTTGTGAGGCAGTCATATTGAAGCAAGTCTATTTGCAAAATAGGGGAATCTATCATGCGTTCTGGCTTCTGTGTACTCTGATTTAGCGCCCCCTTCTTGCCATCTATTGTCTTGGTGAGAGTAGTTTTGCGTGGCTATCCGAGTAGGTGCTTTGCTTCTGGCCTTTCTTGGTTGTTCGACTCGGTCGTTTTGATTATGGTTTCTTCTATTTTCTCTGTTGTGACTTCCACTTGGTCCTAGTCTCTTGAAAGCGGACTTCTTTTGATTTTGATCTCCTGCTCATGAGATGTTGACCTGTCAGGTAGTCTTGAGCAGGCCCTTCCGTCGTGCGCCCTTAGGACTGTTGACCAGAGGAAGTCTCAGAGCTGTTCTTATTTTTCACTGGGATGTGAAGTTGCCCTGAGTTCTTCTAGTGCTTCTTGGATCTTATCATAGGGTGTATTCACTGCTCGTCCTTCTTCGACCTCTCGCTCTAATTTTCTTCTATTGTACTCGGCTAGGTCTGACTCATATCTGATCCAAGCTTCCTTGCGCTACTTAGCATGGCACTGACGTCCTTGTTTCAACTTGTTCTTTCTCTCTCTGGCTTGCCTCTGACTCTCAGTCTCACCATCGTGCCCCTGGGTAAATGGTGATATGTTGGATTTGGATTCATCTGAAGACCTAATGTCGGGCGCTTCTGGGGGGACCAATGGTGATCGAGGGCGGTGAATCATGAATACTTCTCGAGCGTGAGTTGTTCTATCATCAGCATTGGTTTCCATGCTATCAGAGTTGTTGATAACTTCAGTAGAGGCTTCAGGGTCGTAGATTGAGTCTCCTTCTTGGTAGGGTAGAGCTGTCATCGTTGTTGTGTCAACTAGCTGGGTACTGCTATCCTTAGGAACAAAACCTGGCCAGTGAATGATGCAGTCTTGAGATGTTACGGTTAGTACGAGACCTTCCTAAGCTCCTATCAATGGTATTCCAAGCACTGGATTAAGAGATCTTTTGAGTTGTGCCCGAAAAGACATTGCCATGTTGCTGAGACCGAGCAAAAAAGGACATGTCTTCTTTAAAGTACTCTGAGTGTATTCCGAGTTGTATTCTCAATAGGTTGATGTCATGTCCTGGAGCTTTATTGGAAAAGAACTCGGTTTCCCAAAAGAACTTAGATAAGACTCCGTCTCGGAAGTGGAGCCTGAGTTTGAATCGGTTGCGTGAAGCCACAAAATCTGAGTTGGATCGGACATTGCGAGCTGCATGAATCTTCTAGCAAGTTGATCTATCATTATCGCCGAAATGGAAAAGTCCTGACGATGATCTGAATCTTCGAGGAGACGGCCTTGGAGCTTGCCATCATCGCCTGCCTCATAGATCCATGAACCAAAGATGAAGGTTGATCCATTCAAGAAGATCATGTTGTCGAGGTCCATCGAGCTCTCAGATGCAAAGTCGCTAAAGGCCCCCTACCTGACGCGCCAGTTGTCGATGTTTCACCACTGATAGCCTACCATGGGGGTACCCGGGGCAGTATGTTCAGGCTTCGGCGTATGCAGAACTCGACGGTAAATGCAAGAGATAGTCAATTTATCCTAGTTCGGACCCTCGATCGTTGATCGAGTAATAGCCCTATGTCCAGTCGGCGTTAGCCTTTGCGTTGGATTGATTGTAAAGTGTTGTGTTGTACAATTGTTCTCTTCTTCTCTCTAGGAACCCTACCCTCCTTTATATAGTCAGGAGGTCAGAATCCTAGTCAGTTTACAATGAGTGTTCCTAGTAGGATTACAGAATACTACTACTAAGATTACATGGGAAGAATCCTAGTTAGACTAGATCTTCTCCCTTCCTTGTGGGGTATCCCATGGATCCCGCACCAATAGCCTCCCTCAATGGTTCATCACTTACATCATCAAGATTCTCATGTGCTCCTTGGGAGCCGTAAGATTCATCAAATTCCACATCATATATTTCTTTAACCAAGCTGGTGGCATGATTAAATACTCGATATGCTTTGGACTTTGATGAGTAACCAACAAGAAAGTCAATATCACAATGTCTTTGAAACTTCCCTAGGTGTTGCCGCTTCTTGTAGATGTAGCATTTGCAACCAAACACCTGGAATAATGATACGTCCGGCTTCTTCCCATTGAGCAACTCATAAGGGGTCTTGCTAAGAAACTTTTGAAGAAATAGGCAATTGGATGCATAACATGCGGTGTTGATAGATTCTGCCCATAGAGCTTCGGTTGTATTGTACTCATCAAGCATAGTTCTTGCATGTGTGATAAGTGTTCAGTTCTTTCTCTCTACTATACCATTTTGTTGAGGAGTATATGTTGCGGAGACCTCATGCTTCATTCCAACTTCATCACAATATGCTTCAATGTTTGTGTTGTCAAATTATTTTCCATTGTCACTTCTTATCTTCTTGAGCTTCACTTCAAATTCATTTTGTGCTCTCTTGGCAAACTTCTTAAAACATGATGCCACTTCGGTCTTGTCATGAAGGAAGAACACCCAAGTAAATCTAGAGTAGTCATCAACTATCACAAGACAATAGAGATTTCCTCCCAAACTCTTGTAAGTTGTTGGTCCAAATAGGTCCATGTGAAGGAGCTCTAGCACTCTTGTTGTTGACATGTAAGCTTTTGTAGGAAGAGTGTTTGCAACTTGCTTGCCGGCTTGACATGCACTACAAAGCTTGTCCTTCTCAAATTTCACATCCTTCAAACCTCTCACCAATTTATTCTTCATTAGCTTCTTGAGTGAGCTCATCCCAACATGTGCAAGTCTTCTATGCCATAGCCACCCAAGTGATGTTTTGGTGAATAGGCATGTCTTCAAGTTTGCCTCTTCGGATGTGAAATCCACTAGATATAGATTGTTGTATCTAAAGCCCTTGAATATAACTTGATCATCATCTTTCTTTGATACAACCACTTCCTTCTCGGTAAACAAGCATTGAAAGCCAAGATCACACAATTGACCAATGGATAGCAAGTTGAAGCTCAATGAAGCAACATATAGCACAATTGATATTGAATGATCATTTGATATTGCAACTTTTCCCAATCCTTAAACTTTGCCCTTTGAATTATCATCAAATGTAATCCTTTCTTGACCATCTACTTCTTCATCTAGTGAGGTGAACATACGAGGATCACTGGTCATATGTTGAGTGCAACCACTATCAATAACCCGATGACTTCCACCGGTCTTGTAGTTCGCCTACATACAATAGATCAAGCTTGATGTTTAGGGACCCAAACTTGATGAGGGCCCTTGACTTTCTCAACTAGTGACTTTGCAACCCAAATTTTCTTAGGCCTATTCTTGTTGGGAGTACCTAAGAACATGACTTTCATTTTTCCACTAGAATCTTTTCTAAGCATGTAATGAGCATTGAAGGCAAAAGGTCTAGCATGCTTGGGCAAGGGTTGTGGTGGTGGAGTTTGACACTCATGGGCAAAGTGACCTTCTTGTCCACACTCAACACATCTCTTTGGCTTAGGCTTTGACTTGTGTTATTGTTGATGTTGAGCTTGAGCTTTCTTGTCTTGATGTGCCAAGTACCCAATGCCACTTCTATCCATCTTCATCACGGTGTTCATGAGTAGCTCACTTTGGAGATATTGGCCTCTTGTGAACTTGCTCAAACCAGTCTTGAGATGTTCTTTTTCCAACTTGAGCTTTTTGTTCTCTTTGTTAAGTTCATCATGATTTTTCTCCATCTTGAGTCTCTTGTTCTCTTCTTTAAGCTTCTCATTCTCAAGAGCTATATCACAATCATGGTCAAGATTCTCTATCACAATTGTGTTGGTGGTTGATAGCTTTTCAATATCTTTCTTGAGCTTCTCATTCTCATTCTTGATCTTGACATACTCATCATAGTTGTCGGACTCAACCACTTTCTTGCCTTTGCTACTAGAACCTTGCTCAATGCTCTCAATAATCAAGTCATCACATGATGTAGCTATATCAATCTTAACAACATTGTTAGTAGCATCATGTGGCTCATTGGATAATAACTCATGAGAAATAACAAGATTGTCATGATTAACTTTGAGATTGGTATACTCTTCTTTTAGCAAATTGTAGCTAGTGGTGAGCTCATTATGTATCCCCTCAAGTTTATCATGTTTTCTTTAAGCTCCTTTTTAGAGGATTTGAGCTCCTTGAGTTTGGATGACATAGTTTTATTTTCTTCTCTAAGCTCAACACTAGCTTTTTTGGCTATCATATTTTGCTAAGAGTGAGTCATTCTCAAGTTCTAGCTTTTCATTTTTTGCTCTTGTCTTTCTAATGATTTTAGTATATTGGTTTAACAACTTGACAAGATCATCATAAGAAGGTGATTCAAATTCATCATCACTATCACTACCACTTTCATCATTGCTAGCATTATCATCACCACTACTATCATCACCCTTTTGTACCTTTCATTCACCCTTGGCCATAAGGCATAGGTGTGTAGAGGATGACAACGGCGATGTCGGTGAAGATAGTGAAGAATCAATTACAATAGCAGCCACCTTCTCGTTCTCACTTTCATCATCGGATGAGTCATTTGATGACTCAATATCCGTGAGCCAATCACCAACAATGTATGCCTTGCCATTCTTCTTTTTGTGGAATTCCTTCTTCTTGCCATCCTTCTTCTTGTATGGCTTGTTCTTTTTATTCTCATCATCATCTTCATCACTTGTGTAATCTTTCTTGCCCTTGTACTTCTTCTTGTATTTGTCTTTCTTGGGTTTGGGGCATTTATGAGCTAGATGACCTAGTTCTCCACAATTATAGCAATCCATCTCGGAGATAGTTTTCCTTCTGTTGCTAGTGAAGAATTTCTTCTTCTTGCCATCAAACTTGACACCGTTCTTGTTGAGTTTCTTGAGCATCTTGGTAGTTTTTCTCACCATGAGAGCAAGACTTGCATCATCACTTGAGCTATCATGATCAACTCTTGCTTTGCCCTTCTTCTCTTGGTTAGCCATGAATGCCAAGTCTTTCTTCTTGGTGGAAGAAGAGCCATCTTGTGGTGTGATGTGCATGTACATCTCATGTGCATTGATCTTTCCCAATATTTTAGTTGGTGTAGCGGTGGAAAGATCACCTTGATGAAGCACCATCACAATATGCCCATATTTGTCAATAGGGAGGACACTCAAGATCTTTCTTACAACATCAGAGGGTTGCATTTGTGTGAGTCCAATCCCATTGACTTCCTCTACAAGAACATTCAAGCGTAAGTATATCTCATTAGCACTTTCTCTAGGAAGCATCTCAAATGAATTAAGCTTTTTCATAACAAGGTGGTAGCGTTCCTCACGCTCACTCTTTGTTCCCTCATGGAGCACACAAATGTTCGACCATAGTGCATGGGTGTCCTTATGGTTCCGCACATGGTTAAAAACATCTTTGCAAAGGCCTCTAAAGAGGGTGTTTCTAGCCTTTGCATTCCATTTCTCGTAATTAACTTCATCGCATTGAAGGTGTGTGGGATACTTAGGTTTGGGAAACCCTTGTGAGGTGGCTCTAAGAACTCCAACATCTAGAGCTTCTAGATATGCCTCCATGCAAATTTTCCAATAAGGAAAATCATCTTCCTCAAAGATAGGAGGAGGTCCATCCCTATGGAACATCTTGCTCTAGGTGGTTAAGCCTAATTTAGCGAGCACAAGGCTCTGATACCAATTGAAAGGATCAAGATGCCCAAGAGGAGGGGTGAATTGGGCTAATTCCAAATTCTTAGTAATAATGAAGCCCTACACTTAGCCCACTTCACGCCTTGTGCCTAGAATGTGTTTCCATTGTTCTACCACACAAAAGTTTTGCACCCTAGGTTCTAATCCTACTCTAGCATGCCAATTCTAGGAATGTAAAGACATGAAATGAATTACTCAAATGTAAATGCTCAAAGTAAAGAGAGGGAAAGGAACGCGGCGATGTTTTCCTGAGGTATCAGAGAGTCGCCACTCCCCACTAGTCCTCGTTGGAGCATCCACGCAAGGGTGTAGCTCCCCCTTGATCCGCGCAAGGATCAAGTGCTCTCTACGGGCTAATTCTTCAACACTCCATCGCGGTGAATCACCCACAACTGCTCACAACTTGAGTTGGGTCATCCACAAGCTCTGCTGGATGATCACCAAACTCACAATCACCACTGATTTGTCTAGGTGATGGCGATCACCAAGAGTAACAAGCACAAACTCTCACTTGACCATGACAAGCCTAATGAGAAGAGTGGATGCACACTTGCTACTCTCCTTGCACTAATGAGGAACTTAATCTTGGATTCTCAAATCTCAATCACCTCACTAGGCTCTTGCTGTCCCTTGCACTCTCAGGGTGTTTCTCAGCTGAACAAATGGGCAAGAGGCCTCCCTTGGATGAGTGGAGTAAGTATTTATACCCCCTCATTCAAAACATAACGTTTAGAGGCTGAGTCAGCATTCTATGGGGTGACCGGACACTCCGGTCAGGGTGACCAGACGCTCCGGTCAATTATACTCGCAAAGAGCTGTTATGCTCTAATCAGACGCTGACCTACGTTCGGTCAAAAAAAATACTGTCTGGAACCTTACTAATGTTGACCTAACGCTGGAACCCAGAGTCTAGTCACTTCGCTTTTCAGTGTCCGGTTAGTTATCGGATTCTGACCAGTGTCCGGTCAGCACCGACTGGACACATTCAGTCAGAAAAATGTCTCTCTATAACCTCTCTGGAGTTGACCGGACACATGACCCCAGCGTTCGGTGCACTTCCACTCAGTGTCCGGTCAGTACCAGATGATTGATGTTGATCAAATGAACTGATCGGACGCACCCTCCAGCGTCCAGTCATAACCAGACCAGCGTCCGGTCAATCATTTGACCCTCCATTCACTTCTAACTCGAAATCCTATGTGAATGAAGTTTACTCCAAATGATCTTAGGGCTATTCCTGAGCTACCTAGTGCTAGGTTGGACAACTATGCACCACACCTAACCTACTAGATTTACCTAGGTCAAGCTACTAGTCCATACCCTGCTTAATAGTACGGTCAAAGGAAAAACAAAGTCCTAAACTACTCTAAGTGTCTCTCCAACACCAAACAACACTTAGAACTAGTCCGTCCTTAACCTTGTCATCCATCCTTTGAAAACCAAAATGATTTCCATTGATAGGGGCATGACAACCATGATTTCCCAATCAATTGCCATTACCATAACCTAACCTTATATTGCCTCTACAAAACACACGTTAGTCATGGTAATCTTGTGTCATCATTAATCGCCGAAACCCAACTAGGGGCCTAGATGCTTTCAATCTCCCCCTTTTTGGTGATTGATGACAACACAACCTCGAGTATGTAAAAGAGATGAGTGAGGTTTTCAACATGCATGGTTCATATAAGCTTTTGATAATAAGAGCAAAGGGGTTAGACATGCTTATTGACCCAAGCCAACATGGTGTACTCAATAGATATGAATTAAGCATGAGCACTTGAAATAAAGCTCATTTGAATTAGAGTAAAAATGTGGAAGCAAAGCAAATGAGCATAACCAAGTGACATGACATATATATAAATCAATGTAGAGAGCACACATGTCACATAAGTCTCACCATCACATGTATGTAATGCAATGCATGAAAGTAAACGTGAATGCATATAGTATCACACATGAAGACCAAAAGAAATGAATCACATGCTCCCCCTAGATGTAACATACTCGCTCCCTCTCCCCCTTTAGCATCAAGCACCAAAACCTAAGGGTCGAACGGTAGGATAGGAGCAGTCGAGTCGGGCGCTGAGGTGAGGTGAGAGATATGGAACTAAGCAGCAGCATCCTCTGACCCTAAACTCTAAGCGGTCTGACCCTCTATCACTAGAAGTGAAGGTGAAGCGGTCTGGGTCTGCTTAGTAACTGGCACGGCCTATGACTCTAGAAGTATCGCTGTAGGAAGTGGAGCCACATCTGCCTCTGTCGCTGTCGCTGAAGCCTTAAATGTAGGAGTGACTATCTGAGGTGGCTCTGATGATGCAATAGACGATAGGAGCGTCTCGGTAGTCTTAGTAACTGGAGCAACTGGACAGGGACTCAGAATGCTAGAGGTGTAGGCTACCCTGTAAGCTCACTAAAAGTAGTGCTGAGACTCCTAGAGACTAGGGTGTCTATCACTAACACTAAAGAACTTTGAGGTGGAGTGAAGCCCGTAACAATAGGAGTAAAATGAGGACCCTGAGCTATCACTAGTGAAGCAAACCACTGGGACACCTGCTCTATAGGTGAGGCAAACTGAGTAGCTGGTTGTCCTTGACTCTAAAGCCCAATGGGTTGTACAGCTAGAGTCACTGCAGTGGTGGTAGCAGGCTAGCCTATCTAAGGTGTAGACTGCTAAGGAGCAACTCCAATAGCAGTGAATACATGCTGCATGAAGCCAAGGAACTATTGCTAGATCATAAGTTACTGCTGTTGCATGGTCTGCTGCTGCCTCTGAAACTTATCCTATCGAGCTTGAACCTGAGCAAGTGTAGCTACTGTCTCCTATGCCTGGCATGCCTGGTCCTACCTCATCTGCTCAAGTACTGCTAGAAGAGAAGGGTCTATCTGCGGTGGCTGTGGTGGATCGGAGCTAGAGCCACTAGCCTCTTTGTTGTGTGGTCAAGGAGCCATCTGCATAATCAGTTGATAGTCATCATCAGAGCTCTCACTTGGGTCACTCTCGACCACATCCTCCTGCTATGCATCAAGCTGCTCCTCCTCTATCGCTCCAATGCCCCTGATGATCTCATCTTACTGAGTTGCTGTCTCTAGTACCTCTAGGTGACGCCTTGGTGGACGAGGTGTCCTCGCATGACTGTGACGCAGCATCTAGGTCATGTCATATGGCAGAAACTTAGTAGTAGAACCTGTATACTTTGCCATCGTCTCTAGGGACTTCTGTGCAACTGCCTTTCTGATTAGGAACATGATCCAATGAGCATTAGGCAGCTGACGGTGACCTCTAAAGCCCTCTGCTAGTGTGTCCTCCATCTCTGAAAGTATCACATCCCAAATATCAAAAGCAGTCTAAGACACTAGCCATAGTTGAATGCGAGTCAGGCCCTCATGGTAACCCATCCTCGGAAGCAGAGTCCTCATAATAGCATCAAGAAGTCGAGCTATAGGAGTAAGGTCATGTGGTGTCCTGCTCGACCCCTCACCAAATGGCTCTATGAAGCATGGTCTGACAAGGTCTGTAGGTAGCACAAGTCCACCGTGAGGGCAGTCTCGGAGGCTCTGTCTGTCCATAGCATACCTCATGAAGGCAAATAAGGGACTCTAGAATCCTTAGAATCTCTCTGACCCTCGAGTTCTAGAGCCTATAGTCACAGCCTCTGAATGCAAAGTGAATGAATCTATGCCTTGGGTCAATCCAAAGAGAGAAGTAGAACTCATGGACCAATGATGGAACAAAGCGACCAATCCATCCAAGAATATCTATCAAGCCTAGTAGATAGGAAAGGTGAGGATGGATCTGCTCACCTGCAGCTGCAATAAGGGACTCTAAGGAGCAGACTCTTTGAGATCTGATGGAAACTCCACTGTTAAGATAAGCATTATAGAAATCCTCCTACAACACTGTGTAGAAGTTCTCTGAGGCATGCTCATCCTGCCTCAGCGGAAACTAATCCTCAAACTACACGAAGTAGAGTTGCTGCACTTGTCCGGCTGTGGCTGCCCTCCGGTCATGGTGAACCATCGGAGGCAGACCCTATGGTCTAGGAGGTGGACGAGAGCCCCTCCTCTGTGTCTCAGGCCTTAGTGACACCTAAGTGCGTGTACAACCAGAGCATTGAAGTTGTTGCTGTGCTGCCTGCTCTGTCTCCTCATCTCCTAGAAACCAGATAAAATAGATTTGAGAAGAAAGGAAATGCATGGTAACAGTTAACACTTGGAAGACGGAGCACTTGAAAGCATACCTTAGGGACGTGGTCGCTGGTCACCATTACAGCTAGGATGGATCCAAATCTGAGGGAGGTTACTTGAATAACAACTTGACAGAGCAGAGGATTTGCTAAGGTTAAGGCCTTGGCGATGGCGACTTTGGTTGTTGAGGCTTGCTCGAGAAAGAAGAGGAAAGCAAATGGGCTGAGTAAGTTGGAAAATATATTGTTGAGGTATTATACAAAATTCAGACCAAGAAATCAGGAGTCACGCGTATATTTAGGAATGAATGGTTGCAACACGGTGAGTAGGTAAATAGAAATTCTGGAATAAAATCATTTTTATCCCAAAATTGGGGGGCATGTGTTTACACCAAAATTTGGAAAGAGAAGAATGCAGGGACTCGAAGATTCCAAGATTGTATCATCAAGGAATCGATCAGATGTGAATCGATATCAGCCGGTTTTGATGCGGTATCGGAAATCAGCTATTTTATAGACGACGTCAATAGATAACATCAACGGATTACGTATGGATGGCATCGAGGGATGAATTGTTTTACCTGAGTAGTTGATGGTCTCATTCTACAAAGTCTTTTCCTAGTAGTGGTTTTCTGGGTTACCCCTTGGGCTACCTTGCGTTTTGAAGATTGATACGCTATGATTGTAGGAGCAGCCTGGTTTTTTCATTTGCTTCTTCAGCATAGGTGTAGTTGATCCTAGTCTCGAGGCTAGACACGACAGATAGTACTCTATGGCATGCCCTTTTCTGTCCACAATTGGGGGATTGAATTTAGCATCCTATAAGGGAGTTTTGTTAGATAAGTTGACAGAAAAACTTTAGTAGATGATCTTTATGGAAGGAAAAGAGTTAGCTAGTTACCTCACTGTCGGAAGCAAAATCTTCATCCAGAGCTATGCAGCTAGGATGAACTGGCCTACAAAAGAGGTGGAGATACCACTCTTGCCACCAGGAGTCAAACAGGTTGTAAGAGAAGGTGACTCTTGTCCAGTCATGCAAGCAAAAGGAGGGAAGATCCTATCCTAGTTGAAAGATTCTAGAAGCTTCCATTACTTCATTGATACCTTCTCTTGGCTTCAGTGTATTCTTGAAGAAGAGTTGAGGAGGCAGCTGACCAAGGCCAAATTGACGGGCCACAAAGCAAGGATTGTAGAATTCGTAAGTTGGGAGATTTTCTGGGAGAAAAGAACCAGTAGCCATTTTGCCATGGCCATGGCGAAATTCAGCTGGTAGTACACAAGGTTTGATGATGCAACTAAAGATTGCTATAGCTATTTCATCTGAACAGCCTGATTCAAACTAAAATTTGACTGACAAAACCAGTTCATTATCTTCATCTTCATCATAAGGCAGCCAAGACAAGATGTTTGCTTCAAATCCTCTATAGAATTTCTTGAAGAGATGGCCTACGTCAACAATGATTGTTATGGCTGATGTAGCTTCACCATAGTTCATGCACTGTCGAACTCTTCCTTCCTTCCCTTTGTAATCTTCAGCAAAGTCGGAAGAAGGAAAGCTCATATTTCTAAGATTAGGTCTTACAATCCTGTGCATATACAGGTTCAGCCATAATTGTATCAACCACCAAGGGCCACTAATAGTATGCACTAGTTCATTCTTCAGCAATTAGACAGCTACCTGGTGCATAAGATGATAAGCAGATCCAAGTAGGTATTTTCCAAGGGGGATTTCATTGCCAGTTGCTAAACGCTCTGCCAAGTATTTATGATTAAAAGTTGGACCACAAGATGACCCATAGAAGATGAATCTTTCTAACCACATGTTCCAAAAATCCACATGTTCTCTTTCGCTAACAGTCGATTCATTCACAATGTGGTTCTGGATATAACTTGCCCATCCTGTGCAGTCCGATATTTTGGCCAGTTTCTTTGACCCAGCACCTAAGAATTCATATGGCTACATTGGTCCTGTTATTCTAAGGCCAGTCAACATATAAGCATCGGCCAAAGTAATAGTCATCGGGTCATGACCAAAGACGAAGGCATTCAAGGTGTTGGACCAAAAGTAAGAAGCGACAATTAGGAGTGAATCATTTCTCTCCATTCTGGACAATGAAAGTGTTAGGCATTGGCTTAAATTGTAAACTTCCCAGTCTCCACCCTTTTTGTCTGACACCCAACAAAACCAATCTCTCCATCCCTTAGGCATTTTGGGCTAGTTTCTAAAGGGGGTTTTGGTGTTCCAAGAGGACAAATCTACTACAGATTGTTTGAAGGGGATTTGGTTGGTTTCTTGACTGATAAAATTAGATCGATCAGGGTCACCCATGGGCCCAAGATAATAGACATTGGGAGCAACAGCCGATGGAATCAAGATCTCGTTCCTCATCTCCTAGAAACCAGATGAAATAGATTTGAGAAGAAAGGAAACGCATGGTAATAGCTGACACTTGGAAGACGAAGAACTTGAAAGCATACCTCAGGGACGTGGTCGCTGGTCACCATTGCAGCTAGCATGGATCTAAATCTGAGGGAGGTTACTTGAACAACAGCTTGATAGAGCAGAGGATTTGCTAGGGTTAAGGCCTTGGCAATGGCAACTTTGGATGTTGAGGCTTGCTCGAGAAAGAGGAGGAAAGCAAATGGCCCGAGTAAGTTGGAAAATATATTGTTGAGGTATTATATAAAATTCAGACTGAGAAATCAGGAGTCACGCGTATGTTTAGGAATGAAAGGTTGCGACATGGTGAGCAGGTAAATAGAAATTTTGGAATAAAATCATTTTTATCCCAAAATTGGGGGGCATGTGTTTACACCAAAATTTAGAAAGAGAAGAATGCAGGGACTCGAAGATTCCAAGATTGTATCATCAAGGAATCGATCAGATGTGAATCGATATCAGCCGGTTTTGATGCGGTATCGGAAATCAGCTATTTTATAGATGATGTCAGTAGATAACATCAACGGATTACATATGGATGGCGTCGAGGGAGGAAGATATGTCAGACTCTATAAAAAGGAAAAGATTAGGGTCCAAGTTATCTTAAATTAGGAATGTTTTCTTTTATTTCAAAGATTGTAATAAGTCATGTTTGAGTAGGATTCATGTTTAAGTTCTGGGTATAAATATTGGATCAAGGCTATTGTAACAGACATCTAATCAATCAATACCAATTGCTTTTTTTCGGCTTCACGCCAACCCTTAGGAGTAGGAGTACTGTAGATCTCGATGAGTTCTTCAACAAGCTGGGCTGCATTGATTTGGTCGACCTCTGGCTTGTCTATAAGTATCGTCATGACTTATACTCTTCTTTGTAAGGCTGCATCGGTCTGTCTGACCTCTTATGAGCTCTAGTATAAGTTAGTTATCGATCCTTATTTAGTTCAAGTAGGGCTGCATCGGTTAAGTTCGACCTCCACTGCTCGAATTAGATTAAGGTCAAGTTATCAGCTCTACCTAAGGGTGGCATCCTTCGGGTAGATTCATTAAGTTACCGATCTTGCTGATGCTCATGTTGTCATTATTTTCAGCAATATCAACCTGCCCGATCGAGATCGATCTAGATTGGCCTCATATCCTTTTAGTCCATCGTTTATTTTGTCACATTGCGATGGTTCTTACTTTAAACGACGGATTATGTTTTATCAGCCATTCTATTTCGATCTTGATCATGCATAGTACATGGCTAAGGCGTGTCTGATCTTGAGAAGGTTTACTAGCTCATTGAATCTAGTCTATAGCTCGCTATTATGGCTATAATGATCTGGTTGATCCCCACTGTTAGCACTTTAAATCAGAGTATGCTAGTTGGTAGATTTGCTTTTGACCAGGCATGACCTTGGCTGTTTGCTATGCCTGCATCGGCTAAATAGCCGATCGTCCATACTTTAACACTTATAGTGTGTCTTCATGATTCTGTTAAATGTGAATAGATCTGTTATCTTTATCATGGCTGCCATCGATCCGGTCGAACCCCACTGTTAAGGATAACAGGTTAGATCTGATGAGTTTATAGATTTGTCCATATTAAACAGTCGATTGTTGGCATGCTATAATCCCTTTTCCACCCGAATCGGCTATTTTAGCCAATTTGCCTGTGCTTTCATAGATATGGCATGCTTTCGTAAACCTGTTAAAGTATGGTTGATTCTATGGATTTTCTGGTTCTACACTATCATCATCATCATAGCTGCATCGAACTGGTCGAACCTCACTGTTGACGATAATAGATTAGATCTAGATAGTTCGTAGATCTGTCTATATCGAACAGTTGATTGTGTGCGTGGCATATGTCTTTCAACTAGATTCATTAGCTCTACATCACGTATTGACCAAATCTAATTTAGCCAGTGATGCATCTTTGACGCATACATGTTAATAGCTAAGGGAAAGGATCATTAAAACTGGGTGCATTGTATTCGTTACTATAAAATCAATCATGACCTACGAGCATCATAGTCCTTAATAGTCGATTTCTTCTTGTTTCGGCTATTTAGTCAATTTTCCCGTCTAGCTGCTCCCAAAGCGGCACACTTGGAACTGTCTGGGCAAAACAAGCTTGTTCCACCCTAAATTACTAATAAACTTTCTCTCCTTGTCAATTGCAGGTCAAATTGACTGGCACACCCTTGGGAATTCGTAGGATCGACTGATCCTACGTTGAAGGCAGGTAGATCTCTAGATCGTTCCAGCTTGCTGCATGTCCACCCAATGTGGCTACCACATTTTCGTGCCGACACGCATTCTGGCACGCCCAGTGGGACCCCACAATCGTCATGGCAACTCACAACAATAGGGACATTCTTATGGTGCCTTATGAAGACCAACCTGATGAGGATAAAGATGTCATCAGTAAAGCTATAGAAAAATTTCAGAACAAGTGTTTGTTGTCCTACACCAAGACACGTGACAATAAAGTTATTCAGAAATATCCATTACTAAGAGTTTTGATGCATGGGCAGTCTAATACTGATGAAGCTGATGATAGGTGTTTCTTCTTAGATGCTGTAAACAAATCTATTCATGAGGCCATGTTGAACCATAATATAACTTTCTTGAACACATTCTACAATACCATGAAAGAGGTGTTTCATGGATGCCCAATTGATTAAGTTGGACTGGCTTATTATAACATTCCACATCTGTCGACTCATGGGACTAATCAAGCCACTACTAGCTATCAAGAAGCACCACTAACTGGTAATGATGATGTCCAAGCAGTTCATAGCTCATCTGAGCAAGTTCAAGGTACCACTACTAATCAAATACAAAATAATCCTAGATCATAAGTGTAGTATGTGCAACAGCCGATGGGGCAAGTTCAGAATTAAGTAGTTAATTTTGGCACATCAGGCCAAATATCGCCGTCGGCTCAAAAAATAGCACCATCAGTTCAAAGGATTTGTAGAGATACAGATCCCAACATCTACAACTAGAGACTTCAAGCAGCAAATCAGCAAAGGACCCAACAAATAGAAATTCCACAAGGATATCATTATGGAATAGATTACAATACCCTTCATATGATTCCAAATCCAGGGTATCAAGGTACTCAAAATTTTAATTTGTGGATGGGTCAGCAGTTACAGAGAAATCTAGATTCAAATGCTGATGAGTTGTTGCTCAGAGTAACCGAGATGATGAAGAATCAATTCAGTTTAAAACCAAAAGGGCAGACCTTTTCATACAAACGTCCATATCCAGAGTAGTATGATTTGGTCACTCTTCCTACAAATTACAGGCTCCTAGAATTTGCTAAGTTCACTGGTCAAGATAGCACGAGCACAATAGAACATGTCAGTCGGTATCTTACACAGTTGGGCGAAGCCTCCATTGAAGAAGCTCATCGAGTTCGTTTCTTCTCCCTGTCCCTATCAGGACCAGCTTTCACCTGGTTTTCATCATTACTAGTTAATTCCATTGTCAATTGGACTGACCTAAAGAAGAAGTTTCATATATATTTCTATACTGGGATAGGAGAAAAGAAAATCATAGATTTGACGACCATAAGGCAAAGAACTAATGAATTAGGTGCCGAGTTTCTTTAGAGGTTCCGAGAAACCAGGAATGTTGCCAACGTGGAGAGAGAAGCTGCTTGGGCAAGAGTTTGACAATTTAGGTCAGTTGGCTCAACGGGTGACAACACTCAATAGCCAATTCTAGAATATGCACAGAGATACCCGATTCTAAAAGAATGCCGCAATTGCTGAAGCTTATAATCCATATTCAGTTAATGATGGCGATGAGGACGATGAAGAAGAAGAGATTGCTGTGGCTGAATGGAATTGGGGTAAGAAGACAGTAATGGTGCCAAATCCTTAGGAAAAAGGAGTTGAGGAGAGTTATGATTTCAACGTCACAAAATCAGACAAGCTCTTTGATTTCTTGCTTGAGAGAGGATATATCAAATTGCCCACCAATCATGTTATGTTACCTCCTAATCAGTTGAAGAATAAGAAGTTCTGCAAGTTTTATAACTCTACTTCTCATTCTACTAACGAGTGTAGAATTTTCCGGCAACATATACAGAGGGCTATTTAGCAAGGGAGGCTTAAATTTGATACACCTTGGATGATGAAAGTTGCTGATAATCCTTTCCTAAGAGATCAAAATATGATCGATATTAAGTTGCTCAAAGGAAAGACTAAAGTCCTAACATCAACCAGGGTAAAAGAAACCAGAACCATCGATCCAAAGATGCAAATATCGGCTGATGAAATAGAGAGATTAAAAGATGTCGTGACCAACAGAAGAGCTGATATGAGCAGGGAGAGATGTCAAGGGATGGGCGATAAGGCCATGTGTCACATCTTGAATTTTGTTGAATAAATGGCAATGATAGAAGAAAAAGGATTATCAGCGTTGGTTAGAAGAGAAAGAATACCAGCATCAACAAGAAGAGGAGAGGTATGAAAGAAAACAAGCTGAATCACATTAGAATTGTCCTTTTTCAGACATTGTTCGAATGAAGGTTTGAAATTGCCAACTAGAAATAATTACCCAGAGTATAGTGAACAATATTGGGAGTTTAGGAAATCTCAAGCCAACCGTCGGTCTATCCGTGCTCAAAATGAGTATCATCATAATAATATGGATCAGCGCTTAAAAAATAGAAGTGTTCACGATTGGCTCGGGAAGCGAGTTGTTGATCAAAACTAGGCTAATTATGAAGAAGAGGGTGATGAGGAAGAATATGTTTGGCAGGAAGGTCAATGGTGTCCAGGAGGTTTGACAAGAAGCCAGAAAAGAAGGGTGCATTGCCTAAGGAACATAGAGCTAGAACAGGCTTAGGCATCTGGTAGACCTCAAGTGTGGCATGCTAAACAAATAGCCGATAGGGGTCAACCATTGGCTAATATTCAAATGGTTTTTTTGTTGCCGTCAGAATTTAGAGCTCCAGCAGACCAAGAAGTCTATTCAGATTTTGATGAATCGGAGTATGAGAAGATAGTTGCCAAGTTGACAGTTATACAGCAAGCTATATTCGATAATCCAGTCAAGCATTGACACTTAAAAGCTTTATATGTAAAAGGATTCGTTGATGGGAAGCCGATGAGCAAAATGTTGGTGGATGAAGGTGCTTCTATTAATCTTATGCCTTATACTACTTTTCACAAGCTTGGCAAGGGACTAGAAGATTTGATTGAGACTGACATGATGCTTAAGGATTTTGGGGGTAATGCATCCAAGACTAGGAGGGCAACAAACATCGAATTGACAATTAGAAGTAAGATTTTGCTCACTACATTCTTTGTCATTGATGGAAAGGGTTCATACAGTTTACTCCTTGGTCATGATTGGATTCATGCAAATTGTTGTGTGATCGTAGTGGGAACTGGCCAGCTATGAATTGCCTCAACCTTGGCTTGATCAACTTCAATACCCTATGGGGTCACAACATAGCCAAGGAAAGAGACTCGATCTGTGCAAAACGTGCACTTCTCAAGATTACCAAATAATTGAGCAATACGTAAAGCATAAAAAACAACACGTAAATGATCAAGATGTTCCTCCAAAGTTTTGCTATATATCAGAATGTCATCAAAGTATACCACAACAAATCTTATGAAAGTGCTGGGTGCATTAGTGAGGCCAAAAGGCATGACTAACCACTCATATAGACCGAACTTGGTTTTAAATGTTGTTTTCCATTCATCTCCTAACTTCATGCGAATCTAGTGGTAACCACTACGCAAATCAATTTTATAGAACACAATTGGGCCTGCTCAATTCATCAAGCATATCATCTAGTCTAGGAATCGGATGATGATATCTAATTGTGATATTATTAATCGCTCTACAATCCACACACATGTGCCGGGATCCATCTTTCTTAGGAACTAAAAGTATGGGAACAGCGCAAGGGCTAAGAGACTCACACACATAAACTTTGTCAAGCAATTCTTGCACTTGGCGCTATATCTCTTTAGTTTCCTCTAGGTTGGTCCTATAAGGAGCACGATTTGGCAAGGAGGCCCCAGGAATGAGGTCAATCTGGTGCTCAATTCCCCAAATTGGTGGCAGTCCCAGTGGTACCTCCTTTGGGAATACATCAGCATACTCCTGCAAAAGGTTAGTGACAGCAGGAGGCAAAAAAATAGGAGTATCCTCAAGTGAAAACAAAGTTTCTTTGCAAACCAAAGCATAGCATATAGTAGTGCAAGTATCAATCTCTTCTAGATCAGATTTGGTAGCAAGAAAACAGGAACCCTTCAACTTAATCTCATTTTTCTTATCATGAATAGATTTAGTGTTTCTCTTTTTATGTTGCTCAAGTTCCTTAGCCACAATTAGATTTTCACTCTTAACATGCTCCTTAGTGTTCAACTTTCTAGCTCTAGCAATTTCATCTTTCATAGTATCCTGAGGAGACATAGGATGTAACACAAGCTTATTTCCATTATGCACAAAAGAATATTGATTGGTTCTACCATGATGCATAGAGTTTGTATCAAACTACCATGGTCTACCTAACAACATAGAACATGCTTGCATAGGTACAACATCGTAGTCAATGGAATCATGATAAGAGCCGATTGCAAAATTGACTCGTACCAACCGTGTTACCTTTACATTGCCACTGTTGTTGAACCACTGAATGTTGTAAGGTTGGGGGTGCGGTTGGGTATCCAAAGCTATCTTCTCCACCATCTCTAAGCTTGCCAAGTTGTTGCAGCTCCCTCCATCAATGATCACACGACATGAACGCTCCTGTACCACACACTTTGTTTGGAACAAGGTGTGGCGCTGATTCTATTCAGCCTTCTCCATTTGTGCACTCAACACTCGTTGCACAATGAGGCACTCATAACGATCTGCATGTTCAGCTCCAATGTGTTCTTCAACTGGATTCTCATCTTCACCTGCATGGTCAGCGACAAGCAAAGTATATGTTTCGTCATCCAAATCACTAGCAGAGGAATATTCATCATCATGTCACATGATCAAAATGCGTTTGCTTGGGCAGTCCCATCTCACATGTCCATAACCCTAGCATTGCAAGCACTGAATATCTCTTGTTCTACCCATAGAAGCAATGGAAGAAGAACTCTTCGCTGTTGGAGCTGCTGTTCCATTTGTTGGTTCAGCCGGGCACGTTGATGAATTTGATAGAGAAGGGCGTTGTTTGTTGTTTGAAGGAGGTGGATCAACTACTCTTGTTGACGGTGCAATAGTAGGTTTTGGTGTCTAAGAGTTAGCACGACCTACAGAAAAGTTAGTCCTCATGCTAGCTCGACGTCCCTACACTTCCCGTTCAGCCTTACAAGCAAGATGAAATAAACGACCAATTGAATTATATTCCTTGTAAGCTAAAATGTCCTGAATTTCTCGGTTCAAACCACCTACAAATCTAGCCACTACTGCATCCTCGGTTTCTACCAAACCACAACGAAGCATACCAGTTTGCAATTCCTGATAATATTCCTCTACAGATTTATTCCCTTGCCTAAATTGTTGCAACCTATGTAACAAATCACGTGCATGATATGAAGGAACAAATCTTTCTCTCATGACCCTTTTCATAGCATCCTAGGTCTGAGGAGTATTGTTTGGATTAGTGCGGCAATACTCACTCCACCAAATAGAAGCAAAATCAGTAAACTCACTAGTTGCAGCCCTAACCCATTTATTTCCAGGGAAATCATGACAAGCAAACTTCTGATCAGTAGCTAGTTCCCATGTAAGGTATGCATCAGGATCATATTTCCCATCAAAAGATGGCATGGTGAACTTAATTTTACCCAAAGAATCATCATTGTCACGTACCTCTCAGCGTGGTGGCTTAGCACCCATTCCACGATGATTATGGTGCAGTTGACGATGGGGTTGAGCACCACCTCATCATCATGCTTGGTGTCTGCTACATAGACATCATCATTCTCGGCTGAAACACTGCCCACACTGCCATTATTGCAGTGGTGTTGATGTGCACGGTTACGTCCTCCGTCTTGCATTCTCTCAAGTCTGGCCAAAATAGCAGCAAGAGAAGTGTTCACTTCTCCAATGGAAACCTCCACGCAGCAAGCCTTTGGTTGGTGCCAATTTGAGTTGCCTCTAATTGCCCAAGGCGCTCATTGGTAACACGAACGTCCTCTTTGAGGCCTTCAGCACGTAACCTCATATGGCGCTCGAAGTCATGTATGATGCCCCTTGTGCGTGGTGAGTGTGCATGTTGCCCCTGCTCGTCCTCACCATTTCCTGACATGGTTAGTGAACAGCAGCAATAACACAAGAAGGTGCTCGAATAACAAAAGAAAACTAAGTAATGGATGATTCCATTCCTCTCAAACTTGCTTAACCAAGTTCTTACTTGTTCTTACCACACTTGTAGGAGGTGTTGTCAGTCGGCAAGAACAACAACAATTGTGGCAGCGAATGTAAACCTGTGATGTTGTAGATAAATTTGTGGAGCTATAGGTGGCTGGAAACAAATTCAAGGGACAGCTGGAACCACGTTAGCCAAAACAAATTGAATAATCGTTCAACGATGATATTGTGCTGGTCCTAGGTTGAACCATTCTAGAGACGTGAGCCTAGACACAAACGTAGCCACCGGACACCAACAACACAACACAAGCGAAGTGAAAAATAATAACTGCTGAAACCCTTTCTTCTATCTTTCTTGCTTCATTTCTTTTTTTGATTCTTTTACCCCTTTTTCTGTTTTTTTCACCTACAGTACAACTCTCAAGTTTTGCAACCAGAAATTGAGAGCAAACAATTCACAATATACAATTTATTTTTTGACTAGGGGTACAGAAATTGAACTTGCACAAGAGAACAAGCACAAACACTCTTTTTCTTTGAATCGAGGAACTCAGATATGCTAATCAAATCACAACGTGTGGAAAACTTTAGGGAGCTCCACGTTTGAATAGGGGGATGCTTGGAATGCAGCGGAGATGGTATGGAGATGATGGTAGTGGAGGATCTGGTGGTTCTTGTGGAGGCAAAAAGGTGGGATTGGTGGTGATAGCAGTGGTGGATCTGGTGGTGACAAAAACATGAATAGAACTCAAAACTCTAATGGATTAAACACTAGAACCAGCAACTCAACCAATCGATGCAACGGAAAACTCAACAAGTAAGGACTATGTAGAACAGCAAGGCACAAACTTGTCTTAGGGATTTTAGTTCTATCCTATTTTTTGGGGGGGAGTTTTGTGGGCTGTAGGTAGATAAAAAGGGATGGGTAGATACTCTCACCGACTAACCTTGCTCTGATTACCACATGATATGGTAGGGGCTGATCCTGATCTTTCGATGAGAGGATGGGGTAACTTCGATTTTGGGAAGGATTCGACGTTGGCTGTCCGACTACAACATCTAGCAGGGTTGCTGCGCCTTAGCAACAGGTACACCGACTCTAATTTGTTATTATTCTTGCTGTGCCAAGAACAACCCTGAACCTACAAGTAATCGAGAACAAGCAAGAACAAGATAAATAAGAAACAACTCATGGATCTAAATCAGGACATGAATTTGGGGTTCTAAATCAAGTAAATCGGGTGGTTTAGCCAACACACGTGTTTATAAGGAAGTAGCTGAAGCTAAACTTGCATCTGAACAAAACCCACCGTCAAATGGCAGCTGCTACATGTCTTTTATAGTGAGAAACAGCCAGGAGGCATGGGAGGGTGGAAACCCTAAATTAGAATGGCCCCTAGTGGGCTTTACTTGATAAGTGGTTCTCAGCCCATGACTAGAGGTCCGAACATCTTTTCATTGATTCTGCTTGTCTCCGGCGGAGTCTGGCCATGAGGTTGGATCCATGTGAAAATAGACATCAAGGTCTTTCTAATGAGTACACATGGGCCTTCAACAACATCCAAAGTCAAGAGTTATGATCAAATCAATCTGGTGCTGCTATGATGTCCAACCGTGCACTTCGAATGTTTAGTATGGTCTTCTTGTTGTTTACACCAGCATCTGCTTGATGGTTATCTTGATGACCTTGCACCCAGCTAGTTCCTTCCATCTTCCTAAGCATAAGGAAATCATCACAAGGATTTAGTAGTACCCCATCCGGAGAAGAAATTGTTTGGATAGCGAGGAACGACTTTACCTGATAATTAAGTTCTCATGCTTTAGCTCGAGTCATTGGCCATTGCTATGCAATAGGTATGGTTGTATCCAAGGAAGAGATGTCCTCATCACACGATGGCCTCCGCTACATCAATGAAGTCCTCGATTAACTCCTCATGCTCCTTGGGGCCATTGCCCATTGGGAAACCGGTCTCCATGGTATGAAGCTCGTACCGGTCTGAACCTACATCGCGACCAACGCCACTGATGCGCCGCAATGGACACCATGGAGGGCGATCTCTTGGACATGGGTCAGGACCTCATGGAGGTGGGCATTGATGAAGGGGCCCTAAGCATTGATGGCCACCATAGCTGCGTTCGCCGCTAGCTGGAGGTTCTCCAACTGCACCATCAGGGCTAGCGATCACAGAAATAAAAGAAGATATCAAGACAAAGACAGTGAAATTAAGATAAGAATTTTCTTGGAGTTCATCTTACCTGCCATGATGGCGTTAGACTCGGCCAGCCACGCCCAAGAAGCATTGGCCTCTTCCTCGGCGGCGAGGAGGGTGGCTTGAGAGGCCCCGAGGTAGATCTCAAGCTGATCGTTCTCCCAAGTTGCCTCAGAATAACAGTCCTAGGCCGCCCTCCACTCTCAGAGGAAACATCAGGTGTTGTCGCCATTGTTAGAATCGGAGGAGTCCGATGACAAGTCCGGCGTGGAGGTGGCATTGGATGCAACATTGGAGGGCTCATCGGCCCTGGGAGGAAGTGGACAAAGGCTATCATTTAGGACAAACCTATAAACAAGTTAGAGAGATCCATTGCCATGAGCAGAGGATGTCGATCTCATCTCATATGATGGTGACGTTGGCTCACTGGCAGGTTCTCCTCCAGGACCTCTTCCGCCGCGCGCTTGCCCCGATTGTCCTCACTAGCCATAAGGTTTGGTTAGATCTACTGAGAGGAGGAAGAAAACCACTACAGGGTTTGTGAAGGCGGAGAAGCACAAAGAACAAAGGCAGTTGCAAGTATAGATGTGTTCGAGGCCAGAGCCCTCGGCTAGTATTTATAGCTATGGAGATAGGATGGTAGATATCTCGAGACGTGCGAAGCGTAACTGCAATTAATAGAAGGCAAAGCGCTGCCTCACTGATGCTGGAGAGAATGCGGCGTTGATAACTAAGGACAGAAGATTGATGAGTTTTCTTAATGAAGGCAGTGTTTTCAGACTTAATTAGATTAGGGTCAGAGGTCTAGAATCGGCTATTTTCAAATTAGCTCTTTAGCCGAGACAAGAAATGCAATAGAACAATGGGATATATGGTTCTCACTCTGGTTCACTCGAGATATATGCATTACAAGTAGTGACATCACTGATTCAAAGCATCCCAGATTGCCTTCAAAGCTTTTAGCCAGATAGCATCAACCTCTGTAATATGTTGCTTGTCTCCTTTGGCTAAACCAGGAATGTTCTCAAGGCTGCTGTAGATGGCTTTGCCTTCTTTGACCTTGGTCAGCATCTCTTGTTTCTTCTGTTTGATGGCATTGGGGATCTGAACCAAGTTGGACTCATGGCAATTGATGGCGGCCTTCACACTTTCCAGTTCTCTCTCAAGTGCAACATGCCTAGCTCTCAACTGATTCAACTTTGGTTCGATTCTGGAAGAGGAATTCTTTAGATTGTCAATCAGTTGCGCTAGCTCCCATGCTTCTTGTTTATTGGAATACTTCTTGGCCATCAAAGCTTCATGGTCAAACAGATTCCTCTAAGCTTTTCTCACCTTCAGGGCTTGATCTTCGATGATGGATAAAGGAGTCAGAGCTTCAATGAGATCCGGGGACAAATTATCCTTGATAGATAAGAAGATTCTTTGCATTGAATTTGCATCTTGGACCAAATCGGCTATATCTTTCTTGAGCATTGGCAATGTCCCTTAGCCAATTTCTGGTCTATTATGATAAAGTCTCTTGGAGAGAGGTGGCAGATGAACTGATCTCACCTTCATCTATGTACTCTTCAAGATTGAGGAGTAGCTTAGAGCTAGAGAACTAAGTGCCTACATATGAGAAAAGGAAATCTTGTTAAAAGGATCCGATCAGTTGATGATGAGATAAATGGTGAAGTAGATACAGTACCTTTTCTAGGGTAGCTTCTATCTGAGGAGAAGGAACAACTGATGATGCACCAATAGTATCTGGTTGAATTGGCTCTGAACTTTCAACATTGGTATCTGCAAACATCAAGGGAGATTTTTTAATTCATGATTGTTGCAGAAGGATAAAATAGATATATGATTTTTCTTACCATCAATTGTCTGCTGGACTGGGGAATTGACAGTCTAAGTGTCAATGTCAATCAGGTCGCATTCTGCTGATGGATTGTTCATATTCTGTTCTTGCACGGATATTTCCTCAGGGAGTGAAGTGGAAGGGTTCTCATCTTCTACTGTCTTGGAAGCCTCAGTTGTTCCAACCGAAATCGACTCCTTTTGAGGATTGACCGATGAAGGTTTGGTTGGTGCTGATTTAAACGCCTAGGACAATAGTTAATCACCCAGAGCAGATTGGGACGTAATAGTTGATAATTGTGAGAAAAGAATCGGAATTAGAAGTTGGATATCATTTTGGGAAGAGGATGAATTGTTTTACCTGAGTAGTTGATGGTCTCATTCTACAAAGTCTTTTCCTAGTAGTGGTTTTCTAGGTTACCCCTTGGGCTACCTTGCGTTTTGAAGATTGATACGTTATGATTGTAGGAGCAGCTTGGTTTTTTCATTTGCTTCTTCAGCATAGGTGTAGTTGATCCCAGTCTCGAGGCTAGACATGGTAGATAGTACTCTATGGCATGCCCTTTTCTGTCCACAATTGGGGGATTGAATTTAGCATCCTATAAGGGAGTTCTGTTAGATAAGTTGACAGAAAAACTTTAGTAGATGATCTTTATGGAAGGAAAAGAGTTAGCTAGTTACCTCACTGTCGGAAGCAAAATCTTCATCTAGAGCTATGCAGCTAGGATGAACTAGCCTGCAAAAGAGGTGGAGATACCACTCTTGCCACCAGGAGTCAAACAGGTTGTAAGAGAAGGTGACTCTTGTCTAGTCATGCAAGCAAAAGGAGGGAAGATCCTATCCTAGTTGAAAGATTCTAGAAGCTTCCATTACTTCATTGATACCTTCTCTTGGCTTCAGTGTATTCTTGAAGAAGAGTTGAGGAGGCAGCTGACCAAGGCCAAATTAACGGGCCACAAAGCAAGGATTGTAGAATTCGTAAGTTGGGAGATTTTCTGGGAGAAAAGAACCAGTAGCCATTTTGCCATGGCCATGGCGAAATTCAGCTGGTAGTACACAAGGTTTGATGATGCAACTAAAGATTGCTATAGCTATTTCATCTGAACAGCCTGATTCAAACTAAAATTTGACTGACAGAACCAGTTCATTATCTTCATCTTCATCATAAGGCAGCCAAGACAAGATGTTTGCTTCAAATTCTCTATAGAATTTCTTGAAGAGATGGCCTACGTCAACAATGATTGTTATGGCTGATGCAGCTTCACCATAGTTCATGCACTGTCGAACTCTTCCTTCCTTCCCTTTGTAATCTTCAGCAAAGTCGGAAGAAGGAAAGCTCATATTTCTAAGATTAGGTCTTACAATCCTGTGCATATACAGGTTCAGCCATAATTGTATCAACCACCAAGGGCCACTAATAGTATGCACTAGTTCATTCTTCAGCAATTGGACAGCTACCTGGTGCATAAGATGATAAGCAAAACCAAGTAGGTATTTTCCAAGGGGGATTTCATTGCCAGTTGCTAGACGCTCTGCCAAGTATTTATGATTAAAAGTCGGACCACAAGACCCACAGAAGATGAATCTTTCTAACCACATGTTCCAAAAATCCACATGTTCTCTTTCGCTAACAGTCGATTCATTCACAATGTGGTTCTGGATATAACTTGCCCATCCTGTGCAGTCCAATATTTTGGCCAGTTTCTTTGACCCAGCACCTAAGAATTCGTATGGCTACATTGGTCCTGTTATTCTAAGGCCAGTCAACATATAAGCATCGGCCAAAGTAATAGTCATCGGGTCATGACCAAAGACGAAAGCATTCAAGGTGTTGGACCAAAAGTAAGAAGCGACAATTAGGAGTGAATCATTTCTCTCCATTCTGGACAATGAAAGTGTTAGGCATTGGCTTAAATCGTAAACTTCCCAGTCTCCACCCTTTTTGTCTGACACCCTATGAAACCAATCTCTCCATCCCTTAGGCATTTTGGGCTAGTTTCTAAAGGGGGTTTTGGTGTTCCAAGAGGACAAATCTACGACAGATTGTTTGAAGGGGATTTGGTTGGTTTCTTGACTGATAAAATTAGATCGATTAGGGTCACCCATGGGCCCAAGATAATAGACATTGGGAGCAACAGCCGATGGAATCAAGATCTCGTTCCTCATCTCCTAGAAACCAGATGAAATAGATTTGAGAAGAAAGGAAACGCATGGTAATAGCTGACACTTGGAAGACGAAGAACTTGAAAGCATACCTCAGGGACGTGGTCGCTGGTCGCCATTGCAGCTAGCATGGATCTAAATTTGAGGGAGGTTACTTGAACAACAGCTTGATAGAGCAGAGGATTTGCTAGGTTAAGGCCTTGGCGATGGCGACTTTGGATGTTGAGGCTTGCTCGAGAAAGAAGAGGAAAGCAAATGGCCCGAGTAAGTTGGAAAATATATTGTTGAGGTATTATATAAAATTCAGACTGAGAAATCAGGAGTCACGCGTATATTTAGGAATGAAAGGTTGCGACATGGTGAGCAGGTAAATAGAAATTTTGGAATAAAATCATTTTTATCCCAAAATTGGGGGGCATGTGTTTACACCAAAATTTGGAAAGAGAAGAATGCAGGGACTCGAAGATTCCAAGATTGTATCATCAAGGAATCGATCAGATGTGAATCGATATCAGCCTGGTTTTGATGCGGTATCGGAAATCAGCTATTTTATAGATGACATCAGTAGATAACATCAACGGATTACGTATGGATGGCGTCGAGGGAGGAAGATATGTCGGACTCTATAAAAAGGAAAAGATTAGGGTCCAAGTTATCTTAAATTAGGAATATTTTCTTTTATTTCAAAGATTGTAATAAGACATGTTTGAGTAGGATTCATGTTTAAGTTCTGGGTATAAATATTGGATCAAGGCTATTGTAACAGACATCTAATCAATCAATACCAATTGCTTTTTTCAGCTTCACGCCAACCCTTAGGAGTAGGAGTACTGTAGATCTTGATGAGTTCTTCAACAAGCAGGGCTGCATTGATCCGGTCGACCTCTGGCTTGTCTGTAAGTACCGTCATGACTTATACTCTTCTTTGTAAGGCTTCATCGGTTTGGCCAACCTCTTATGAGATCTAGTATAAGTTAGTTATCGATCCTTATTTAGTTCAAGTACGGCTGCATCGGTTAATTTCGACCTCCACTGCTTGAATTAGATTAAGGTCAAGTTATCGGCTCTACCTAAGGGTGGCATCCTTCGGGTCGATTCATTAAGTTACCGATTTTGCTGATGTTCATGTTGTCATTATTTTTAGCAATATCAACCTGCCTGATCGAGATCGATCTAGATTGGCCTCAAATCCTTTTACTCCATCGTTTCTTTTGTCACATTGCAATGGTTCTTACTTTAAACGATGGATTATGTTTTATCGGCCGATTCGCCTATGCTTTCACAGATATGGCACGCTTTCATAAACCTGTTGAAGTATGGTTGGTTCTATGGATTTTCTGGTTCTAGACTATCATCATCATCATAGCTACATCGAACTGTCAAACCTCACTGTTGATGATAATAGATTAGATCTAGACAGTTCATAGATCTGTCTATATCGAACAGTCAATTGCTTTCGTGGCATATCCCTTTTCACTGGATTCATTGGCTCTACATCACATATTGATCAAATCTAATTTAGCCAGTGATACATCTTTGACGCATACATGTTAATAGCTTAAGGGAAATGATCATTAAAATTGGGTGCGTTGTATTCGTTACTATAAAACCAATCATGACCCACGAGCGTCACGGTCCTTAACAGTCTATTTCTTCTCGTTTCAGCTATTTAGTCAATTTTCCCGTCTGGCTGCTCCTGAAGCGACACACTTGGAACTATCTGGGTAAAACCATCATGTTCCACCCTTAATTACTGATAAACTTTCTCTCCTTATCAATTGTAGGTCAAATTGACTGGCACGCTCTTGGAAATTCGTAGGATCGACTGGTCCTGCGTTGAAGCCAGGCAGATCTCCAGATCGTTCTGGCTTGCTGCATGTCCACCCGGTGCGGCTACTATGTTTTCGCGTCGACAAAAAGTATGGGAGTTCAATATAACACAACACCCAAACCAAAGTATACTCATAACAGGATAAGGAAGCATGAAAGAATAAACAAGATTCATTGAATTAGAGACAAGGACATGAGTGCTGAAGCCTAGGAGCATTTTTTTATTTTATTTAAAGGGAAACAAACAAATTTAAAAAAATGCACCAAAAGAGAGGGAGGAGACGTGACAAACCAGTCAAGGAGTATGTTACAATGGAGTGGACGCTGACTGGTGGGCTTAGGGGTCCATGGTGGGGTTGGCCGACCCTACCTTGGAGCCTCTGGCCACTTTGATGCCTCCCTGTGTATTCTTACCTCTAAAGACGTATTCCTGCACTGATGCTTCTTATCTGTGTGTTCTTTGGGCAGTCCCCCAACGCCCAAATATAGCCTTTGGAGCACAGCTTTTGACATGCTGAATTGTGTCGTAGTGTATGACTCGGCAGGTTCAACATCGTGACAAGGTGAACTTGGGGCATCGATCGACCCCACCCCCCCCCCACACTTGGTGCAAGGTGTGTGCTGACTCATGAAAATAGAGAGAACATCAAGTGCAGGGGCTTTGCTGGTGTCAGCACACCAGCAGAACCAAAAGGTTCATTAAATCCACTAAAGTTAGGCACAAGTTGCATCATGTTGGTGAAGCAGTTTCCCTTTGAACACCAAACTTTGTGGACCTAACTACCATGCCACTACGAGATTTGCAATGTTTATGATAAACAAAAGCATCTACAACCTCTCTTTCAAAGTTTTTATGGACAAGAAGCATGAAGGAGTTGTAGATCTTGAAAGTAATGGTTGTAGATAGGAAGATCAATTTCGAAGATTTCTCATGAACGCATGGATTTGATGGAATGGTTAAGATATAACTTTCATGTTCATCATTATCCTCTTCCTTTTCAAGCTTCAAGGTCAATGTTTTATGAATGTCCATAGGCAAAAACAGTATCTCTATCATTCCATACCAATGACATTCAATGGACCTCTCGTTGTCCAAGATTTTCCTTGAATTTGGGGCGCTTGGGTTGAGCTTGCTGAGAGGATGAACACTTCCTTCCTCATGACAATGTGAGTCCTCCTCTAGACTTGGATGTGTCATGGGTATTAGAGAGATTGACTTAAGCTCATCCTTTGGATTTTCAAAGTCAATGATCGGGTCATTATATGACTTAGGAGGAAGAGCACCTAGGGGATCATCAAGATAAATGATGGGTTTAGAGATGGGTTCGAAGGACTTGTCAGATGTGGGCATAGAAGGAGACATGATAGGTTTTACTTCTATGGGCTCACTTGACATTCCTTGTGGAAGCTCATCCGACATCTCAAATTTTTCCTGATGTACCACATGGGAATTCGAGGCGTAAGATGATGTTGATTTGGAAGATTTTTGAAGAGGCCCTTTCTTGAGAGGTTTTGAAAGATGTTTGTTTAAAGATCTCTTTTGAAAATGATAATTTAAGGCATTCCCAAAACCAACAAGATCAGACAAGAGATTAGCCTCGTAATCAAAGGAAAGGTTTAGACGTTGAATTTCTTCCTCCTTTGATATCTGTGGTATTTGCGGTTCAGGATCGATGGCAAAATCTTTGGATGGGAGTGGTGGTGATTCGGCCATTGAGCTCTCTCTTTGCTTGGGGATGGATTCCTTTCATTCCATAGGAGGTTCACCATAGACATTAGTGTGGGGAGTGTTCTCAAGAATTTTGTCAAGAACTTTCTTCCCTTCACCAACGGTACAACGAAGAAACACTCCTATAGAGGCTAAATCGAGGAATAATGCATAATCCTTGCTAAGACCGAGGTAAAAGTGTTATAACAATGTTGGCTCAGTTATAGCAAGATCAGGCCCAGAGGATGCTAGATCGGTGAAACGGCCCATGCTGCACCTAGAGGCTCCTTCTCCTTTTGCTTAAAAGTTAGGATCTCTACTCGAAGATGAGTGACACGAGAGATAGGGAAGAAAGCTAGGTAGAATTTGGATTGAAGGCTTTCCCACTCTCCATGTGCACTTTCTACGCATCGAGCATACCAATGTTTAGTTGCTCCTATCAAAGAGATTGGGAATAGATTCCATTTCAAGGTACCTCGTGTCATGCCTTGAATGTGAAGGCATAAACACAATTGCTCGAAATCACGTGAGTATAAGGGTTTTCATCTTCTTCCCCAGCAAAAGATTGTTCCTAAACCTTAGCTATGAAACTAGGGCAAAGATCATAGCTAGGTGAAAGAATGGGTTGTGATGATGGTGGTGGCTCCAAACAAGCGCCCTTTGGAGCGGCAAGATGAAAGATGGATGTTTGGTTCATGGTGTGGAAAGGATAAAAAGAAAATAAAGATAAAGAAGGATAACTCGGATGACTTGATTCCAAGTTAGAACAGCTACCGTTCCTCAGCAACAGCTCCAGAAAGCGTGTTGACAACTATAGTGGCAAATGGGTAAACCGCAAGCGTACGGTAGTCAATGTAGCCGACACTAGGAGTATTCTAGGTATCGTATTTTCATGGGGAACGTGAAGTGAACTAACTAAGGATTAAGACCGCCTATAATGATACAAAAGAGCCTATGGAACTTGGGTAGAGAGGATCTAAATAGCAATGATATCTGGTAAAGATAGTAGTTATAAAGGGCGAATCACCCACCTTGCTTATAGGAGGCGATAGGCGAGACAATAGGGGATAAAACCCCTATCTGAAGCGACTACCTTGTTACTGGAGCCGTACCTTTTAAGAACTTGCCTACAACACGTGGTGGACTACAAAGGCTAGACAGAGTTGTCACCACCTGCTAGCTACCACAAACAATCCGTGCGACAAGCGGTCTACATAGGCAAGATACAGTGGACACCACGTCTACACTATACTTACTACTCTAACCTCGGCCAACTAAGTTCCCTTAGAAAGGCTAGAGCACTCTATTGAAGTAAAGCGGTGTATAGGTAAGAAGGCTATATAATTACTAGCAGAGACAGAATATCAAATGCTATAAAGAACTCAGATGTATTACTTACTAGAAGATAGCATCCGCTGAGGTACACCTTGGAGAAGATTCCCGATAGGCTCGGGGCTTTCTCCTGAAGACTTCCCTCACTCTCTCCCTAATTGCATAGCACTACAGTAGAGCTTCGCTAAAAGCTACTAAAGAGTGGTTTACTCTAATGCGTCATGAATGAGAGTGAAGTCTAGGGGGGGTATTTATAGCTAGAGTGAGGGGTAGTGCCACGTCAGCGATCCAAGTGACTTCTCCTAGCCCTTGGATCAAACCGACCTTTGATCAAGGGTCCAGATCAAGGAGAGTGCTTGGAGGCATGCATAGAGGCGGTGCACCAAAGTTGAGCTGGTTTAGCCACCTAAGGAGGTTAGCTGACCTCCCTATGGTAGGTGGGCCATGCCACCACCTTCTAGAAGGTATCCCCATGTGTCATAGTGAATGTTGGATACTTTTTTCAAGTTGGATGCTTTGTTGTGGGCTCATGAATCCTTGTGCTTTCCCTTTTAGCCGATAAAAGAAGAGAACCTCGGGATCCAAGGGTGGAGATTGACTCTAGAAGTGTTGGGAGGATCGTGGGAGACTTGAGAAGGGACAGTGGGCCCATGTTGAGGTCGGGCGACCTCATGATGGAGCCTCTAGCCACCCAAAGTCCATACTTTGTGTATCTACAAGCAAATAATGACATGTACATGTGGAACCAAGTTATTTGTACCTAAGTGACTATGTTCTTGTTAGCTCCCAGAAAGAGTGTTTTGTTGATGGTTTTGGTGATGTAAAAACATGGTGAAGTTACCAACAACAAGACCCCACACTTAAGTCTTTGCTTGTCCTCGAGTAAAGGTTAGAGAGAGAAAAGAAGACAATGATCATGACATCTTCAAGACATACAGCAATCATGAGTTTTATTCAAGACATACCTTATACAAGTGGGTTATATGACACTGTCTAGCATTGTTGAGAAATGGAACAGTTATGCTTAACGAAACTGCAAGACAGGGCATAGTGGTGGAGCTGAGGTTGGCCAAATGTGAGCGAATTACAGCTCGAGCAGCGGGTCGTCTCCGCAGCGAAGCCATGGAGCTCCACCATGCCCGAGCCCGCCTTGCAACGGCTCGGCCCTGACATGGACCTGCTGTTGTTGCTTCACGGACCTGGGGTAATTCCATTGCAGACAGGCCGAGCTCGCCCGCGCCTTCCGCGGTTGCCGGGGATGAGCTCGCTGGCCACCGGTGTGGCGCCCATGGGAGCGCATCTGCTGGCGCTGCGCATGCATCAGGGCGAGTTGTCATCGCCGTCACGCATCAGACCGCCCCGCCGTCGCTGCGAAGAGACTCCACGTGCGTGGTCTTAGGGCCGATGGGGAACCGCTCGACGGAGCCAGGTGCAGCCTCGGCCGCGCGTGTGCTCCAGCGAGTGGGCCCATGATGGCAACACCACTTTTTCCTCTCTCCTTTCCCCTGTCCAGATGCGGATCGAGGCATTGGTGTCAGTGGCGGACACCTTTGACTCGTGCGGCTCCTGCTGCTGGACGATCTGAACAGAGGGAGTATAGGTGACGACGTTGTTAACGGTGACGAGAGTATGCGGTTCAAGGTTGCGTTGAGATTGTTGTGCGGGACACGTGTGAAGAACGAACGAAGGTCTTTTAGATAGGGAAAAGACCAGGCAGAGGGAGGTGGGCCGGCCCCTAGTTCCCTGTGTACATAGTAGATACTACTGTCATCGCCGCTATCCTCTTGCCATGGAAGCTGCTGTACTAGCTCTCTTCTTTGAGCTTTGTGTCGGCTGCCCTGGATTCACAGAGACCACCTACCAAATAAAGGCTCCCTTCACCCAGCTCGATCTGCTGGTGCCCACAGTTGATCCGTTGGATTGCTCGCGACTCTTCAACCCTGCGGCTCTTCAACAGAGCAGTTGAGCAGAGCTGCAGCCTCTGCGTGCGCGCGCAGGTGGACCATCGCGCGTGCACCTGTTCGCGGCCAGCAGGGAGCTGCGCCCGCGGACTCGCGTGGCCTGCGGGTGACGCGCACTCGCGGCACGGAGGCCGGCCACCAGTCAGCCTGTGGCTGGTTCTTCATGCCTGCAGTGTCTATGGGCCAGGGCATGTCTGGCCATGAGCACATACGTGCCCGCACCCCTGTGCGTGAGCCGTGTGGCCGGGTCGCTTGCGGTGGCAGCGGCCTCCTAGGCCTGTCTGCCGGCGCTCGCGCTCGAAGTGGACAGAGGCAGCGGTCGACGGAGCGGATCTAGATCCGCTGTGTGTTGGCTCAGCCAAAGTCATGCAGCGGCCGGGCGGCTCAATACTGCAGAGCAGCATCTCTACGGCTCCATCGGGCTCAACTCCAACAAGCGGCTCCTCGGCGACGTCGGCATCTACGACGGCGACCATCGCAGCTGTAGCCGCCGTCTCTTTCGTCGGTGCTTGTGTGGTCCGCATTGGGTCCCTGTAGCTGTGATGTGGGGTCCAGCTGCTGCGCAGTGGGCCCTGCCTGTGCGACGTGTACCGCATGCAGGATGCTCCGGTGGCCTTCTCGGCTTCAACAGGGTGACACGCGCCATCCAATACGGAAGCTATACCTCCAACTCGGTTTATTTCATCGTAGGTGTGGTGTGTATACAAAGCAAGTTTATGGTCTTTAGCGACTTGCCCTTCTGTTCTTTGGACACATGGAAGTGGGAAAGCAGCTTCTGGTGTTCTTCCGGTGTTCGGTTGACCGCCAACCGGCGTTGTTGCAGGTCACATCGATATCGATAGTTGTTGAACCATTTTCTTGAGTCCGGTGAAGCTTATCTATGGCTCAGGACTTTTTATCCTAAAGGACACAGGTCGATTAGATAGTCGAGGTGAATGTCGGCTATGCTATTAGAGTGTGAAAATGATGACCCTCGATATTTTTGTCATGGCCATTTCTTTTGGGCCCGGTGTCTCCGACGAGAACATCACCTATGTGTTCAAATGCAGATCGGTGGTTTTTTCAATAGCTTGCTTTGTTTTCTAGGAAAGCTTTTCCCACTCTGTTGTAACGTGCTTTAACATAATATATTATTAGTTGCTGTTGTAAAAAAAGGATTTATGTGGGAGGTTTCTTCTAACTTCAGCTCCATGCTTTACTAGTAAATTGCATGCGCCCTTGCACGCGTCGACCTAACTTGGCCAAAAAATGTTGGGTGACAATGATAGTGCGATACAATTGTTAATACACATCTGGGATGAGAATGAGTGGAATTCGATTTCAATTAGCAAAGCACACATTTATTAGAGAATCATAAATGACATTGGTACAATGTTTAACAACTGATGAGTGGTACCTACTCTAGCTATTGTTTAAGGCAGGGCATCTGTACAACGGACGTTTTACACCATAAAAATCTTGTCTGTGTTGAAAATCTTTTCATGTGTTGTTTTCCTCAGGCAAAAGTTTAGTCCCGTTACATCGAATGTTTGACACTTGAATGGAGTATTAAATATAGACTAATTACAAAACTAAATGTACAGATTGAGATTAATTTGTGAGATGAATTTTTTAAGCCTAATTAGTTCATGATTTGACAACCTGGTGGTACAGTAAATATGTGCTAATGACGGATTAATTAGACTTAATAAATTCATCTCGCGGATTACTGAGGACTTGTGTAATTTATTTTATTATTACTATCCGAACACTCGATGTGACACTCCCATGCGACACCCGATGTGACACCTCTAAACTTTAGTCCCTAGATTTAAACACATCGGGGTGTTTCGGATACAGGGACTAAAGTTTAGGAGATGTTACATCTGTGTATTCGGATACTAATTAGAAAGACTAAACATGGGCCTAATTAGACTTAATAGATTCGTCTCGTAAATTAGTCTCAATCTGTACAGTTAATTTTATAATTAGTCTATATTTAATACTCTAAATTAGTGTCAAACATTCGATGTGATAGGGACTAAACATAATGCTAGCATAGCCTTCCGTTTTTTGTGCCTGAGCTTTAAGTACTTCCAAGAGGTTACTGTGGTCAGGTAGCAATACTTATCATAAGCACCCACCTGCTGATGTACCATGGAAATGTTTTCGGCCTAAAGATAAAAAAAATACTTGTCAGGACTTCAAAGAAACAGTGGTGATTTGGTAACGAATCTGTAAACAGTTAAATGATTTTGCATTCAGCTTACAAATCAGTTGTTTATAGATCATTGAAGGAAACAAATGTTGTTTTCACCAGCTGGCATGGCTTTGAAAAAAAATGATTCATGGACGAAACCAGCAACAGTGAGCTGGAGACCCCGTGCTATAAATATAAGCCGAGAAATCGACATGCTTGCATCTGTTCTTTCTACTTGGAGCCAAGAACAGACACCATGCTATGAAACATATTGGCGTAAATAATCTGTAAATCAGAATTTGAACATGGGACTACCGTAGACTTAGGCATACATTCTCTAATTCATAAGCGACCTTAGTTTCGATGATACAATAGTAGAAAAACTACCAACACATGTCTATATCTGGCTGGCATTTTTCCCCTCAGTACAGATGGTTACAATAACTATGCAAAGCACACTTGGAATGGTGGTAACAAAATTTTCAAAAACAAAAGCAATCAGTGAATTAGATAAGCAGACATTTAGGTGGTCTTGAGGAGCACTTATATTTAGTAATTCACAAAATTTCCACTGCCCATAGGCTCAAGATATAACCAGAAACTGCCAACACTAAATCATGTTTCGTTGAGCATAGTCTGCATAGACAAAGTACTTGGAATGAAAGGTAGAATGAAGCAAAGTAAGGGGGGAAAAAAGGTATGCCGATGATGATAAAATTGACCGAAAGTAAATTCACTCGCGAAGAAGAGGCCTGCCAACTAACCATATACCCAAAATTATCGCATTAGGAAATTGGAGTAAATTAGAGGCACAAAGCACGCAGTTCACACCAGGTGTGCAAACATCTTCCACAATCTTCGCGAAGTTCAGCAGTACATCTTAATAATTAGAGGCACCTTAGACCTTCTATTTAAAAGGAGCTAGGTTTAGTAAATCACATAGTCATTAACCTTTCAAGGTATAAAATATAACTCTACTCCAAAATAGAGGTCGAAACAAACAGGGAATGGTAATCCCAAACCTTCTCTATACACCCCTCCATGTGGGCTGACACTGTCACAAAACTAATTGCTGTAGCAAATTGCTACGAACAAGATGAAAGTCCACACCACTGGTCTAAAGCCCTCGAAGTGGTCCTTTCTCGCTCTTTCTACTGAACATTTTCAGTAGCATAAGGAAATAATAAGGTTTGGACTTCAGCTTCCTAATTTTCGCATCAAAGAATTCATAGACGAAACCACGTATTAACTAACCTATTAAGTAACCACAATGCAACGATGTCACTATAGCTTGAGAGCACAGAAACAAACATCAAAGGCTGATGCTAAAACTTTTGCTGTCAATAGTTCATGTTTCACTGTTCAAGAAAAAAACAATTTTAATCAGAGAAACAGAAAGCGGAATTGTACTGGTACATTCATGCTCTCAAACTTTAAGGTTGCCAGCAGCGAAGTATTTTAACGGTAGACGGCCATTATGTGAAATATAGTCTGACTGGCATAAGCCCTGGTACGCTCCCATCAATTTCCAAACACGACCCAAAATATATTCTTGGGGGAAAGTAACGTACAATTGTTAAAGGGCACAACGAAGGGGAAGATCAATATCTGTCATTAACTCAACTAAAGATCAGAAGGTATTAAGGTTAAGAAATATAGTGGGCACCGAGGCACGGAGATGACACTATTTTAAATATGTAAGGTTCTTTGTCCTTATAGATTTGCATAGAAGGTAAAACTATATAAAACTGAAACCGTCATAGAAATGTAAGATTCGTTGAGGCAAATATTTTCCATGCATGAACAACATGAGAAAGGAGAAGATAATTTCATAAAGGAAAAAAGTCTACTTAAACCCCCACCTTTCATACTTGATCTACTTCACCCTCAACTATGAAACCGTCTGTTTTATCCCTTGAACTTTCTAAAACCGGGGTCTGCTACAGTAACGAGGGTTGCTACAGTGGGTTTGAATTTCCTTTTTTTATTTATTTTCGATGAATTTTTAAAAAAGCATAGTAAATCATAGAAAAATGAAAAAACTAATTTTATTGGGCTCCACATGAGTAGATCTATACAGTGAATATATAATACGGTATGCTTTAATACAAATTTTTTTTGTAGCTTTAGATTAATTGGAAAATTCAATTTTGTCTGTAATTAATTAGACGGTTTCATAGTTGGGGGTAATTAATTGGAATATATAGTACCGACAGTACTGTAGCAAAACCGATGTTACTGTAGCAACGCCTCTTAAAACTGCCCAGGGGTTAAAATAGACGGTTTTAGAAAGTTCAAGGGGTAAAACAGACGGTTTCATAGTTGGGGGGTGAAGTAGACCAAGTATGAAAGGTGGGGAGTTAAGTAGACTTTTTCCATTTCATAAATAGGCTTTCGACATACCACTGATTTTTTTTTGAAACTGAAGCAATCCAACAATTTGATGTTAAAAGCTTATAGCAGAAGGTTTTAGAATCATGCAGCCTGGCATTTTAACTTTTAGGATATACTCTAGTTTTAGAACCATGGTTCCATGAGTGGAGCTGTGTTACTAATTATTAATATCACGATTGTCCGTCCCGTTGCCTTTCCATCAAGATATGGCATAACTCATAGGAACGTTATAACAAAAAAAATAGACATTTCAGCTGAGTTTGCTTTCATTCTATTCTATAGATCTCAGAGGACAACCAGCAGAAATAGAATTTTAGTTCATTGGTGAACATCCAGATCACATAATGTGGAGAGTAGCAGCATTCATAGAACCAAGCCAGTAGATATTCCAAACAGAATTTTTGCTCTTAAACTATAGGCATTACCATTTTACCTCCCCAATTTTTGATAATGCCAATAACTCAATTAAGATATGGGCTGCAAGTACGACAAATAAGCTAACAGGCACACAAGAAACTATATTAAGAAAGCAGCTGAAGGCGACATACTGCATTCACACTCACTTGAAAATAAACTCAGGGATAGATTGCAGAAACACTCACTTTAAAAGCGGTGCTATACTACCATCGAAGGATTATGACCCGGCTGTATCTGCAAAGATCGTTTTGCGCCAGCCTAGTGAATAAGTGATTCCAAAACCTGAAATTGAAGAGGTGCAGCTAATGAATGATTAAGCATGTTTTTTTTTCTAACGAAATCTGCACTCTAAAGGGGTTAGATTGAGTGACGAGGACAACTTGTTTAAATCTAGCCAATCTTATCCCATCATCAATATAAGGTAACATGCAAGCTGGCTGGCGTTTATTCTCTACTGGCAAGGAAATAGGCAATTAAAATACAAATATTGGTGGACGCACCCATTTGTTGGATCTGAAAACTACCAGGGCAATGTCTCATAGGTACCCTTGATCCATCAAAGGAAGGCCACCTATGATCAATTTATATAGACACGACAACAAGATGTCCTCTAAAATGAAGGGAACATGAGAACTGAAGAACCCATTGTCTCTTTGTAATATAGAAAGGTCAAATATGTCTACCAAACTGATCTAAGAAGATGCTCAAATGCTAAATTGTGAGCACCAACCATCTGTTAGCGTCAATCTGAATGTTCGAAGAAACGCATGCTTATTTTTTGGCCGAATACGTGCTGTGCACAATAGACTAAGATTTTCAGCCTGCTAAGTACGGGTTGAGGAAAATAAGGCCAACCTAATAAAGGGAACAAAGAATTCTTGTGTAAAACACAAAACAGAACCTAGAAAGTAACATGGTCATTCAGTGAAACCTTGGAGGCCCATATGTCAGCATATGAGAAACGAACAAAATAGAGAGAAAAAAAATAAAACAATAGAGTAGTTGGTATATCAGGCTGTCATTAACCTGAACTGCCTGGAGGGTTTGCTAGGATATGCTTGTTTTAATCAAGTACCACAACACACCAATTGTTGGCCCGATTGGATCTCAGATTCAGATCTGGAACTATCAGAGGACAGCTTGGCCCTTGGCCGCTTGGATTGAATGGAAAATGCAATAGCTTGTTTTTTATAATGACACTCCCTTGCCTTTTATAGACAAATGAGACTCCCAGTTGCTACAGTATATTCTAACCACTAAAGTAGATGCTGAGCATATTCTAACACTAGGCTTGGAAGCCAAAGAAAGTAAAAAGTGCAAAAAAAGTAAGATACAAGTGCTTTAGCACTAGACTTATCCGTCAATCTCCCCCTAAGCTTTGTGCCGAGCACTGGTAGTGATCTGCTGTAGCCCAATCCTCTCCCTCATCTCCTGGAACTTAGACTTCCCCAGCGACTTGGTGAGAATGTCAGCTAGCTGATCAGTAGTGGCAATGTGGTTGGCCTTGATACTCCTGTCCTCCAAGCATTCTCTGATGAAGTGGTACTTGATGCGGATGTACTTGCTTCTTTCATGGAAGACAAGGTTCTTGGCCAGAGCTAGAGCGGACTTGCTATCCACCTTCAGCTCAACCAGATCCACCTTCCTGCCAAGGAGCTCTGCCAGCATCCTTGACAGCCACAGCGCCTATGTTGCGGCAGTGGTGGTGGCGATGTACTCCGCTTCATAGCTTGAGAGGGCCGCCACCTTCTGCTAGAGGGACTGTCAACTGACCAAACAATCACCGACGAAGAACATCGTCCCGGTTGTGCTCTTGCTGGTATTCACATCACCGGCGAGGTCACTGTCGCAGTAGCTGATGAACCGCGCCGTGTCAGGGGCCCTTCCATAGTGAAGACCGTAGTCGAGGGTGCCTGCCACGTAGCACAGGATTCACTTGATGACCTACAGATGCTTCATCGTCGGCCACTCCATGAACCGACTCATGTACCCGACGGTGAACGCGATGTCCGGCCGGGTATGGACCAGGTAGCACAAGCTCCCGATCAGCCATCGGTAATGGGTTGGATTGACTTCCTCCGCCGTGCTCTCCCGACTCAGCTTGAGCTTCTCCTCCATCAGGGTGTGGGCTGGATTGCAGCCTATCATTCCGTCGAGCTCGAGGATGTGCTTGGCATAGTGGGTTTGGCGGAGGGTGATCCCGGTGGCATCCTAGCGCACTTCGACACCGAGGTAGAAGCAGAGGAGGCCGAGGTCGCTCATGCTGAACACCTTCTTCATCTACGCCTCGACCACCTCCACCTTCTGCTCTTCAGCGCTAGTGATGGTGAAATCATCGATGTAGATGCCGACTAGTAGAATGTTTTGTCCGCCACCCCACTGGTACACCGCCGCCTCATTCGCGCTTTGCTTGAAGCCCATCTTCTTGAGTGTGGCGTCGAGCTTCACATTCTAGGAGCGTGGTGCCTAGTCTAGGCTATAGACTGCCTTGTGTAGTCGATACACCTTCCCCTCTTCTTCGGCGATGACATAGCCAGGTGGCTGGCGCACGTAGACCTCCTCCTTGAGGTCACCATTGAGTAAGGCGGACTTCACGTCCATGTGGTGGACTTGCCACCCCTCTTGAGCCGCCAGCACGAGGAGGACATGGACTGACTCCATGCGCACCACGGGGGCGAAGGCGTCGTCATAGTCGATCCCCTCCTGCTGGACGAAGCCACGTGCTACCAGTCGCGCCTTGTGTTTGATCACCATGCCTAGCTCATCCTTCTTGAGCTTGAAGACCCACTTCAGGGTGATAGGGTGGTGGCTGTCAGGCAGTGGCACCAGCTCCTAGGTGCGGTTCTGTTTGATGGACTTGTGCTCCAGCTCCATCGCCTCCCGCCATGCCAGGATCACCCTATGCCTCAGCATAAGTGGTCGGCTCACCGGCGTGCATCAGATGAAGCTGGACGAAGAGGCTCTCGGGCTGGTCTGGTGAAGACTGGTCACTGAGGATGCTTACCACCGTGCGATATCATAGAGGATCATCATCATAGTAGGCATTTAGGTGGTCTTCATCGTCCTCCAGCGGCATGGCCTACTCGAGCTCTGGCAACCCTGCGTGCACTGGTGTCGTAGCAGGCGAGGTAGAAGACGCCGAGGAGGTCAACTAGTACGCTAGAGAGATAGGTTGTGATGATGTAGAGGTCGGAGAGGTCAGCTGCGGGGCTAGAGAGGTTAGAGCTGCTGCTAATGGGCTGTCGACCACCGCTGATGGACTATCAAGCACCGCCGATGGGCTACCGAGCTCCGTCGATGGGCTGCCGAGCTCCCCCAGATTTGGTAATGGCAAACGAGGCGAAGTTGGTGAAGAGGTCAGAGCTAGTGATGAAGACCCATACGTCGATGAAGATGCACCTTGTGCTTCCTCAGCACCTTTAGCCCACGCGTACTTGATAGTGAAGTCACAAAGTGTGTTCTCCGACCCATCATCCACCGCCTTGTCCCATGCCTAGCCACGTCCTTCATCGAACACAACGTCGCATGCCACGTGCACGCACCGTGTCATCGGGTCGAGCATGCGGGAGGCTTTAGCCCCTTCTATGTAGCTAATGAAGACCCCTGGCGAGCTGCGATCGTCGAGCTTGCCGATGTAGTTCTGTTGCTTGATGAAGGCGAGGCAGCCAAAGACGCAAAGGTAGATGACCGCCAGCTTGCGCCCATGCTAGGCCTCATATGACATCTTGTCGTCGAGCGCACTGGTTGGAGAGCGATTGAGCAGGTGTACGGCGGTCATCACGGCTCTCCCCAGTAGACTACCGACATGCCACGCTATTTGAGGAGCGTGCATGTCGCTGCCACCACCATTTGATTACGGTGCTTGACCACGCCGTTCTACTGCGGTGAGTAGGGCGTGGAGTAGTGGTGCTGAATTCCCTTGTTGGCATAGTACACCGCGAACTCAGTTGCCGTGAATTCGCTGCCGTTGTCTGTGTGGAGCACCCAGAGCTTATAGCCGTACTCCTCCATGGTTGCCTGGTGGCGCTTGATGGCATCTACAGCTGCTGCCTTGGAATCGAGCAGCACGGCCCACATATAGCGGGTGGCGTCGTCGACGAGCAGTAGGAAGTAGCATCGACCTCTAGGGGTGGCCAGTGACACTAGACCGTAGAGGTCACCGTGCACCAGCTCGAGCTGCTCGATGGTGTGGTAGGAGGCTTGACACGGGAAGGGTTGGCGCTTTAGCTTGGTCACCACACAGGTGTCATAGAGCTACTCGACATGGTCGACGCAGGGCATGCCGTGGACCATCTCCTTCTTACCGAGCTGCTTCAGGGCTTTGAAGTGAAGGTGCCCAAAGCACTCGTGCCAGCGCCACACCTCATCATCCCGGCGCGCGGCAAGGTAGACGGGCTGCACCACCTATACATGGAGCACATAAAGGTGGTTGCTTCCCCGGTTCACCTTGGTGAGAAGACGGCGGCCTCTATCCCAGATGTGCAGCACGCCATCCTCAATCTCCACCCACGAGCCATTCTCGTCTAGCTGCCCGATGCTGATGATGGAGTTCTTGAAGGCTAGGATATAGTACACCCCAGTGAGAAGACGGTGCTCGCCCATCTTGTCCTTGAAGATGACCTGAGCCAACGCCCTTGATCTCGATGATGGAGGTGTCACCGAACTTGATGGAGCCCTTCGTGCCAGTGTCCAGGTCGGAGAAGAACTTGTGCCGACCAGTCATGTGGTGCGTCGCACTGGTGTTGAGGTACCAGCCGTCGATCTTGTCATCGGTGACATCTTTGCCGAGGAAGGCGTGGGCGTGCGGTTCATCGAGGTGGAGCTCAGTGGAGCCAGCCGACCTGGAAAGGGGAAAGCTTGGACCTTTCACCCCCTCCCCTATGTCTTGCTGTAGCTAGATGCACCCGTGCGCCAGGAACAGGGTGGCATCCTGCTCCTCTGATTGCGCGACGTGAGCCTACTACCGTGGCGTGGAGGAAGGTAGAAGTCCTTGGCCTAGTGGCCAGTCCTGCCACAATTGCTATAGGTGTCATCTTGGGTTGCCTTACGCTCGCCGGCGATGCCGCCATCAGCGCCAACCTAGCCCTAGGGTCCCTTCTCCTCCTTCTTCTTGCCGCCGCGTGGACGCCAGCGACACTCCTTGGAGCCGGACGAGCTGGATCCTTCCTCCTTCTTGTCGAAGGTGCGCTACTACTCCATCGTGTACATTAGCTTGCCTTCGAGGGCGCCCTACTTAGAGTTTAGCGCCTACTCGTGGTCTTCCACCGCCTTGAGCCTCTCGGTGACATCCTCAATGGTGAGCTACTCAAAGTCGAGGAGCATCTCGATCGAATTGATGATCCGCGCGTACCTCTTCGGCATGCAGCGGAGGAATTTCTCCATCGTGCGCTCCTCCGTGAGGTCGGTGTCACCGTTGCACGCCATCTGCTCCATCAGATTGGTAAGATGGAGGGCAAAGTCCTCAACTTGCTCATCAGGCTAAAAGGCAAGGCCTTCCCAATCCCCTCGAAGGCACTACAATGTCGTCCGACGCACAGGAGCTCCGCTAATGCGTGCCGCGACGATTGATTCCCATGCCAGCTTTGTCGTAGCCTTGTTGGCGAGGGAGGCGCCGAGCTTGGTGGGGTCGGCGGTGCACAACACCTCCAGCGCCCGATGATCATCGTCGTAGTCGACGCCGCCAATGTGAACCGCCTCGCATAGCCGCTGGGCCTACAGCTTGACCTTCATCAGCTGGCTCCACTTGTGGTAGTTTGACTTGGTGAGCATCGACCACAGCGTTCCTACTCTGGAGTCGCGGTAGACCGTCTGCAGCACCGAGGAGCGGCCGCACCGACCACGACGCCGCTTTGGTGATGGTGACTAGCGATGGTGCCCCACCGGGCTACGTGATCCTCTGGCTGGCTTCGGTTCCCGCTCCATCTCTATGCGCAGTGTTGCGACCGTGGCTACCGCGGCCTGGGCCACAGCCACCGCCTGCCTAGCCATCTCGGCCGCCGCCATAGTCGCTGCCTCTGTGGTAGCAAGGCATGTCGCGCGATCGTCAGCTCTGGCACGCATGGCAGTGCGTGCTCTCGCGATCTGGCTGGCGGTGTTCATGGCGCTCGCTCACTCAAGAACCCTCTCGACTCTGATTCTAGGTTGTTGGCCCGATTGGATCTCTGATTCAGATCTGGAACTACCAAAGGGCAGCTTGGCCCTTGGCCGCTTGGATTGAATGGAAAATGAAATGGCTTGTTTTTTACAATGACACTCCCTTGCCTTTTATAGGCAAAGGGGACTTCCACTTGCTATAGCATATTCTAACTACTAAAGTGGATGCTAAGCATATTCCTAACACTAGGCTTGGAAGCCAAGGAAAGTAAAAAGTGCATGGAAAGTAAGATACAAGTGCTTTAGCATTAGGCTTATCTGTCACCAACTATTCAGTAAAGATGAAATGAGCCCTTCAGCTAGTCGGCAACATGCACAATCAGGAGGAAATAAGCAGCATCTAGTTGGGATCACGAAGAATGCCCATGAGCCTGCACGTAAAAATTATCAACTGGGTAAATGTTATGTTGAAATTTAGCCAATTGAGAATCAGGGACCAAAGCTGGCACAAAGTGTAACAACCATGCAAACATACACCACTCCATGAAGACTTGCTGGTATAAACTCTAAACAAAACTCCAAGAAAAAACAGGCACAGACATTTGTCCCTAGCATAACCACTGCAAATCATCACCACTCCTAAGATCAGACCTTATTTTAATATGGTGCCGACCAATATTCTTCGTTTTCCTTAGCAAACCTACACCATTCCAATCCACTCTTTATTAGACTACATTAGAAATAAACTTAAGATTAGACGAACTTCCAAAGCAAGAAAACAATGACCTCTGTTATATTTCTTCTTCATTCTTGCATGTATTCCACTTGAGTTTGAAGAGCAGCAGCGCACATAATTGTACACAAAAGTCAAATAAAAAGGAGAACCAAAAGTGGTCGCAGACAAGCAAAGTGTTTGACAATGTAATCTTTGGAAATAGGGCATGCACTCAGAACCAACAATACATGATTTGGTGTCAGAAGCAACGGTCACAGACAATGATCACAAGCCTAGAATCAACAAGAATATATCTATCACTTCACAAGCAGTAAACACAAGCTCAGACTGCACAATTATGTGATCATTCACATCACAGGCATTGATCATAAGCAAGTATGTGCTGAAAACCAAAGCCAATGATGAAAGTGCTGAATGGAGGAAATCATCACATGTAACGTCATTAGAAACTAACATTTCATAGTTATAAGAGCTAATTTCAAGGGCATAGTCGTTTGACTGAATAGGCAATAGATAGTACCTCTCATTGGTGCCTCTAAAGTACATAAAATAGAATAGGTACAAAGAGATGAAAAAAAAGAAATGACCAATTGACCATTTGCCTTGATTACCATGGAACAGGTACAAAGACATGCCAAAAAATAGAAGTGCACTGTGCATCCAGAGAAGGAGACAAGACATATATAGCAGACAATGTTCAGGTAACTACAGTCATCCAATCGTGAAACAGACAATGTTTAGGTTATTACCTTACTACAACCAGCCTTGAAATCAAAATGGGAGTGCTCTGTTTTTCCGACAAGCATGCTATGATCATGCCCCTGATAAACGATGTGTTTCTGAACATTAGCTATCTGTATTTCATGAAGTGGCATAGTTTTTGGATCGACCTATAGGTAAAAACTAATAATTAGAGTACCTAAAGCCAACATCAATGAGATTAGTTAGACATCAAATTTAAAAAACTGAGAGCCATATATAGAAGTGCGCTGAGAACAAAATCCAATTGAGACAATCAAAGAAAAAAGAGCAAAGTACACACAGAAATGCCTTGCAACTGAATTTTCTATATTTTCCATCCATCTAAAGATGACAAGCATTACAAAACTAGTTCAGGTTGGCAATCTTAAGAGCACAGTATACACCCTGAATTTTCTCAAGAAAAGAATGAAAACAACCACATGCGCTAATATGATTGCTGTAACGACCCGACAGTCGTTCCAAGGAGAATCTAAAACCGAGCAATTAAAGACCTCTACCTCAGCTTGTGGCTCAAGTGTTTGTTCACCTAAGAGAACCCCATCCACCTTGGACGTGTACGAACCCCGTGATATCGCCAAGTAGCCCGAACAAGCATCTTCCATCACACACGATCAGGTTTGCAATTGATGACAACCACGACTGGTAATCTCATCAAGTAACCACCCTTGACGTCATCAACATCATATTATGGCAAGAATTTACAGTGGAAATAGGTATCTTTGGACCATATAACGAAGAATGCCACATGGAAGATCAAGTAAGCAAAGGCAGATAACTACCAGACCATCCGCCGGATTCACCGGACCGTCCGTCAGAACACTGGACAGTGAGGATAAGTGGGGAACATTGTTAGATATTCTACTGCTACCTTATGTGAACACAGCAAGGGAAGGCGGCGCCAAAAGGCCCCTTGCTGTGATATAGTAACCGGTGCAGGTGCAGGCGCCGCATGGCTCACCTGCAGCACTATAGCCACATGCAGAGGCCGGTGTAGAGTCAGCCCTGTATGTTATCTAGTCACTATTGCAGCAGGGTAGCTGTACTAGGACTAGATGGATAGAGTTGTATAAATAGACTACCATGACAACTCAGTAAAGAGAGTTTAGATTTGCCATCTCCCATATAGGGCTTTGGCCAACGCTGGTGTCTTTTACTGTGTGTGTATGCTCTGTTCTCTCTTCTTCTTCTAGCTCTAGCCATAGTGCGTGGGGACGGACAACGCTTGTTCATGATCAGCATGGCTAGTGGGTGCTCGGCAGCACTAGCGGGTGCTCGGCAAGACTGGTGAGTGGTTCACTCACCTCAGCTGGTGATCCTATGGGCCAACAAGTGGTATTAGAGCCATACAAGCACCATTGCCAGACTAACCGCTGGTGATGACGGGGCGGTTCGGAGATGGGCGACAACAGTGGCACTACCGTGGCTGCCCAGCCACGACCGGAGGTCGTTGTTCTCATGGTGCGGGAGGTCAGTGGCACTAGTTGGCCAACGCTGACTCGCACCAACTATGGAGAGTGGTCGGTGACCATGAAGGTTAAGCTCAGAGCCTGACGGCTCTGGAATGCTATTGACAAGGGCACCGACAATGAAGAAGATGACATGTCAGTGTTGGAGGCTAGCCTCGCTGCTGTACTAGCAGAGTACAGGGAGCAGTTGGGGGCGAAAAGCTTGGCTAAGGAGGCGTGGGAGGTATTGCGGCGATGCGCATCGATTCCGACTGCGCAAAGAAGGCGACGGCCCAGCTTCTGAAGCAGGAGTATGCCAACCTCAAGTTCAAGGATGGTAAAATGGTGGGGGACTTCTCCCTCTGCCTGCAAATGCTCATCAGCAAGCTAAAGAGCCATGGCATCACCATCGACGAAGAGGAGGCAGTCTCTAAGTACCTCCACTCCGTGTCGGCAATGTACATCCAGATCGCTCTCTCCATAGAGACGATGCTGGACTTGTCCACCCTCACTATTGAGGATGTGACAGGCCATCTATGGGTGGTGGATGAGCGCCTAGAGCAGGCGACAGCAATGAAGGATAGTGGGAAACTCCTGCTGATAGAAGAGGAGTGGGCTGCTCTGTGGAACTCCGGGAAGGCAGCCTCCTCCAGTCACGGTGGCGATGGCAAGCACCGCGGTAAGGCTTCTTCGAAGAAGAAGCAGGTTGACCCCAACGCCTGCCGGCGTTGTGGGAAGATGGGCCATTGGGCATGGGAGTGCCCAAATCGCAAGTAGGAGAAGAAGGCTAGGCTTATCTAGCGCAAGATGATGATGAGGATGAGGCCGCTATCCTAATGGCAATGTTCTGTGCACTGTACGACGTTGAGGCCGAGGATAGGGAAGAGGCGATGATGGTGGAAGGACCTGGGAAGGCCCTAAAGGCTATAAACCTCAACAAACCATGTGCCCAAGTCCACCTCGGACGTGTGGGGGCCGGCCAGGAGCAGCGGTGGTATCTAGACTTTGGTGCTGGCAACCACATGATAGGCTCCAAGGAATCCTTCTCTGAGCTCGACGACGATGTTACCTATTCGGTGAAGTTTGGTGACAACTCAAGGGTGGCTATCCAAGGGCATGGCACCATCATCTTCAGGTGCCAGAATGGGGAGCACCACATGCTAACTGATGTATATTACATCCCACAGCTGTGTTCTAGCATCATCAGCATTGGTCAGCTGGATGAGCGTGGTAGTGAGGTACTGATCAAGGACAGAGTCTTAGGATCAGGGACCAAGAGCAGTGACTTCTCGCCAAGGTGAAGAGGTCCCTAAACTGGTTGTACCTGCTCGACCTAAAGGTAGAGCAGTCGGTGTGCCTGGCGACAAGGCACTCCGAGGAACCATGGATGTGGCATGCCTGGTTCGGAGGCAAGCTGTGTGATAGCTGCCAGGCCGGGAAGCAGAGGAGGCTACCATTCCCAAAGGCGGCCAAGTATCATGCGAAGGATGCTCTCGAGCTCATCCATGGTGACCTCTACGGGCTGATCATGCCTGCTACAAATAGTGGTCGGTAGTACTTCCTCCTGCTCATGGATGATTGCAGTTGCTACATGTGGATGCAACTCCTGACGAGCAACGACTAAAATGACCTAATTTCCACGAAGGGAAATCCACAGAGTCGAAGTGTAATAAGACCGTTGTAGATCATATTACCCAAATTTCTAGTTGAATACCACATCCATACAACGATAATATCAGAGTACAAATAGTGTGGAATTACATAATTTATTACATCACCGGATTGGCAGAATCAAAAGTAGCATTCATTCAGAACAGCTTTGAAGATAAGATCGCCAACTCGAGCGTAGGAACGAACCCCTCAACCGTCTAACTCCACAGAGCTATACTCCTCAGCAGAACCTGTGTGCCAAAATTTATCAGTATGATTTGTACTGGCCACTCCCACCCTATGAGCATTGCTTTGTGGAAATTGGATGCAAGTTGGATATATTCAAAAGGAACCTATAAGGCTGGGGTTTCCTATGTTTTAACATATCAAGTATATAATAATAGGTGGTCAAGTTTTAACACCATTCCCACACACATTCCACCCCATTCCCTTTCTAGAGCCAGGTTTCAATCCTAGGATTGATATACCACCATCTCCACACCATCACCATACCATCGCTCAGTCAACAGGCGGACTCCCTCTCGGCACTGCCTCAAGGTCCGTACCCCTGGCCACCATACTCACTCTTTGCAACACTCTCCCTCTCTCTCTACACTCAAGACAAGGATGAACCCTAGAACTAGAGAGAGAAAGGATTGGAGAGGGATTTGGTGAAGGAGAAGAAGAAGAGGAGGAGAAGCATCAGCACCCTCTAATGGATCTCTTCAACACCTTCCATTCCACCCATGGTGAGATCAAGAGAATTTCTCTCATTTCTTGGAATTTTCTCCAAAAACCTAATTCATGGTTTTGGATGCTAGATCTTGAATCTCTTGCTGGTGGTGGATCCATCATTTGTAGAGTAAGTTAAAGGAATCAACATCTACCTCAATCACCCCCTTACCCTTTGGATTTTCATTGATTCCTCTCTTTTGGATATTTGCAAGAGAAAGATGGTGAATATGTGAATTGCATGAGTGAGATGGATGAAGCCTATAGAAGGAGTTAGATCTTCAAGACTTTTGGCTATGGAATCTCTCAATCTCTGAGCTAAGTGTTTGAACCTCAATCTCAAGCCTCATCCTCTTTGTTTCATATTTTTGGGCTTAATTCCCTAAATCATAGCCACGCTTAGTAAACCTAGCTCATGAACTAGCCATAAGGAGCCTAGAAAGTTACCTAAGCTACCCTAGAAATATCTTGCACATGCATGAACCCTAGCTCTGCACATCTAGGATTAAAACCTAGGAAAAAACCTAGAAAACCAAGAACATAGTTTCTATTGACATTTTGTTGAAGTGTCCGTCAAAATCACGGAGCATCTAATAAACCCTGATTCTCAGCCAAAACTAGTAGAACTGAACCCAGAAGTGAACCACTAGATCATTCGTCATATTAGCGGAGTGTCCGTTGAATTATAGAGTTAAACCCTAGCCAACCCAAAAACCCCGGCAACTACCGGAGCGTCCATGACATCTCACAGAGAGTCCGATGATTTATAAACCCAAGCTTCCCAGAGTACCCGAACAACCCCAGTTCTCATCGGAGCATCCGCTAGCTGTGTTAGAGTGTCTGTTCAGACTCTAAACCCTAGGAACACCTAAGCCCTAAGTCACTGAAATGTTCCATGGAACCTTCCATGAAGGATGGAGCGTCCGTCACTCACGACGGAGTGTCCGATAGGTGCCAGAGAAGGGAAGTTGAATTAGAAAGCCCACCCAAAGGATCAACCACACCAGAACATTGTTGGTTACACATAGTGCGGTAGTTGCACCACCACACCGATCTCTTCCCAAGATCCAAATAGTAACCTAATCCTATCCAACTACACTCTCTCTTGTCATCCTAATCATCGATGTACTTCTTCAGTTAAATCTCCTTTATTCTTTCAGGATCATCTCGAGTAGGATCATGCTTGAGTCATCATCAACAACTTTGTTTAACGGCATCATAATCAGGCATGCATCCCACTACTATAAACCCTATTTTGGATATGAACTATTTGTCGCATTAAGAGTTCACTACTACACTCGGACCTTTCATAGCCACGTCGTAACCGCCATTGCAGTCCAATTTTAGCCTCGGCAGTAAACTATCGGTAGTGATGATCATAGCCCTAACCATCGCTATCTGAGACCGATTGTGGTGTACGCTAACACCACCGTATTGGCTTATGATCCATCCATGCTAAGGTCCTTACTTCCGTTGCATTGGAGCATGACCCGGCTGTGTGGGTATACACACCATCGTACTAGCATATGGTTCGTCCATAATTAGGTCCTTGTTTCTGTCACATGGGAGCATGACCCACCTGTGTGGGTGTACACTTACACCACCATGTTGGCTTATGATCCATCTGTGATTAGGTCGTTGTTTCCATCATGTTGTACCATGATCCGCCTATGTGGGTGTACACTAACACTGCCATTTTGGCCAATGATCAGTATCATAGTCGCCTTGCACAACGAGCTGATTGTGTGCAGTGCGTGTTCACCATCACTTTGGTGGCTGACGTGTCTATGTCCAGGTGGACATCACCGTCACTTCACCGTATGAAATGTCTGATTATAGGTAATGGTCACCGTCATGTTGCAGTACGATCTACCTCTAAAGATCCTTTAGTCGGTGTCGGGTTACTAAGCCATTCGGTGGTGATACACTATTGCCCCCTGCTGCATGAGACAAATAGCAGTGATGATGACAAAATAGCCAATGGACTTTACAACGAGCGGTGATAGAATTGAATCTGAGTTTCACAATTTATTTACTAATTTAGCTGGGCCTTAATAACTTACTAAACACACCATATAGATATAATCATTACACAACATTCATCATGTCCACAATGAAGAATGCTTTTTATAATAACAAGCGACACTAACATAACAACTGTGTCAACTCAAGAATTAACACAAGCAGTACATAGATAGGAGAATAAAGGTTATGCTCCCTATAGACTTAGATAAAGAAAACGAGGTAGATGTGCTCCGCTCCTTCAGATTGGCACTCCTGCTTGCAAGGCAAAGCTTCCTTCAGCTTGGTAGGCAATGCACCATGGAACCCCTCTTCTTCCTCCCTTATCTATTGCAGAAAAATCATTCAAAAGCACTTAGACTCCACAACCTACACAAAGCAGCAACATTAATAATATTCAACATACAAGTGCTTTAGTTACCATGGCAAAATTGGACTGTATATAGGATCAAAACAACTCCCTACCTGAAGAAAGAACAGCATATACAATTTTATTGCTCTCCTACTGACTCCATGAACAAGGGAACATAAGGAAGATAGTGAGGTTCTTTCGAACGTAGCCTCTAGGTAGGTCTACGATATCGCACGACCTAGGCAGGGAGGACAAGAACTTTTCTGAGGTTCATGTCATAGCAAAACCCAATGCACCAGCAGAGGATGAGCCTGCGGTAGTAATCTAAGATCACAACATCCTAAATGGGGAAGGGCAAGAAGGTCAAGGAGGGGTATTCACCATTGATGCTGGTGAAGTTACGTTTGCCTTTCTAGTTGCGATAGAAGAATCCAGCGATAATCTGTTGTAGCTCCTTACGGCACTCAGATTTAGAGATGAGTCAGTTCCTATAGCGACAGACACACTTGCAGCTACACAAGGAGCGAGCAATGAGGTATTGGAGGATGAGGACGAAGACATGGTCTATGAGGACGCCCACTTCGTTCCTCTTGTTGGGGTCCTCCTCCTCCATCTTGAGTTCTTGACTAGGATCTAGTGGAGTGGGTCCGGCGATGGAAGCGGTGTCGCTATCTCCAGAATCAATGAAGGAGCACCTACGGAGATTGGATCGTAAGCTCCTTAGTAAATATATGGAAGCTTGCTTCGTACTCAGATGTGTGAAGAGGGGAAAAATCCAAGAAAGATGGAGGGAAGTGTGAAAGCATTACCATTGCCTTTGGATCTTGCGAGATTGAGCTATAGCGGCCACGGCAGTGATGAGTACCAGCCTGGTCACTGGTGGATTTGTGTGGGCCCTTACCGGTGAGGCATACCGGCGTGGGGTACTAGCTTGTCGATGGTGGGTGCCAGCTTGCACCCTGCTGAGTAGGGGTAGTTGCACAGTTTAGCACTGGGGAGCAATGAGCAGTGATGAGGAACAAAAGCTATGGGTGAGGAGAAAGACACAGGGTGGGGAGCATGCTTTGTAAGCAACCAGTTTCAGATGCGGGAATGGAAATTGTGAAGAACTTTGTAAAAATGCATGGGACTCCACACATGGGCTTGGAAATTGATGAAAGTGTTACCATCCAGACTATATATATGCAGGCAGTGGTGAAGGCTACCAGCGGTGGTGATTGGATCCTATGAAGATGTTCTAGGAGCCACCACGCCACTGTTGCCATGGATGGTGGCGACTGTTGCCTAGTTGAGGGCGTCAATTGTTCTACCCAATTGTAAACCGTCACTCGTTCTACCCAATTGTAACTAGAAAAATGTTAGATTACGTATGAAATAAACTAGAACTAAGTCCAACATTCAACAATAAATCTTGAGATTTCATTAATATATTATACCTTACATACAATCTATGGGTCAAGGAAATATGACATTACAACGATCCTCATAACTTGCTTTGCTTTAGATAAGGATCATTTGCATCTTTCTCCTTAATACATTCAATCAATGATTGATCTAGATGCAACAACATTGTTCCATTTGCATCTATCTTCCTAACCCATACCCGACTAAACAGGAGAATGGAGATGGGAAATAGCCTCGCGAAACTTCCTCTAACATCCCCCTAGGAGCAGTGGGAGGAAGAGGAGAAGCAGAGCAGCAAGGATATCTATTCCCACATCTAGATTGCATTCGTGAACCAGAGCGCTCTAGCTCACCAATGGAATCTAGATGATGCTCGGGCCCTTGCTCTAGTCAAAGCTCCGAAAGATCCACCGGTGCTAGGGCCCTTGCTCCAATGAAAGCTCTCCATGGTTTTGATTCTACATGCTCTAACCTAGATGGCGATCAGTAACGGGACCATATGATGGAGGTGTTCCTCCCTACCTTCGTGAAACATCCTCTAACACCTAGGACAAGCGGATATAGCCATGCCTAGGTGATGGCGGAAGCAAATCTCAAAGGCCTCCGCCTAGCAGCGCCGAAGTTGATGGAGGTCTGGGGTAGCCATGGCGATGGGAGACTAGGAGCAACTGAAGGGTTTCTCTAGTTTGTTCGATGGTAAGGGAGGAAGAAGGTTGGGATCAGAGTGCTCTTAAGAGGCTCACCTTACCTTTTCTTAATTAGCCCCACCTCAAAACACGAGCGGGGAAGGAACCGTCAAGATCTGTGACTTGCATAGTCACCCACACGGGTCACGAGCGATGGCGCGGCTGAAGATGATGAGAAGTGGAAAATGAGGCAGTCTACATTCACTTGCACATTTTATACTCATCTAAAGGCCAGTTTTAGTGGGACTTTCATTTTCATTAAATAGGCCACGTCTCCCACATGATCTTAGTGGAGAACGCTTCTCCCGGAATGGCATTGGAAGTTGTACACTAGAAAATTGACTGCACCACGCGGCTAGTTGTGAGTTTCCATGCCACTTCGTAGAGGGTATTTAGCCCCTACTCGGCTACCTCCCCCACCTCCTCCTCAATCAACGTACGTCGATCACTCCGCTTTGCCTCTCCAGCCCTCTGGCTAGCCACCGTCCACACACCGTAGCTCCATCCACACCACCGTGTGAGCGCTCGGTTGGCCTCGTCGCACTCCGCATCACGCGACATCAATGTTGGCAATCATGGTGGCAAGGTAGCACCCCATGTTGCTGATGGCACTCCCTACCGACCTGGCCATTGAGATCATCGGCCACCTCGCTATGACCTCAGAGTAGCCCATGGACGACCTCCAAAGCCTATAGGTGACTTGCTCATCCATGAGCCACATTTGTGGCAACCCCATCATCGGTCGGCATCTATCACTGGTTCGGTTCATATGCCGGATGACGTGGGATGACCCCATCGACTACTGAAGCCCTCCTTGCTTGCCTAACCCAACTCGACAACCCGAAGGCTTGCTTCTTCACTAGGATATGAACCTTATTCATGGAAAACCACAGGCCCCTGGCCATGCCTCAATGATCTCGCCCGCACCACCGATGGTGGGCATAATCTAGAGGCCTATCTGGTCGCCCTATTGCTCTATAGGCATAATGGTACTGCCGATGATGATGACACTGCGAGGCGGTACATGAGACGGGTCGAGGGCGAGGAAGGATCATGGGCAGCGATAGCGGCGGACCAATTAGTAGGTGGCTAAGCAACAATGGGTGTGTGTTGTGCCACCGCCTAGCCGTCAAGCTGATCTATGAATCGATGTGGGGCATGTTGTTGTTGTGCCGTGGGCACTGGTGCATGGCGATCTTCCATGCGTAGGCGACATCTACGACAATATTGTAGATGAATGGGAACTTAGGGCTCTGTATTGCAGCGATGATTGTAGGCTTTACCAAGAAATCTATTTTTTCAAGTGGGAATTTGGAATAAGAGACTAGTAATTCACTCTTTACGTGCGAGAGTGAATTACTCCCTCCATCCTAAAATGTAGTGTATTCTGTCATTTGAAATTTGTCCTCAAATATAGTGTATTCTGCAGCTTTTGATTTCTTGTTGACTTTCCTTAATTAGTGCATAGAATAAAAATAGGAATGTGAGTTACATGACAATAGCAACTTATACAATTGTACAACATATGATACGACACGAGCGGGGAAGGCAACAGTCAATCAAAGAAATAATATGTCTATAAATGCAAATGTTAAAAAATGAAATGATACACGCGGGATCATGAGCGGGCTTGGAAATTGACACGAAAGTGTTACCATCTACACCGTCTGTAGGCGGCGGTGAAGGCTACCGGCAGTGGTGAATGGGTCCTATGAAGATGTTAGCACCTAATACTAACGGCCATGTCATACGGTGTCATACGTGTCAAAGGCGCACAAACGGAACGTTCTAGGCAACAGTTAACACAAATATTTTTAAAGTTCAAACTCATAGTAAATAGTAGTATGAACAATTTTTGTACAGGATGCAGAGGTAGATTACCATCCAATTGCTCCCAAGAATGATGTCCGGTACATCCATCACGGCCGAGATGGCCGCGGCCACTGGGCTGAAAGTAGACGATGAGGTCCCTCTCGATCGCAAAAGGACGACTGTGATGGGAACCCCGGCTCCAGCCCACACAGGCCCCACGCCAAAGCTAGGCGGTGGCCAGGGGCCCCCACGGCACCTTGGCGAATGCCGTAGTTGGTCACCTCCATGACCCACGCTAGCAAGGCGTGGAGACGCTCCTCCACTGTCACCCCTGTAGGCGCCATCGCGTGGACGGCGGCGACTGTTGCTTGGTTGAGGGCATCGAAGCAGTGGCTGTTTTTCGTCCGACAACTGGGCAGTGATGCAGGCATTGTCGTTATCATCCTAGCAAAGGAGGATCGCCTCCGCTATCTGCTGGGCTAGGTCATCATTGGCCTGACGCAACTCCCCTGCCTTGGCCTGCGTGGCGTGGAGCTGCTCCTCGATGGCTGAAAAAGGTGACAAGAAAATCCTACAACTGAACACACGACGTCGCATTGCATGAAGTGACAGAGCAAGATCGTGCCCAATATGGCTTATTAGAAAGCCATGCCTGGGCCTTAGTGGCCACAGCCTCCTCCGTGGCCATTTCACGCTCTGACACGACAAGCGCCATGTGCATGGCATCGAGGCAAAGCTGCAGCCAGTGCGTCTCCCGGCTCTCCTCCCTGAGGGTGGATTGGGCATCGGTTGCGGTGACACCGAGGTGCCTTCCTCATCAACAGGGAAGCACGGCACCGGCTACGCCATGGAGATAGCATTGTACAGTGGGGAAGCATCAAGAGACCACTAGCATAAGATAAAGTGCAAGATCTATACTTAATTACCCATACTCCCATTGCAAACTATCACGAAGGAGGGGAGCACCTCCAAACACCCTCTCCTTTGGTGAGTCTTCCCTTGGGCGCTTCTGCCGCTCTACCATTGGATGAGATTTGGAAGATGGGGTGCGTGGGTGGTAAGTGTAATGAGTTTAGAAAGGAATCATACTTGCTACCCCGCTTTAATCAAAGGATATATAGGCGAGTGTTGACTGTTCATATGTGTATATAGGAAAGGGGATTCCGCAAGTGCATAGAACTATCATGTAACACTTCGCTTGGTGAGAACCAAGTGTCGAATTTATATTTTCCCAAAGGATGGCAGATAGGCGTGTTAGGGAATGTGGCTAGGTAAACTAGGTAGGTAGGTTTAGCAACACGGGGGTGATGGATGAGGAATGGAAAAGAAAAGATAAAAAGGTTGATCACACAAACGCGGTAGCTAGAAGTGTAGTGTAGCTAAGTGTAAGCAACAAAGGTAAATTAATGATAGTGAGAACATCCTTAGTACAAGGGGCATACTTGCCCTGAATTCAATAGGGCATGAAGGACAACAAGCCCTATGTTTTAATAACTAGACCCAACATGGTGGAATACAGAATAAGGATAGGGCTGTCACCATCTGCCAACTACCACAATCTATCTAGGGATCTAGCCATATCTACAGGCAAGATATAGCCTAAGCACCACACTTAATCTATAAACTCACTATTTCGATCCAAGCTCTGGTGGAAGAAGATCAAAACACCCTAACCAGATGGTAGAACAAGTACCAACGATGAACGAACTAAACACTAAGATAACTATGATGCTAGTGCTAAAGAACAAGCACCAAGGCTCACTAATGATAAAACAAAAGCAAGACAGGACTCGAGCTAAGCAAAGATATATTACTGAATAAAGTACTTGACAAAATAAAGTACTCAATAAAGAAAATGCTAAAAGAAAGATTACAAAGGAGTTATACCAGACCAAAAGACTCTTCTAGACTCCGAGGCGAGCTCTGCTCTACTCTATCACTACTAACTAGCTACTACTTCTAAAGCTACTACTCTAGAGAGCTTCTTGAGAGCTTGGAATGCTTTGTATGCTTGAGTGATGATCTCCACCGAGCACCACAACCCCTTTTATAGAGTGTAGAGGGCATGGGGGTACTTGTAGGCGAAGATGAGGTGGTGCAAAGGCTATGGGGCATCGGTCGACCTATGGCGATGTTGACCGACCGACCCCTGCACTGCCTTGCCGTCCAATGGCGATTTGGAGCTCCTAGATGGCCTTTGTATGGTAGGTAAGTTAGTTCTTCAGCTAATAAGGCAGTATGGAGGTCTGTTTGGCCCCTCCATGTGGATGACAGTGGGCCCATGGATCCATGGGAGCCTAACCTCCATCCTTGGATCAAACCAACATGGATCAAGTGTGGAGATACATCCTGGACTTGACACCATGGCATTCACGTGGATCAGTGATGTGGCAGGCTAGGTGGGGTGTCAAGCAATGCCATGTGGCATCGGCCAACCCCACCAAGTAGGCCCACGGCCATCTGCCATGTCCACTTGCCTCCTATGCACCTTATTTGTCCATTTTTGTGATTTTCTTGCATACACATAATTTTCCCAAGTACAAGTGGAACTAGGTGAATTATAAACATAATATGGCACATGTGATGTTTTACCTTAGTTTTGGGTGGAATGTTGATGGTCCAAATAGGTGTTAGTGACCATCAACAAGCTCCCACAAGCTACCCCTTTGCTCGTCCCAAGCAAATATGCGGGTTTAGCATGTTAGGATCAGGAGTTGCTTCAATGTAATGCCCTGCAAAAACTCATATACAAACCAATACTATCTCTTGAGTTGAGCAAGTTAGTGTTAGAAATCCACCATCAGTCTTAGCCATATGGGCTTATAGCTTTCACCTTGTCATAGGCAGTTACAAGGTAGTGTAGCATCGATAGAAACTTTCTTCCTCGCTTTGGTTTAATCAAGACTTCCTAGAGGTTTTCAAGATTTTGAGAGAAAAAAGCTTGCCTAAGTTCCTCAGATGGTAGACTCAAATCTCTCAATGGCGCTTGAAACATTTCCAAGGCCACTGATCTTAGCCTTTCTCCTATTCTAAGGCTTATGTGGAGCTTATGGGTAGGGAGATAAAAAGCAAGGATCACTTGAATTGAATTTATTGCTAAGTCAAACAATTGGATCACAAGGAGCAACAAGTCATACAAAATGATCAAGATGTGCAAGTGTGTGGTATTTGGTGGAAGTGGTACTCCTTTTGAGAACTTCCCCACCTCTAGCCTCTTTTGTGAGAGCATGGCTACCTTATTCTCTCTTTCTCTCTCTCACTCTGAACTATAGAGCTTTTGCTCTTCTTTTCTCCTTTTTTTGGTATTCCATGCCTCTCTTCTTGATGTAGATAGCTAGAGGGGGTATCAACATATGTCTCTCATCGAGCAAGGGGTGTATAAACATGGACTATGTGGTTGCATACTTCTAGTGTAGAAGTAGCATATATATGTGGGGTGTACGTGATCTTGATCAAAAGGTATGACAAGCTTTCTCTACTCAGATCAACAAGGCTTGACAAAGCTCAAAACAAACAAGCGGCTTTTTGTGTAGGCTTATTGTGACAAAACCGCCCAATTTATACAAGATCAAGTACAGCTATCCCCATTTAACACATTGAGGCGCACATACTTTCACTTGTAGAAACCTGGTAGTCCGTCTAGTGTCACAAAGGACCTCGGTAAATCCACATCACAACCAAGACCATAATAGATTAAGCAAATACACATTACATACATGGAGTTGCAATGGAAATAATGTTTACAATTGAGTTCACAAATAATAATATGTTGCCAAATTTACAAATATGATAGCTAAAACAACATAGCTTTACAATGGTTATAATAACATAAGTTTCAAATACACTACTAGCATAAGTAACATCCTCCAACAATAGCATATAGATGAGAAATAAATATAGAGTCGTCGAGCCCACCAACGGTTAGCCACCATCTTCAGTAGGCTGAGAACTTTACCTACAACATGGTGGGATAAACCCTGAGTACTTGAATGTACTCAGCTAGACTTACCTAACAGGAGAGAAATAAAAAGACTCTCAAGGATATGCAAGGCTTATTTAGTGGGGCCAATTGGGTAGCATAACTTTGCAAAAAGAGCATTACTATCATGAGTACTTACTTTCAATGTTTTAATCAATATTTTAGCATCAAGTTTAGTGAAGCTTATTATGGGTAACTTTGCACCTATTCTAGAGCAATCACTTGATTAATAGGCATCACAATAGTAATCATATCCGGTTTATCATATAATTATCATAACCATCATGTTCCATCTAGTGTTACTACGATGAGGAAGCTCAATCAAGTTTCTCACTATCCGGGAGAGACGGCGATTATAATCGATTGCAACCAGCTAGGTAGAAATCCTAACATAAACCCACACTTCCCCTATCGTGGTTCCATCGGGTCACCTTTGGTACAACTTAGGACTCAACTTTGTGGGTTCGATCAGCGCCACACCCTTAGGGACTGACCAACTGCTAGGACGTTCAGGCCTTGCCTACCCTTGGTCTCATATCCGGCTCCCCACACATCCTTACTACCTCCATTGTGCGCACTTGGATAGAATGACTCCCGGCCTGAGTTGAGCTACTCGGCTTTGTGGTCGGAATGAGTTATCCGGCTAGCTAAGTGAGAGGCTATGTTCAAAATGACATGAGGGCACACAATGATGCGGTCCTTAACCGACATAGACGGGATAAATATGCACACAAGACCTCCATGTCCTGCTGCCTCTCAATCACTAGATCCCGTCTGGTCTCCATTTATTCATCACCACATGGTTATTTTCCACGATAGCAAATATAGCCAACCGTGACCAGGTATCCACCTATATTGTAGGTGACAGGAAATCACCCACTTCTACTGGTCTAAGCATGGCTAAGAATTGAACGTCCTACTCATACTAGTAAGGGTTAGGTATTTATATATAGTTGGCAAGGTAGGAAATATGCACCAACGATTTCATTCAACTCCTATCACCTAATGCAGTATACAAAAGTTATACTTATGTGCATTTGTAAAAAGAGAGGGTAGGAGACTTAGAATGCTCCGGGGTTTGCCTAGGATCCAACACTACGTTAGTGTTTGTTAGATGACACTCCCTTGGCGAGCATCTCTGGTTCAGGCATGCACTCTCGGGGTCCTTCCATCTTCTGTATCTGTCCACGAACAACATCTTCTATTTTGGCTCCAATGTCATTACGTCCTTCAGTTCCTCATGTGGCTCATCTAGCATACCTAAATGAGATGCAAGATACAAGTGCATGAATGCAACGAATGGCAATACGAGACGCATCACATAAAAGCATTCAAGATAAGCACAAGATCACACCAAATAATTATAGGCACCTAGAGTTATTTAACTAAATGTCACACAACCTATTATAGAGATATAGCAAGTACATCAAGCATGGCACACAAGTTAACTTAAGTTTAGCTATTATATGCATTTATCAATCAAGAACTAACTGAACATGTTTAGCCAAACAAGAGTAAGCTAAAGCAATTAACTTAGCACATGCCTAGAATCTTTACAGAAACACAGAAGGTACTTGTTTCAACCATAACTGGAGTTATAGGTATCAAACAAAGGTGATCATAGACTTTCAAAGGTTAACAAGGCTAAAAAACACTAACAAGCAAATCTGCATAAACTAGGACAGAAAACTGACATGAACTTCAAAAGTGCATAACTGGAGTTCTAATCATCCAACAAATATGATTCTTAACTTTATGGAAATCTTATTAAGTTATTTATAACTTTCTTATTATCATATTAAGATGATTCTACAGCTAACAAGGTTAAACAACCCAATGAAGACATCTCTATCCAGATTTGGATAGAACCTGCCATTCCACTTTGAACAGCTATCACAGGAGTTCTAGGCCAGCAAAAGTGGTGCTATTAGACATTTTGGAAATCTTAACAAAAGTACTACAACTCTTCTATTATCACCAATACATTATTCCATGTTTAAATAAGTCAAACAATATAATTATTCAGATCTATTCAGAGGACATGCAAAACCTAATAGCAAACTTCTAAAATCTATAACTGCTAAACCTTCAGGCCTAAAATCATGAAATTTTAGGACAAGCAAGATAAAGAAATTATGTAGAACTTTAGTATTCAACATATCTATATAAAACATCATTTATATCACAAAATCATCACCACACTACTAACTGCTCTAGCAGCCACAACAACAGAGATACAACTATATGCATTTATCATTTATGTTGTTAACAACTAATATTTTGTTGCTATATATGCAGCTCCTAATCATAACCAAGCAATCACATTACTTAGCACCAATTATTAGAAGTATTACATGGCATAAACACATGCAACTATTAACAAACTTTCATCCTCTACTTATACAATGCAATATATATTATTTTTAGTGCTATACAAGAACAACTAGTTTGGGGTTGAGACTCTTATGAGTGGTAGATATTATCCAAACATGGCTACTGCACATATTTCACATGCTCAAGTTTTATAATTTAATTACTATGAAAAAGACAAATCTTAATTATCAATAAACAAGTAAGAACAAGATAAATATGAAATTCAATATTTTCTACAAATGCATGGCCATATTATATGTTATTATGGTAGCACAGCATCATACAAAGGTAGAGGAATAACATTTTCTATTTTTACACCTTCATAAAAATTATAACTTATTTAAAACCATTTATCAAGCACTAAACAAGTTAAATCAATAAATCAATCATACTGCATCCAATGAACCTAAATTTTTTACCACAATAGCCATATAGGATCAGTAGCCTACCATAAAAATGTAACATCATTTGGAGCAACACAACTATAGATATGAATTTATTCCTAGAAAACCCTAATTTACAAAAATAAATAAAAACAATAGAAACTTTCTACTAACACATATCATATTATGACTCTACTGCGTAGATCTTCTCACAAGGATTCCAAAATGTCTTGATTTGCTATTTTACGATTTTTCTATGATTGACTATGATTTTCCAAAGTTTCAGCCGATTAAATGCAATAGAGGAAAAGAAAAAAAAGAAAAACACATTTGCATCAGGAACCCTAAACTTTCCTCAAACTGATCAAGCCCATAATGATAAACTCTTTCTCTATGGCACTTTTGCTTCAGGAACCCTACAAAGAGTTTCTATTTCTATTTTCTTACCTTCTCTTCTTCTTCACGGACACTGAGGAGGGGATCGGGCTCGGTGATGGCTAGGGACTGGTCAGCTTCGGCCAGGACGATGGTCCTCTGGCAATGAGAGGTGGTGGCGGATCACCAGGGCATGCTCACGCACTTACGGTGGGGCACAACCTGGCCAGAGGTGAGCCAAGGTGGCCCGGCCACGTGCGTGCGCGATGCGTAGAGGTGTAGCTCCGGCGGCCGCCGTCTGCAGCGAGGATGAGGCTGTAAAAAGGGCCAGCAGATGCGACTAGATCTAGGGAAGGTAGGGGCAAGGTCAGAGGGATTGGAGAGGGCTCGAAGGAGGGAGCAGCTATGGCTACTGTGGAGCTTGGCTACGGTTGGCCATGGCGCCAGCGCTGAGCTACGAGGGAGGGACAACGAGGTGAGCGACGAGAGCAAGCGAGGGCAAGGCAGAGACGGAGTTGGGAGTGCTTGCTGCCATCCCATGCGCATGAGGGAGAGCGAGCAGCGTAGGAGCACACGATAGAAATGGTGGGTTGCACTCTCACGCATGGAGGACACATGGGCATTTCATCGGACAGCTAGTGGATAACGAAGTGCCCAACTTCAGGTCCCAAAAATGGCATATTCTGAGAAGATTCGGACCTTGGCACCTATAGCAAGTTTGTTGCTCTCCTAATCCTCTTCAAACTTGATTAGGGTGCATAGCCATTAGGGTAGCAGATTAGGATATAAAGTAATCCAAAGTTGACAGTGTCAGTGCAATGATAGCCGTCACAGAAGCTCGCTTTCGAAGGTCAAAACTTAGTCAAACTCAGTCCAACTTCTTTCCAGACCTTCTCCATAGAATTATCCCTAACTTCTATTTTTGGATCAAACCAAATTGCTTAAGGAAAACATGAGAACACGACATGTCAACCATAATGACGTGGGTTAACAACTCCATGACTTAGAATTATTTCCTAGGCTGAAACAACAGTTGATCCAAACTTGTAACCTCTATTTGATAAGCTTAGAGGGTGATTTAGGATTGGGTCTTTGAACAAAGTTTGTTATACACATCTTGCTTTGCAACTTTGCTTAAAGTTCAAACCTCATATCTGAAATAGAAATCATTGTTTCATCTTGGTCAAAGCAGCATATTGATTAAGCTTAAAACTAGCTTTTATCCATTGAAGCATTTTCTTGACACTCGATCAACATGAACCCTTCATAACTTTTGTTCATGAGTTTAGTTAAAGTTGTTTGAGCAAGGTTACAATGTTTGGTTGACACCACATGTTCTCATTTACTGGATAAGGCAATTCAAACAAGGACATAACTTGCCATTTCATGTGACTTCTTGATTCCAAACTTCATGAAACTTTTCCAATTGTCAATGTGGGTGGAAATTGATATGAGGCAATGACAGAAGAACCTTCAACATTACTCAGGTATACATTTGAAAAGGGTTTACCATTAAACACAAGAGTGATGTGTTTGTTCCCAAAAGTTCAAGTTGGGCTCATTCCTATAAATTAACCTCAACACCGTCATCACCATTTCTGAGATAAGGAACTAAAGCTCCTAATTACCAATTAACCTATCATGTTTGAGCTCAAACCCATTGCTTAGCAAGTGGCTAACACCTAGGGTGTTACACTTATCATATCAGGGAAACATGTATTTAGCTTTGGTAGGAATTTTTCACCATTGAGGAACTTCTAGCAAGAGCTTTTATTGTTTTGCAAAACAAAACTCCATATTGTCTCAACTATTCCTCAGACAAGTTAAAATATTTACTCTAATCTTTACCACAACTTATCTCACAAAAACCTATACTTGGTTCTAGCATTTGCATCCCACAACAGCGTTCAACTTAAGATGAACTCTAGTTTCATATGCTCAAATCTTGAGAAGTAAAGGGTTGAATAGCAAGCTTTTGCAAAGTATTATAGAGCAACTATTCATCATTTCCAAAAGGAATTGAACATCAACTTTTTAGAGCAAGAGTGATTAAGGAAGCTTTAATGTTACTCCTCTTATTAGTTTAACATAATCGTCTTTATTGTTGTCATTATTGTCATGCGATTATTATTTTGTATTACTATTATCATTTATATGTATATTATATTTTTTTACATAAGGAACTAATGCAAATAAAGAGAGTGTTTAAATAATTTTATACCTGAGCGGGGGAGGTCCTCCTCCAAGCTTGCCTTTTGCGGAGCTTTGAATCTCTTCTCAGGCGGCTCTTCTTTGAATCTTTATTTATTTATTTACTACTACTACTATGCTAATGCATTACTACTAATCTCATTTTTTATATTATTACGAATTTATTCTAGGTGCTAGTACTTCTAAAATTTAAACATGAGATGCAACTAATAAACTAAACATGTAATGTAAAGTTTGGGAAGGGAAATATTCAGATGTAACCTATACTAAATGCAATGCAGTAAAAGCGTACCTTCCGGTGCCAGCTCATGGCTATTCCTCCTTGCATAGGGGTTCATCTTCCTTGTACTAGAATTCTCCCTCTTTGTTTTCTTCAAAGATGTTCGTTGGATCAGGCGACGATGAGGCAGAGGATGACTCCTTCTTGCCCTATGTCCCTCTTAGTTTTAGCTTATTCTTGTCGAGCTCTTCCTTATCCTCAATTGGCTTTGGCTTTCTTCTTCTTTGGTTGCTTCTTCCTCACCTGTTTCTCATAAAAGATAGGTTTTCTAGAGGTAAAAGCAAATGTTTCTTTCTTTCTAGCCAAATGGAATTGAATTCGTCTAGATGCCACATATATACAAGCATTAGTGGTATTGAGAAAAGGACGGCCAAGGATGAGTGGTGTATCCTTCTCATTCCCCATGTCTAATGTTACAAAATCAGCCGGGACAGAAGCATCTCTAATTCCAACCAAAAGGTCAGTGGCTATACCCTCTACGTGGCGAATAGATTGATCATCTAGTTGCAATATAGATAGAAGTTGCAGCTAAGTCTGTGTAGAACATGTTTTCATTAGTTTCCTTAGACATTATGTTCACACTAGATCCAAGATCACAAATTGCATTTTCAAAAGTATGAGAACCAATAGTGCAAGTAATAACATGACTTCCAGGATCACCTTTCTTAATAGGAACTCCCCAACCATCTGAACCAAAATCATACCTTGATGTGATGACATTGGCGGTCTCCATGAAATCTTTAGGCTTGCCAGGAATTTTTCCTTTCTCAAAAGTTGTGGTAGCAGTGCTAGTTGTGTTAATTGGGTTTCTAGCATTTTATTGAAGCTAAGTTGATTCTTTATAGTAGAAGAAAAATCATCTAATTTAGCATTTATGTTTTCCAACATCTTGTCATTAGCATGGAGTCTCTTATTTATACTATCAGTCATTCAACCTTGACTATAGACAAGATCCCTAAGAAAGGGTAACCATTACGTCGAGTACTCGGGCATTGCAACGAATAATTATTGTAATTATTACTTCCTTGGTTGTTGGAGCACTGATTCCATCCTTGATTTTGAGGACGAAACCTGTTGTCATTATTGATGAAGTTAAGGTCTTCATGGGTCTTGGGGTAGAGATTTGCTAAATGTCTGGTCTCTCTACAAACTTCACAAGTCATATGTTGTCCATGGCTTGTACACTTTCTTGGGCACTCATCTTCTCACAATTTTTTAGTCTCTTTGCGAGCAGATCCATCTTAGCTACAAGCATGTCAGCTTCTTTAAGAGAATGCATACCTCTTTTGTGGGGCTATAGTCATTCATCAGTCCATCCTTGGTTGGAAACTATCTTCTCGATCAATGCCTTGGCATCTGTGACATTAAGTGAAAAGAATGCTCCTCCTACGGCAGCATCTAAATGGCTCCTATCCAATGGAACTAAACCATGCTAGAAGTTCTAGATCAAAAGCCAGTCTTCCATACCGTGGTGTGGGCATACAGTGACATACTCTTGCATTCATTCTTAGGCTTTGGGAATCGACCAATTTAGCTTGCTGTTGAAAGCTGGAGATTTTGGTACGAAGAGCATTGGTCTTACCCATTGGGAAGAACTTCACTAGGAAAGCATTGGAACACTTGTCCCATGTATCTATAGCGTTGCGGTTTGAGCAGAACCATTGTTTCACTTTTCCCAATAGAGAGAATGGAAAAAGATGATGTATGGCCTCTTGGGTCACTCATTAATGGTAAAAGTGCTACAAATCTCTAAGAAATGTTGGAGATGCGCATTAGCATCCTCATGGGCTTTACTACAAAAAGGACTAGCTTGCACCATCATGATCAATGCAGGCTTAAGTTCAAAGTGAGTGTTTGCATTGATGACTATTGGCATTTCATAGCATCACTCTTTTACTAAGTTGTCATCCCTTATAGTGATGCCAAAAATGCGTTGTTCATAATTATTAATGACACTTGTAAATTTAGGAAAAATTATATATTGAAGTATCCACAAGCGCATAGATAATATACCATTATAGCATTTCACCTACCAGGTATCGTTATTTTTATTTTTCCATAGGGAGGAGCGATGGGGTGGCTAGAGATATTGATAAATATGTATACTTATGATAAGATCATTAACTCAACTCTCATGCTATAAAAGGGGTAAGCCAAATGATAAATAAATGATAAGTGTAAGGCATTGATAATAATAATCCAGAGATAGAAATAGATACTCATAAAAGTAGTATGACTAGACAGGAGAATAATTAAGAGAAAAGATTCCTAAGTCATTTCTTAATTACTAAGGCTTTTGTACACTCTACTATATATACTTTCATCTATAGCATAACTAACTCTGTATCTATGTGTAAGGAACATTACTAAGGAAGATCAAGAACAAAGCTTGACTCCCTTCGCAACCGGGTTCTACTTGTTCTACAAACAGGGAGTGGACTACAAAGGACTCAACGAGAGTGTCACACTCGCGATCTACTACATGACCTAGAATGTAGAGTGCATCCACAGATAAATAATATTTAAGCACCACGCTTACATAATGTTGACCACTTAGCTCACTCGAGTACTGAACTAAGCGCTTTGCGATCTTATGCATAAATTCATTATCAATCATGACTATATCAAGCATACTACTAGAGCAAACTAGGAACATAATAAATAGAAACATAGTATTGAAATGGCACAAGGTCAAAATAGAGAGATACAATGGCTTTACCAGCGTCCAGACAGTGAATCCGGAATCCTGAGCAATATCCCAACTCTACTTGAATCTTGCTAGCTAGCCTATACTAGAACTTTTGAGGAATTGGAGATCTATTCTATTCTCTGTAAACACTAATTTCTGATCCTTCTTGACTTAATGATCAGGGTTATCTCAAGGGGGGTGGCAGGGGCTGGTATATATAGGGGGTAGCGTCAGTCCTGAGCCCCGGATCAAACCAACTTGAAAGAATAGAGGAGATGCAAACCCTAAAGCACTGGAGAACCGGCGTAGCGAGGAGGGGCTGCCTTGTGAGCGCCTAGGCCAACCGGCCTGTAGGTGGGGCCAGCCGGTCCCACCTATCTGTCTCCTATGATATGCTTCGGTGGGATGCCTTCTAGTGCCTTCTCGATCTTTCTAGAGTTATTTTCGCCGTGGACGAGCGTGATTAAATCTGACGATTGGATCCACCTTGATGGATTTCTGAATAAACCCTACTAAAAACTCAGATTCACCAAAACTCATGGAATTTGTCAGTTTAAACGCCTAAACCTATATTGGTGATCATATTCTTGTATTTCTATAGGTTTTATTGATGGTTAGTGTTGGATGATAACGACCATCAACAATGACAGTCAGGACCTATAGCTACGTTAGCAGTCGAAGGGGTAGAAAACTCATGGATAGTCCTGTTGGCCATAATCATGCTAGGAAGATGAAAGGTAACTAAAAAATGTAAAAGAAAAAAAGAATTGAAGCTAAAAGCCTAGCTAGTAGAACCTAGCGATAGATTGGTAACACGCACTAGTTGCCTTCCCCGGCAACGGTGCCAGAAATGCTTGTTGATGGTTCTTATGTGTGTATGTAGATAAGGGGATTCTGCAAGCGCATAGAACTATCGTGTAGCACTTCGCTTGGTGAGAACCAAGTGTTAAATTTATATTTAACCAAAGGAAGGTGGATAGGCAAGTCAGCTAACATGGCTATGTACACTACACCACAACACCGTATTACCGTCAGACATCTGACGCTATAAATTATATTTATCGATGGATGATCTGACGCTAAAGATAACTCACGGACCATCTGACGCTAAATCCACATTTAGCGATTCAATGTTTGTCGCTATAGGTATTTGGTTTTTAACGTTTAACTGGTTTGTCACTAATTTCATGTACATCGTCAGTCAGTCTACTGCCAAAACTAAATAGGCCCCACCTAGCTCACGTGCCCACTTCTCGCGTGCCTAGCTCCCACGCAAATTTGGGCCTGGCCCACAAGTCAGAAACCCTAGACCCTTCTGTTGCCCCAAATCCCAAATCCAGGAGAGGTGCCGAACTGAACCTGCCCGCGCCGCCGCCCACTCCCACCAAATCGCGCCCGCCTGGCCCCAAATCTCATGCCCACCACCGCTTAGCTCCCTCCCAAATCCCAGCCTACCTCGTCCCCAATCTACCGCTCGTAATCTCCTACCCACCGCTGCCCTCCCTCCTGAATCCTTGCCTTTCGCTCGCTCGCCTCGCCGTGCCCCCAAGCTCCTGCTCGCCTGCCCCCTCTGTTTGGTCATGCTCTAGCTAGCTTCGAGCAGCATCAGTGGCCTTCGTTGCCATGCGCTCCTAGGCCAGCTCGATCCTTGCTCTCCGCTAGTGTAGCCCCTATGGACAAGATTTGCACCGATCAGAGCTTGCCCTCTGTTCGTTTCCTTTGTGTGTCAAAGTGCAGCACCTCAGATCCCGCCCTGCCCATCCCTGCCCATCGCCCCTTGGAGCAAGCCACGGTGGAGCATGCCGCCCCCTGGAGCATGCAATGATGGAGGACGCGTCCCCAAAGCTGACCGTGCTGCTGCATCACTGCTTCTTTTCCTGGTAAGCAAGTTGTTGGATCGATTGCCTTAACAGTGAGTTCCGTTCTATAGGATCTATTTCGCTGTCCCGAGCACCAAAACTGAGAATTTTTTTCTTGAGTTGTCCATCCATCAGTTTGTTGTGGATTTGTGTGCTCCGGCTGTATCACTATCAGATGTAATCATAATCAGAAGTTTGGGCACCTGATTCAATTTTGTTCATGGTAGTTTAGGCTTCACTATTATGTACTCCGTACTTGATTTTTGGTGCAAATCTACGTTATGACATGAAAATGTATAAAGCAATCCAAGAGGCTAATTGAACTCATGGTATTGGAAGGAGATGACACAAATTTATCAAGCAATTGGTAAGAGTTGGCATTCATCTCATAAGAATCATCTCCTATACCACAATAATATGTTTTGAGGATTGATGCTCTTGTCCAGCTTTTGAATGGGGCCCATGGTTTAATGTTAACATGTAACCAGTTCCCATCTTTTGATGTGAACATCTATCCTTTGCTGCCCCAACTAGTCAATTTGCAGTGGTTGGGATAATTTCTTTTCCTAGCTTTTGCATGTTTCCTTACTGAAACCATTCTGAAAATAATCAGGGGATCTATATACTTGTTCTTACCATAAGCCCGAAACCATTCTTTCTAGTGTTACAAGCAGGCATAATTGATTTATTCTTTCTGATTCATTTCATCTCCCTAGGTGAAATTACTGTGGAGCTGGCCCACTAAACCCAACGAGTTGTAGATCTACTGCATCGACGTCATCCTCTTCTCATTGCTTGCAGCCAATAGATTCAAGTACTATAGGTACACGCTCAGTCTCCACAAAGACTCATGGATACATCATGGATCAATAGTGATGCTAGGCACACAAAGGCATACTTACAAGGGGTCAACAATTTCCTATCTTTTGCATTTAGAAATTTAGCGGTAGGGGACAAGATACTATGCCCTTGCAGAAAGTGTGTTAACTCATTTTGGAGAGACTCAAGTGATATACGAGAGCAGTTGATATGTGATGGGTTTCTAAAAGGGTACACAACTTGGAACTTACATGGGGAAGCTAGTTCCTCTTTTGTAAATACCGACAATGGTGATGGTGTTGATCTTGTGGAAGAGTCTAGTGAAGAGGATGACATATCTTTCATTGCTTAGAGACCTAGCTTGTGGTTTAGATGATAGAGGGGATTTCGAAGACAATAGTTCTATTGAGGTTCCTAAAGAACTAGTTGACCTCCAAAAGTTGGTAGAAGCCAATAGTCAAGAATTATTTCCTAATTGCAAGAAGTACAGTAAACTACATTTCCTGATTAGGCTACTTCACATCAAGCTCCTTGGAGGATGGACTGATAGAAGTTTTGACCTTATACTAGATCTATTTAATGATGTCTTACCTGAGGGTTCAACACTACCCAGAAACTACTATGAAACTAAGAAATTGATTAAGTCCATAGGCCTTGGGTACATTAGGATTCATGCCTGTGACAATAATTGCATTCTATATTGGAAGGAACATGAAAAATCTAAATCATGTCCAAAGTGTGAGGTTTCACGTTGGAAATCAGCTAGGAAGAGTCTAGATGGGAAACATGTGTACAAGGTTCCTAAGAAGGTTCTTCGGTACTTTCCGATAAAGAAAAGGATCCAAAGATTGTTTCTATGTTCTAAAACAGCAAGTCTAACAAGATGGCATGATGATAAGAGAACAAGACATGATGTTCTTAGGCATCCTGCAGATTCTCCTCTATGGAAAGACTTTGATCTTAAACATCCTGAGTTTGCTAAGGATAGCAGAAATATACGTCTTGCATTTGCCACCGATGGTTTTAATCCTTATAGAACCCAAAGTATTAGCTATAGCATTTGGCCTGGTATATGTATTCCCTACAATTTTCCACCATCAATGTGCATGAAGCAATCAAATTTCATAGTCTCTTTGCTAATTCCTAGAAAACATGCTCCTGGTAGTGATATGGATGTTTTTCTCTAGCCACTTGTGGATGATTTGTTAGATATGTTTGTTAAGGGGGTTAGAATTTATGATGCATCGAAGGGTGAGTACTTCTAATTACGGGCAGTAGTGTTGTGGACTATTATAGATTTCCCAGGTCTAGGCTATGCATCTGGTTGTGTCACTGCTGGTGAAGCGGCATGTCCTGATTGCCACTCATATACTTGTTCACATAGACTTGGTAATGGCAGCAAGACTTGCTATATGGGTCATCACAGGTTTTTGGATGAAAATCACCCATTTAGGTTTGATGTAGATAAGTTTGGTACTGAATTTAGGCAGGCACCTACTCCACTCTCTAGGGAGGAAGTGTTGGAGTGTACTAAAGATATTGTTATAGGTTTTGGCAAGGATCCATATGGAAAGAAACCACCAAGGAAGAAACACAAGGAAGGGGAGCCATTAGTCATTTTTAAAAGGAGGTCTATTTGGTTTAAACTTCCCTATTGGAAAGAACTGATGCTGCGACATAATTTTGATGTCATGCACATCGGGAAAAATGTGTATGAGAACTTTGTTAATACATTCTTGGGAACCGATGGGAAATCTAAGGATAATCTGAATTCTCGCTTAGACCTTCAAACTTTAGGTAGTAGAAGTGATCTCCACCCTGTTGATGTTGAAGACCAATTTTATTTACCACCTGCACCATATACAATGAGTCCTGATGAGAAAAAAATATTTTGTGAAGTACTGAAAGGGGTAAAGTTTCCTGCTGGTTATGCATCTAATATACGTCACAATGTTCATGTCAATGAGAGAAAGGTGTTTGGCCTTAACAGTCATGAATGCCACATCGTTCTACAACACTTACTTTTGCTTGCTGTGAGGAAAGTATTGCTAGAAGTAGTTAGTGCTGCAGTGATTCGTGTTAGTCATTTCTTCAAGAAAATTTGTGCTTCTATTTTTTGCAATAGTGATATGGATAGTCTAGAGGCTGAAATAGCTGAAACCTTAAGCCTTCTAGAGACTATATTCCTGCCCACCTTTTTTGACATTATGGTACATCTGATGGTCCATCTTCCTGCACAAGCAAGACTGGCTGGTCCAGTACATTTCCATAGCATGTGGCTTGTTGAGAGGTAATTTTTGTGAGTGTATTGCACCATACGTATAAAAAATACATACTATTTTACAACATAATGAGCCTATTATATTTGTATAGGTTTTTGATGAGATTGAAAGGTGATGTTCGTACAAAAAGCCATCCAGAGGGATCAATTATGGAGGGTTCTATGTTTTATGAGAGCCTTACACTATGTGGACACTATTTACACAGCCAAGCACTTAGAAATGTTGAAGAACTGCAAGCTAAAAATTCCACAACCCCTTTCTTTGATAGCATTGGTCGGGTTTAGCTGGGAAGTGCACAGTGAGTTTAGACCACAAGACTTGGCTGCAAGCACATAGATATGTTTTGTTCAACTATGCAAATATAGGGCCTTACTTGGAGTAAGTAATCTGTTTCACTTCACACCATATGTTTAGATTCTCTTGCAATGGTAAGATGATAAAATTGACCTTTGCAGAAAGTATGCTCACTATCTATCTTCAATTGGTGTTTGAAACCAACGAGCTATCAACCGAATGCAGCACGAACAATTCCATGAGTGGTTTAGGTCACATGTAAGTAGGAAGAGAACTTAACACATGTTATCTAAGTTGAACTTCTCATTTACCTTAATAATATTTCTTACTAATCATAGGTGGAAGAAATATGTGAGGAAGTACCAGATGAGATACAAATCTTAGCCAAGGTGCCAATTATGAGTGCACAAAAATATAGTAGCTACACAATAAATGGATTTGATTTTCACACTGAGTCCTATGATGTGGGTAGGTCTATCCAAAATAGTGGCGTCGCTCTAGTTGCAGAGTCCACATGCTTTCAGAGGGTGATAATGATAATGTCATAATAGGAAACAAGACTTATTATGGCATTATAAAGGAGATTGTTGAATTGAACTATAACCACAAAGGAAATGTTGTTCTTTTCAAGTGTGATTGGGTTGACAACCGTGTGCGGGCAAATGGGTTAAAACCAATCAGTTCGGGGTCACCACTGTCAACTTTAAACATTTATTCAATACTGGTGAAAAAGTATCAGATGAACCTTTCATACTAGCATCACAAGCCACGAAAGTCTTCTATGTTCCTGAACATGCTGGTTCTGAGTGGGTTTCTGTTCATCAGTCCAAACCAAGAGACTTCTATGATATGGATAATTTGGAGAGTGAGAACCTAGTTAATGGCAATGGACTAGTTCTGGCACTGCCTGATCTAAATGCCAAGGTGACTGTGGATGTTATTAATGAGGTTGCCCCCACTATTAGGACAGACATAGATGGTATAATTGTTGAGCCTAAAAAGTAAGTGTTATTTATGCAGTATGTGATTGCCTCATTGAAAATTTTGTTCCCTTCAGTTTGTATTACTTCTTATACAAGGAAAAGATTGATAATTCCTTTGTACCTTTTTAGGAGAAAAAATGTCAAGCGCAAGAGGAAGATGTAATGAAGATAATGGCATGACTGAGTATGAGAGGCAGAAATGGGAACAAGTTGCAAGAAACTAGGAGAAGATGGATTCCCTTCGTCTTCGTAAGCTGAGTGCCGCACTCCAGCCTATCCAACCAAATAAAAGAACAAAGGTTAGCCTTGTACAATAGTGCTGGAACATTTCTAAACTAGAACAAATACTTATGGGTTGCTCGGAGTTGCTTCCTTACTATGTTAGGTAAACTTCTGCATAAAAAATTAATAATCTTTAGATGGCACTTGGATACTGCACTTTACTACTACCTCAGATACTAGCACTTGGATTAAACTGATCTTTTTAAAATAAAGGATAGTGATTTCTAAACTAGTACAAATACTAATTGGCATTGTCATGTGCATTTTCCTATAGACAACTCATAACACAAGTGATGCATCCATTGAACATCATAATTTGCGACCAAGACCACAAAGAAATAATGTTGAGACTGCAAATGAGCAGATTATTGATGATCCTGATTATGAAGTAGTCGGAGAGTTCTTATGTGACAATGAAGGTATTGTATTTCTGAAATTTTCTGAGAACATTTTTTGCAATTTCTGGCTACAATTTCTGAGAACATATGCTGATATTTTCTAAAAATACTCACATTTACGTTTTCATCTGTATAGATTTGCACAGTGGTACTCAAAAGAGGAATGGAAGGAAAATCACAACAATGAATGACATATTCTCAAGGACAGCTGACATGCCTAAAATCAAAATAATAGTCAATGAATATGGACAGCCTATAGGAGAAAATTATAGGAAGTTTGCTAGTGCCATTGGTTGTCAAGTGAGAAAGATATTACCAGTTTGATTTAATGATTGGAGGTCTGTTCCCCTTTGAAAGAAGCTTCAAGTTTGGGATGACTTGCAGGTATAGCGTTGTCTGCCCTTGTGCAAGTTATCCAATTCATAGCAGCTAGTATAATCTGTGCATCAATAGCAACTTAGTGCAATCTATACATAATCAGTACATCAATAATCAGCTTTTTTTTGTAGCAATCTAATACCCACATAGCAATTAATATTAGCTTAGTACAATTTGTACATGATCTGATGGCTCCTTTTCAATGGAAAATTAGGCGTTCTATGATGTGGATAAGGCTGTCAAGAAATGGTTTATGGATACGTCTACAAGGAAGTGGAAGGACTACAAGGCAAACTTAAAAGAGAAGTTTTTTGATGAAACATTAATAGATGAACAAATGAAGGAAAGACTTAAAAATATATTAAATGATGATGACATCAATGATCTTATTAAATTTTGGAGGTCTCCTGAATGTCAAGTAAGGAACAGTTCATATGAATCTCTCTTTTCCATTACTTGCCTATGAATGTGCAAATCGCAATGATTTCTACCATAGGCTCGCACTAAAAGAGGAAACGCAAATCGTGCGAAGTTGAGGGTTCATCATACATCTGGAAGCATAAGCCATGCTTGCTGTAGTTATAATCTGGTACAAAATCCTATCATGTTACTCATCCTATAAATTATTTTGGGGCATTTTTATTGGTACATAGTTATAAACTTGTAGGGTAAAGCACTTGGACGACCCCCTCGAAGAGATGAAGTGTACATCAATACACATACAAGAAAAAATGGAGTACCTTTAAGGGAGGCAGCAGGAACGATTGTAAGTTTTCCCCAAATAAAGAAACATGGATCTGTTGTATACACTTTACTTATTCATATTTTGTAGGATGAGATTAAAGCCACTGTTGAAGCTCAACTAGAGTTGAAGGATAGAACAATTCAAGAAGGTGATGCGTATGCTGCTGTTTGTGGAGGAAAGGAGCCAAGAGGACGTGTTCGTGTTTTGGGTCTAGGACCAACTCCCCAAGAGATTGGTACCCTAGGGCTCAAAGCACTCATGTCAACAAGGATACAAATGGAAATTTTTGCTCAACAGAAAGCTGAAAGTAAGAACAGAACTCTTGAGCAATGCATTGTGGAATTGGAAGAGGAAAGGATGGCACAAGGAAGGACAAATGTTGAAGTCCTATCACAGCATGGCTCTAATTCACAATAGTATGTGGTAAAGAACTTGAACTAAATTATCTCTTTACATGTCGTAATTTGCACATACATTTCTCTGGTAGCAGCCAATGAATACTATTGTTCTGATTCTTGTGTAGAGTTCGACACCTGAAAGACCTATCGACGAGGCACATAATGCTCTTCGGTGTGAAGACTATGATAATTATGTAGAGGATGAAGACTATGATGACTATGGTGAGGAGGATGAGAACTTGCTCCCCTGTAGGCATGCTGCAGCCTGATCAGCTATGAACATTACAACAACAACAAATGTTCGCCCTTGCTTTGCAAATGATACACATGTAATCTTCCTATGCCCTTGCAAAGTATTTGTTTGTGATTTTAAAAATGTTCCCTGCATTACAATTCTCATGAGTGCATCATTTATTTTAGGTTGAAATGGAAGAGACCTTGCCCCCCTCTAGGCCTGCTATTGCCTGATCAGCTATGAATGGAATCTTGCACCAACAAGTGATATCCACCCTTACTTTGCAAATGATACACATGTAATCTTGCCTTTTTGCTACAATGTTTGTCTTTGCGATTTCAAAAATGTTCCATGCTTTATAGTTCTCATGAGTGCATCATTTATTTCATGTTGAAATGGAAGAGAGCTTGCTGCCCCCTAGGCCTATTGTAGCCCGTTCAGTTATTAACATGTCTACTACACCAACAAATGATATCCTCCCTTGCTTTACAAATGATACACATGTAATCTTGCAATGCTATAGCAATGTTTCTCTGTGATTTTAAATGTTCCTTGTTTTACAGCTCTCATTAGTGTATCTTTACTTTAGGTTGAAACTGATGAGAGCTTGCTCCCCCATAGACACGATGTAGCCCATTCACCTATAAACAAGACAACTACAGCAACAAATGATGGCCATCGCTTTCATGATAACCTTGTAATCTTCCTGTCTTCATACATTCTTTTGTGGTTTCATATACTGTTCCTTCCTTTAAAATTCTTATGGGCGCATCATTTATTTTAGGTTGGAAAGGATGTGATATTATTTGCTATATTGAGATCTGAGTTAGCTGTGGCTAGGGGAACAGTCATTTCAACTAATCCAAACACCATGGTAGGAGGCCAGCCTCTTGGGAATGAATATTGTGAAGTAGTTGTCAATGTTGTGATGAGAAGGGATGCTATGCTGCCTCAGACTTATGGCGAGATGCAGACTATGGCTAGTGCTCTCAAGATGAGCATTGCATGGCCATACAATAAAGTAATAAACTAGACTTGACATAATTTTCATTTTGTTTTGATCTGTGATGCATGACCAATGTCCTAATTAAACCTATCTGTGATAGATAAAAGAATGCAAGAAGGCATCTAGTACACCTCTCAAGGGCACTGCAGGTATGTCCCTAAATTAGAGGTTGACAAAGTGAATAGAGGCTGCAAGTGAACAGAAAATAACAGCACAATTACATATGCAAGTACAAGCTAGTAGTACAGCTGGGTGGTGAGTAGGTTTTAGTTAGTGCATGAGATCGTCTTACATGGATGGACAGAGTACTAGAGTAATAACCAACTGGTTGCCATGGCAAATAGAATAAGGAATTTAAATGTCGCCAGTAGCTAGCAATAATTATAATGGGTCACTTGGCGCTGTCATTTTAAATTATTATATGAACTTGACAATTAGTTCATATTTTATTTTTCAGTTCAAATCTGCAATGTCAATTTGATTAACTAAATGGTTCGGACACTTTATAGCCCCACCAGGAACTGTCTTAGGTCTAGTTAGTTCTAGAGTTTCATACTTTACAGCCCCACCATAGAAATTATTATATGAACCTTGAGGATAATGGCATGGGTACTCCACTGCGAGCCATTCTGTGCAACATGGTCCTATGGACAAACAAATATGTAATATAGATAGTATCATAGTAAACCATATAGGGGGAAAGGAGATCCAAATTATTGAAGCAGCACAGCAACAACCTATCAACAATGCACTTAGAGCATCATCCCAACCAATGGTTGGTTCTCCTTGATAATTAGTCCACTTGGAAGTAAGACAAGGTTTAGAATTTTGTGAGCCTTGCAGTAGTTTAGTAAATGTCAATGGAGATGTTGACCACAGAATGGCAGAAATTATCAATCACTTAACAAGTGCAAACCCTACCACTGACTAGTCATTTTCCAATTAAATGTCATTATAGGGTATTAAGAAGCTAAAATACTCCAGTTTCCGAAAACATGAAAATTGATTAGTTTATACTTAATGAAAGTGGACGCAAAATGTTGCAAGCAACATATGATGGAATGATCATGATAACACTTTTAGCCTTCACCGAAACAACCCCTTCTGGCATTTCATACTCCAAAACATATCCCTTGCCATCTGATTTGTAATGCTCGTGAGTCTACCAGTACTGAATCTAGCTGAATGGGGGAGATGATATAGCATAGACAAATAAGGAACATAAAATGTATCAACACCATTTTAAGTAATGGTAAACATTAGCAAGATTTGGCCATGCAAAATAATGTTTTCTTTCCATGTAAATCAATGGTTCGTATAATAACAAGCCTATCACATTAACATACAATATCTCTTATCACATTAACAGAATACAACGTTGTATATTTTCTCTGCTATGAGTACCATTCAGAAACTAAGCTTCCATGCATAGAGACCACCCATGTATTGAGAAAAACTATCTGACACTACAAAATCCTAACCATGTGGTTAGTGTTACAAATCAAAAATCACACCAATGTTGAATTAAAGAATGGGCTGGAAGTGTAAGAGGCTGGGAAAACACTAATGTGAAGGGGATGCTGCCCAAGCACTGGCCTGGGTGGCTCCAAAACTGGCTCATCAATGTTAAACGCTCTGATGCTGCCCAAGCACTGGCCTAGGTGGCTCCAAAACTGGCTAATATGAAGGGGATGCAGTGCAAATGCAAGCTGAGGGAATGAGGTTTCAGAGTGCAGTAAAGCCTCTTTACCTGTGCTTACCCAACTACCCACATATAAACCACCAGAATCCTATCCGTCCTAGGTCTGCAGCGAATCAGGCAGAGTAAAGCTAGAATTCAAGGCGCCCCTCAGCTTGGTTGGCAAAGTAGGCCAATGCCCAATCGACAGGCATAGCGATGTGCCTAACAACAAGACAGGCTATATAGTACGCTACAGTAAGATATCGATACAAGTTCTCCAACATATACTCCATTTTTATCAGTCTATTTATTACTTCAGCTTTTATCGGACTTTCATCAAAAACAAAGAAATGAAGCGTCAAGCAGATACGTAAAGGATGTGCTGTTTCAAGAGAGAAAGATCAAGTAAAATTTGAAGCCTTCATACAAATGAAGTGCACACAATGTATTTCCTATACAGTGTGATATGCCCTATCCCCCCCCACACACACATCAAAATGAAACACCAACTATAACCAGGCTCCACCACAAGTTCTTAAGTGCAAGCTGCTGATGTCCAATCTGCTTAAAAATAAATGGAAATCACTTTCATGAGAGCCAATTAGATTTCCATCTCATATAGTTTATAAAAATTGCTAAATTGGAGTTACACTACTACTGGAACTTGGAAGCAGTAAATTCTTTCAAGATTGAACAATGTTGCCTGTTACGAAAAGGAAAGTCTTACTTCACTTGCTGGTCTCGATAGGGAAGTTAGTGCAATTTTGTTCCTTGAAATTGATACCACGTCCTGACCCACACAAAGAAGTTGGAAATGCCATCTGAATGACTTCTGAAAATGTTTGACTATGTTGCCAAATTCCTATCACATTTTCCCACAAAAAAAATATATGAAGATGCAAGCTGATATTTGTTCCGGGCTTGGTTACTCTCTAGTGCACCTCGTCGACTACCCCATCACCACCTTTGTCTCCCTTTGGAGTAAGGTAGATGGGCCCTTCTATGCTGAACCTGATTAGAGAAAGGAGTAAAAACAACGAAGGGCATAACATTGAGTCCATAGAGAAGGTTGGAAGGGAGAGAACCATACTTTAGGCCAAATACTATGAAACCATTTGCCTTGATTTTTACTATCCTAGCTTCAGTGTTAGTTGGCCTGCACGGTAAAGAGTTAGGCAGTCAGAAAATAATGTACACAATCCTTAAGGCTTGAATAGACTTGATGTCGTTACTTTTTGCCACCATCCTTGTCACATTTCAATATTATCTACTTCTAAACTACCACACACTTATGTCATCTACAATCAAGATATGTACCTTGTCTTGAAATATATGTGGGTGTGAAGTTCCACTGATGCTCTGCTTGCCATCTAGGCATTTCGATGTCTGTAATTCAGGTCTGGCACAATAACAGTATCAGTAAAAAATGGTGACACTTATAAAATAAATGCTCAAGTACTAGATTTGATTTCTCATTTCTTACTATCAGTGATTCCTACAAGTTGTGGACCATCCTGAAAGATTGGTGGGAGCTTTGCAATACCTAGAGCTGCAGCTAGCAGTCTATGAACAACAACATCTGCAACAAAAGGGTGTAGAATCAGGATCATCCTCACAATTTAATATGTGCTGCAATACTTTTACAGGCTACATTTCTTTCAAAAACTTCTATAGGCTGCCTAGGACTGCATGATCAACTACATTGCTTGTGTTTGGTCACATATTGTTTATGTTAGTTACAACCAACAGTTGTAGGTATATATGGTAACTAATCTAAACAACTTTTGTTCTTCCTTGATAACATTGGAAGATTAGGTCAACATAGATGGTAACTTTGCTATCTGGTTTTGGTGCATGAAAATAGGCCCTGCCATTGCCATTGGAGTTAATTATCTCACTGTTTTTAGCTGCACAGTACCATAAGGATATGTTTTTTAGAAGTCCGATATTGTTGACAAAATTGGTTGCTTGGTGACCGTTTGATGACGCAATCATGCAAACACCTAATTGGCATCAGGGCAAAATTTTTGGGAGGACTAGTAACTGGAATTTGGTCTCTTATACCTTGATGTCCACATTGTTACTTTTGTAATCATAACATTCAACATATATTTCTTACTTATATGTTATTTGCTAGTAATTTTATTTGTCATCTAGTTAAAATTGCCATATACCATGCTCAATGCAGCCTAATTGCATGGTTGTTATATTTTTCAGGAAGTGTTGGGTAGTCTTTGGCTTGAGTTTCTAGAAAATGGTTCTGCACATAACCTGGTGTAGGCTCTAGTGTTGGCAATCCATTGCTTTTGGTTTTTGAGTTCCTAGAAATGATTATGTGCACAAACCTTAGTATGTCAAACACAAACTATTAGTATTGCTTGTTGGGTGTGCATTCATGTGATCTTTTGGTGGCTGACCTTGTTGGAAGATGTACTGTGCAAGACAAGATTGTATGTTATATATGTATTGATCTCCATGTGATAGTATGTGTTTTTATATCTTTATGTGATGGACCTTAAGCTTGAATCTGGGTATGATATGTATTGTGCAAGACAAGATCAGCTGGTGGCGTGTCTGGTTCATTACTGCAAGCTCAAGTCAGGAGCCAGCCACTTCTGGGATCAACACAGGTTGATAGTTTATATTTAGATATTATATCCTTCTATTGTTAATATCCATAATTGATGGGGGAAGTTTCTATCAGGATATGAAGGCAGAAACAATGTAGCTTTGAACCTGAGAGCTGCAGGTGCAGAGGGATCACTATTTGGAGCATCAGGTGTCTAACATCAAACTCTCTTGTTATTTGATGCTTCTGTTTAGTACAGTCACTTGTTTTTTCACAACTAAAGCCCTTCTGAATGTAGAATTCAAAATAAAAATATAACCTTGGGATATTCTTCAGTCTGCATGTCTAATGGAGATTTTAAGGGCTGCACTATTTTTTTTTCTCGAACAACGCAAGGGCTGCACTATTATGTTTGTAACATACTTTTCCATCTTCGTTTTCATGCTTGGTAGGCTCTAATCAGGCAGGGAACAATTTGACCTTGAAAGGGTGGCCTCTCATAGTTAGTTCTTCACCTTTTCTAGGCTTCCAGTCACTTGCATTCTAAGTTATAATTGGAAGCAAGTTTGCCTGTTACACATTCTTGTGCTCTTATGACACGTGTCCTTTTGATCATAAATATTCAGGGTTTAGAACATCTTCGATCCGGATGATGTATTGTGCAAGATTGTATGTTATATATGTATTGATCTCCATGTGATGTATGTGTTTTTATATCTTTTTGTGATGGACCTTAAGCTTGAATCTGGGTATGATATGTGCTATGTATTTTCTCATTGTATTTATTTTTTTATATATTTATATTGTCATGTAGAACAATCTGTCGCTATAAATACATGGATTGTTGGATGATCTGTTGGTATATATCTTGTAACAGAGCATCTATCACCAAAAAGTAGCAATGGACTATCTGTCGCTAAAAAAATTTAGGCCAACTGGACTATCTGACGCTAAAAGTATTGTCTGACGCTAAAGATTTTTAGCGACAGGACTTACAGCATCTGCAGAAGTCTATCGCTATAACTTTTAGCATCAAATTGTCTGTCGCTATAGCCGCTTTTAGCGTCAGACCATCCATTGCTAATCTTGGTGTTGTGGGGTAGTGGTAAACTAGGTAGGTAGGTTTAGCAACACGGGGTTGATGGATGAGGAATGGAAAAGAAAAAATAAAAAGGTTGATCACACAAACATGGTAGCTAGAAGTGTAGTGTAGCTAAGTGTAAGAGATAGAGCTATTAATCTTAAGCAACAAAGGTAAATTAATGATAGTGAGAATGTCCTTAGTATGAGGGGCGTACTTGCCTTGAATTCAATCAGGCATGAAGCACAATGAGCCCTACGTTTTAATAACTAGACTCAACGTGGTGGAATACAGAGGAACGATAGGGCTGTCACCACCTACCAACTACCACAATCTATCTGAGGATCTAGCCATATCTACAGGCAAGATATAGCCTAAGCTCCACGCTTAATCTATAAACTCAATGTTTCTATCCGAGCTCCGGTGAAATAAGATTGAAACACCCTAACCAGATGGTAGAAGAAGTGCTAACGATGAACAAACTAAACACTAAGTTAACTATGATGCTAGTGCCAAAGAACAAGCACCTAGGCTCATTAATGATAAACAAAAGCAAGACAGGACTTGAGCTAAGCAAAGCTATATTACTGAATAAAGTACTTGACAAAGTAAAGTACTAAATAAAGTAAATGCTAAAAGAAAGATTACATAGGAGCTATACCAGACCTAGAAGACTCTTTTGGACTCTGAGGCGAGCTCCACTATACTCTATCACTACTAACTAGCTACTACTTCTAAAAGCTACTACTCTAGAGAGCTTATAGAGGGCTTGGAGTGCTTTGTATGCTTGAGTGATTATCTCCACCGAGCACCACAACCCCTTTTATAGAGTGTAGAGGGTATGGGGGTACCTGTAGGCGAAGGTGAGGTAGTGGAGAGGCAGGGGGCCTATCGACGCCGAAAATTCAACGCCGAGAACACAGTGATCAATGCCGGTGAGAGGCCCACTTGGAGTAGAGCCTGAGCTTTCTCTCTAGGCTTAGGGAGGACACCACCGCACCAGATGATCATGACCTCGAGGGCATGCCATTCAATTTGACCTGCAATTGACAAGGGAGCAAGATTGATCAGTAACTTAAGGTGGAACATGTTGGTCGTTTGTCCAGATAGTTCCAAATGTACGACCAAATGGCCAGTAAGACAAGGCTATTGACTAGAGAGTCAATATCCAACATGTTCATGATGTATGATAAGTAAAACAAGAATATCGGTAATCATCAGTTACTCAATTACATAGATCTAACCTACCGATTATCATGAAAGCATGCAAAAGATGTAAAAAGATAGACGTGAATGCATATGATTTGATTGAGAAACATACTAGCTTTTAACAAGGACAAAAACAAGTAAAGAGCATGTAGATAGCCAATATATATTCTCAATGGATGGGCTATCGGCTAAATAGCTAATTCCAGCGAAAGAAGGGTTATAGCATGCATCCACTCAACTAGTAGATGTGTATAAGCTCGTACACCTATCATATCAAATCTACTATCTTTATCAGTGGGGGTTAGACCTAACCGATGCAGCCGTAATAAGGATAACAAATTAAACCTTCAAAGCATATAGATCTATAAACGCTTAACGAGATCATGGGAACACACTATGATCATGAAAGCTCAAGCGATCGGCTAAATAGCCGATGCAGACATAGAATGCATCCAAAGACAATGCTTGGCCATAAGCAAGGCTTACTACCTAACGATTTCCAGTCTAAGGTTCTAGCAGTGGGGTCAGACCTAACCAATGTAGCCATAAAAGCACTTCTAGATTGGTTCTCATCAACTAGCAAGCCTTACCTAGGGCTAAACATGCCTTGATCACATGCTATCTTTGATCAAGATCAAATTAGAATGGCTAGACTAGCAAGAACCATCATCAGAGCAGGATGTAAACAATGTGGTGCGATGAGATGACAATTCGAAAAAGATACAAAACTGATCTATCTCAATCTTAACCGGGCAAGGGGTTCGAATCAAAATTTATACTATATCAGACTTAACCGAGGGTAGCCGTGTAGATTTTGACAAGAACCAAGGATAACTATCAGCAATTGCAAGAGATCAGACTTAACCAAGGGCAGCCTTACAATTAACAGATGATAACTAACTTATACAAAACTTGCAAGAGGTCAGACCTAACCAATGCAGCCTTATAAATAAGGTATTAGTCATGACAGATACTCATAGACAAACCGGAGGTTAGACCTAACCGATGCAGCCCTGCTCACCGAAGAACTCATCGAAATCTACTCTACTCCTACTCCTAAGGTGTTGCATAAGCCGAAAAGCAAAGGTACTAGATTGTGTTGATCGTTGTAGATGTCCATTACAATAGCCGGGGTTTAATATTTATACCCAAGGCTTGACTACGAGTCCTAGTCGAACAAGACTGGTTACAAAACTTGGTAAGAAAAACAAAACTTTCTAATTTAAGATAACTTGGACTTCAATCTTTCCTTTCTGTGGAGTTCGACGTGTCTTCTCGCTCCAGTGCCTTGCTGGTTCTGTCGACAAGGCTCATTCCCTTGAATGACGACGTTGTCTTCATTTTGACGGTAATTTGGTCAGTCGATCACTGTTGAATATCTCGGCCTTTCCTCAACAAATACTGACCTTGAGGTCTTCCCATCTTGAACCAAAATTCAGTGTCAACACATGCCCCCCAATTTTGGGATAAAAATGATTTTATTCCAAAATTCTCCTTTACGACCGTTGCACGTGTTGCGCATTCCCACCGAAACCTCTGCCTTGTTTTCCGATTCTGGGTGAGAACTTCCACTATATTCTCAATATTGCCCCTATCTCCATCACTCCCATTTTGCTTTGCTCGTTGGCCGTCGCAACCTTTCCAAATGCCAAACCCTAGCAAATCTAGGATTCCAATCTCAGCACAGCACCCCTGCAATTTCTTGGATCCTCAGAGGTGACGATTCAACTAGGCAATGCATCATCAACACTTTGCTCAGAGACCCGAATCCACTTCTTTGGCTTGATGGTGACCATCGACTTCATCCCAGAGGTATGACCCAGAGGCCCCCTTTGTCGATTCTTCACCTTTATTTGTCCTTTGGCTCATAGATCCGCTCTTTCTGGTCTAGGATCTCGAGAATGCTTACTTTTGGGCCCGATGGGTGATCCATATTCGACCAAGCTTATCAATTTAGAAATAGATAGGCTTTCGTTCAAGCAATCTGCCATGAGTCCTTTAGTATGGAATAAGACCTTTAGGGCGTGGCCACTCCCGTTAAACGGGTGGAGAGATTGTTACCTCAGAGTAGCCAAAACTCATCAGACCAAATTGGTGGATTATGATTTGGACCACTACATATCTCTTTCTCTATCTAACATAAAGAAGAATGAACCTGAGATCAACGTCATATTTTTGGTCCAATACCTTCAATGGCTTCATATTTGGTCATGGGCCAATGACAGTCACCTTGGCCGATATCTACATGTTAACCAGCCTTAGGATTATAGGGTCTCTTCAACCCTATGACCTTGTTGGAGTTCTAGAGCATAAAGTTCAAAGTGTCAGGTCCGGTGGGTGGGGAGGCTACATCGCTGTGCATAAGCGGACTCAGAACAAGAGTGCTGATCCTAAAGAACATGCGACCTTCTTGAATATGTGGTTAGAGAAGTGTCTTTTCTACAGATCTTCATGCAACCCAAATGCCAATTACTAGTATTTGGCAGAACGACTATCTTGTGGTGCTGATATCCCTTTAGGTAAGTGCCTACTTGGATCCTTGTACCACCTGATGCACCAAGTGTCTTCAAAGCTGATGATGAATGAGCCAATTGGTACAATCAGTGGACCATGGTGGCTCTTGCAGTTGTTGATGAACCTGCACATGCATAAGGTCATAGTGAATGACCTTCAAACTCTAAAATTTCCCTCTCTGAACTACTCAGAAGCCCAAGAAGGGGATCTGGATGAAGAGGATAGGTCTCACCGATGTCTGTCTTTTGGCTGAGGCTACATCGGCTATCTCAATCAATTGGAGCACCGGTCAGTTCTTCAGATTTTTCTACAAGGGGCTTCTAGATGAGGTTCTAACTTGGTTCGTCTATCCAGAGATTATCGAATTTGAACTCCTAATCTCCTTTAGATTCAAAACTGCCTGTTCGAACAAAACACGACTGCAATTTTCTAGTGCATAGTCAAACCAGGGTTGCTCCTAGTGGAATTTAGGTATGGTTAAGAGAAACCGCCCATGTCCTATGAATTCTACAATCCTTCTATTGCCGCTTGCCAACTTGGCTTTGGACAGTTCCCTTCTTTGAAGTCAAACTAAGGCCAAGAGAAGCCATCAATCAACCATGGGAATTCTGGAGAATTTGGCAATTTGAGGATGCTCTGGCTTCCATCAATGCTGAAGGAATGAAGTGTGACCCCTTTTCTTCTAATTTATTTGATGCCTGGTGGCAAGAATGGGCTCAACACCTATTTTGTAATTTAGTTATGCCCTTTTGTCAATCACTAGATCCTAGTTTCCAACCTAAAACTGATCCGCCCATGACTTTCCCAACTGGTCCGACATTATTCTTATTATCATACTATTTGTAGGACTTGGATTCTACTCCCCCTACAAATAGTAGGAGCGGTCGGCTGATTGAGTATGCCGGTTGGTGTCCAAACCAGAGAATGGGATGCCAAGCGCCTACTCTAAAGGCTATCTTAAAAACTTAGGCTATTTCTGTGATCATGCAGCCTTCTATGTCGTAGAAATGCAAAGCTCCAAAGGGCCACATGGTTACGATGCAGAAGCATTCACATAGAAACCCTAGATCTTCATTGTCTTCCAAAGTGAGTGTCTTAGCCTATCCATAGCGCATATTGCTAAACCCATTTGTCCCAATCATCCTTCTAGTATCAATTCACAATTCCACCAATTCAGGCTTCTAGGATGATGGGGACGGGTGGCTTGTCGGCCACTGCTGAGACTGATAGCCAACGAGTAGTGCCTATTGTCTTTTGCTAATGTCGCCACTGGAGTAAGTTCCTTTGTCACTAAGAAATCTTGATCCTCCCAAAGCTAACCAATTGAGCGCTGATGATGGAGCCACAGAGTAGATCCCAACAACTTTGTCAAAAGGAGGGACAGAGGTACTCTCTAGAATCACTCTTTGCTTGCGTTAGGTTCAAATAATTAAGAGTAAAGTCTAGGCCATGAATAGAGCTCTTTAGGAATGTCGACTACTCAGGTAAAATAATTTTTAGCTATTACTTAGTCTTTTCTTCATCAATCTTGTTAATCACGTCCCCTTTAGTCGATTGGAGACTAGGAGGGGGACGATGCAAGGAATGCTGATATAGGCACCACTAACTCCTCTGGCGAGGGGGTTTGTGATGACCATCAAGAGGTCAATAGTAAGTTTCTTAGTCCATTTCTATTTGCAATTCTTTGGTTCTGAGCTCTTTCTCCTATTCAAACGTGAACCTTGAGTCAGGGCTGACCCCTGATGTTACGATTGATCAAGAATATAGTTGGTCACCCGGTGACAGGAAATCTAAAGATATTCCATACGCTCGACCCGCTGGCGGTGAATATCGACACACTACATCCTTCTTCTACCTGAATCTCCAACTTGTATTAAAACCAATTCTTGGCCTAGGCAGGATCTAAGAAGCCGATTGAGGAACCTATTAAAGGTGTGGACACATCGTCGGACATCCCTCGATCCCCAGTGAAAGAGGTGTGAATCACTTTATAGTGGTCTAGGGATCAGGTGCTTTGTTGCTCTTGAACCTGACTATTTCTTTGTAGGCGTGAGGTTCACCTTCTCTGAACGTCTTCCCCTTTGACATCAAAGATTATATTGAAGAGGGGGAAATAAGTCATTCTACTCTTGACACTCATCAAGAAGAACACATCTTGTCGGCTGCAACCAAAGATCGGCTACGATTGATGCTTCCCCATTTGGAAAGAGACATAGCCAATCTTGTCTGCTGTGCGAGGCCACTTCTGGACATGTTTCTGGCCATCAAAGGAGAGTTGAATCAAGACCTTCTCACTGTTCTAACTCCTATCGCCTTTATTGAGGGTCAAGCTCCCAAAGTAATTCAAGCCAAGCAAAGACTAGTTGACCACGAAGTTCAAAGCACCTTGGTTGTTTGAGAGTAATCAACCAAATAGGAGATGCTCTATTTGAAGGACCTGATCGATGGCTCAAAGAATGCTCTCTCTAAGTCTCAAAAGAAAATCAAATCTTTGATGATTGAATGAGAGCAGCTGCTAATGAAGCTAGAAGAGATCAACTCTTTAATTCAACTTGAGGAAGCCAACTCAACCCAACTCCCCAAGACAGCAGAGGAGAAGAAAAGGAGATGACTGCTAAGTACAACGAACTCATGGTGATCCAATGTCAGAAAGATAAAACCGTCCTTGGTTCAGCTAACAAAGACAGCCGGCTAATTGTAGAAGCCGATGTCGTCCGTCTGGATGCTCTGAATGTAGTTCATGAGGCACTGAATTTGTAATCTCCAACTTCTCTATATCTCCAACCGGTGACTTCTTTATCATAAATATTTGGTTGATGAAACTTCCATTGACCATCAAGACTGTCTTTGTAAACTTTAGAGCTAACCTCTTCACCTGACTTGCATTTTTCTTCTTTTTATTTTGCACTACAGGTGATGCATACCGCACCGGCTTTCGCCTCCTTAGGCTGAGTTAGGATCTTTTATTTTTGTTCTAAAGGTGATACTTTGCTGGTATCGACTATCAAACTTGGTGATGATCCGCGCTAACCCTAAATCGTCAGGACTCTGAATTCCGTAATGAACAATTATTCCTCAACAATAGCCAACAACAATTCAAACACCAAATCATTCGTGAAACTTCAAGAATGACTACCTATCAAGCTCTTTTCATAATGTTATGTGTTTAAATCCAATTCTGACTCCTTGAAATAAAATAGCTATACTCTAACAAATTGGTTCTCAAGAGCACTGTTTAGCCGATCCGTAATAACCAACTAAAGAAATCGTTAAAATAAACTCTTAGAGTCGATTGCTTGGATCGGCTATTGACATTCATCATTGATTTTGATGATGCCTCCTTCCCAGAGTCTACTAGAGAAGCATTCATAGTCTTCGAACTCCCAATAGGCTGGATCAGTAGTTGCGACGCTTATGGACGTATCGGCTTGAACCATTTCGACGTTGTCTCCTTGCCATTGGATGAGGCATTGGTGCATTATCGAAGGGATGCAACAATTGGCGTGGATCCAGTCATGACCCAAGAGCAGACTATATGTTCCTTTACCATCAATGACGAAGAAAGTAGTAGGTAGGGTCTTACTTCCAATCATCAATTTGACGTTAACTGCCCCCTAGGTCTTAGATGTGTTGCCACCGAAGTCTTTCAATATCATATCTATTTCAAGCAGATCTTTTGGGCCCTTCCTGAACTTGTGGAAGGTAGTATAGGGCATGAGATTGATAGCACCACCTCCATCGACTAACATCTTAGTCATCGGCTTTCCATCGACAAATCCTTTCATGTATAAAGCCTTCAAGTGCCGGTGCTAAGATGGCTTATCAAATATAGCTTGTTGGGACTAGAGGGCTAACTAAGCTATTGCTTCTCCCTATTCTTCTTCATCATACTCCTCCCCATTAGATTCTTCTTGTTCATATTTGGAGGGAGCCCTGAACTCTGCAGGTAGGATGAAGACCATATCAATATTAGCCGCTGGCTTACCCTTGTTGGTCGTTTGCTTGACGTGCCATGCCCGAGGTCTGCTGCACTTCTGAGCTTCCAATTACTCTATTTCACAAGTGTTAAACTCTTCTTTTCTGGCTCCTTGTTAGACCTCCTAGGACACCATTGGCCCTCCTATCAAACATACTCTTTTTCTTCATCACGATCAGCCCAATTTTTATTATGGACACGTTTGTCTAACCAATCATGAACTCCTTTATTTTTTACGCGCTAATCCATATTGTTAGATTGATAATTAAAACGCTCATGGATGGACCAGCGGTTATCTTGAGATTGCCTAAACTATGCATACTGATTACTGCACTCTAGGTAGTTATGTCTTATAGGCAATTTCAATCCTTCATTCCAACAGTGTCTGGAGAAAGGACAACTCTAATGTAGATTGGCTTGTTCTCTTTCATACCTCTCTTCTTCGCACCGACTGCTCATATTCTTCTTCTTCAAGCCGGCGTTGATAGTCCTTTTCCTTCTGATGTTGCCACTTATTCAACAAGATTCTAGAAGTGACCCAAGGACGTAAAGCACCAGCTCTAGATGTCTTGTCTTGTTCGTATTGGCTCTTTTGCTGATCATCCTTCTTGAACTCATTTGCCGATATCTGAACTTTGGGGTCAACCGACCCATTTTCCTTGGCCTTAGCTAATGTCAAGACCTTTGTCTTTCCCTTAGCCAACTAAAACTCCACCGTATACACCCCTAGGAAGGGATGCCCATCTATGCCCATTGCTGGTTTCTTGGTTGGCTCGAACTTGATCTTTCCTTGCTCTATGGCCTTCTGAATATGTATGTGGAAGATTCTGCATTCACTAGTATTATGAGTGGTGGCATTGTGGAACTTGTAGTATTTCATCCCCTTTAACTCTTCAGCCGAAGGGATCACATGATTTGCATGTAGTCTCAACTGCTTCTTCTCTAGCAATAAGTCAAAGATTCTATTAGCTTTCTTGACATCAAAGTCGTAAACATCTTTTTGTTCCTTCATCCATGGACATGATATTGGATCCCTACCCCATGTCCATTCAGCGATTGTGACTTCTTCATCTTCATTAGAGTTTGCATCATAGGGATGAGTCATAGCAGCAGTCCCCTTCAAATACTTCTCTTTACGTATGGTCTGGTGCTGACTTTCTAAAGCAGAAACTCTCTGAAATAAATGGACAAAGATTTCAAAGTCCTAGCCTTCAAACTTCTCTCTGATAAATGGAGACATCCCTTGATGGGCCAATCCAGCCAATTGGCCATCAGATAGATTCAATGAGTAGAACAGCTCCTTACTTCTCTGAATCTTTGAATGAACTCAGAGCTTGACTCATTGCTTCTCTGCCTCATGCTTGTCAGATCCATAAGCTTCTTCTCCCTTATCCCACTATAGAAGTACGTGTGGAACTTGTTTTCTAGATCAGCCCACCCAATGATGGAGTTTGGTTCGAGCAAAGAAAACCAACTGAAGACCTATCGACATAATATCGTCGGCAGTCCTCCGAGGGGTATCCCACGAAGGTAGATTGATTAGCAGAGGAACGCATGATCAAGAACAAGAAGGCAACAGAGACACACAAGTTATACAGGTTTAGGCCATCTGTACGATGTAATACCTTACTCCTGTGGTCTGTTGGTTTGTATTAGCTATCGTATGATATGCCGTGATTTTGGAGGGGGTCCCTGCCCGCCTTATATAGTCTAGGAGGCAGGGTTACAAGTCAGTTAGATCTGAGAGATAACCAGAAAGTAATAGCAGATTACAAGAATCATGGGATCACACGTATCCTAATAGATCTCGTAGCATCTTCAGGATATCTTCCCAATGTCTTGCGGAAGGCGCCGAGTAGAATCGTGCCCCATAAGGCTTCGTCTTGTGGGCTGGGCTACCCCTGGGGGCATAGCCCATGTGGTCTGCCATGGGTATCCAGGGGTCATACCCCCCACAGCTAGTCCCTGAGCACCTTGCACCCATTATGCAATGCCGTCTTGAGCTTGTCCGAGCAAGTGTGAACCAAAGCCGAGCAGTCCAACTCATGGTCCGACCACCGTGATGAGTCACCAAGCAGTTGTGAGTAGTTGCCGAGCTGCGTGCGCCATCGCCGGGCAGTGTGAACCGCAGCTGAGCAACATATTCCAAGTATGGCTTGCCATAAGGGTGTAAGGAGCTCAAGTCCAGAATTGAAAATTTCTTCGTAGTGGACCAAGTGTGCCCACTTAGAGTCCGACCATGAGAAAAGGAGATTATCTTCATTAGCTTTGAGAGGCACAGAGTCTTCAAGAAAAAAACAAGCACATTCACTGCAAGGTGAAGTGTGCCCACTTAGTCCTCGAGCTTGATAGTAGATGACGTAGTCATGTGGTGCTAGGGTCTGAAGTAGAAAAATAATAAAAACCAGCCGAGCAGGCAGCCAGTCCCCGGGCGTAGCCCCAAAACGAGATAAAACACGTTCACCGCAAGGTGAAGTGTGCCCACTTAGTCCCCGAGCCTGATAGTAGATGATGTAGTCATGTGGTGCTAGGGTTAGAAACATAGAAATAATGAATGACCAGCCGAGCAGGCATCTAGTCCCCGAGCTGCAAGCGATGATATCGGAGAAATCCAGCCTTAGAGAAAAAATCGGAGTAATGGCTATATAGTAACAGTTACTGAGCCTCAATAAATGGCTGAGAAGTTAGCGATTAGTCAGCGTGTAGCAACTAATGGCAGCGACAAATGGGCGACATGGGCTACAGTTGCGCAGAAGCCCAGGTAATGGCCCATATGTCGTATCGGAGAAATCAGAGCGGCGCAAATCGTGGGAACGGTTCCCAAAAAACCCTTGAATGCAGAAAGGTGGGGAAAGTGCTTTATAACAGTGCCACCGCATACCCCGTTCCCACCTTTTCCACTTCATCTTCCTCCTCATCTCTCGCATCGCCGAATCCGCAATCACATTTGCCTCCGTCGCCAAACCCTAACCAGATCTGGGAGATGGCGCCAAAGAAGGGAGCTGCAAAATCGAAGAAGACTAGTCCCAAGAAGACAGACGCCGTGGCCCGATGCGACAAGGAGTGGGTGCCATTGCGAATAGGAGAAGCAGTGCTAAATAGATTGGTGGAAGCTGGCGTTCTCCCTGACCATGCTACCGCTGGATGGCGGCCAGCCCTCAGTGAGTCCTTCCCAACACCCCATACTGATGAAGCAATGGTATTCGAGGACTATTTCTAGTGTGGGTTAGGATTCCCTATTCATCCATTTCTAAGGGATCTGTTGGAGCTCTAGGTGGTTACTCTGTACAACCTCCACCCCAATACCATTTTGCACATCTCAATCTTCATCCATTTCTATGAGGCATACCTTGGAATCCTACCCCACTTCAATCTCTTCCATCACCTATTCTGGCTAAAGAAGAGAGGCAGCGCTGGTTCCAAGGTGGTCAGCAGGGTGTACCTTCAGCTATGGGATGGAATGGCGAGCGAATACCTTATCGTGCTGCTTAACACGTCACTAAAGGGATGGAACACCAGGTGGTTCTACATGAAACAAAGCCACCTAGTGGTTCGCTATAACACCGACCACATCCCAGAAAGCCAGAGGAGTTGGTCGGAGCTGTCGAGCAACGAGGAACTCCTTGGCTTAATAAAAGGCGTGAGGACCAATGGCGGATTGGTAGCGGCAAGTTTCATAGTGCGCCACGTTCAGCCCTGTAAAGAGAGGGCTGCACCCAGGCTTCAAATTCAAAGGGGAGACCGACGGTACCCGAGAGAGGCCAAAAGTACTATCCAAGAACTGTCGTTGAAGAGCGGACTGCCGAGCTGTTCGCTCTGCTTGCCTCATTCAGATTGTCAGGGTACACAAAACCCTTTAACTGCAAGAATCTGCCTCCTCAGGTGAATATCCCAACTGTGTGTTTCTGAGAAGTTTTTTATTTTATCATTGCCGAGCAATAGACTGATCCACTCATGTGAAGATCCATTCGCAGGACCGGGTAGTGTATTTCTCGGGCGTGCCAAAAAACTGATTGGCCTGCCGGCAATGGATGCATGACCACCAGCTCAACCTGGAGAAAGCTCCATTGGCGTTTCCTCGAAATCCGGAGGTATGGATGTTGGTCGGACGGAGAGTCCTCCCCCAGTATCAGAGAAAATCCAGGGGAAGAGACCGGCAGCAGATGAGCCAGCCCAGAAGAAGAGGAAAACAACAGCTACTGCTCCCCGCAAACCAGGCGGCATCTCGCTTGGCGATGATTAGTCCAATCGAACACGAAGGACCATGGTGTTCGATTGGTCTAACGACGATGAAATTCTGATGGATCCTCCCCCGAGCATGAAAGAGCCTCCATGTAGCACACGCGTAGGGAAACAACCTGGGGTAGTCGAAGAAGTCTGTGAGGCACCGACAAGGAAAGTCCCCAAGCAGTGGGTAGAGGGAATTTCTGCGCAGCAGACAACGGAAGTCCCTGCGGGGCGAGCAACGAAAGTCCCTGAGCAACAGGTGGAAGTGGACCCGAAAGTAGCAGGTGGAAAGGGCCCCAAAGCAGCAAGTAGAACCGAGGTCGACCGAGGAAGAGCCGAGAATTCCCCCGCTAGAGCACGGGAGTCGACCCCGCGGCTATGCATAGAGGCTCGGGCAGGCATCGTCGGTTCAAGAAATTGAACCGTTAGACCAAACCATAAGTGTCCTTGTGTTGAAGTTACTTTGCTGTATTTTCTTTACTTCTGTGGTGACTGAATAACTAATTTGACACAGTGCAAGGCGAACAACAGAACCAGCTCCGCCAAATCAGACTAAGCAGCAACTAGAAGCTGGCCCCAGAGCAGGGGAGATGCCAGTAGACCCCATCCTAGAGTCCTCGAGTGCTCAGCAGCATGTGGGGGAGCCAATCGCTGCCCCTGGTGGACTTGGCGGTAGCGAACGGCTATCTACAATGGCGAACGAGTTGGCGACAGCACCCTCAGCTGATGGCAGGATCTAGAGCGGAAAAGCTTTCAGTGCCGAAGGAGCAGACGGCACTCCCCGATGCTTTGGAGGCATGGTCGGACCCGCTATCTGGCCACCAAGCCCCCAGGTGGTGCCCCCGGCTACAATAGAGGCGGACGAGGTGGAGGAGATCATGTGTGATGAACCTCGACCCCAATCAGGCCGGATCCTCGAAAAGCGCAGCAACGACATAGTAATTGTCGAAGAGGAGGACACCACCAAGGAATTTAGGAGACTAGAGACTAGCCTTACCGGTGTGATGAAACAGATCAAGGTTAATACTGCATCTGGAAAGGTCCTGGTTGTATTTTGGAATTGGATAACGATACTGTCATTGTGCATTTGCAGGAAATAACTCGAGTTGCCGAGCAGCACCGCTAGCTGATAAAGCAAATGGAGCCCCTTGCTAAGGAGAATGAAAAACTCAAAGAGGCTAGGAACCTCTCGAAGAAGAATATCCAGAGGGCCCGACGCGAATGAGACCCTGCGGCATCCAACGCGTGGGACCTGGAATACAAGAAGGGGGTCCTGACCTGAAAAGCTGGCTACTATGTCCGAGCAGGTGCAGAGCCAGTTCGAGTAGCTGGCCGCTGTCTCTAGCCAACTGAAGAGTGCTTCTGAGCAGCTGGAGAGGAAAACCAAACAGCTTAATAGTGTATCCAAGCAGAAAGCAGGTACGATATATCAATGAATGTACTTTTGTATTGCTAAACGACCACATTTTAGGTGGTAACTGATGCACTTGTAGAGCAAGACGCTGAGCTTGGCCAAATGCGCTAGGCCGTCGATCAACTTTGCTAGGAGAAGGCAAATGAAGCAGAGCGAGCGGAGAAACTAGCTAAGGAGCTGAAAGGTGAATTCCTCTTTGTCGGAGTTACTGTTGAAGGAGCTTCCTTGTATGATGGAACATTGTAATGCTTGCAGGCTATCGTCATAAAGCCAAAGCACAGTTCAACATGCTGGTGCAGGAGGCCAAGGTCCAAAAGGAGAACTTCAATGTTGTAGTTGCCGCGATTAAGCCGATGCTTGACTGCGTGGACCTAGAACCGGCCACTCAGCGTGAAGGCAGTCGGCAACGTTCAGACACCGTCATCTAGAGGTGCAAGGCAGCATGGGAGAACTTCAAGATCTTCAACTACTGATGCCATTATGACCGTCGCTACGCATGTCCTCGTGGTTGTTTGGTCCCATTACCCAACCATCGACCTTTAGTCAATAGGGGGTGGGTTCACTGAAGGACTGAGCGATGCAGAGACCCAGCAGCTAGAGGATGAGGTGGAGGATGCAGCGAAGACGCTAGCCGGCGATATGGATCTGTTTGGTGAGACGGATGGTAATGGCAGGAGCTCAGTAATCTGCTCATAGATTATCATCTATAAAGTCTTGATAGTGTAGTTAGAACGCGCGAAAGCGCAAGAAACAATTATTTATCGAATAAATGTTACAAGGTGCATGTATATGCAGTTTGCTTGTATTTCGGTGAAAAAATCTTCGTAGTTTTAATCCTGACGCGATTATGCGTAGTTCAAGTAGCGTCTGAATAGTTGGTTTGCTACTGATCCCTATGGCCTTGGCCAGCCCATAGTCCATAACATCGAGCGCAGAGCTCGTGCACGTGTAGGAGTAATAGGCGTGACCCAGGAACCACAGCTAACCACCCATGATGCAGAGCATGGAGCCCATGGCATGTGTAGGGAGAGATCGGTGACTGGGACTTCTCCATAGAAAACAGCATGGAACGTGTGCTGCTCAGCGGTTGTTGTACAAACTTGGAGATAAAGGTAGTATAAGCGGCAACCAAGCAATTAGTTCTGTGATGAGCTCTCGGCCTTGGATAGCCCATAGTCCATAACATCAAGCACGGAGCCCGTGCACGTGTAAGAGAAATAGGCAGTGACCAAGGAACCATAGCCAACCACCCATAACGCAGAGCGCGGAGCCTGTGGCATGTGTAGGGAGAGATCGGAGACTGGGTCTTCTCCGAAGAAAACAGAAAAGAAAATAGGCTACTCGCTGATCGATGAAATATCTTGGAGGTTTAGAGTAAAGCGTTTGGCGATTTAGAGAAACTTGTTTGGCGAAAATCTTTGGAGATTTGGAGGAGAAAGTTTCGGCTGTTCGGAGAAAGCGTGTGGCGTAATACATTGGCGATTTGGAGGAAACATGTTCGGTGACTTGGAGAAAGCGTATTCGGCGATTTTCAGCGAAAATGTTTTGGCGATTTGGAGAGAGCGTTCGGCGATAACTTTGGAGGTTTGGAGGAACTTATTTGGTGAAATCGTGGTCGGCAATTTGGAGAAATCGTTCGGCAATTTTGTATTGGAGCTCGTTATTGAGTATCATAATGCTCGGCGATCGTATGTAGAGATTGAGAAGTAATGGAGAAAAATTATGGAGACCAAAACTTTATTTATCATAAAGTGGAGAGTACATATCTGGAGCGTTTCAAGGATAGAAGCGTATAAGGTGTTCGATGTGCCATGAGTTGGGAACATCGATCCTGTCTAAGTCACATAGGCGATAAGACCCTGGTCAGGTGACCTCTTTGATGATGTAAGGCCCTTCCCAAGGGGAGGAGAGCTTGTGCAACCCTTCGGTTTTTTGTTTTCTATGGAGAACGAGGTCACCGACGGTGAATGAATGAACTTTTACATTGCGGTTGTAGTATCTCTGCAAGCCTTCTAGGTATTTGGCTGTGCAGACACAGGAGATCAAGCATTCCTCCTCGGCCCTGTCGATGTCCTCTGTACAAAGAGGCATGGCTTGCTCTTCATCATAGTTTTCCACCCTAGGTGCTCGAAAGGCAACATCCTTTGGTAGTACGGCCTCCGAGCCATAAACCAAAAAATATGGAGACACACCGATGCTGCGACTAGCTTGAGTGCACAGTCCCTAGACCATAGCTGGTAGTTCCTTGAGCCATCTGCCCGGATGCCTTTCTTCTTTTTGATATAGCCTCTTTTTGAGGGCGTCAAGGATCATGCCGTTCGCTCGTTCGACCTGGCCATTGGCTCTGGGATGGGTAACGGAGATGTATTTAACGGAGATGCACCAGTCTTCGCAGAAGTCCCAAAAGTGATGGCTAGTAAGCAGTAGTTCCAAGGTCGGTGATGATGCTATTCGAGATACCGAATCTGAGTATGATTTCTTCAAAGAGTTCGACTGCTTTCTTCATGGTAGCCGAGACGAGCAGTTTGTACTTGATCCACTTGGAGAACTTGTCGATGGCGACGCATACATACCAGAAACCACCTAGCGCTGGCTTGAAAGGCCCTGATCATGTCTAGTCCCTAGCATGCGAAAGGCCAGGAAGCTGGGATGGTCTGCAGTTCTTGAGCCGTTACATGTATTTGCTTGGTGAAAAATTGGCATCCTTCGCAGTGCCGGACGAGGTCTTTGGCATCGGAGATGGCCGTGGGCCAATAAAAACCAGCTTGAAAAGCTTTGCCGACCAGGTTTCTCGAGGCTGTGTGATTGTCGTAGGAACCAGAGTGAATTTCGAGGAGTAGTTTTACCTCTTCACCTTAGGTGATGCATTTATGCAGTATCCCTTCCTTGGCACTTTTCCTCATCAAGTTGCCATCTACCAGCACATAATGCTTGCTTTGGTGAATTAGATGTTTAGTTTCGGTCTTGTCGGCGGGTACTTCAGCGCTGGTGAGGTACTTGATGAACTGCTCCCTCCAATCGGCGACCGACGAAGGTACCACAAGTACCAACTGCTCGGCAGGGGGAACCTCTTCGACTTCCTTTTCTTCTTTAATGGATGGCACCAAGAGATCTTGAACTGAAGACCCCCTGGTGGAACCATGGCGCGAGAAGAACCTATCTTTGAGAGCTGGTCGATAGGTTGATTTTGATCTCGTACCACGTGGTGGTACTCGATACCGTAGAACTTCCCTTCAAGCTTCCTGATTTCGGCGCAGTATGCGTCCATCTTCTCACTAGAACAAGACCAGTCTTTGTTGAGCTGGTTGATAACCAACGTGGAGTCCCTGTACTCCATGAGGCGTTTGACGCCAAGCTTGATGGCTATACGGAGACCATGGAGACACGCTTCGTATTCTACGGCGTTGTTGGAGGCCGAAAAGTGTATCTGGAGAATATAATGTAGCTTATCCTTGGTCAGCATAATGAACACAATGCCCACACTAGCACCATTGATGTTAAGGGCACCGTCGAAGTACATCACCTAGTGCTCGAGGCAAGTAGCGGTGATGGGCTCTTGGATCTCGGTCCATTCAGCGACAAAATCAGCAAGCGCCTATGACTTAATGGTAGGACTGCTTCTGAATTCGATGGAGTAGGTGCCGAGCTCAACAGCCCACTTAATTATGTGGCCATTGGCCTCTTTGTTGCAGAGAATGTCCCCTAGAGAGAACTCAGTGACCACGGCGATCTTGTAGTATTCGAAGTAGTGTCGAAGTTTGAGCGACATAATAAGAATGGCGTATAACAGCTTTTGTACATGAGGATAACAAGTTTTGGGCTCATTAAGTACCTCGCTAATGAGGTAAACCGGACGTTGCACTTTATAAGCGTGCCGGCTTCCTCGCGTTCGATGAAAATAGTTGTGCTGACGACGCGAGAAGTAGCGGCGATGTATATTAGCAGAGTTTCATCTGGACGTGGTGCCATCATGATCGGAGGCTTTGTTAAGAACACCTTGAGCTGCTCAAAAGCTAAGTCTGCCTCCTTTGACCAGGAAAAGCGCTTGGAGGCCTTAAGGAGCTTGAAGAAAGGTAGCCCTTTTTCATCGAGGTGTGATATGAAGCGACTTAAAGCAGCCATGCAGCCTGTAAGCTTCTATATATCCTTGACGCATGTTGGCCATTTCATATTGGTGATGGCGGAGACCTTGTCAGGGTTAGGTTCGATACCTCGAGCACTGATGATGTAGCCTAGCAGTATACCGGACGGAACTCCAAAGACGCACTTTGAAGGGTTCAGCTTCCATCGGTACTTGTTCAGGTTTGTGAAAGTTTCTTCAAGGTTGGTGATAACGTTGTCAGTGGTCTTGGTCTTGATGACCACATCATCTATGTAAGCTTCGACATTGCGTCTGATCTGTTGGTCAAGGCACATCTGGATGGCTCTTTGATAGGTAGCCCCGGTGTTCTTGAGTCTGAAGGACATATTTATGTAGCAGTATGCACCAAAAGGCATAATGAATGACGTCTTGATCTGGTCTTCTTCCTTGAGGGAGATCTGATGATAGCCAGAGTAACAGTCAAGGAAGGAGAGCAGTTCATAGCCGGCTATGTTGTCTACAACCTCGTCTATCCAAGGCAGGCCAAAGGGGTCTTTAGAGCAGTGTTTGTTAAGATTAGTATAATCAACACACATTCTCCATTCTTTATTCTTTTTTTTGAATGAGAATAGGGTTTGCTAACCAATCTGGATGATACACTTCTTTTATAAATCTAACAGCTAAGAGCCGTTTTATTTCTACCCTAATAGCCTCCTTCTTGTCTGGCGCGAATCGGCGGAGTTTCTGCTTGATCGGTTTGGCGGTCGGTGAGACATTCAAGGAGTGCTTGATCTTCTCCCATGGTACCCCCAGCATGTCTATAGGTTTCAAAGCAAACACATTGGCGTTGGCACATAGGAAGGAGACGAGCACGCTTTCCTATTTGGGGTCAAGGTGAGCCCCAATCTTCACGGTCTTGGAGATGTCGTCGAGGCCGAGGCCGACCTCCTTGACTTCCTTGGACTTGGCGAAGGCGCGAGGAAGCTCTAGCTCTAGGATCTCCATATCATCGGTGGGCACTATCTTGGCTTCGGCAACCACGCTAGCCATCTGGATGGAGAGGTTGGTGGCTTCGACAAGAGCGAGACTCTCTGTCTCATAGGCGTAGGCAACGGAGAGGTTGGCCCGCAGAGCTAGGACTCCTGTAGGTGAAGGCATCTTCATCACGAGATATGCATAGTGTGGTATGGCCATGAACTTGGCCAGAGCTGGCCGACCAAGTATGGCGTGGTAGGCGGTGTCAAAGTCAGTGAAATAGAAGTTGATATGCTCGACGTGGTAGTTGCTTGTCGTGCCGAACTATACTGGTAGGGTGATCTCTCCAAGTGGTCTGGATGCCCTTCTAGGTACCACACCCTAGAAGGAGGAGTCCAAGGGTGTGAGATTTGTTATCGCGAGGCCCAACTCCCTTAGGGCCCCGGTGAAGAGTAGGTTCAAAGCACTACCACCATCGACGAGGACTTTTCTAAAGAACACCTTTTGGACGGTTGCGTCAAGGACGAGGGGGAAATGCCCTGTGTAGGGTATGTCCACCCACTAGTTGGCCCTACTGAAGGTGATGGGGACCTCGGACCATGGGCGATAGCTGAGGTTGGTGGTGGTTTCCTCTGAAGTGATAGCGAGCACTCGTCGGGCGGCGAGCTTCCGTTCTCTTCTGCTCTTGGTGGAGGCGAGGCCCCCAAAGATGGTGGTGACCACCTTGTCATGGTCCTAGAAGGCATTGTTATGCCCCCAAGTGGTCGGTGGCCTCCATTCCTGCCGTTGGCGTCGTCGTCTAGCTTTTTGTCCTAGAACTCCTTGGCCAAACCGAGGTAGTCTTTCATCTTGTGTTTGGCGTTCTTGTGGAGGGGGCATGAGCCGTCGAGGATCTTCTTGTACTGCTCGTCGTAGTTGCACTTGACGCGCGGCTTCGTTGACAGCAGCGACAAAGTGGTCTGGCCGTCGGCGGCGATTCTGACTAGGCTTGGATCCTTCTGGCCAATCATGGCTGCTATCCTAGTGGAAACTACGGTCGTCGTAGCGGTGGTCATTGTGGCATCGATTGTCGGGGCGGTCGTCATAGCAGTGAGGCAGGCAATTTGTGCCCATATCTTCATTGAAACGCACCTCAGCTTCCTCTGCATCAGCGTACTGGTTGGCGGTCGTGGTCATCTCACTGATGCCTATAGGTGGCTTGCGGTTGAACTTGGAATGGAGCTCGTGGTGATGAAGTCCTTGGATGAAGGCGGTGATGACCTCAGCTTCCGTGATGTTGGGAATAGAATTCCTCATCTTGGAAAAGCGTCTGATGTAGCTGTAGAGGAGCTCGGACGGCTTTTGGGTGATGCAGTTTAGATCATTCTTGGTGCCCAGCTACGTACATGTAGCCATGTAGTTGTCGGTGAAGATTTTCTTCAGCTCTTCCCAAGATTCGATGGAGTCTAGGGCACGGCTTGTGGACCAGCTCATGGCGGCTAGTGTGAGCATGATTGGGAGATAATTTGCCATGACATTGGTGTCACCTCCGGCGGCGTGGACAGCAGTGGCGTAAGCCTACAGCCACTGAGTTGAGTTCATTCTTCCTTCATACGGCTCGACCCTAGTGATTTTAAAACCATGGGGCCACTAGAGTGTTCAGAGCACCCTAGTGAAAGCTAGGTGCCCTTCTAGGTTGTCGGTGCCATTATCTACAGCGTTGTCGGTGGCGATTGGCTCCAGAGCTAGTTTGGATTACTGTACTCTTGCTCATACTCATGGTGGCGGCGTACTTCTTCTTTGTGGCGACTGAAGCGATGTTGCTCGATACGCCATCGTGCATCCCGGAGGTTACTGAGGTGCACTCGAGCGTCTTGTTTGACCTCCTAGTCATGCTGGCGATGATGCTCAGTGCGGTGGCCCCCGACTCCTCCCTAGGGAGGTAATGACTTGTCGATGAAGCGGCTTTGACTAGGGCGGCGATTGGATCTTGGTACAGCTGATCGTCGAATCATGCTCGTGGAGCACGAAGGTCTCTAATCCTCTCAGATCTCATTGACTTGACAGTGTGCCGCTTTCAGCATAACAATGACTTTGGTGAGCTCAGGAGTCTGTGGGAGGCGAGCAAGCTCGTTGGCGGCCATAGTCAGATTGGCGCTTGGAGTCTTGAAAATGTCATGGCCATCAATGCGGAGAAACTCTTCATCAAGGTTGTGATGGAGCAGCCTTCCTTGTGAGTCAAATTGGTTGTCACGAGCAGCCTTGGCCACCGCAAGGGCGCGCTTGTTTTCATGGCGCTGCGCGTGGTTGACGTTCCTGTTTTCATGACCGGCGTGTTCCTCATCAGTTTCACCGTTCCAAGGGGGGCTGTTGATGCTGACGTTGAAGATCACGCCACCCTAGAAAGGCAAGAGAGGGGGTTGCTCGGTGAAGGTTTCGGCGAGGGTCTCCATGGAGCCCTAGGATTCAGAGTCCAGATTTTCCTCTGGCATGGTTTGGAGGGATGTTCCAGGGCATCGGCTGGCATGCAGCTTGTTGATCATCGGTGGGAGCTGATCGGCGATCTAGTCGGTGAATTTGCCCCATAGGGCATCTTGGTACGTAGTGGCGGCGTTGGTGAGCCTGAAGGGTAGGGCCATAGCCCTTGGAGTTTGTCGAGCAACTTTCGGTAGATTCGGATCGAAGGGTGGTCGGCGCTAAACGATAGTGTCTAGAGCCATCTCGGCGACAGAGAGGCAATCGGCGAGCTTCAGACCGACCCGATCGATGGATTCGATCAGATTGTCATTATTGATGTGCCTCCTCTAGTAGTGAGGAATTGAGCAGCGAGTCGTTGGTGAAGGTGACCTCGGAAGTGGTTCCAAGATTGGATCTGCAGTTGCAGGTGCGGGAGTGGTCGGCGCAGATCAGATCTGCATCGGCTCGAGGAGCTCTTCAACTCCGTCAGCGTTGATGACCCACGAGATGGATCCGACCGTGAAGATCTGGCTGGGCAGTAGGAGGGACGAAGAGCCTATGGAAAAAGCCATCTTATTTGACAAGGAGATAGCACGCACACCCCTACCTAGCGCCAACTATCGATAGAATATCATCGGCAGTCCTCCGAGGGGTATCCCACGAAGGTAGATTGATCGGCAGAGGAGCGTGTGATCAAGAACAAGAAGGCAACAGAGACACACGAGTTATATAGGTTCAAGCCGTCTGTATGACATAATACCTTACTCCTGTGGTCTATTGGTTTGTATTAGCTATCGTATGATATGCCGTGATTTTGGAGGGGGTCCCTGCCCACCTTATATAGTCTGGGAGGCAGGGTTACAAGTCGGTTAGATCTGAGAGATAACCGGAAAGTAATAACAGATTACAAGAATCATGGGATCACATGTATCCTAATAAATCTCATAGCATCTTTAGGATATCTTCCCCATGTCTTGTGGAAGGCGTCGAGCAGAATCATGCCCCGCAAGGCTTCATCTTGTGGGCTGGGCCGCCCCTGGGGGCATAGCCCATGTGGTCTACCATGGGTATTCGAGGTCATACCCCCCACAAGACTGGTCCAGAGAGGGACAAAGGGAAGAACCAAACTTTGTGTGTCTCCTCAACAGATGCATCTTCGAGCTGAATGAGGTAGCGGCTAATATGTTCCATGGTTATCATCTCATGGTAAATTTGGAGAAGTCCGAGATCCTATAGCATGGAGGGAGCTGCATAATATCATTCCAAGCAGGGGTATGGGTGTTGGTAGGAGCCAACTTGCCCTTTGGGCTTCAGACCAAACTGACTCTACATCATAGCAACTATCCTGCTGGTGAATTCTTTAGCATCCATGCCAATGGCTTCCTGTCTCAGCTATCCTTGGGCCTAGGCTTGAGATCCTTGTGCTTGAGCTTGTGGACCCTAAGCCTGAGACTATTGTCCTTGAACTTGTAGCTATTGTCCCTAGGCTTGAAGCTGCTGAACATTGTAGTTATAAGGATTCTGATACCTAGGGTGTAGCATCATCTCATATGTGCTGGCGTTGGAAATTAAATGATAACCTTTTGGATAGTCGATTCGAGCCTTATGAGTGGTATATCCTTATAACTGACTATTGAAGAAGTTAGGACTGACATCCTTGGTGATCCATTGTATTGACAGAGCAATTTTATAGGCCAACTAGGGTGTCTGATAGGAAGTAGTGAACTTTCCTTGAGACGACCGTTGCACAACATGTTGACTGATCGGCAAGGTTGGCTGCTAGACTAAATAAACTTGGTTTTGTCCAATTGGAAGATGATTTGTCTATGTGACAGGGGCACTTGGAGATTGCTGAGCTAGTGGTTGCCCTCCTGTCACTTGATCTTGACCTTGCCGATGCTGTTGGCGGGGTTGGTACTTGCCCCCCTATGGTTAGCTGAACTTGAGGGTCTAGTGCTTGTCCTCTTGAAGGCTGCTGCACTAGTGGCTACTGATATTGTCCACCATTTGGCTATTGACTAGAGCTACTCACATTGCTTCCTACAACCGAAGGGTTGAAGCCACTGAAGTATGCCGGTCCCGTCTGATCAACTAGTGCCACAAAGAAGACTATCTTCATAACATTGCCAACCATATTGGCAAGCATCTGATTGTGATTTGTAATGACTTCATTGATAGTCTTATGGATCATCTGGGCAACTTGTCCAGCTTCAACTTTCTCATCTGGATTGCTCTACCCATGCAGGAGAACTCTTGGCAGTGGGGTCTTCTAAACGATGGATTTGCGCGTCCTGCTGTAAGACAGCAGTCACTTATCTTTGAATTCTTCCACTATTTGCTCGATGAGCGCCTTTTGGTCATCAGGCAAGTCCTCAAGGTTGACTTTGAGGATGGTGTTGTTGTTTTCCATGTTGACGATTGCGGTTGACTTCTGATCAAATGATTATGGTCCCACCAGGTGTGCCAAACCTGTGTCGACACCGAAAATTTGATGCCGAGAAAATAGTTATCAATGCCGGTGAGAGGCCCATGCAGAGTAGATCCCAAGCTCTCTCTTGGCTTAGGGAGGGCACCACTAGACCGGATGATTGTGACCTCAAGGGCATGCCAGTCAATTTGATTTGCAATTGACAAGGGAGCAAGATTGATCAGTAATTTAGGGTGGAACATGCCGGTCGTTTGTCCAGACAGTTCCAAATGTAAGGCCAAGTGGTCAGTAAAACAAGGCTATCGACTAGAGAGTCGATATCTAGCATGTTCATGATATATGATAAGTAAAACAAGCATATCGATAATCATCAGTTACTCAATTACATAGATCTAACCTGCCGATTATCATGAAAGCATGCAAAACATGTAAAAAGGTAGACGTGAAAGCATATGATTTGATTGAGAAACATACTAGCTTTTAACCAAGAGAAAAACAAGTAAAGAGCATGTAGACAACCAATATATATTCTCAACGGACGGGCTATCGGCTAAATAGCCGATTCTAGCGAAAGAAGGGTCATAGCATACAACCACTCAACCACTAGATGTGTATAATCCCATACGCCTATCAGATCTAATATACTATCTTTATCAGTGGTGGTCAGACCTAATCGATGTAGCCATAATAAGGATACCAAATTAAACCTTCAAAGCATATAGATCTATAAACGCTTAACAAGATCGCAGGAACATGCTATGATTGTGAAAGCTCAGGCGCTCGGCGAAATAGCTGATGCAGACATAGCATGCAGCCAAAGACTATGCTTGGCCATAAGCAAGGCTTACTACTTGACGATTTCCAATCTATGGTGCTAGCAGTGGGGTCAGACCTAACCGATGCAGCCATAAAAGCACTTCTAGACCCAATCTCGTCAACTGGCAAGCCTTACCTAGGGCTAAACATGTCTTGACCACATGCTATCTTTGATCAAGATAGGATTAGAATGGCTAGGCTAGCAAGAACCATCATCAGAGCAGGATATAAACAATGTGGTGCGATGAGATGACGATTAAAAAAAAGATACAAAGCCAATCTATCTCAATCTTAAGCGGACATGGGGTTCGAATCAAAATTCATATGAGATCAGACAACCGAGGGCAGCCGTTTAGATTTTGACAAGAACCAAGGATAACTATCAGCAATCACAAGAGATCAAACTTAACTGAGGGCAGCCTTACAATTAACTGACAATAACTAACTTATACAAAGCTTGCAAGAGATCAGACTTAACCGATGTAGCCCTGCTCACCGAAGAACTCATCGAAATCTACTCTACACCTACTCCTAAGGGGTGGCGTAAGCCAAAAAGTAAAGGTACTGGTTTGTGTTGATCATTGGAGATGTCCATTACAGTAGCCAAAGTTTAATATTTTTATCCGAGGCTTGACTACGAGTCCTGGTCAAATAAGACTGGTTACAAAACTTGGTCAGGAAAACAAAACTTCCTAATTTATGATAACTTGGACTCCAACCTTTCCTTTCTGTGGAGTCCGACGTGTCTTCTCACTCTATGACTTGCTGGTTTTGTCGACAGGGCTCATTCCCTTGGAATGACAACGTTATCTTCATTTTGATGGTAATTTGGCCAGCCAATCACTATTGAATATCTTGGCCTTTCCTTGTCAAATTCCGACCTCAGTGTCTTCCCATCTTGAACCTAATTTCGGTGTCAATAGGGGCGTCGGCTGACCTAGGGCAGCATTGGTTGACTGTCCCCTGCATCGCCTCGCCATACAACAGTGGTGAGGAGCTCCTAGATGGCGGTTGCACGGTAGGTAAGTCGGTTCTTCAGCTGGTAAGGTGGTTTGGAGGTTGGTTTGGCCCCTCCAAGTGGATGATAGTGGGCCCATGGATCCATGGGAGCCTAACCTCCATCCTTGGATCAAACCGACATGGATCAAGCATGGAGATGCATCCTGGACATGACACCATGGCATTCACATGGATTAGTGACGTGGCAGGCCAGGTGGGGCATCATGCGACGCCATGTGGCATCGGCCGACCCCACCAAGTGGGCCCATGTTGGTGGCTCTTAACTCCTATTTTTAGCCACCAACTTTCAAGAAATATCCACTAAAACAACCACCAAACTTAGTATTAGGATTTGTAACTAACAAACTCCATGAGTTTTGGTGAATTGTTTTTTTATAGGACACAAACATGGAATGAATGGAAAAAGAGTCAATTATGCAACCAGGAAAGTGCAAAAGTAGACTCTACACAAAGTAATAAGAAGAAGGCCCACATACCTAAAGAACCTAGGCCCAAAACCTATGTGGCTACGCTCTAGGCCCAGCCAACAACCGACATGCAAAGGGCAGTTTGGGGGAGGCACAGCCTAGGTGCGGCCGCACCTAGGGTATGGGCGCACCCCAATGCACCGCCTTCCCTCCTTCGACGTGGTGCTCCTTGGTGGCTCCTCCATGATGGTTGCATGGGTGCATACAAGAAAATCCTCCCCAAACCGACCATGCCTTCACTATATATAGATGGGGTAGGCTCTCACATGAACACACACACCACCAAGGAGCAACCCTTCACCATATTCCAAGATGTAGTAGTAGTACTAGCTAGTTGGGAGTTAGAGAGAGATGCTAATGTTTCGGAGAAGTCCTTGGAGGTCCGGTATAATCTTGTATGACTCCTTTGTAAGACTCAGTTATTTCATATATTCATCTTCTCTATTTACTTGAAAAATGCCAATCATGGTTATCTAGTTCTTACCTTAGTGGTTATCTATAAGGATGGTTAGTATAGTAGTTTACACCTTGGCATGGGATCTTCGTTCGACCGAATGCTCTAGTTTTTATGTGAAACTAGAGTAGTAATCGATAGTGTAGACATGGTGTCTAGACTATAGGTTACCTGAGTTTGTGCCCAACCCCATGGATAGTTGTGGTAGCCCCGGAGGTGATAGCTCCAACCAGGCCTTTGTAATCCACCATGTTTAGGTTGGTGTTTTCATAGAGCTTTTTGACAGCTTGACCCTGATCACCCCTTCCTAGCCTTTTTGAGGATCGGAAAGGTACTGCTGCTCCGAAGTGTCTTGGTGTGATCACTATGTCTGACCTCTGCTTAGTTAATCCCTTTGGTCTACTGTAGAACAGAACCACAGTAATGGAGAAGTAAATAGGAACCTTGAACTCACCCGTTGTTCTCCTAGCTTAGTTTGTCTACTCCTCTATCTTATCATGGAGTTCTTCTCTATGTGTCACTTACAAAACTCCAATTTTACCATTTACCCTCACTTTAGTCTAATCGGTATACTAGTTAGTGGATACATGATGGTCAAATATCAACTTTCTTTAACCATTGCTTCCCTGAGGATAAATACGATACCCTAGAATACTCCTAGGTGAAAGCTACAATAGTATCCGTGTGCTTACGGATTTCTCTATTTGCGTTAACAAATACCAACAGCCCATGGCCACCTGCCACGTCCACTTGCCTTGTATGCACCTTATTTGTCCATTTTTGTGATTTTCCTGCATACACATAATTTTTCCATGTACAAGTGAAACTAGGTGAATTATGAACATAATATGGCACATGTGATGTTGTTTTACCTTGGTTTTGGGTGGAATGTTGATGGTCCAAATAGGTGTTAGTGACCATCAACAAGCTCCCACAAGCTACCGCTTTGCTCGTCCCAAGCAAATATGCGGGTTTAGCATGTTAGGATCAGGAGTTGCTTCAATGTAATGCCCTGCAAAAACTCATATACAAACCAATACTATCTCTTGAGTTGAGCAAGTTAGTGTTAGAAATCCACCATCAGTCCTAGCCATATGGGGCTTATAGCTTTCACCTTGTCATAGGCAGTTGCAAGGTAGTGTAGCATCGATAGAAACTTTCTTCCTCGCTTTGGTTTAATCAAGACTTCCTAGAGGTTTTCAAGATTTTGAGAGAAAAAAGCTTGCCTAAGTTCCTCAGATGGTACACTCAAATCTCTCAATGGTGTTTGAAACCTTTCCAAGGCCACTGATCTTAGCCTTTCTCCTATTCTAAGGCTTATGTGGAGCTTATGGGTAGGGAGATAAAAAGCAAGGCTCACTTGAATTGAATTTATTGCTAAGTCAAACACTTGGATCACAAGGAGCAACAAGTCATACAAAATGATCAAGATGTGCAAGTGTGTGGTATTTGGTAGAAGTGGTACACCTTTAGAGAACTTCCCCACCTCTAGCCTCTTTTATGAGATCATGGCTACCTTATTCTCTCTCTCTCTTTGAACTATAGAGCTTTTGTTCTTCTTTTCTCCTTCTCTTTTTTTTGGTAGCCCATGCCTCTCTTCTTGATGTAGATAGCTAGAGGGGGTATCAACATATGTCTCTCATGGAGCAAGGGGTGTATAAACATGGAATGGGTGGTTGCATACTTCATGTGTAGAAGTAGCATATACATGTGGGGTGTACATAATCTTGATCAAAAGGCTTGACAAAGCTCAAAACAAACAAGCGGCCTTTTGTGTAGGCTTATCATATCAGGGAAACATGTATTTGGCTTTGGTAGGACCTTTTCACCATTAAGGAACTTCTAGCAAGAGCTTTTATTGTTTTGCAAAACAAAACTCCAGATTGTCTCAACTATTCCTTAGACAAGTTAAAAGATTTACTCTAATCTTTACCACAACTTACCTCACAAAAACCTATACTTGGTTCTAGCATTTGCAACCCACAACAGCATTCAACTTAAGATGAACTCTAGTTTCACATGCTCAAAACTTGAGAAGTAAAGGGTTGTATAGCAAGCTTTTGCAAAGTATCATAGAGCAACTATTCATCATTTCCAAAAGGAATTGAACATCAACTTCTTATCAGTTTAACATAATCATCTTTGTTGTTGTCATTATTATCATTTGATTATTATTTTGTATTACTATTATCATTTATATGTATATTATATTTTCTCTCCATAAGGAACTGATGCAAATAAAGAGAGTGTTTGAATAATTTCATACCAGAGTGGTGGAGGTCCTCCCCCAAGCTTGCCTTTTGCGGAGCTTTGAATCTCTTCTCGGGCAGCTTTTCTTTGAATCATTATTTATTTACTACTACTACTATGCTAATGCATTACTACTAACTCTATTTTTTATATTATTATGAAATTATTCTATATGCTAGTACTTTTAAAATTTAAACATGAGATGCAACTAATAAACTAAACATGTAATGCAAAGTTTGGGAAGGGAAATATGTAGATATAACCTATACTAAATGCAATGCAGTAAAAGCGTACCTTCGGGTGCTGGTTCATGACTATTCCTCCTTGCAAGGGGGTTCATCTTCCTTGTACATGAATTCTCTCTCCTTGTTTTCTTCAGAGATGTTCGTTGGATCAGGCCACGATGAGGCATAGGTTGACTCCTTCTTGTGCCATGTCCCTATTGGTTTTGGCTTACTCTTGTCGAGCTCTTCCTTCTCCTCAATTGGTTTTGGCTTTCTGGACCTCTTCTTCTTTGGTTGCTTCTTCCTCACCTATTTCTCATAAAAGATGGGTTTTCTAGAGGCAAAAGCCAATGTTTCTTTCTTTCTAGCCAAGTGGAATTGAATTCGTCTAGATGCCACTATATACAAGCATTTGTGGTATTAAGAAAAGGATGGCCAAGGATGAGGTGTGTATCCTTGTCATTCCCCATGTCTAATATTGTAAAATCAGCTGGGACATAAGCATCTCTAATTATGACCAAAAGGTCAGTGGCTATACCCTCTACGTGGCGAACAGATTGATCAACTAGTTGCAAATAGACAGAAGTTGGAGCTAAGTCTGTGTAGAACAAGTTTTCATAAGTTTCCTTAGATATTATGTTCACACTAGATCCAAGATCACAAATTGCATTTTCAAAAGTATGAGGACCATATAGTGCAACTAATAACAGGACTTCTTAGATCACCTTTCTTAATAGGAACTCCCCAACCATCTGAACCAAAATCATACCTTGATGTGATGAGGTTGGCAGTCTCCTTGAATTCTTTAGGCTTGCCATGAAATTTTCATTTCTCAAAAGACAGGATTGCAGTGGCTAGTTGTGCTAATTGGGTTTCTAGCATTTTATTGAAGCTAAGTTGGTTCTTCATAGCAGAAGAAAAATCATCCAATTTAGCATTTATGATTTCCATCATCTTGTCATTCGCATGGAGTTTCTTATTTATACTATCAGTCATTCTACCTTGACTATAGACAAGATCCTTAAGGAAAGGGTTACCATTACCTTGAGTACTCGGGCCTTGCGATGAATAATTATTGTAATTATTACCTCCTTGGTTGTTGGAGCACTGATTCCATCCTTGATTTTGAGGACAAAACATATTGTCATTGTTGATGAAGTTAAGGTCTTCATGGGTCTCAGGGCAGAGATTTCCTGAATGTCCGGTCTCACCACAAACTTTACAAGTCATGTGGGTGTCCAAGGCTTGTACAGTTTCTTGGGCACTCATCTTCTCACAATTTTTGAGTCTTTTTGCGAGAAGATCCATCTTAGCTACAGGCACGTCAGCTTCTTTAAGAGAATGCATACCTCTTTTGTGGGGCTGTAGTCATTCATCGCTCCATCCTTGGTTGGAAACCATCTTCTCAATCAATGCCTTGGCATCTATGGCATTAAGTGAAAAGAATGCTCCTCCTACGACAGCATCTAAATGGCTCCTATCCAAAGGAACTAAACCATGGTAGAAGTTCTAGATCAAAAGCCAGTCTTCCATACCGTGGTGTGGTCATGCGGTGACATACTGTTGCATTCGTTGCCAGGCTTCGGGAATCAACTCATCAACTTGCTGTTGAAAGCTAGAGATTTTGTTGCGAAGAGCATTGGTCTTACCCATCAGGAAGAACTTCACTAGAAGCGTTGGAACACTTGTCCCATGTATCTACAACATTGCAGTTCGAGTAGAACCATTGTTTAACTTTTCCCAACAGAGAGAAGGAGAAAAGACTAAGACGTATGGCCTCTTATGTCACTCCCTTAATGGTAAATGTGCTACAAATCTCCAAGAAATGTTGGAGATGCGCATTAGCATCCTCTTGGGCTTTACCACAGAAAGGACTAGCTTGCACTATCATGACCAATGTGGGCTTAAGCTCAAAGTGAGTGTCTGCATTGATGACTATTGGCATTCTTAGCTTCACTCTTTTACTAAGCTGTCATTCCTAGCAATGATGCCAAAAATGCGTTGTTGGTAATTTTTAATGACACATGTAAATTTAGGAAAAATTATATATTGAAGTATCCGCAAGCGCACAGATAATATACCATTGTAGCATTTCACCTGTGAGTATACTAGGTATTGTTATTTATGTTTTTCCATAGGGAGGAGCAGATGGGGTCGCTCAAGATATTGACAAATATGTATACCTTTGATAAGATCATTAACTCAACTCTCACGCTATAACAGGGCTAAGACAAATTATAAATAAATGATAAGTGTAAGGCATTAATAATAATAATGCAGAGATAGAAATAGATACTCCTAAAAGTAGTATGGCTAGGCAGGGGTAGGAGATTAATTAAGAGAAAAGATTCCTAAGTCATTTTTTAATTACTACATCTTTTGTACACTCTAGTATATATACTTTTATCTATAACATAACTAACTCTGTATCTATGCGTAAGGAACATTACTAAGAAAGATCAAGAACAGAGCTTGACTCCCTTTGCAACTGGGTTCTACTTGTTCTACAAATGGGGAGTGGACTACAAAGGACTCAACGAGAGTGTCACACTCGGGATCTACTACATGACCTAGAATGTAGAGTGCATCCATAGATAAATAATATTTAAGCACCACGCTTACATAATGTCGACCACTTAGCTCACTCGAGTATTGAATTAAGCGCTTTGCGATCTTATGCATAAATTCATTATCAATCATGACTATATCAAGCATACTACTAGAGCAAACTAGGAACATAATAAATAGAAACATAGTATTGAAATGGCACAAGGTCAAAATAGAGAGATACAATGGCTTTACCAGCCTCCAAATAGCGAATCCAGAATCTTGAGCAATATCCCAACTCTACTTGAATCTTGCTAGCTAGCCTATACTAGAACTTTGAGGAATTGGAGATCTATTCTATTCTCTAGAAACCCTAATTTTTTATCCTTCTTGACTTAATGATCAGGGTTCTCTCAGGGGGATGGTAGGGGCTGGTATATATAGGGGTTAGCATCAATCCTGAGCCCTCGGATCAAACCAACTTGAAAGAACGGCGGAGATGCAAACCCTAAGGCGATGGAGAACCGACGTAGCGAGGAGTCACTGCCCTGTGTACCCCCTGGGCCAGTCGGCCTATAGGTGGGTCCAGCCAACCCCACCTGTCTGTCTCCTATGGTCTGCTTCAATGGGATGCCTTCTGGTGCCTTCTAGATCCTTCTAGTGCTATTTTCATCGTGGATAAGCGTGATTAAATCTGATGATTGGGTCCACCTTGATGGATTTCTGAATAAACCCTGTTGAAAACACAAATTCACTAAAACTTGTGGAATTTGTCAGTTAAAACCGCTAAACCTATGTTGGTGGTCATATTCTTGCATTTCTACATGTTTTATTGATGGTTAATGTTGGATGATATCTACCATCAACAACTCCCCCAAGCTTAACCTTTGCTCATCCCTGAGCAACACTAAACTTCGCAATGGATCAGGAGTTGCATCAATGTTTTCACTCCTCAAAAGTGCACATGCGTTCAAACAAGAATTCTCCTCTGAATTAGAATAAACTAATCTAACTTTCAAACTTACCTATATTACCTTCAACCATGGGGCTTCTTAGCCTTTACTTGGGTCTTGAGCAATTGAAAGATAGAATGATCAAGTCAAGCACTATGTCTCAAGTTCTTTGTTCAACCATCATTCTAGAGTTTTTGTAAGTTTTCAAAATAAAACTCAGAGATTCCATTGCACGAGACTCTCAAGTCTCTCAAAATATATGATATTTGTGGATCCTCACCAAGGCAATAATGATGTTATGCCCTCTTTCCTCCTATATCTAAGGCTTATGTGGAGCTTATAGTAGTGGAGAAAGCATGAAAGTGCATACTTACAATGCATATATTGTAAAGTCAAACCTCGGATCCAAAGAGAGTTGAGTCATACAATCAAATCAAGATGTGCATGTATGTGGAATATGGTGGCTATATATATATATGGTGGCTACCTAATTCTACTATGCTCCTTGAAAACTAATCTCTCTTTTGGAACTTAAAAATATTTGCAAGAAAACATGGGCTATCTTATTCATTTCTTTTTTTAGGCAGACATCTGAGTACCCATTGTTTTAAATATCTCGGACACTTGTTCATTTTTTCAATACTTTTTTTATAACTTTTGCATAGCCCATGCTTCTGCAACAAAACTTTTAAGAGATAGTAACAAGAACTTGGAACATTTATTTTGTGGATGGAAAACCTATCAAACATATTTTTGGTGTTTACTCCCAATGTAGGAGTAAAATATTTTTGAGTGGATCTAAATGAAAGGCATGTTTTTCTGCCTATCCCTAGTGTAGGAGTAGTGCTATGTGGGTGGTGTGTTCGTGATCTTGATTTTAAGAGCATGACAAACCTTGACTTAACTCAATGCAAAACAAGTGGCATAAATGAGTGGAAGTTTTCCTAGCATAAATATCATGTTTGGCTCTGGTAGGAATTTAGGCTTTGTCATACAAGAACTTATCATGTAGCATCATGTTTTTTCAAAAGAAATCTCTAGAATTTTAGTATCACTTAGAACAAGATAATTAGCAGCTCAGACCTTCTCATATCATATCCATCAATTACCTAGACTTAGATCAAGCATATGCTACCCATGAGTTTTAAGTTTATAGCAAATTCTCAAAACAAATCAATTTTATCTAAAACTCAGGAGAATTCATGGCTGAAAACTATGTACTTGAAAGGAATTACAATAGAGCAACTATTCATCATTTCCATTATGAGAGATCATCTTCAAAGTTCTTTTTATTTATTTAGCTCTTAAAAATATAATTTAAAGCAAACTTCATACACACTCTTTTTATTTATTTTTCATCATTTTTTGGATCACACTTAATAATACTGTATATAAAGATAAAGATAAATTTTTATTTTGTTTTTAGTTATGCATCCTTTTTTTAACAAACTCAAACATAAATAAAAAAGGAAAGAAATAAAGTACTAGAGAAAGAATACTTACCTTAGATAAATGGGGGATCCCCCTCTCCCAAGCTAGGTGTTGTAGCAGTCGTTCAGTACGGCGGGTCGATGCTAGTCGCAGAACCGACCAATTTATAAGAATACAAGTACAATGGCAATCCGCAAGCGGTCGCACTGTCATACTTGAACCCATATAAACCCGGTAGTCCGTCGAGTACCACGATGGGTCTCGATAAACGATTTACAACAACCAAGATCGTACAGGATTCAACATACATGCCATATATTACATAAAGTTCACAGATACTTTTCATCATCAGAGTACTGAATAAAAGTTATTACAAACCCAGTTTGATAAATAAAGTGGAAGCAAATAAGTTCGAAGATAAAGTTTCCAACATAGTTTGATACAGTGCCAAGCCAGATCACGGTCCACAAAAGCAAAGATAGGAATTACTAAAGAAGCCTGCCCAAGGCTTACTCCTCATCCACGGCGGGATAGAAGCAACTCTTGCAATACCCATGATACACAGTGCCATCTGCAACAATGGGAAAATAAACCCTGAGTACGAGAAGGTACTCAGCTAGACTTACCCGTCATGAACTAGAAATAAAATGACTCCAAGGATTATGCAAGGCTGTATAAGTGGACGTAACTTGACAACATTTTGCGTAAAAGGCAATTTACCCGTTGTACAATTATGATTCCTTTATCAAGTTAATTACAACTATCCATTTCTAGATTAGCAACTATCCTGTGCCAAACATGTGGTATATCATTTAAAAGCATACAATAGTAACCATAGCAGGTATTGTAATTCCATATTCATCTGAACCATCATGTTTCATAATATAGTTGCTACGATGTTGGGACTAGCCAAGTTTCTCACTATCCGGGAGAGACGGTGATTCGAATCGATTTCAACTAGCTAGGAATTTATTCCTAACATAAACCCAGGTCTACCAGCCACGATAGCCTTAGGTCACCTTTGGTACAACTCTGGTACACATTTCACTGGGTCCGTACTGCGCCACACAATCTGGAACACCAGATGCCAGGATGCTCAGGCCAAGCCTACCCTTGGGCTCAGTCTGATCGTTCCCCGGAAGGAGTGCACAACAGAACGATTCCTAGCCTGAGTTGAATTACTCGTCTTCACGGTCGGAACGAGTTATCCGGCTAGCTAAGTGAGAGGCATGCGTTCAATCTTGTCAGAAGCACCAACAACGGTACGGTCCTTAATCGACACAGATGGGGATAAGTCCACACCCAAGACCTCCATGTCTTGTTGCTTCTCAATCGACTTCCCGTCCGGTCTCAATTTACTTTTACCTCATGGTTCTGTTCCACGATAGCAGATATAGCCAACCGTGCTCCGGTATCCACCTACATCTCGCAGGTGACAGGACATCACCCGACTTCTACCGGTCTAAGCATGGCTAAGCATATATTCGATCCTGGACCTATACCGGTTAAAGGGTTAATATCTGGACAAGGAATTTATATGCATCAAGTGGTTTCATTCAACTCTTATAACCTAATGCATCAATCATAAGTACATAATAAATATTTGTAAATTACTGGGAGACTTATAATGCTCTAGGGCTTGCCTCGCAGAAAGGAAGTAGGGTGATGGTCAGGACACTCCGGAAGCTCCTCAGGATTCTGCTCCACACCTTCGGGAGCTGCGGCTTACGGATCCTCCTGCTGATTCCCTTCCTCTGCTTCTTCGAATTCCAGCAACGTGATCTCTTCCTCCGATCCTAGATGCATGAGTATGGCATAAGTATTATGAATGCATAAATGTTAACAAGTGCATCATGTTTATTGAGTAGGTGCATATCTCTTCTCGATTATTACCTAACTACTTCGACAATGCATCGACTATGCCACAAATAGTAGCTACTTGTTTCACTCATAACTGGAGTTCTACTAATCCAAAAATAGTGATCCTGGACTTTCTGGAAAGCTTATCAAATTCTCTACAACTTTGTTATTAACCATTTTTACAGTACACATCAGTTTCAACAGGCAACTCATCACACTCTAGAATCAGTCCGGAAACTATTTAACATGCAATATAAAGTAATAATACTTCTACTTCATGTAATCATTCAAAATTTGACAACATAGAATCTGCCAACAGTTTAAGCATACCAAATACAATTAAGATAATATAATGGTGAAGCCCAAACTATTTATTTAATCGCCTTTATTATTTTATTTAGATATCTAGGTTAAATAATAAACATATACCAGATGTACTTAATAAATTCTCAAAAATTTACAGTGCCTTACTAATGCTATCTAAGGACTACTATAAAAATTTCATGTCATTTTACTAAGTAGAACATCCTATACAAAAATGACAAGGAAGCAAGGCTTGAAATAGCATAAATGGAAAATCCTATTGCAAATGTCAAGCAACAGATTTCCTATTTTTCTTAACATACAAATGGTACTAGGATTACCTCCAACAAATTTCATGAATTTTGGACTCATCAATAATTTATAAAAATTCATGCAAGGATTGACTAGCCATAAAAGAAAAATCTATAACTATAAATCTACACATGCACTGGTCTTCAATTTTTTACCAGAGTTTATATATGCTAATACTAGCTTACCACAAAACTTTCATAATTTTTGGAGCAAAGGAACTCTAGATATAAAATAAACAAATTTGAAGGCATTCAAAAGCACATTTCAAATCCTTATTTAAATCTCCAAAACTTTCTACTGTAGATGTTAAAAACATATTTTTACTAAATACTACACTTCCTAAGGAACACTACAACATTTATTTCACAAATTTAGGAGCTACCAAACTGAAGATACAAAATTCACAAAACAAATCAAAATCTGGAATATTTGAACTAGCCCTCAACACTGCTGTCGCTGACCGGTGGGACCCGCTGGTCAGGGGACCCCACGCGTTAGTGACACGAAACAGGGCAGCGGCGCTGCACAGCGCTGGCGCGGCCAGAGCTCGCCGATGGCGAACTCGCCGGCGGTGACATCATCACTGGCATGACCTAGGTGACCTGGCACATTGATTGAGCTACGTGGGTGGCCTTCTCGTCGGAGCTAGCGACTACGGCAGCTACAATGGCGGCACGGCGGGGCGGAACGACGGCGACACGTCGGAGGAGGCCACGGCGAAGCAAGCTCAAGCTCGGACGAGCATATACTACCTAAGACGCACTCGACGCACTAGCTAACGCATGGAGAGGTGGACGGTGGCGCTTCGGCCACGGTGATGGGGCTCGTGGTGAAGCTCCGGTGAGGTCGTATGCGTTGCGGTGGCTTACCAAGCACGGTCAGCGAGCACGGGAGGAGGCAGTGGGTCGCTGGGGCACTAGTGGAGGCGTTGCAGGGGTGGAGAAGCAGCGAGGGCGAGCTGGCATTGGCTATGGCGACGGCGGAGGTGCGAGCCGAGCTCGGCTGTCGCGGCGGTGAGGAAGACGGAGCAGAAAATGGGAAATGAGGCGTGGGATGGCTCAGGCAGGGCACTGGCTGATGTTAAGGCCGCGCTCGGGCACATTATGGCCTGCGCGGTCAGGGCGTTGGCGACGCGCGGCCATCTCTCCTCCATGCGGCGGCCATGGCCTGACGGCGATCGGCCACTGAATCAGCCGATTCAGTCGGTACAGACCTGAACGGTGATGCCTGACAGCGTGTTTTCAAGTCGACATATCTACTAATCCGTGGCTCCTTCGTGTAAACATCCTAAACAAATTTTGTAGACTCATGTACCAGCTTCAATTGTTCTTAAAGGATTATGCTCTAATTCGCAACCAAAACCAAGTTATATCATCCCCAATGTCAGCCGGACAGTCGGTCAGTGAACCTAGACTTAGAAAAAATCCGTTAAGTGTTGAAAGCTGGATTTTGCTGGTTTTTGTGGGACCCATTCAAGTATGTTAGAAGCTAAATCAGTCCATGACCCAAAAATAAAAGTTGTTCCTTATGTCAAACACTACAACTTTGCTTTAGTGAACTCCTCCATGCAAGGTCTCTAACACCTAGTTCAACTTTAGTCAAACATGTCACTTGGAAATCATGATACATACTCAAACCATGGCTAAATGACCAAACTAGCCCTAGCCTTAAATACCAAAGTTGTTCATGATGATATCCTAAGCATGTTTAAGAAATTTTCAAGGTCATTCAATCATTTTATGCAGTGGTCACTCATAGAGCTATCCAGGTCAACACATGTAATATTACTTAAGTGCTTGATCATGAAAGGTGACCTTCATGAACAAGGTTCCTTTTGTTAACCTAAGTGTAGCTAAGGTGTTTTAGTGACTAGCATTACCCACTTGCATTCATTTGCACAAGATCATATGCATATGTTCCAAGAAACACGAGATAACAAGCAATGTTTCATATGTTTCAATCAAATGTTTCAATTGTAAATGATGATTTATGAATGCTTGATGCTCATGCTCATGTTATGCAAGTCAAGTTATGCAAGGCTAACACCCGAGGTGTTACAGCCCCTCCCCCTTATAAAAATCTCGTCCCGAGATTTGCAAGACCTACCATTCTTGGAAAAAGGCGGGATAAACTTCTCACAGATAATCTTCTCTTTCCCACGTAGCATCTTGTTCACTATGATTGTTCCATACCACCTTATAGAACTTAATAATCTTACTCCTTGTCACTCTCTCCATCTCTTCTAATACTCTAATTGGCTTTTCTTCATAGGTCAAATCCGATTGAAGCTGCACGTTGGTGGGTGCAATCGCTTCTTCCGGTACTCGAAGGCATTTCTTTAGCTGAGAAACATGGAACACATCAAAGATTGCACTCATCTCTGGTGGAAGTTGTAACTTATACGCAACATTTCCTTTTCGTTCCAAAATTTTATATGGCCCTACATATCTTGGTGAAAGCTTCTTTTTCATCCCAAATCTTTTCACACCTTTCATGGGTGATACTCTCAAGTATACATAGTCACCCACTTCAAAAGTCAGTGGTCTTCTTCTCCTATCGGCATAACTCTTCTGTCTTGATTGAGCTGCCTTCATGTGTTGTTGGATGATACGTACTTGTTCTTCGGCTTCATTGACAAAATCAATACCAAAGTATCTCCTTTCACCGGGCTCAATCCAATTCAATGGAGTTCTGCACTTTCTGCCATACAAGGCTTCAAATGGAGCCATTTTGATACTCGCTTGATAACTGTTGTTATAGGAGAATTCAGCTAAAGGTAACCATTTCTCCCATGAACCTTTTGAAGATATAACACAAGCTCTAAGTAAATCTTCTAGGATTTGGTTCACTCGCTCTGTCTGTCCTGAAGTTTGCGGATGATAAGCTGAACTTCTGATTAGCTTGGTTCCCAAAGCCTGGTGTAAGTGCTCCCAGAAACGAGCTATGAACTGTGGTCCTCTATCTGAGATGATGGTCCTAGGTACTCCATGCAATCTCACGATCTGGGATACATATATCTCAGCGTATTTCCCAACTATATACCGCGTGTTCACGGGTATAAAGTGTGCTGACTTGGTGAGACGATCAACAATGACCCAGATTGAATCGTGACCTTGTGGCGTCGTTGGAAGGCCTGTGATAAAGTCCATGCTGATTTCCTCCCATTTCCATCTTGGAATAGGCAATGGCTGAAGTAATCCAGCGGTTTTCATATGGACGGCTTTCACTCTACTGCAGTTATCACACCTAGCAACATAGGCTGCGATCTCTTTCTTCATCTTAGTCCACCAAAAACGGGTTCTTAAATCTTGATACATTTTACTACTACCCGGATGGATAGACAATTTGGATGAGTGAGCTTCCTCTAAGATTTGATTCCTTAGCTCACGGTCTTTTGGTACCACTAGCCGGTCCTCAAACCATAATACACCTCTTTCGTCCAATCTAAAATGTTTGGTTTCCTGCTCTTGCATTTTTCTCTTGATGTGATTTATTCCTACGTCTGTCTACTGTAGCTCTATGATTTTGCCCTCAAGCGAAACAACTGATTGTGATATTGTGTAGTACAGCAGGATGTAGCAAGTTGAATCCATCTTCCAATAGTGCCTCCACAGTGTTGCAATGGGACTTCCGACTAAGTGCATCGGCTACTACATTAGCTTTACCCGGATGGTAATGCACTTCCAAATTATAGTCCTTAATCAATTCTAACCATCTTCGTTGTCTCATGTTCAGCTTTGGCTGGGTAAAGATATACTTGAGGCTTTTGTGGTCAGTATAGATATGACATACATTGCCCAACAAGTAATGTCTCCATATCTTTAATGCATGAACAACGGCTACCAATTCCAAATCATGTGTAGGGTAGTTGACTTCATGTTTTCTCAATTGCCGAGAGGCATATGTAATTACTCTCCCTTCTTGCATAAGCACACATCCCAAACCTATTCCTGATGCATCACAAAATACATCAAAAGGCTTTTCAATGTCTGGTTGTGCTAGCACAGGTGCGGTAGTCAACAAAGTTCTGAGGGTGTGAAAAGCTGTTTCACATTCTGGTGTCCATTTGTATTTCTCATCTTTCTAAAGTAGTCTGGTCATAGGCTTAGCTATCTTTGAGAAGTCTGGAATAAACCGACGATAGTACCCTACTAACCCTAGAAAACTCCGAACTTCATGAACCGAAGTTGGGGCTTTCCAATCCATGACCTCTTGTACTTTTGATGGGTCTACTGAGATTCCATCTCTTGATAAAATGTGGCCTAAGAAAGGTACTTTGCTCATCCAAAATTCACATTTGCTAAACTTGGCATATAGCTTATGCTCCCTCAATCTGGATAGGACAATCCTCAGATGTTCTTCATGATCTGACTCATTTTCTGAATAAATCAATATGTCATCGATAAACACGACCACGAACTTATCAAGTTCGGGCATGAATACTGAGTTCATCAGGTACATGAAATAGGCTGGAGCATTTGTTAATCCAAAGGACATAACCAAATACTCGTATAAGCCAGTACCTAGTAGAGAAAGCAGTTTTAGGTATATCCTCCGGTCTGATCTTTATCTGATGGTAACCTGATCTCAAGTCAATTTTGGAGAATACCTTTGCCTTCGCTAGCTGATCGAACAAGATGTCAATGCGGGGCAATGGATATTTGTTCTTGATGGTCACAGCATTGAGTGGTCTGTAATCTACACACATCCTCAGTGACTTGTCCTTCTTTTTCACAAACAAGGCTGGACATCCCCACGGAGATGAGCTAGGTTGGATAAGACCTTTGTCCAATAGATCTTGCAATTGAACCTTAAGTTCTGCTAACTCATTGGGTGGCATTCTATAGGGCCTTCTAGATATGGGTGCGGTACCTGGCACTAATTCAATCTTAAATTCCAAGTCCCTACTCGGGGGTAGACCTGGTAATTCCTCTGGAAATACATCCAGGAAACTCACAAACCACTGGAATATCACATATGGTGGTGGCTTGGATAGCACAGGCTAAATGTTGGGGTTCGAAATCACGGGAGAGTGGGACTAGAAAAGCATTCCCTCTCGTGGGTTCTCTCAACATAATAGTGCGGGTGCTAGTGTCAATAAGAGCACCATGATACTTCATCCAATTCATGCCTAAGATTACACTTATCGACAACCTCGGCAATATTATCAAATCTATTGTGTACTCCCTCCCTTGTATCGAGATGAGTACATTTTTGACTATCTTTTTGGTAGCAACAGTTCCCCCTGCTGAACTTATGTTAAAACCCCCTTTGCTTACTTCAATTATTTCTTGATCATGTCTAGATGCAAATGCTTGACTCATAAATGAATGAGAAGCTCCCGAATCAAATAAAACAACAGCGGGATGCTTGTTGACGAGAAACATACCGGCCGTGACAACTTCTCCGACGGGCACTTCCTCCACAGCGGTATAATGCACTTGTCCTTGACGTGCCCTGGCATTCACCTGCCTTTGATTGTTCTGATTTGGGTTGCCATTCCTCTTGGGGTGGGGGCACTCCTTGGACCAATGATCCAGTTGGTTGCAGTTGAAACATGGTTGATTACTTCTGAATCCGGTGGAGCTGTCCTGATTGCCATTTCCTTTTGGTAAGGCAATAGTGAACGCCTTACGAAATGGTTTCTGTGGCCTATTATTCTGAGCCTTCGGTGGTGGAGGCCTGAACTTGGGTGCAGGTGGACGGAATTGTGGCCTAGCTGTGATAGGCGCTTTCGATTGGAAAGATTCGGATGCACCGGCCTCATATGCCCTCTTGCGACCTTTAGCAACTGCATGCATGTTGTTGTGGTTTTCTTGGGTCAAGGCATCACTAATAAACTCATTGTATGTGGCACATCGAGAATTTGCCATAGTCTTCATCAGTTTGGTACCCAAACCTCGCTTGAAACTCTCAATCTTTTTCTCTTCAGTATCCATGAAACTTGGAGCATATCTTGACAAGTTGTTGAATGCGTGCATATATTCTGTGAGTGACTTTGTTCCCTGAGTGAGCCTCATAAATTCGGCTGCTTTCATGCGCATCAGGCCCGGGGGAATATGGTGTCCCCTAAAAGCCATCTTGAATTGTTCCCAGGTCACTCTCGCATTAGCAGGCAGGGATGACAGGAAATGTGTCCACCAGATCCCTGCTGGTCCTTACAATTGATGAGAAGCATACTCTGCTTTCAGATGTTCCGTGACTCTCAACAGACGGAATTTCTGCTCAATGGTATTCAGCCACTCATCGGCCTGCAGTAGTTCCTCAGCCACCTTGAAGATCAGAGGCTTCGTATCCAGAAACTCCTTGAATGAACTGTGCTAATTTGGCTCAGGCCCCCGGTTACTGTGGGTGGCCACGAGCAGTATTTTGTGCGATGAGGCGCAAAGCTTCTTCCATTGTCCTCTGGCTACCCAGGAACTGGGTAAAGAATTCCTGAGTAGACGGCGGCGGTGGGGGTGGCAAGTCATCCTGGTTGCCATCCTGGCTGCCACCAGCTCCAGCATGGGTGCGCATCATCTGCGAAGTTGCAACAATAAGCGATTATTGGTGGATGCCAAGAGATTGCAGATGAATTAGGTACTCATGCCAAACTAAAATTACTGGAGAAAATTCTCAATAGCACAATAAAAATAGAGGCATAACAATTCATTCTCACAACATGACATCACCAATTTGACCACTTATCGTGCTCATAACGCATGCAATTTAAAGCGTGATTACCGACAAAGAACTGGAATTGCATTGACGTTCATCCAACGTGCGATTAACATTACATGATAGTCTGGGTACTAATGTCAACTTGAAACTACAGGTCCATTACATGAATAAAGGTGATACATTAGTCTTCCCACTACATGCTAAGCGATCTAATCCTCATCATGATCACTATCGAGGTCAGACGCAGAATCATCTCCTTCCTCAGGTTCTACTTCTTCTTCAGGCTCCACTTCTTCTTCTTCCTCATACCCTTCTAGATCCATTTCTGTGGCTCTAGGTGGGACATAAGGGTGGAGCTGATTGTTCAGTAGATGAACCTCTTCATGCAGATTATCGTTGTATTCTTCCACATTGGCCAGCTGCTGTCCTAGCTCAAACTGTCGAGCTCTCAGGACATCTTCCCTAGGACCAAGCTGCGTTTCGCTGGTGAGTTAACCTAGTCATTTCTTCGGTGAGCCTTTCAACCTTGGCATCGTGCTCCCTCTGAAGCTGACGTCGGTCCTCACGGGCATGACCAAGAGCACCAGACACACGTCTGAGGCTACCTTCAACTCCATCTAACACTCTCATCACTGCGAAACATGGCGCTCATGGCAGGGTTATCACTGTTCTGCCCTTCTGCTGCACCAATCTCCAAAGATCTTCCTCTTGCCTGCTGCCATGAGTCAGTGGAGGGATTACCCCTCAGAAAAACACCAACCAAAGCGGCTGCCAGCTCCTGAGGAAAACGATCCATGATATCCCTCAGGATCCCAAAGGCTGCCCTGCCAGCTGCTTCTTCAGCAGTCCTGCCAGTTGACTCATAACACCAGCCTGTCCACTCAGAATCATCACCTCGGGGATGAACAACGGCCTCCACAGTAACTAAGAGACCTTCTCCCAACCGCTCATTCGCCTAGAAGTAGCGGGGTTCCATTCCATCAGGATAGCCTACATAGCTGAGCACTCTCCATAAGAGTGTAGGCATCCCAAACTCTCCAAGGAACGTGTGACGTTGACGGGTACGTGGAGCAAGCTGACGGCTAGGAGCTCTACCTCTGGTGGACTTGCGAGCAGTCTGCTTGGTGCGTGCCATCTGCACCATTAACATGTACCCTTTGGTGAGACAAAGCCATAATGGATAAGAGTTACATAACCGAGTAAGAATTTTTATAAGGGGAGGAACAATGTAGTTATGTGAATGGTAATTTAACATGATGCATGCTCGTTCCGTACGTCCTCACAAACTTAGGAAAAATTTGTTTCTAATGGATAGACATGGTGGCATACATATGTTCTCTCATAAATAGCGTAATTAGTCGAGCTACACGTTTCGTTGTTAGTGTACCTGCATAAAATTTCATTTCAGCCCTAAACCCATAATGAATGTGCAGAATGTAATTGTAAATACTTCCATATATGTATACCCATACATATACTTCCGTATCAATCTACCCGACAATAATTTAAACCCACAATTAAACACGTACCATATACACATGCAAGCATGCATACATAGCCAGTACCAAAGCTAACTCTTCTCGACCGCACGCTCAAATCTTGCGGTCATACACTCATCTTACCTTGGCGTAGAGGCATTTGATCCATACATTACCACTCAAGTGAATGGCATCCATACTATAGCACGCCGTATGGATGATGAAGTAAAAACCCCCATGTTAGTACTTAAATAGCCACCTAATAGTCCTTAATTTGGGCATAAGGAAAGTGATCATTGGCACACTTTAGATTTCAAATACCTATTATAACTATTAGTTGCTAGAGAAGGGTTTTTGGAACACAAAAACTTTTGTTTTAAATACACTTGTGACAATTAACGTTGAACCTGGCTCCGATGCCAGCTGTCGCAGAACCGACCAATTTATAAGAATACAAGTACAATGGCAATCCGCAAGCGGTCGCACTGTCATACTTGAACCCATATAAACCCGGTAGTCCGTCGAGTACCACGACGGGTCTCGATAAATGATTTACAACAACCAAGATCGTATAGGATTCAACATACATGCCACATATTACATAAAGTTCACAGATACTTTTCATCATCAGAGTACGAATAAAAGTTATTACAAACCCAGTTTGATAAATAAAGCGGAAGCAAATAAGTTCAAAGATAAAGTTTCCAACATAGTTTGATACAGTGCCAAGCCAGATCACGGTCCACAAAAGCAAAGATAGGAATTACTAAAGAAGCCTGCCCAAGGCTTACTCCTCATCCACGGCGGGATAGAAGCAACTCTTGCAATACCCATGATACACAGTGCCATCTGCAACAATGGGAAAATAAACCCTGAGTACGAGAAGGTACTCAGCTAGACTTACCCGTCATGAACTAGAAATAAAATGACTCCAAGGATTATGCAAGGCTGTATAAGTGGACGTAACTTGACAACATTTTGCGTAAAAGGCAATTTACCCGTTGTATATCATTTAAAAGCATACAATAGTAACCATAGCAGGTATTGTAATTCCATATTCATCTGAACCATCATGTTTCATAATATAGTTGCTACGATGTTGGGACTAGCCAAGTTTCTCACTATCCGGGAGAGACGGCGATTCGAATCGATTTCAACCAGCTAGGAATTTATTCCTAACACAAACCTAGGTCTACCAGCCATGATAGCCTTAGGTCACCTTTGGTACAACTCCGGTACACATTTCGTGGGTCCGTACTGCGCCGCACAATCTGGAACACCAGATGCCAGGATGCTCAGGCCAAGCCTGCCCTTGGGCTTAGTCTGATCGTTCCCTGGAAGGAGCGCACAACAGAATGATTCCCGACCTAAGTTGAATTACTCGGCTTCACAGTCGGAACGAGTTATCCGGCCAGCTAAGTGAGAGGCATGCGTTCAATCTTGTCAGAAGCACCGACAATGGTATGGTCCTTAATCGACACAGACGGGGATAAGTCCACACCCAAGACCTCCATGTCTTGTTGCTTCTCTATCGACTTCCCGTCCGGTCTCAATTTACTTTTACCTCATGGTTCTGTTCCACGATAGCAGATATAGCCAACCGTGCTCCGGTATCCACCTACATCTCGCAGGTGATAGGACATCACCCGACTTCTACCGGTCTAAGCATGGCTAAGCATATATTCGATCCTGGACCTATACCGGTTAAAGGGTTAATATCTGGACAAGGAATTTATATGCATCAAGTGGTTTCATTCAACTCTTATAACCTAATGCATCAATCATAAGTACGTAATAAATATTTGCAAATTACTGGGAGACTTATAATGCTCCGGGGCTTGCCTCGCAGAAAGGAAGTAGGGCGATGGTCAGGACACTCCGGAAGCTCCTCAGGATTCTGCTCCACGCCTTCGGGAGCTGCGGCTTGCGGATCCTCCTGCTGATTCCCTTCCTCTGCTTCTTCGAATTCCAGCAACGTGATCTCTTCCTCCGATCCTAGATGCATGAGTATGGCATAAGTATTACGAATGCATAAATGTTAACAAGTGCATCATGTTTATTGAGTAGGTGCATATCTCTTCTCGATTATTACCTAACTACTTCGACAATGCATCGACTATGCCACAAATAGTAGCTACTTGTTTCACTCATAACTGGAGTTCTACTAATCCAAAAATAGTGATCCTGGCCTTTCTGGCAAGCTTATCAAATTCTCTACAACTTTGTTATTAACCATTTTTACAGTACACATCAGTTTCAACAGGCAACTCATCACACTCTAGAATCAGTCCGGAAACTATTTAACATGCAATATAAAGTAATAATACTTCTACTTCATGTAATCATTCAAAATTTGACAACATAGAATCTGCCAATAGTTTAAGCATACCAAATACAATTAAGATAATATAATGGTGAAGCCCAAACTATTTATTTAATCGCCTTTATTATTTTATTTAGATATCTAGGTTAAATAATAAACATATACCAGATGTACTTAATAAATTCTCAAAAATTTACAGTGCCTTACTAATGCTATCAAAGGACTACTATAAAAATTTCATGTCATTTTACTAAGTAGAACATCCTATACAAAAATGACAAGGAAGCAAGGCTTGAAATAGCATAAATGGAAAATCCTATTGAAAAGTGTCAAGCAACAGATTTCCTATTTTTCTTAACATACAAATGGTACTAGGATTACCTCCAACAAATTTCATGAATTTTGGACTCATCAATAATTTATAAAAATTCATGCAAGGATTGACTAGCCATAAAAGAAAAATCTATAACTATAAATCTACACATGGACTGGTCTTCAAATTTTTACCAGAGTTCATATATGCTAATACTAGCTTACCACAAAAATTGCATAATTTTTGGAGCACAGGAACTCTAGATATAAAATAAACAAATTTGAAGGCATTCAAAAGCACATTTCAAATCCTTATTTAAATCTCCAAAACTTTCTACTCTAGATGTTAAAAACATATTTTTACTAAATACTACACTTCCTAAGGAACACTACAACATTTATTTCACAAATTTAGGAGCTACCAAACTGAAGATACAAAATTCACAAAACAAATCAAAATCTGGAATATTTGAACTAGCCCTCAACACTGCTGTCGCTGACCGGTGGGACCCGCTGGTCAGGGGACCCCACGCGTCAGTGACACGAAACAGGGCAGCGGCGCTGCACAGCGCTGGCGCGGCCAGAGCTCGCCGACGGCGAACTCGCCGGCGGTGACATCATCACGTCATGACCTAGGTGACCTAGCGCATTGATTGAGCTACGTGGGTGGCCTTCTCGTCGGAGCTAGCGACTACGGCGGCTACAATGGCGGCACGGCGGGGCGGAACGACGGCGACACGTCGGAGGAGGCCACGACGAAGCAAGCTCAAGCTCGGACGAGCGTATACTACCTAAGACGCACTCGACGCACTAGCTAACGCATGGAGAGGTGGATGGTGGCGCTCCAGCCACGGTGACGGGGCTCGCGGTGAAGCTCCGGTGAGGTCGTACGCGTTGCGGTGGCTTACCAAGCACGGTCAGCGAGCACGGGAGGAGGCAGTGGGTCGCTGGGGCACTAGTGGAGGCATTGCAGGGGTGGAGAAGCAGCGAGGGCGAGCTGGCGTTGGCTATGGCGACGGCGGAGGTGCGGGCCGAGCTCGGCTGTCGCGGCGGCGAGGAAGATGGAGCAGAAAATGGGAAATGAGGCGCGGGATGGCTCGGGCGGGTGCTGGCGATGTTAAGGCCGTGCTCGGGCACGTCGTGGCCTGTGCGGTCAGGGCATTGGTGACACGTGGCCGTCTCTCCTCCACGCGGTGGCCATGGCCTGACGGTGGTCGGCCACTGAATCAGCCGATTCAGTCAGTACAGACCCGAACGGTGATGCCTGACAGCGCGTTTTCAAGTCGACATATCTGCTAATCCGTGGCTCCTTCGTGTAAACATCCTAAACAAATTTTGTAGACTCATGTACCAGCTTCAATTGTTCTTAAAGGATTATGCTCTAATTCGCAACCAAAACCAAGTTATATCATCCCCAATGTCAGCCGGACAGTCGGTCAGTGAACCTAGACTTAGAAAAAATTCGTTAAGTGTTGAAAGCTGGATTTTGCTGGTTTTTGTGGGACATATTCAAGCATGTTAGAAGCTAAATCAGTCCATGACCCAAAAATAAAAGTTGTTCCTTATGTCAAACACTACAACTTTGCTTTAGTGAACTCCTCCATGCAAGGTCTCTAACACCTAGTTCAACTTTAGTCAAACATGTCACTTGGAAATCATGATACATACTCAAACCATGGCTAAATGACCAAACTAGCCCTAGCCTTAAATACCAAAGTTGTTCATGATGATATCCTAAGCATGTTTAAGAAATTTTCAAGGTCATTCAATCATTTTATGCAGTGGTCACTCATAGAGCTATCTAGGTCAACACATGTAATATTACTTAAGTGCTTGATCATGAAAGGTGACCTTCATGAACAAGGTTCCTTTTGTTAACCTAAGTGTAGCTAAGGTGTTTTAGTGACTAGCATTACCCACTTGCATTCATTTGCACAAGATCATATGCATATGTTCCAAGAAACACGAGATAACAAGCAATGTTTCATATGTTTCGATCAAATGTTTTAATTGTAAATGATGATTTATGAATGCTTGATGCTCATGCTCATGTTATGCAAGTCAAGTTATGCAAGGCTAACACCCGAGGTGTTACAGGTCGATGTTGAGATTCTGGAACAAGTAGTTCCAGTTCTTGTTTTGCTGCTGTTGGTTTTGCTGGATGTTGGTGATGGCACCTTCCATTTCTGCCTGCCATTGAGAATGTTGATGCAAGGTGTTGCGTATGTCTTGTTGTGTTTCTTCAATGGTGGTCAGCCTAGTGTCGAGGCGGGAATGATCCATCTACTGATCATGGTAGCCATGGGTAGAGACGGACATATGTTGTAACACCTCGGGTGTTAGCCACTTGCTAGGCAGTGGGTTTGAGCTCAAACATGATAGATCAAGAGATAATCAAGAGCTTTAGTTCCTTATCTCTGAAATGGTGATGAAGGTGTTGAGGTCAAATCTATGAAAATGAGCCCAACTTAAATTTGGACAACACACCATTGCTTACATGTTGACCCTTTTCAAATGTATGATTAGGTAGTGTTAAACATGGCTCTTTCATGAGCATCACCTTAACATCTATCTATCTCCACCATTAGAAAAGTTTCATGAAGTTTGGATCCAAGAAGTCACATGAAATGATAAGTTATAATCTTTTTTGAATTGCTTCATTAAGTGAATGGGAATATGGGATGTCGACCCAGACCCTGTGACCTTGCTCAAATAGCTCCAATTCAACTCATGAACAAAAGTCATGAAAGGTTCATGTTGAACGAATGTCAAGAAAATGCCTCAATCGGTCGAAAACCCTAATTCCAAGGTTTGTCATGATACCGCTTTGACCAAGGTTAAATAATTGTTTAGAAACAAGTTATGAAGTTTGACCTTTAAGAAAATTTGAAGTCTCATTTGAGTGCTACAAACTTTGTTCTTGGGCCAAGAGTGAAACCAATTTGGAAGCAAGTCAAATAGGTGCTCGAATATCGAATCCACGACTATTTTTAGACTTAGAAATATTCTAAGTCCAGGATTAGTAGCAATTCGGTTGGCATGTCGCGTTCTCGTGTTTTCGTTAAGTATCTTGATCCAAAAATAAAAGTTGGAGTTAATTCCATGGAGAAGAGATCAGAGAAGTTTGGCACGAGTTTGGCTTCATTTTGATCATCAAGTTTGAGTTTCCTTGATCGCTATCATTGCGTTGACACTATCAATTTGGAGCTCAATTACATACTAATTCATAGCTCTAATGGCCTTGCACCCTAAATACAAGTCGAAGAGCATCCAGAGGAGAGCAAGTTTGCTTCAAGGCACCGAATCCAAATCTACATCGAATATGCCAAAAACGGCAACCCAACCCTGGCACTCCATCGCCTGCCACCTGCTTGCCAAAATGCCAACGTGGCGGTCATGCATGAGTTTGCACCCCACTATGCTGACGCATGTCCCACCTCCTCTACCGTGCTGCTGCCTCAATGGGGAGCCTGCCTGAGTGCACCCCCTGCCTCCACCCTCTCCTAGCTCTCCCTCTCGCTCGCTCTGGCCCTGCTGCGCTCACTCTGGCCGCTCCAGAGCATGCGTCCGCCATGGCTAGCCGACCAGAGCTCCCATCACCGTTGTTCCATTGCCTCCAGCCTTCCTCTACTCAGGCTGACAATACCTTCGCCTTTCCCAATTCGTGCTGCCGCCCCTCCCCATCCCCTTCCTCGCTCTACTCAGCGTCGGAATGTGTGGTCACCATTAACGCCGAGGTGGAGCTCCACGCCTCCTGCATCCACCTCGCCTCCGTGCTCCACCACTCCCCGCTGACCATGCCACCTCCTTCCTTAGATCATGTCGTGCCTCCACCGCCCTCTTTCCCGGCCACCGCGGCCGCCATAGCGCCATCGTTGGAGCAGCTGCCGCTGCAGCTACAGCGGACGTGGCCTGGCCAAGTTAGGCCACCGTGGGGTGAGCTATGGGCTCCTCTTAGTGCGTGTGGGCACCGTGATGCTCAACCGCCGACGCTCGTCGCTAGAGAGCCACCCTCCGGCTAGAAGCGGCTGGCCCCGATGTCATCCCCTGCTCTACCGTTGAGAAGAGGAAGAAGGAGTTCACGCGTGAATAGAAAGTTTTCTAGGGGGTTAAGTGCATAGTTCATTACTCATATGAATAGTGCATAGAACAACCTTTTTGTTGGAATCTGTTTAGTGAAAAGTTCAGGGTCCTCAGCATAAAAACATTTTTCTTTTAACTTTTCCTTTATTGCGTTTAATCGGCTGAAACTTTGGAAAATCATAATATATCGTAGAAAATCGTAAAATAGCAAATGAACATGTTTGGAATCCTTGTGAGTAGATATATGCAGTAGAGTCATAATATGATATGTGTTAGTAGAAAGTTTCTGCTGTTTTTATCTATTCTTATAAAGTGCTTTTAAAAATGCTTTTAAGTTGGACAAATGCATATCTTGAGTTATACAAGTCCAAAAATGGTAATTCTAGTTGTGTTAATCTTGTGATGACATGATCTAGCTAATAAAAATATTAAACATGCTAGTTGTGTACTATTTTTATAATGTTTTGACTTAATCTTGTTAAATAGGCAATTTTAGCTTGTTTTGCTTGTTATTCTCATACCTGAAGTTGTAGTGCTCCAAATGGCATGAAATTTTAATTGTAGGATATATATGTTATGCATGAGCTCTGGTTAAAATTTAATGATTTTTGGTGCATGTATTGCTGAGTAATTAATTTATCTTGCTAGGTGCTTGATAAGTAGTTGTAAATGCTTGATATATATCATAAAGGTGTAAAAAATGGAAAATGTTGTTCCATTGCCTTTGAATGGTGTGGTGGTAACCTAATCAAACCTAATTTGGTCATGTGTTTACAGAAAATGTGGAGGTTTAGATTTGTCTTGCTCTCACATGCTTATTCGCAATTAAAACTTGTTTTGCATGTAATAATCAATTTATAAAACTTGAGCATGTAAAATTTATATAGTAGCCATGCTTTGTTATCATATCTCTCACATAAAAACCTTGGCTCCAAATTAGAATGTTTGCAACATCACCTTTTATTAGTTGCATGTTAATTAAACTTTGAAGGAGCATGTGCTTTTCTTATTACATGTTTATACATGGTTCTTGTGATGCTAATGTCATGTGTTGGTTTGAGATGAGGTTGTACGGGTTCCTCACGATGGCTTAGAGCTATGTGTTGGATGTGCTTTTATGTCACCTTGTTATAGAATCAAGTGAAAATCCATCTTGCCTATGTGCTGTTTTGGCTGCATGTGCAGTTCCTGTTGTGATGATATTTTTGTGATGCAAATGATGTTTCCTATAGATATGTTGAATACAAAAGTTGTAGATAATTTCCTTATCTTTATTTTCCTAAAATTTCATGATTTTAGGCCTGCTGATTTAGGAGTTATAGATTTTATAAGTTTGCTGTCAACTTTTGTATGTGCTCTTAACAGATCTGAATGATTGTATTGTTTGGATTATTTAAACATGGAATCAGGTATTGGTGATAATAGGAGAGTTGTAGTGCTTTTTCTAATCTTTCTAAAATGTCTAAGATCACTGCTTTTGGTCATCTGGAACTCTAGTTATTGCTGTTCAAAGTGGAATGGCAGGTTCTGTTCAAATCTGGACAGAGATGTCTTCATTGGGTTGTTTAACCTTGTTAGTTGTAGAATCATCTTAAGATGATAATAAGAAAGTTATAGGTAAATTAATAAGATTTCCATAAAGTTAAGAATCATGCTTGTTGGATGATTAGAATTCCAGTTATGTATTTCAGAAGTTCATGTTAGTTTTTTGTCCTAGTTGGTGCAGATCAGTTTGTTTGTGTTTTTCAACATTGTTAACCATCCAATCAGTTCTAGATGTAAATAACAAAGTTGTAGGCAATTTCCTATGCTTTCCATAAAGTCTAGGATTACCTTTGTTTGATGCCTATAGCTCCAATTATGTTTGAAACAAGTGGCTATTGTGCTGCTGCCCAGAATCTGAGCATGTACCTAAAGTTGTTTGCTTCACTTTGCATTACTTTGTATGCTTGTTAGTGTTAGCTCATGACCCTACTAGATTTAAATTGATCTACCTGAGGTATCTTATAAATGTGTTATATAATGTTGGTCAAGCATGTAACTAATAAATGGTCATGTATGCATGTTGCCACAAAATGATCTTGATGCATGTTTTGCTAGAGCTTTAATTATGTTGGTGTCGTTCACCGCAGCCCTAGTTCTTATGTGATGCTAGGCTTAATTAGTTCTTGATTGTTAAATGCTTGTGATAGTTTGACTTGAGTTAACTAGTGTGCCATGCTTGTTATGCTTGCTATCCCTATGCTAGACTTGAGTGTTAGTTAAATGACTTGTTCTCTAAGTGCATATGTCTTGAGGTGTAACCTTATATTTGTCTTGAATGCTTTCATATGATGCAAATCATGTTACCATTCTTCGCATTCATGCACTTGCATCTTGCATCTCATTTAGGTATGCTAGATGAACCACGCAGGGAACCAAAGGACATGATGTTGGAGCCAAACCCGAAGATGGTGTTTGGTGGACCTATCCCAAAGATGGAAGGACCCCTGGAGTGCATGCCTAGAGCGGAGATACCACCAAGATGGTGCAAGCTAATTAAACTAACTTGTGTCGGATCCCAGGCAAGCCTCGGAGCATTTTTAGCCTCCTATGTTTTACAAATATCAACTTGAGTCCTTTATGTTTGATGCATTAGGTTATAAGAGTTAATTTGGAAACACTTGATGCATAGAACTACCTTGTCTAGATATATACACCTTAAACCCTGTGTAGGTCCAGGATCGAATATATGCTTAGCCATGCTTAGACCGATAGAAGTCAGGTGATTTCCTGTCACCTGTGATATATAGGTGGATACCGGAGCACGGTTGGCTATATTTGCTATCATGAAAAATAACCATGGGATGTTATCTAAGTGGAGACCGGGTGGGATCTTATATGCACATGGTGTGGGTTGGCTATGTTGATCCCGTCTGTGTCGATTAAGGACCATACCGTTGTTGGTGCTTCTGTCGAGATTGAACGCATGCCTCTCACTTAGCTAGCCGGATAACTCGTTCTGACCATGAAGCCGAGTAGCTCAACTCAGGCCAGGCCTCATTCTGTTAGAGTGTGCACTCTGGATGGTAGTAAGGATGTGTGGGGAGCTAGATGTGAGCCCAAGGGCAGGCCAGGCCTAAATGTCCTGGCAGCTAGTTGTCCCTGGTTGTGCGGCGCTGATCGAACCCGCAAAATGTGGACCTGAGTTGTACCAATGGTGACCCGACGCGACCCCGATGGGGGAAGTGTGGGTTTGTGTTAGGAATAACTGTCTAGCTGGTTGCCACCGATTCGAATCGCCATCTCTCCCGGATAGTGAGAAACTCGACTAGTCCCTACATCGTAGTAACTGGACTGTGGAATTTGATGGTCATATTGGACATGGGAATGCTACACCGGCTATGGTTATTATTGTGATGCTACATAATGATATGTCACATGTTTGGCACAGGTTAGATGCTAATCTAGAGATGAAAAGCTACAATTAACTTGGAATCGAATTATAAAATGTATAGCTCAACTAGTGGCTTTTTATGCAAAATGTTGTCAAGCCGCTCCACTTATAAAGCCTTGCATGATCCTTGGTGTCACTTTATTTTTGGTTTATGATGGATAAGTCCAACTGAGTACATTCGAGTACTCAGGGTTTATCCCACCATGTTGCAAGTGAAGTTCTCGGCCTGCTAAAGATGGTGGCTAACCGCCGGTGGGCTCAGCGACTCTATATAGTGTTCTTATCTATATGCTTTTTGTCAGAGGATGTCACGTATGCTACCAATGTATTTGAAACTTATATTATTGTAATCATTTGAAGTTATGTTGTTTTCACTAATCGGTTTTGAAACCCAAAGTTGTATTATTATTTGTGAACTCATTATAAACATTATTTCTGCTACAACTCCATGTATGTGATGTGTATTTGCTTAATCATGCAATCTTGGCTGTGATGTTGATTTACCGAGGTCCTTCATCACACTCGATGGACTATCGAGTTTATATAAGTGAAAGTATGTGCATGTCAACATGTTAAACAGGGACAACCATACTTGATCTTGTATAAATTGGGTGGTTCTGTCATAGCTGGCATCGGAGCAAGATTAAGTATAATACTGTCATGCACATAGTTTTAAAAACAAAGTTTTGATTTTAAAAGCCTATTTGACTAAAACTTTAGCTACAGGCAAATTTATCAAAGCTATTTTGCAAAACTATGCTAGCGACAACCTCAAGTTAAGCCCAATTAAGGACTACTAGGTGGCTAAGTAAACTGATACTAACTATGGGGGATTTACTTAATTGAATTTTTTATTTCGTCATCCATACGGTGTGCTATTGTATGGATGCCATTCACTTGAATGGTAATGTATGGATTAATATACCTCTATGCCCAAGTAAGTTGGTGAGTAGCATGACCGCAAGATGTGAGTGTGCGGTCAAAGGGGAGAGGTAGTTTTGATACTAAAGTATATATATCTCACATATATATAGAAGTATTTAATTATGGGTTAGCTTTGATACGACAATATATGCATATTATGTATGTATGTATAGACGTATTTACATATGGGTAGCTTTGATACAGAAGTATATAGATATATATAGAAGTATTTAGAATGAAACCTAGAGACCAGACTTTCATTTCTGTATATATATAATTATGGGGTTGGGCTGAAATGAAATTCTTCTGCAAGTACGCTAACCACGGATGCGCAGATTGAATGTAGTGGATGACTAGCTATATGTCGAGAGAATAAGTATTATGCCACTGACATAGAACGTGATTGCCACCTTAGGCTGGCAATTTTGTGAGGACAAATTGGACGGTCATGCATCATGATTGTGCTTGTGCATAAATATGCTTCCCTCACCTCTGTTCTAATAATAAGTAACTTGTTGCAACTTGTGATTAAGGTGATGGGCTCAGTGACTCTATATAGTGTTCTTATCTATATGCTTTTGTTAGAGGATGTCATGTATGCTAGCAATGTATTTGGAACTTATATTATTGTAATCATTTGAAAGCTATGTTGATTTCACTAATCGGTTTGAAAACCCAAACTTGTATTATTATTTGTGAACTCATTGTAAACATTATTTCCGCTACAATTCTGTGTATGTGATATGTATTTGCTTAATCATGCGATCTTGGCTGTGATGCTGATTTACCGAGGTCCTTCGTGACACTCGGTGGACTACCGGGTTTATATAAGTGAAAGTATGTGCGCGTCAACGTGTTAAACATGGATAGCCATACTTGATATTGTATAAATTAGGGGGTTCTATCACATTTGTCCCCCTAGGGCCACTAGAAACTTCTTCATAGTGTTGTCGCTGGTAGTTGTCGATGTTTCTGTGGTGCCATTGCTCGCTTGAACCTTGTTGCTAGGAGCCTTTAGAGTGATTTGGGGATGGTTGATGCCAACCAGCTTGCTCAGATTGTTACATCCAGGAAGATCCCGGTTGGTCCCAGCCCGCATAGCCGGTGTATGCCGGTCCTTCTAGAATAGGGTCATCATCATGATATTGAGGCTACGGATTATGAGTCAACCTCGCTGAAGCACTTCTGCGAGGTGCTGCCTCCTTAACCTGTGGCCTAGAGAACTGCGATATCATATGCAGATGTGTGTATGAACCTTCTGGTCTTCAACTCTTTGAAGGCATCCTTCTCTCGCTTGTACCATTACTTGAGATGCTTCTCCTCCAACATGATGTTCCTTTCAACTATTGATGACTGAGGCGGCGCTCCGACTACAGGGGGTGGAATGTCGATTTGCATGTCGGCGCTCGCCCTAGAAGAAGAGCTTCTCATAGAATGGCTTGATCCTGAGCGCATGAGCTTGTCCTTGTACTTGTTCAACATCCTGCACAATGTCAACAGACAACAAAAGTCATGGAACAGATTAGGAAATAAAATGTCAGTGGTGAGCCATCCAGAAGTCAGTCGTCCATGGGTTAGTCGTTCTTGATTACTTAACAAATTTTCTAATTAGAATTTTGATAGAACATCTACCCTCAATCTCTTTAGTTTTTCTTCCTAATTTTGGCAACACTTTTATTCTTAATCTTTCTTACACTTCCTAATCTCAGCAGCACTTCTACTAAGTGGATTTCCAAACTACGAACTTAGGAATTGAATTTTCGAACTCGGAGGCTTGTTTGTAGCTGTGGTTGAGGCCGAGAGCAGCCAGGAAGGATGGCCATTTATAGGAGGTGTAGCAGCAGGCCGGCCAGGCTAGTGGTGGGGCCGGTCGGCTCCACATGGGGCCCACTTGGCCTCATCCTCCACCAGATGGTGCATTACTTCGTGCTTAAGCAAAATTCAATGGCCGTTAGTGCTCTTTCGGTGGAAATACGACCTAATTGGTGCATGGTGCTTGGTGGTAGTTGAGTGGGTCCTAGGTGTCTCCTGTGGGTCCTGGTTTCCTGTATTTCTACCGTATACACATGTATATATATGCAATGCAAAAAAGTATTTTATGATACTATGAAATATAAAAAGATGAATGGATGGTACTTTTAATTTTTTGTACACCTCCACGGTAAATATCCTTGTGGGTTTTTACACACCATAAAAAATATTTACCAGGGGGCTTGAAAATATTTTATGATGCAATGATGAAATTTTTATTTTTATTTTCTAATGCAATTATTGAACAATAAATATGCCAAAGTAAGAATGCAATGTAAAAAGTAAATATGGATAACTACCGATTTATCTCCCGGTGAGGATTCAGAATTTTAAGTTCGCCGAACTGGACTTCTCCAGTCTTTTTTCATTCTTTAGGTGCATTAGTCGGTCCCAAAGATTGAGACCTTGATGGTTGCACCTGCTTCTCTTGCCAATTCAATTTAGAGCATTGTTCTAGTCTTGGCTTGAAGGCGAATCGCTCTTCCTTCCCATTGATGTGAAACTGGATTTCTCTAGCTCCAACATCAATATGTGCATTTGTAGTACTCAAGAAGGGTCTCCCAAGTATGAGGGGTGTTTTCATATCTTCCTGCATGTCAAGTACTACAAAATCGACTGGCACAAAGAAGTTTCTTATTTTTACTGGAATATTTTCGGTGATTCCTATAGGGTAGTGGCCCAATTGGTCGGCTAGTTGCAGGCACATCGATGTTAGCGTGAGTATTGAATAGTTGAGCTTGTCACAGACTGTCTTGGGCATGGCACTGACACTGGCGCCAAGGTCACATAGTGCATGCTCAAAATTCTAGTTTTTGATCGAACAGTCGATAGTGGGGCATCCTAGATCCTTCTTCTTTATAGGTGATGTATTATGGATGGCCGCACTACACTCCTTCGTTAAATTGATTACCTTAGTGGTGGGCAGTGGTCTCCTATAGTTCAGAATATCTCTGAGGTACTTTGCAAAGGTAGGTACCTGTATGGCATCCACTTTGGCCCTTCAATTTCTGCATGGAAACGATAACAGGTTGGTGTCATGAAAATCTTGTTGCATTTCTTGTTCTGATAACTCAACTTCTTCAACATCATCATTCTTCTTCCCCTCTTGTACTGTTGCCGGTGTCTTACCTGTCCTTGTTGGATATGGACGATCATGAGTAGACTTGCCACCTCTTGTGGTTATGGATTGACCTTTTCAAGGTTAGTGGCAAAAGGCAGAGCAACGGCCAACTGGGCTAATTGTAATTCTATCTTTTTATTATAGCTAAGTTGGTCCTTGAAAAACTTTCCATTTTAGTGTTTATGTTTTCTAAGACCTTATCATTAGAAGTAAGCTTCTTAGAAATACTCTCATTAATCTTAGCTTGTTCTAACATCAAATCTCTCAAGGATGGTTGTTTAAGACTAGAAGAATTGTATTAATTACCTAGATATTTACCTTGGTAATTTGACCATTGTTGTTGTTGACCCCATCCTTGTCTTTGTTGTTGTGGAACAGAATTATTGATGACAATGTTTGCATCCTCTTGATACTTAGGGAAATAAATCCCCAAATATTCTCCACATGTGTTTTGGGCATTCTAAGCATCTTGAATGGCTTGTTGATCTTTCTTGTAATTGGCTCGCTGTTCAAGCCAATTCAATGGTATGTCCATCTTGGTTGAAAGTGCACACACCTATTATGGTACTTCGCTCTTATTGCATGTTTCAATATTGCCTTGAGACTAGCCTTGATTAGAGGCTATCTTTTCTATGAGAGTTTTAGCTTTTCCAAGAGTGAGTGACATGAATGCTCCTCCAGTAGTTGCATCAAGTTGTTCATGAGCTTTCTGAATTAATCCATGGTAGAAGCCTTGCATGAGCAACCAATCTTCCATTCCATGATGAGGACAATCTGAAATGTATTCTTGAAAATGTTCCCATGCCTCTAGAATGGTTTCTCCTTTCTACTGTTGGAAGTTGAAAACTTTTCCTCTTAAGGCATTGGTCTTGCCTACAGGGAAAAACTTTGCTAGAAAGGCCTTCGAACATCTTGCCAATGTGTTGATGTTATCTTTATTGGTGTAGAACCACTCTTTCACCCTTCCCACTAATGAGAGTGAAAATAGGCAGAGTAGTATGATGTCTTGAGCAACGTCCTTGATGACAATTGTGCTACTAATCTCTAGAAAGTTTTGGACATGAGCACTAGCATCTTCATGTGCCTTTCCGCTAAATGGGGTAGCTTGCACCATGTTGATGAGGCTTGCTTGAGCACAAACTCAAGGTTATTGGTTTTGAGTGTTGGTCCAGTGCAGATGTTCTTAGTGCTTGGAGCAAAGAATTGGTGCAGAGTCTTGTTAGCCATAGCTTTAGAAAGTGGTGTTGAGCTACCTCTTGATTGGTTCGATTGTGATTGATGGAATTTGCTGATGAATTAGAACCAATCCTGCAATACCCTATATAAGATATGAACAAAGACAAACAAGGGTAAGCCTGCTAAAGCAGAGGTGTATAGTTATGATTTCATCAATAAGTATTTATTTGATCAATTCTCTTTTAGCCTTGTGCTCCTCCCCGACAACGGCACCTAGAAATGCTTGTTGTCATTTCTTAGCATCACTTTTTTACTAAGTTGTCATCCCTAGCAGTGATGCCAGAAATGCGTTGTTGGTAATTATTAATGACACTTGTAAATTTAGTAAAAAATATATATTGAAGTATCCGCAAGCGCACAGATAATATAGCATTGTAGCATTTCACCCAAGAGTATACAGGTATCGTTATTTATATTTTCCACAAGAAAGAGCGATGGGGTGGCTAGAGATATTGAAAAATATGTATACTTATGATAAGATCATTAACTCAACTCTCATGCTATAACAGGGGTAAGTCAAATGATAAATAAATGATAAGTGCAAGGCATTGATAATAATCCAGACATAGAAATAGATACTCATAAATGTAGATGGCTAGGTAGGAGATTAATTAAGGGAAAAGATTCCTAAGTCATTTCTTATTTACTTAGTCTTTTGTACACTCTAGTATATATACTTTCATCTATAGCATAACTAACTCTATATCTATGCAGAAGGAACATTACTAAGGAAGATGAAGTACAGAGCTTCACTCCCTTCACAATCAGGTTCGACTTGTTCTACAAACAGGGAGTGGACTACAAAGGACTCAACGAGAGTGTCACACTCACAATCTACCACATGGCTCGGAGTGTAGAGTGCATCTGTAGGTAAACAATACTTAAGCACCATGCTTACATAATGTTGAGCACTTAACTCACTTGAGTACTAAGCTAAGCGCTTTGCAAACATATGCATAAATTCATCATCAATCATGACTATATCAAGAATACTACCAAAGTGAACTAGGAACATAATAAATAGAAACATTGTATTGAAGTAGCACAAAGTCAAAATATAGAGGGATACAATGGCTTTACCGGCCTCCAAACAGCGAATCCAGAATCTTAAGCAATAGCCCAACTCTACTTGAGTCTTGCTAGCTAGCCTATACTAGAACTTGAAGAATTGGAGCTCTATTCTCTTCTCTCTAGAAACCCTAATTTCTGATCCTTCTTGACTTAATGATCAGGGTTATTGATTATGCCCTAGGGAGGGGGGTAGGGGTTGCTATATATAGGGTGATACATCAATTATGGACCCTTGGATCAAACCGACCTTAAAGAACGGCATAGATGCAATCTAGGAGGTAGTGGAGAACTGACATTCGAAGCTAGGGCTAACATGTGGGGCCAGGGGGCTGGGCAGCCTGTAGGTGGGGCCGACCGGTCCCACCTATCATCCCCTCATAGTCTACTTTGGTGGGATGGCTTCTAGTGCTATTTCCATCATGGACAATTGCGTTTAATTTTGACGACTGGGTCCACCTTGACGGTTTTCTAAATAAACCCCGCTAAAAACATAGATTCACCAAAACTCGTGGAATTTGTGGGTTTAAACCCCTAAGTCTATGTTGGTGATCATTTTTATGCCCTTTTTCAAGTTATATTGATGGTTCATGATGAACGATAATTACCGTCAACAGCGACCACTTGCTTAGTACCTCGACGAATACTTTAAGCTAAGTAAGTGTTCGTGATTCTTATGGTAGAAAGTCTTTTGATTAGTTAAGCTTTACTCTTACTTGTTTGTGGGTTTGTGGTCCATCCGTGTGGCAGATACTCTAGTAGAGGGCTCCCAATAAAGATGGATCATCCTATATAGCGCTAGAGTAGTAGTTGATAGCGTAGACGTGGTGTCTAGGCTAGAGGCTACCTTTGTTTGCCTCGTACTCTATGGTTGAGGGGTAGACGGCAGGTGGTGACTGCCCTATCTATCTCTTGTAATCCCCCATGTCCGGGTCTAGCGTAGAGCTGTAGACTGGCATCACCTGGCAGACTAGGTGCAACCCAGTGCTCGAAGTAAGCTAGTAGAAGTAAAGTTTATCTATCCATAGACCCTAAGACCATAGGAATCCATCTCAACCTCTACCAACTCTACCCTTGTATTGTCCTTGGATGAACTAGCTAGGAGAGCACCACCGTTCCCTGTGGAAAATATGATACCCTGAATACTTTCGGGTGAAATGCTACAACGGTAATTCTATGTGCTTGTGGATTAATTCTGTATAGGTTAAGAAATACCAACAAGCATTTCTGGCGATGTTGCCGAGGAACGGTTGCTATTTTCTTCGAACCTAGTTTGTCCTCGTATCATGTATCTTTTTATAAAAAAACACAAAATATTTTCACCATGAAGGGTTTGCTGTCAAGAAGGGGAGGATGATGAGGACATTACACCTTCGGATACGACCACTGATTATAAGGTGAGCTCATTCCTGCATTTGCATAGTGATTTTTGCTACAATTCACTTGGTTCCACATGTACATGTCATTATTTGATTGTAGGTACAAATATGTCTCAAAGTGCAAGTCCATCAAAGTTGAAGTTTCAGGTCATAGGCAGCCCTACAATACTCCATTGGGAAGGCCATAACTCTTTCATCCAGAGTGGGTTTGAGGTCCATGAGCTCTTGATGGAAACTTTATTTGATAAGCTTTCAAAAGGATCTGGTTTGACCTCAAGATCATGTCAGCAAGGCCTCCAAACCATCATGACAAGTCGCCGCTGTTTCTGCCAAAGTCTATGTCATCGTCGTGGGCCTCATATTCATCATTGGGACCCTAGCCCAAGTTGGACACGCCCCAAGGAGATTGAGAACACCTAAGAGATGACTAAGGACGTCCTCTTCCTTGGCCATGACCTTAGGATGCAAGCAAGGGCGTCCAAGCCAAGTTGGTCCATGTGAAGTTTGAGTCAATCTCGGGCTCTAGGAGTAGTATGTAGTAAAACGGACACCCAGGTCACAAACGGACTTCATTTTCGACGATCTAGATATGGATGGAAAGATATTTTAATAATCTAACCAATGGAAGTGGTCCCACATCAAAATTCCTTCAGAATCAATAGGAATCATCGAAATAAATTAACATCCAGAATCTGTAGAACGCTACGTCGCCATCTTTTGGGCCGTTTGGGCCTTGTAACGTGTCAGACTTCTTAGGGATGCGAATTGAGGTCCTTGGTCACCCCTGAGGTTATATAATCAGTAGCTGCTGCCTACATTAGGTTTTGGATTTTGCTTTAGATCAATCTATCATGGAATAGTCGCCGTTATCGGTTTGCAAGACCACAACTTCGAGTGCTTAATCATTCATCTGCAATTGTCACTTCAATTGAGTTGCGTTTTATCTTGTTCTTGCTTGTGTTCTTTGGTTCACAACAGGGATTAGCCTTCTTGGCCAGGTCAACCGGATGATGACACGGTTGATAACCAGAGGGGACGTGGTGCTAAGGTTGTAGGATTCAGGTCTTTGTGATCTGAAGCCGGATCGGTGTGTCGCTTTTTGCCCAAATCGGTAGTAATCTTGAACCGGATGGGAGATTGGAAATCCTATCTCCATCACATATGCTCCAATACCCAGTTGTAGGGACCTACCGCGTTAATTTGCCTAAATTGAGTGTCATCCACTTGACTAACCCAATTTAAACAAGCCAACATCGGTGACTCCCCAGGAGCGCTCCTTGGCAACTCCTCTTCAGGATCAGGTTGAGTATCATACCCCAATATCCTCCACAACTCAAGATTACATCTCATCATCAGAGCACATAACAATTCAGCAAAAACATATATTACAATTCTTGTTTAATATAATAAACTAATTATACAACATAAGACTAAATGTAGTGTGAACCAAATGACTCTCTTACCAACATCGCTATGCTACGAATCAATTATATATCCAGTAACTGGTGGTCACCTTGCCCATGGGCGTCGACACCATAGCTTGGGTGGCACATGCCATTCACCCACTTTGCCACCAACGACGGGGTGAGATGGCCACCATTGTCCTATACCTGCAAAACAACTTAACGACAGCACCGTGAGTACATTGCGTACTCGCAGGACTTAATTCCAACATATAATATCTAGTGGATGCAAAAGGTAATATCAGGTACTTGTACATTTGCAGAAAAGCAATGGCATCGCTTATAATTATGACATGCCATGTTCTAACTCTTAAAACTAAAGTATTTAGTTATTAGTCTTGTATCACATAGAGGTCCATAATCCATTAGCAACGCTACCATGGGTATAGAAAGTAGGAACAACCGAATGATTCCATCCCATGGGACTTCAGGCTTTCAAAACTCTGTAGAGGTGTACAACTGTACCCACATGGAGAACAGGATGAACCTCCATACCCAAGTGATAGGTAAGGGTTGCCTCACGTCTCCAACCTTTCCCTATTCTGGCTAGAATATCCGACGAAAGGTTCAAGCGGTTGCTCGGTCAATGTCCACATTCTCGGTTTCCTAGGCAATGTCCTGGACATTTCCGACCAACGCCAACCCCCTTGCTAGTTTCACAAGTAAACAAGTTGCAATTAGTTACTTGGCTTGTCGACCCCATCCATGACATGTGGTCTATACAGGTGGTTACTCGGACTCACGTATCCCAATACACGGTCCTTAATGCGCCACGAGCTATGTCGTTTGAGATCCCACACTCACAATGAGCTACCCCTCGCATGAGGAAGATATCCAAGTTATAATCAAGATTATCACATTAGGGATATCATCCCTTAGCTAGATTAGTAAGGTGAGTCAAGTTGTACCCTCATTGGTTTTAGTAGTTAATTATCCAGATGTAACATCCTACACGCGTGAGTATGAGTTCCCTTCTCACGCTCGACTTCTACCGTTGCCCAAGCAACTAAGCAATAAGCATTAAGCATTCCCATTCCCATTCCCATTGTTGAGGTGAGGGGCTTCTAATAGATTAAGAAGTAACTCTAGGTGTAATGTAAATGAGACCACTATCCAAGACTACATGTAATGCATAACTCAAAATGAAACTCAATAAGTATCCAAAGTAGGGTTGATAGTAGTGGGGTGCCTGCCTGTTGGAAGAGCGAGGTTCCCATAACTTGGAACATCACTTGGCGTCTCTCCGATATCGCGTACCTATATGTATGCACTTGTATAAGATATGTATGAATGCATGTCATCGTATGAATACAATAAATATGATGCCCATGTGTGTTATGATATGCTTAGACATGTGTATGATTAACTACTAAGTACATGGTACTAGGTGTGTGTAACATGTGTGTGTAACATAGCATTACTGTGCTGTCGGTATGCACTGGTGGACACTCCATCACAACTCACGGAAGCTCCGTCTGGTTTGGGACTTAGACATCTTCGGTGTTTAGTCCTCATCTGATGGTCTATGATAGTCAACGGACACTCCGGTATGACTAGGAGCTCTCGGGTTATTTAGAGACCAAGCTCTATAATTCGGCGAACACTCCGGTGGCGAGTGCGGACACTACGCCAAATTATAGTATGTGAGACACAAAAGGTAACCTTGGGAGCATGAACGTAATGAGATGGTGCACAAAACATGTCTCACAAACATCACATGCTCAAAGCAAGCTAACAAAACAAGTTTCATGTCTTTAGGAGACCTAGAGAATAAGTTGTCCATTTATTAGACTAAAAATACATTATATTAAGTCATAATTAAAATATAGTTTTTGGTGCCAAACTCATGTCTAGATGATAGAGAATATTCTAAAGAACACAACAAAACTTGTTTCACATTTTTTGGAGTTCAAACGCATCTTCTATGACCTTTACAAGTTGGGATTGTGCTGATATGGTATAGCGGACACTCCGCGAATTCGGGCGAACAATCCGCCGGTGAAAACATGTGCACGTGGGGCGTTTCGCTGGGACAAACACTGGCGCCGACGGACAGTCCGCAAGAACAACAGACCATCCAGTAAAACGACGAACAGCTCGGGTGTGAAAACATTGGAGATGATTCCCGGGGCATCCGGGCTCCAAATCGAGTGCTGGTTTGTTTTTATGGCTTTCTAGTGATGTAGGGAAGCTTTTACAAGTGATGGATACGCCATACATGTGCTGTGGAAAGGTCGTCCACCAAAAATGGTGAATACCACCATGGGAGGTCATGGAGCTCAAGGGAAAGCTTGCTAGGGTTTGGGAGGATCAAGATGGACACCGCGGGGTTTCTCACCATGCCGTGGGGAAGCTCCAAACGAAGCAGCACAGCCAGGGTTGCTGCATGGAGGTAGATCAAGCTTTGGGGGTCCTCCATAGCTTGAGGAAGAAGAAGGCTTGTGGAGCTCCTCCTCCAACTCCGATAGGACATCGTGGCGCAGCTCATCGCTGGCGTGCTGCTCAGTGAAGCTCCAACGTGGGGCTGCTCCTCCTCCCTTCTCTCTTCTCTTCTCCTCTTCCTCTCCTTTCTCCTTCTCTCTTTCTCTCCTTCGCTCTTCCTGGTGGCCAACGTGAAATGAGATGGGGAGTGAGGGAGAGGGGCTGATGTGTTGGTTTTGTGTGTGTGTGGTGCCAATGACAAGTGGAGCCATGTGTGGTGTGTGTGACAGCACAACAAATTCCATGTTATAGGTGTCGGCCAATCCTGACAGATAGTCCACCGTGAATGACGGATGCTCCGTCAGTGCGAGCATGTCTGTGTGTGACAACGCAACACATGCAAGGGACATGTGTCGACGAACAGGCTGCCGTGGGTGACGGACGATCCTGTGGTGATGTTGGACGATCCGCCAAAACTGGCAGTGCTCGGTTTTGGGTTGCCCTAGGCACAAGTCATATTCTAGTTTGGATTAAAAATGCATAGTTGGATGGTTAGAAATGACTGCCTATATGGTAACGATTTTTGGGTCGTTACAGCATTTCTGAGCTTCACTCTTTTACTAAGTTGTTATCCTCAATGATTCCATAAATGTGTTGTTTGTAATTATCAATGACACTTGTAAATTTAGGAAAAATTATATATTAAAGTATCCGCAATCACACAGATAATATACCATTGTAGCATTTCACCCAGGAGTATCTCAGGTATCGTTATTTATATTTTTCCATAGGGAGGAGTTATGGGGTGGCTAGAGATATTGACAAATATGTATACTTATTATAAGATCATTAACTCAACTCTCATGCTATAACAGGGGTAAGCCAAATGATAAATAAATGATAAGTGTAAGGCATTGATAATAATAATCCAGAGATAGAAATAGATACTCATAAAAGTAGTATGACTAGGCAGGAGATTAATTAAGAGGAAAGATTCCTAAGTCATTTCTTAATTACTAAGTCTTTTGTACACTCTAGTATATATACTTTCATCTATAGCATAACTAACTATGTATCTATGTGTAAGGAACATTACTAAGGAAGATCAAGAACAGAGCTTGACTCCCTTTGCAACCGAGTTCTACTTGTTCTACAAATGGGGAGTGGACTACAAAGGACTTAACGAGAGTGTCACACTCACGATCTACCACATGACTCAGAATGTAGAGTGCATCTGCTGGTTAACAATATTTAAGCACCACGCTTACATAATGTTGACCACTTAGCTCACTCGAGTACTGAACTAAGCACTTCATGATCTTATGCATAAATTCATTATCAATCATGACTATATCAAGCATACTACTAGAGCAAACTAGGAACATAATAAATAGAAACATAGTATTGAAATAGCACACAAAGTCAAAATAGAGAGATACAATGGCTTTACCAGCCTCCAAACGGTGAATCCGGAATCCTGAGCAATAGCCCAACTCTACTTGAATCTTGCTAGCTAGCCTATACTAGAACTTTGTGGAATTGGAGATCTATTCTATTCTCTAGAAACCCTAATTTCTAATCCTTCTTGACTTAATGATCAGGGTTCTCTCAGGGGGTTGGTAGGGGTTGGTATATATAGGGGGTAGCATCAATCCTGAGCCCTCGGGTCAAACCAACTTAAAAGAATGGTAGAGATGCAAACCCTAAGGCGGTGAAGAACCAACGTAGCGAGAAGGGGCTGCCTTGTGGCCCCCCTGGGCCAGTCGGCCTACAGGTGGGGTCGGCTAGCCCCACCTATCTATCTCTTGCGGTCTGCTTCGGTGGGATGCCTTCTGGTGCCTTTTAGATCCTTCTAGAGCTATTTTTGTCGTGGTTAGCGTGATTAAATATGACGATTGGGTCCACCTTGATGGATTTATGAATAAACCCTACTGAAAATATAGATTCACCAAAACTCATGGAATTTGTCAGTTTAAACCCCTAAACCTATGTTAGTGATCATATTCTTGCATTTCTATATGTTTTATTAATGGTTAATGTTGGATGATAACTACCGTCAATAATGACGTCAGGACCTATGGCTACGTTAGAAGCCGAAGGGGCAGAAAACTCACAAATAGTCCTATTGGCCATAATTGTGCTAGGAAGATGAAAGGTAACTAAAAAATGTAAAACAAAAAAAGAACAGAAGCTAAAAGCCTAGCTAGCAGAACCTAGCGATAGATTAGTAACACGCACCAGTTGCCTTCCCCGACAACGGTGCTAGAAATGTTTGTTGATAATTCGTATGTGTGTATATAGGAAATAGGATTCTGTAAGCGCACAGAACTATCATGTAGCACTTCGCTTGGTGAGAACCAAGTGTCGAATTTATATTTTCCCAAAGGAAGGTGCATAGGTGTGTCAAGGAATGTGGCTAGGTAAACTAGGTAGGTAGGTTTAGCAACACAGGGTTGATGGATGAGGAATGGAAAAGAAAAGATAAAATGGTTGATCACACAAACACGGTAGCTAGAAGTGTAGTGTAGCTAAGTGTAAGAGATAGAGCTAGTAATCTTAAGCAACAAAGGTAAATTAATGATAGTGAGAATGTCCTTAGTACGAGGTGTGTACTTGCCCTAAATTCAATCAGGCATGAAGCACAATGAGCCCTATGTTTTAATAACTAGACCCAACATGGTGGAATACATAGGAACTCAGGGTTGTCACCATCTATCAACTACCACAATCTATCTAGGGATCTAGCCAGTATCTGCAGGCAAGATATAGCCTAAGCACCATGCTTAATCTATAAACTCATTGTTTCGATCTGAGCTCTAATGAAATAAGATCGAAACACCCTAACCAGATGGTAGAACAAGTACTAATGATGAACGAACTAAACACTAAGATAACTATGATGCTAGTGCTAAAGAACAAGTGCCTAGGCTCACTAATGACAAACAAAAGCCAGACAGGACTTGAGCTAAGCAAAGCTATATTACTGAATAAAGTACTTGACAAAGTAAAGTACTAAATAAAGTAAATGCTAAAAGAAAGATTACAAAGAAGCTATACCAGACCAGAAGACTCTTTCGAACTCTGAGGCGAGCTTCGCTCTACTCTATTACTACTAGCTAGCTACTACTCCAAAGAGCTTCTAGAGATCTTGGAGTGCTTTGTATGCTTGAGTGATGATCTCCACCGAGCACCACAGCCCCTTTTATAGAGTGTAGAGGGCATAGGGGTACTTGTAGGTGAAGATGAGGTGGTGGAGAGGTAGGGTGGCATCAGCCAACCATCCCCTGCACCACCTTGCCATCCAATGGCAATGAGCAGCTACTAGATGGCGGTTGCATGGTAGGTAAGTTAGTTCTTTAGCTGGTAAGGTGGTTTTGAGGTCGGTTTGGCCCCTCCAAGTGGATGACAGTGGGCCCATGGATCCATGGGAGCCTAACCTCCATCCTTGGATCAAACGGACATTGATCAAGCATGGAGATGCATCCTGGACATGACACCATGGCATTCACATGGATCAGTCATGTGGCAGGCCTGATGGGGAGTCGGCCGACCCCACCAAGTGGGCCCATGACCACCTGCCACATCCACTTGCCTCCTATGCACCTTATTTATCCACTTTTGTGATTTTTCCTGCATACACATAATTTTCCCAAGTATAAGTAGAACTAGGTGAATTATAAACATAATATGGCACATGTGATGTTGTTTTACCTTGGTTTTGGGTGGAATGTTGAGGGTCAAAATAGGTGTTAGTGACCATCAACAGCGAGCTAGGCATCCATTGGATTTCCCTATGATTGCACCGAGCGAGAGCAGGAGTTAAGGCGAGGCCACGTCTCCCACAATCTTAGTGGAGCATGCTTCTCCTGGAGCGGCATTGGAAGTTGGACGGAGAAAATTGCAAAGAAATAATATGTAAAAATGCAAATGTTAAAAAATGAAACGATATATAGTTAAAAGTACCACAACGACATGAGGCAACATTTCATTCAAAAAGTAAATCTGTATTCATAAGTCCAGTAGGTTACAATCGATAGGTGCACAATAACATAGATGTATCCAAGACTACTAGGTGCACAATAATAAAGACCTATCGAGTACAAAAAACAACCTATACTTGACTACGACATCACAAAACTTCCACTAACATCACCCAAGAAGGGGCATGCTGCGGAGTTTGAAATGATAGTGTTGTAGTCGTAGGCTGCTACGATGAAGAGAGCCGATGCGACACCCATGTCGCAAAGCTTCCACTTGCATCCCCCATAGGCAAGGGTTGCAGCAGAAAGCACGAGTAGGCGGAAGGAAAACAAGCATTCCCTTGCACCGTCGCATCTTCAAGAGCTCCCTTGTTGCCCTGTCGCATCTGCATCTGTGATGTGGACAAAGTTTGCATCAGCATCATGATGAAGCTCCATGGAAGCATGTTTTATTTCCTATCTTGGCAAAACTTCCACTAATACGGAGGAAATGAGCGGACATATAGTCGCGCATAGGTGTTGGCAGAAGCTGATCTTGAAGGCCTTCTCCCAATGGCGCTAGAGTCGATGCACAACGAGGGAGGCCATGGCGATGGGAGACTACGTGCAACTCAAGGTTTTCTCTAGTTTTTCTGATGCTAAGGGAGGAATAAGGATTGGAGTTTGGCAGATAGGCTCCCCTTATATTGGCTTAAATAGCCCCACCTCAAGATGTGCGTGGGCAAGGCAACAGTCAAGGTCCGTGACATACACGGCCACCCACATGAGTCATGAGCGACAGAGCGGTGAACATGATACGGTTTAGATTCCCTAGCACATTTGATTCCCAGCCACATTTCATCCTCACCTAAAACTGGACTTAATGACGATGTGTACTCAAGCGTATGATACGACACTAGTGGGGAAGGCAACAGTCAAGTTCCGTGACATCCACGGCCACCCACACGAGTCACATGGGCGATGGAGCAAGGAAGATGGCGCGGACCATTTGATTCCCTACCACATTTTCTTTCTCATCTATAATAGTACTCAATGAGGCGCATCTATAACGTTGGTGCATTGTATGTCTTTGAGGTGTCATTTTTGTGTTGTATTTTGGAGTGCCCTCATCAACATTCCCTATGTACCCATAACATTAGAAATCAATAATATTAGTATTCTACTCCTATAGTGCGTCTTCCTTCTTCATTGTCACGTAGGCCTTCCTCCTCTCAGAGTAGGGTGATGTCACACTAATGCTTAATCACTGTATGAAATAGCGACGGGAGCTATAACACCACCATAACATACTATTCGCGCTAAAGAAATAAACCAATTTGCAAACACAATAAAGATGGCATGCTAGTTTAGCTACAATAATGACAACAAACATCCTAGACGAAATTAACATGGCCATAAACAACCTAACAACTTTGGTCCAATTGAACATGTTGTGACATAGATATACATCAAATGGAGCTTTATTCACTACTCCACTAATGACTCCAAGAACAAGAACAAGGGAATATAAGGAAGAAAGTAAGGTCTACTCATGAACCATGACAAGACTTTACGTCTACCATTTCTTTGGTCGACACTGGCAGGGATGACATGAACTTTTCTTCGGTCCATGTCATACGCGATGATTGTTCTTTCCGCCCCAACAAAGAAAATCAAATTCCATTCTAGGTGAACTATAATCACTGTGTAGTCTGAATCATAATCCATGTAACCAAATTGAATATTAGTTTTTCCAAACACCTTTAGTGTGCTGACAGTATGCTTCAATGTCATTTATTAGTAGCATAATCTTCAAGGATCCAGACTGAAAGATGGAACATATTGTGACTACCAACACCACCAATAGTACATACACATATGTGACCCTGAGCTTGATTGATGGAGGGTAGAGTACCACAAGGCCTAGGAATTTTCCTCCATGTCTTTCCCTCAATATCACAACAAGTATGAGAGAGTACCCCATAATGTGTAGACAACCATTAAGAAACACACTTGCTGATCTTGAACGTATCACATCATCAATATCCTAGCCCCATTCAGATTCCTTATAGATCCATGCTGTAGTTTGAGATGAGTAGATCTCCACACCTAGGTACTTAGCATCCTCCTACTCCACAAATTCAATCACATGGAAGTGCAAGGAGGCTGTCAGATCGAACCCCAATCGAGACTAACCAACATCATGGATGCTAGGCAGCAGTACCCGCAAATTCTTGGTTGTCGGATTGCAGACTGTGACAGAACCGCCCAATTTATACAAGATCAAGTATGGCTGTCCCCGCTTAACACGTTGACACGCGCATACTCTCACTTATATAAACCTGGTAGTCCGCCGAGTGTCACACAGGACCTCGATAAATCAACATCACAACCAAGATCGCATGATTAAGCAAATACAAATCACATACGCAGAGTTGCAGCGGAAAATAATATTACAAATAGGTTCATAAGTAATAGGGCAAGTTTGGGTTTCAAAACCGATTAGTGAAAACAACATTTGCTTTCAAAAGATTACATTAATATAAGTTCCAAATACATTGCTAGCATAAGTGACATCCTCAGACAAAAGCATGTAGATGAGAAGTGAATATAGGGTCACCGAGCCCACCGGTGGTTAGCCACCATCCTTAGTAGGTCAAAACCTTACCTGCAACATGGTGGAATAAACCCTGAGTACTCGAATGTACTCAGCTAGACTTACCCGTCATAACCAGAAATAAAATTGACTCCAAGGAGTATGCAAGGCTTTATAAGTGGAGGTAGCTTGACAACATGTTGCATAAAAAGCGATTAACTCAATTATACAATTATAATTCTATCATCAAGTTAATTAGAACTATCCATCTCTAGATTAGCAACTATCCTGTGCCAAACATGTGGTATATCTTTTTAGAGCATACAATAGTAACCAGAGCAGGTATAGTAATTCCATGTTTATCCGAACCATCACATTCCATAATCCAATTACTACGATGTTGGGACTAGCCAAGTTTCTCACTATCCGGGAGAGACGACGATTCGAATCGATTTCAACCAGCTGGGAATTTATTCCTAACACAAACCCAGGCAGACCAGATCAACGGTCACCTTAGGTCACCTTTGGTACAACTCAGGTACACATTTCGTGGGTCCGTACTACGCCGCACAATCTGGAACACCAGATGCCAGGATGCTCAGGCCAAGCCTGCCCTTGGGCGCAGTCTGATCGTTCCCCGGAAGGAGCGCACAACAGAACGGTTCCCGGCCTGAGTTGAATTACTCGGCTTCGCGGTCGGAATGAGTTATCCGGCCAGCTAAGTGAGAGGCATGCGTTCAATCTTGTCAGAAGCACCAACAACGGTACGGTCCTTAATCGACACAGACGGGGATAAATCCACACCCAAGACCTCCATGTCTTGTTGCTTCTCTATCGACTTCCCGTCCGGTCTCGATTTACTTTTACCCCATGGTTCTGTTCCACGATAGCAGATATAGCCAACCGTGCTCCGATATCCACCTACATCTCACAGGTGACAGGACATCACCTGACTTCTACCGGTCTAAGCATGGCTAAGCATATATTCGATCCTGGACCTATACCGGTTAAAGGGTTAATATCTGGACAAGGAATTTACATGCATCAAGTGGTTTCATTCAACTCTTATAACCTAATGCATCAATCATAAGTACATAAGTAAACATTTGTAAATTACTAGGAGACTTATAATGCTCCGGGGCTTGCCTGGGATCCGACACAAGTCAGTTCAGTTAGCTTGCACCGACTTGGTGACATCTCCGGTCCTAGCACTTGCTTAGTCCTTCCATCTTTGGGATAGATCCACCAAACCCAATCTTCGAGTTCGGCTCCACATCACATCCTTCATGTGGTTCATCTAGCGTACCTAAATGAGTTGCAAGATGCATGTGTATGAATACATGGAAGTGCAATAGACAATGCATCGCATGCAGTAAGTAAGACAAGCACAAGGTTACGTTAACATGCACAGGCACTTCGCATTGCTTACTATAAATATCGCACAATTTATCATGCCACGATAGCAAAGAAGATGACAACACCAAGCATGACACAAGTTTCTCAAGATCTCAGGTACTCTAACTCAACCATCATCAAAGGTATGAGCCACACTTAGCAATATACAAGCAACAACTATAATTGGAATCTGTCAATTTCTGGACATGCAAACAACAGCTACAAGATTTAGCTATAACTGGAGTTACACAAATCCAAATGACTTGCAAGAAGACATTATGGAAAGCTTATGAAATTATCTACAATTCATATTTAATCATCTTAGCATGATTCTCAAGTCAACTAAGTCAAATATACCCATTTACAGAAACTGGTCTAAACAAGACAGAGAGTAATCAATTCTGTAACCCAACTTTAAATAGGCATAACTCACAAACCACAAGGCCAAATACCACCAAATTTTAACAGGAGCTAGACACATGAATTATCTACAACTTTGTTATTATCACCAAAAACTCATTCAAATCCTAACTAGATCAAACCCTAGCATCTTTCAGATCTGCTCAGACTAAAATCAAAACCTGACAGAAGACTTAAAAGTCATGTAACTCCTACACTATCTGGCCTATGACCTTACAATTTGAACACAAGCAAGATCATGAAATGTGCTACAACTTTTGTATTCACTACACCCATAGAAAACATCATTTACACCACGAAAATAATTGCACAAGCAAAACTGCAAATCCAGCCCAACAGCAGTGGTATAGAAAACTGATAGCATCTTCAGAGAAGCATAACTGGAGTTCTAGACCTCCAACAAACATGAACCATAACTTTTTGAAAAGCTTAGGAAGTTACCTACAACTTTTGTATTCTCCTATTAAGATGATTCTACAGTTAGAAGGGTCAATTAATCCAATAATTGCATCTCTGTCCAAAACATAGACAGAAACTGACATGCCACTTTAAACAGCTATAAATGGAGTTATACATGTCCAATAAATGTGGTTCTAGACTCTTTAGAAAGCTTAGAAAATTCTAAACAACTTTGTTGTAAACACCTAAAGCTAATTCTACTACTAAGAAGGCCCCCCAGTAAGAACAAGGAAACCCTGTCTGGGTTTGGGCAGAAACAGCCACAGAGATTTAAGCAAGTATAACTCAAGATCTACTTAGCCAAAAATCATGATATTTAACTTTTTGGAAAGCTTAAGAAAAGTACTAAAACTCATGTATTTTCATCAAATCATAATTAATAACTTAACTGAGCCAATTAATTCAAACATGCAGAACTGTTCAGAATAGGAGCAAATCAAAACAGGGCATTTGTTATTTTTATAACTCTTAAACTATAAATCCTAAACTCATGAAATTTTTACCAGACCACAACAATCACCTTAGTAGCACTCCACAAAAATTTCACATTTATTTGAGCACATCAACTGCAGTTATAAAAAAAAACAAGTAAGACTAGCATTCAAACCCTGACTGCACAAATCCATTTTTACAGCTAAAACTTTAAACTAAAACCTGACATATTATAGATCTAGTGCATAGAGAATTTCACAAGGATTCCAAAAAGCCCTCATTTACTATTTTACGAATTTTCTACGATTTACTATGAATTTCCAAAGTTTCACCCGATTTACAACAAATAGGTCCCTCGAGGCACTATTCACTTGAGTCAATGACATTGCATTTAAGCCCTTCCCTTTAGTCGAATTCTAAGACGAGGTCCCTGACGCGAATTTTTGAAGGGCAGCGCAGGAGCTCGCTGTTTGCCGGCCGGAGGAGCCTCGTCGCCGGCGGGGGAAGTGGTGGGGAGGGACCATGGGCCCGTGCGCACCCTCTGGGCTTCCCAGCTCGGCCCGAGGCGGCTTGTGGCCTGCCGGCCGCGCGAGCAGCGGAGCGCCGGCGGCTGCTACAGCGGCGACAGCGCTATGGCGGCTGCGGTGGCCAGAAAAGGGGAGCCGAAGGGGCGGCGCACGACGGGGAAGGTGATGCCGAGCTTGGTTCGGATGGAGGAGGGACAGAGTGGAGGCAGTAGCAGCGGTGAGGAGCTCGGCTCGGCTTGTCCATGGCGGACGCGCTCTGGCGCGCGCGTGCGGCACAGAGGCGAGGGAGGAGGCGAGCAGAGAGGCGAGTGAGGAGGCGAGGGCCGCTCGGCTTTCACTCCAGAAGGGCGCCGGGGACGCGACAGGGCAGCCACGCGGCAAGAAAACTCGGCAATGGTGGCCACGTCCACGGGCACGCGGCGTCCTTTGAGGCCTTTTACCGAGCACGTGGCGGGCGACGGTATGGCCGACGTGGGGAGCCGATTTGGGCTGCTTCCAGGCTGAATTTAGCAATGGGCCCAAAATGAAGTTTGCTCACCCTAGTCAGCTCTACCTTTCTTATTATGGGTGCCAAGTCATTTGAGCTATGGATTAGTAGGTAATTAAGCTACAAACTGCTAGTGTCAACACATTGATAACGGTCACGGAAATTCGCTTTCGGAGGTCAAAACTCGGTCAAACTCAGTGCAACTTTTTGTATGCTCCTCTCCATAATATAACCTTCAACCTTTATTTTTGGACCAACTCAAGTTGCTTAGCAAAATTTGGAGAACGCTGGATGTCAATGTCGATGTTAGTGAATTCCGGACTGCAAACACTGTCGGGCTGATTTCAGCTTTTCTACTAGACTTTGAGCCTTGTTTTGATCCATTTTGAAACCAAATCATGACTTGGTCTTTTAACAAAGTTTTTTTATAATCAAACTTTTATTCAACTTTCATTTTTGGTCAAACCTCATATCTGGTCCAGAAGTCAACTTTATTTCTCGGTCAATGCAAAGCCCTTTTTGCTATAGAATCTAGGGTTTCCATGATTTTCGTATATTTTCTCCATCTTTGCTCAACATGAACCCTTCATAACTTTTGTTGTAGAGTTCAATTAGAGTTGTTGGAGCGAGGTTGCAAGGTTTGGTTGACGTCATAGGTTTCCATCTACTTGATAAAGTAATTCATGCAAGATATGACTTATCATTTCATGTGACTTTTTGATTCCAAACTTTATGGAACTTTTCCATGGGTCTAGAGGGATGCATGGGGATGTAATGTACATGGAATAAGCATGTTTAACATTACTCTTGCATAATCTTAACAAGGGTCCATATGTAAGCAAATGTGCATGGCCCAAGTTTAAGTTGGAGCTCCATCATGTAGATTTGATCTTGACACCTTCATTACCACTCGACATGTCATGTTTGAGCTCAAACCCATTGCTTAACTGGTGACAAACACCTGGGGTGTTACACAGACCACATAGCGGGATCCAATAGGCTCAATGCACAAGCATAGGACGAGGCCATTATAGTAATCTAAGATAGCTACTTTGTCAATGGGGAAGGCCAAGAAGGACAAGTCGGGGCATTCACCGGTGACACTGGTGAAGTTTCGCATGCCTTTCTCGCCATCATAGAAGAAGCCAGCCACAGTCTAGGGCAGCACCTTATGGTTGTTGGAGATGAGGCGGTTCTAGCAGCGATAGACACATTTGCAGCAGAACAAGGAGCGGATGGGGAGGCGATGGAGGATCTCTAGAACAACATCCTCTATGATGGGCTAGCCAGTGCATTCCTGTTGTTGGGGGTCGCCTCCATTTTGAAGAGCCTGTGGTCATGAGTGTGTAGTAGGATGAGGGCTTCCTTAGTAATGAGATCACTAAAGAGAAAATAATCTAACAAAGATCCATCAGTGAAGTGCGAAAGTAATTACCCTTGCCTTTGGATCTAACAGCGGCATGGTGCGAGGCAGTGCAATGGCTCAGATGAATTGTGAAAGACGAACAATGCGCCAACCTTGAAGATGGAGAAGTGGAAGTAACGATGATGCAACTGTGTTGTGGGTAGTTGGGAAATGGTAAATAACTCACGCTGAATTTACTACTGCCGATGCACCAAATGGTCATGTAGAGCCGGTTGCCATAACTGCCTATCCCAATCGGCTCGGCTTCTCATATGCCCGAGAAAATACCATTGCCGCATCTATTATTGACCCATGGGTGGTAGAAGTTTCAATTGCCAGTTTCCTTCCTTAGGAGGCCTCCCTATCGGTCCAACCGGCGGTGAAAGTATAACACCGTCGCTTCTATCGCTACGGTAGTGAAAGTGGCGACAGTGATAAATCAATCTATAGTAGTGGTTGTGCATTGCATCAAAATCTCATTTTGTGATTCAACTAAAAATCATCTCATCACTTTAGACTTACACACTAAATAATTAGAAGCCTTTTATATCAACAACTAGGTTGGGAATCCGTTAATGCAATGCTTAGTTGTTGTTATGGTAGAAGATGAGTTTGAAAAGGGAGTGTAGGAGCTTCTCCAGGATAATTAATCACAAAAAATTTGGGCGGTCATTAACTTGATTCATAGGTACTCACATATGACTAGGACAACTATAAAACCTTTCGACAGGTCTTTCTCTATTCAAAAGAGAGTCTGAATTCTTTTCAAAAATCAATTTGTTTCCAAAATAATTCACGAACGATTTATCAAACAAAATGCTTGCAAAAAGGTTTTGTTTTATAAATCTTGATCTCTTCTAGTTTCAAAAGTGTTGCTTTAAAAAGGTTTTGGGAAAACCAAATTTGCTTTGCCAAAGCTTTATCTTTCAAAAGAAAAAACATTTTGTTTTAGAAAACTGAAAACAAGTATCAAAGTCTTCTGATTTGAGTTTGTTTCTGAAAAATATTTTGTTTTTCCAAACAAAGGTTTTTCAAAAGACTTTGGTTTCAAAAACCTGCCTCAAAGGTCCAACCCTAACTAGAGATATAACTCAAAGGTCAACTTTTTACTTACTCTTTACTTGTGCGAGGAGTAAGGTCACTTTGAGTGTGGGATCTCAAGTGACATTGCTCGCAAAGCAGCTAAGGACCATTTATTGTTATAGTGAGTCTGAGTAACCATCTGTACAGACCACATGCCACAAATGGGGATGGTAAGCCGAGTAACTAATTGCGACCAGTTTGTCCATTGATCTAGCATGAAGGTGGCACCGGGTAGATATGGTAGCATTACCCAGAAACCAATCAAACCGTCCGTGGACATCCTTGGTTGGATTAGGGAAAGGTTGGAGTCATGAGGCAACCCTTACTCGGGCATGGGTGTGGTGGTTCGTCCCATTCTCCATGTGGGTATAGTTGTACCCTTTGCGCAGAGTCTATTGAAAGCCTAAAGTCCCTCTTGTTCCTTACTAGTATCCCATCTTGATCTTGCTTGTTCCAAAAGACCCACTTAGTTACAATCACATTATGATCCTTAGTCCTCCCAACTAACTCCCATACTTGATTTCTTGTGAAGTTGTTTAGCTCTTCATGCATGGCATTGACCCAATCAACATCCTTCAAAGCTTCATCTATCTTCTTTGGTTCAATGGATGAGACAAATGAGAAATGCTCACAAAATGATGCCAATCTTGATCTAGTTTGCACACCTCTTGAAATATCTCCAATTATAGAGTCCAATGGATGATCTCTTGCAACATTGGTTGGCTAGTGCCATCAAAAAAACATTGATGGGTTGAAGTACTTGAACTTGATTGCTTGCACTTGGTTGGTCATTTGGTTGAGATGATGTACTAGCCACTTGTTGTTGATCTTGCACTTGAGCACCACTTGTACTAGCTTGATTTTGATCATGAGAACCACTAGCTTGCACATTTGAGTTAGAGAGCACTTGATTCTTGTCATCTTCAACATAAATCACTTCTCTAGGCCTTATATCATTAATATCCATGTTGTTCATTGCATTGACCAATTGAGTGCCTCTCACATCATCTAGATTCTCATCTTCCTCTTGTGAACCCTTGGTTTCATCAAATTCAACATCATGAACTTTCTCAAGAGTACCACTTGCCAAATTCCAAACTCTACAAGCCTTACTAGTAGTGGAATACCCAAGTAAGAACCCTTCATTACATTTCTTCTCAAACTTGCTCAATCTAGTACATTTGTTCAAAATGTAGCATTTGCAACCAAAGACTCTAAAGTGTGCAATGTTGGGCTTTCTTCCATTCAATAGCTCATAGGGTGTGTTCTCCATCATGGGGTGACAATAGTGGTGGTTGCTATAGTAGCAAGCCATGTTGATTGCTTCAGTCTAGAATGAATGACTAACATTGTACTCACTAAGCATAGACCTTGCCATAATAATGAGTGTTCTATTCTTTCTCTCAACAAGGCCATTTGATTATGGAGTGTACTTGGCTGACTATTGATGTCTAATTCCAAATTCATCATATAACTCATCAATTCTTGTATTCTTAAATTCACTACCATTGTCACTTCTTACTTTCTTGATGGTTGTTTCAAACTCATTGTGTATTCTCTTGATGAATGTTTTGAAACTAGCAAACACATCACTTTTATCAACAAGAAAGAAGACCCATGTGTATCTTGTGAAAACATCCACTATCACAAATCCATATTTGTTTCCACCAATGCTAGTGTATATTGTTGGCCCAAACAAATCCATGTGTAGTAACTCAAATGCCTTAGATGTGCTCATGATGCTCTTCTTAGGATGTGTGTTAGCAACTTGTTTTCTGGCTTGACATGCACTACATAACTTATCCTTCTCAAATATGACATCTTGTAAGCCCCTTACTAGATCATGCTTAATCAATTTGTTCAATTGTTTCATTCCAACATAACCAAGCCTTCTATGACATAACCAACCCATGCTAGATTTAGTGAGCAAGCATGTTGACAATTGAGCTTCACTAGCATTGAAATCAACTAAGTATAGATTCTTATTTCTAAATCCTTTGAATATCAAGTTAGAGCCATCTACACTTATGATCTCTACATCATCAACTCCAAATATGCTCTTGAAACCAAGATCACAAAGTTGTGCTACCAACAATAGATTGAAGTTCAACCTCTCTACTAGCAGTAACACATTAGAAATGCCCAAGTCATTGGATATTGCAATCTTACCAAGGCCTTTGACCTTGCCTTTGCCATTATCAACAAATGTTATACTATCAACCCCATCATTGCTATTTGTGTTGATTGAATTGAACATTCTTGAATCACCGGTCATGTGTTGTGTGCACCCACTATCAAGTACCCAATGCCTTCCTCTGGCTTTATAATTGACCTACAAAAGAAGATCACTTCCTTTTATGTACCCAAACTTGCTTGGGTCCTTGAAGGTTAGTCACTAAGGTCTTGGGCACCCAAATGGCTCTCTTCTCGGAGCCCACAATAGGTGCACCAATGAACTTAGCCTTTACACCATTGGCACCCTTGGTAAGCAAATAACAAGAATCAAACATAATTGAGGATACATTAGGTTCCTTATTCTTGTTATTGCAATATTGCTCTACATGCCCAACTTGCTTACATCTATTGCAAAACCGACCATTGCCCTTCACAAATCTAGCTTTGGGAGTGATAAAGGCTGCCTTGCCTTTCTTGGGGTATAGCCCAATCCCTCTTTGTTGAGAGAAAATCTTTGGCTACCCAAGCACTTTAGCAAGCAGGCACCTCCACCATACGCATTGCCTTAGGCATGAGTGAGCTCATTTACCTCCTTGAGGGTTTCATTTTCCATCACTAGTGAGGCATCACAAGTGAAACCATCACTCAAAGGTGAAGTAAAAGTGGAAGTGCTACAAGAAGGGTTAGTGGGAGCAACAATGATAGGTTCCAAGAAAGATTCATTAATTAGATCACAAGTAGAGCCCACGTCACATGTCACAATGACCTCCTTCTTGGCTTTCTTAAGGAGAGAGGAGTGAGCCTTTTCAAGCTTAGAGTAAGCTTTGCCAAGCTTCTCATGGGCTTCCATTAGCCACTCATGAGTGGCATTGAGCTCATCAAAGGATTGCTAAAGAGATTTAACACTTTTGCCCAATTCTTTGCACTCCTTTCACTTCATCTCAAGACAAGTATGGGCATTCTCCAACATATCCATGAGAGACTCCTTGGAGTCCTCCTCATCATCATCATCACTCCTACAATCATCACTTTCACAATCATCATTATCACTCTCATCATATTTTACTTTAGTGGGCTTTGCCATGAAGCAAGTCAATGGAGTGTCGAAGAGAGAAGGCTTGTTGTTGATAGCTATGCTTGCAAGTGTCTTCTTCTAGATAGCAGCCACCTTTCTTCTTCTTTCAGAATGTCATCTTCTTCTCCTTCTTCTCTTTCTTTTCCTTCTTTTCCTTATTCTTCTCATCCTCATCATTGTCACTATTGTAGGGACAATCCACTACAATGTGATCCTTGCTCTTGCACTTGTAGCATCTTCTCACATAGTCTTTGCTCTTGTTGTTGTCTCTTCTCTTTCTTGCACCATAGCCCTTCTTCATGAACTTGCCAAACTTACGTACAAAGAGAGTCATCGCTTCATCATCAATGTCACTAGCATCTTCACCATCACTTAATTCTTCTTTCTTTGACTAGCCCTTGTTCTTTGATGATGTGCTAGCCTTGAATGCTACACTTTTCTTCTTCTTGTCATCATCCTTCTTCTCATCTTCGTCAACCCCCTCTCTTTCCACATGGTATGTCTCTTGTGTCATGACATCACCTAGTACTTGGTTAGGGGTTATGTCCTTCAATCCTCATCTAATAATGACCAATCTTAATGTCTCAAACCTTAGATCTAAGCTCATCAAGAATCGGTGAGAGACATCACCATCTTTTACTTTCTCACCCAATGCCTTGAGATCATTGACAATCACTTGCAATCTACGAAACATCTCCGGGATGCTTTCATCATCCATCATCATGAAGCTAGTCAACTTATCCTTGAGGATGTACAACTTGGCACTCTTGACCATCGGTGGGCCCTCATATGTTTCCTCCAATCTCTCCCACACTTCACTAGCTCTCTCAAGATCTTTGATTTGCTCAAACACCTTTGCATCAATTGCATTGTAGATGGTGTTGAGAGCCATAGTGTTGCATTGCTTGTTGGCTTTGTTATTGTTGGTGAGGTTGGTGGGATCAAGAATTACAAAGTCACTCTCGGTGACATCCCACACTTGATCATTGATTGAACCCAAATACATCTTCATCTTTCTCTTCCAATAGTTATAGCATGTGCCATCAAAGTGCGGTGGTTTGCCCCCAACATGGTTGAACACAATTTGAGCCATCTTTTGACACCGAAGGTTCTTAAGCCTTAATCAAATGGTTACTATGACTCTAATACCACTTGTAAGGTCCTAAATGGTGTTGTTCTAGGCCCAAGCCTTTGAACACCGGGTTGCCACATGGGCTAACTGAAATGTGAATTAATGTGCGAAATATGGATGAGCGAAATGAAAAGAATAGCTTTATTGATCCTGTTCCTCTCTCCTTTTACACTCCCCCAATAGGGGCTATTTATACACGCCCGTAGGCTTTCCATCGAACAATAATGCCCCTTCAACTGCTACACATTCGAGGAATATTCCCTAGCGCTTTGGGCTTGTTCGCCATTCAGAGTTATCGCCTGCCTCGAGCAACATCGGCCCTAGGGGATCTGACCGGCTTTGCCTCTTGCTGCTCCTTGACCGATCATGCGGGCCTAGGTGGGCAGGAGCTATCGGCTTCATGAGGGCAGATGACCCCTCTTTTGGTGAAACCTTCAAAACCAATAAAACAAATGAACAGCCATTCACCTAGTAGAATAGCCCAAGTCAACTCAATGCCACTAGCCACACTAATCTAGTCTAGGTTGCTCTTTTTGCCAAAATGAAAAGACCCACCCCCTGCTTGGTAGTGTCATAGTCCCATTCGTAGAGGCGAGTAGGTATGGGCGACCATGAATTGTGAGCGATATAGTAGCAAGGGGCCCAAAATTCTGCACCGCAAAATGAGCCTAGGGGTCACAAATCAGAGCTCATACTGCCGCCACCGTATCGCCTTAGCGAAATGAAGGCCCGATGGCATGAACTCACATCCCCTTGCTCATGTGTTCCTGCCATTTCTCCATGGTGAAATGATGGATGCACTTTCACCTCTGAAATAGGGCGGTGTCCGAGGCCTGCTAGGGCGCCAAGAGGCCGGTCCTGCCCCCAACATTAGCCCCTCAGCATCACGCCACAAGGTTTTCGCTTTTCGCCTGGATGCCCATTGTCGCTAAAGGAGCGGATGTGTTGTGGGGTTTGGACACCATCCCCGGCGAAGGGGGGAGCTATGTAGCATTTTCCAAGCCGTCGTGGCATGGTGTACCGAGCATTTTCTGCTCATTTTTTAAATATATATTTTTTTGGGACTGCATGCGGCAGTTATTGTTCACGGTAGCTGAAACGTCGTGGTAGTTGGGTGAACCATCGCGGTAGTTTCTCAATGCGCACGCCACCCGTTGGGCGGCTATATAAGGTTCCCTCCCTGACCGGAGAGCCATGCGTTCTCTTCTTTCCTTAGGCCTCTAGGTGTAATCTGAGCATTCGCTCTTTTGGTTTTCGCTTGGCTTGGTCGACTACCTATCTATATTCCTCAGGACTCCCCTTTTCACCAAGCTCTCTGCAGTTGAGTCCCACTTTACCTATTCTCTATTACTTCTTTGTAATTGTATTGTTGTGGCTGTTCACTGCTTTTGCTTCTTTACTATTTTCTAGTTTTGGGTTTTCGTATGTTTTATGTCTGGATAGATGTCAAGTGAGTCATCACCTGGTGATAGTTTGTCTAGCGGGAGCTCATCAGATGGCTCTAGCTCAGAGTCACATACTCATTCGCCAAGCGGTGGCGAGGAGATGATGGTGCAATCACCAAATAGATAGGGTCCTTTGCACGATGAAGCCATCGAAGAGATCGATACTGATGTGGAGATTGTAGAAGAAGGAGAAGAAGGCAAGATGGCAGGACCCATGCCAGTTGTTGTTGCTAGACAGCTGAATCTGACTCTGGCCAAGTACAAGGATATGTCATTCATGTGTGACCAAGAAGGATCTTGATGACTATGTTGCCCAAGGACTTCTCAAATCTTCACTCCGCGGTTTGTGCTACGCTCTAGGCCGAGAAAAGGTCCCCTGCCCGAAGCCTTATGACGCTGTTGTTTTTCATGATTTCTTTGAAGTGGGACTATGGTTTCCTTGCCAGGATTTCGTTGGTGCTTCTTAGCGTAAGCAGAAAAGTCCACAAGCGCACGGAAGTACTATTGTAGCACTTCACCCGGTGGTATTCAGGGTATTGTATTTCCATGAGGAACGGAGGTGTAAGTAGTCTTTTAGCTAGTTTGCCCAGGAGGACAAGAGGAAGGATAACTCGAGTAGTGAGGTTTTTCTAGAGATTAGAGGACCTAAGGAAAGGTAACTTTGCCACTACAGACTTGCTTTGGGCACCGACTTACGCTTAGTCTGCTAAGCGATACCAGCCTATAGCTCTTCACCATATCCAAACATGGGGGATTAAAAAGGATAGATAGGGCTATCACAACCTACTGCCTACCCCTCAACTAGAGGATGAGGCAAACAAAGGTAATGTGTAGCTTAGACACCACTTCTATGCTAACCGTTACTACTCTAGCGTTGGCCAGGAACTTTCATCTTTATCAGGAGTCCTCTACAAGAGTATTCTCCCAGGGGACGAATGACGAACCCGCAAGCTTGTAAAAACAAAGATAACTTTCTTAAGAGCTCAAAATCAAAAGATGAACATGAACGTCTTAGTCCAAGTAGCAGGATGATCATTGAGGTACAAGTGTAGAGGAGGAAGCCAACAAGTCTGGCATTCTATCCACCCGATGTACAAGGCTTGCTGAGTACAAGAAGTAGAGGGAACCGCTACTCCGCTATTCCTCTCACTCTTTCCTCACTCACTCCCTACTCTAGCCTTGCTACATGCTAATGGAAATGTAGGTGCTATTGCTCTTCTTCTCCAAGTGTATGATGATGTTCAAATGTGAAGAGGGGGCCTCCTTTTTATAGCTTGAGTATGATGGTTTGCTCGTGTATTTTAGGAAGCACCACATGCAACCGCCTCGCCCAGCATTAAATGCACCACCTGAGCAAGGTGGGGCTGAGTAGAGCTAGGTGTGGTGCACCTTCACCATGGGTGCAGCCACACCCTAGGCCAGCCCACTCGCCATTGTCTTGCTTTGGTGGGTTACTGGCAAGGCCTAGATGACTCCCAAGCTAGTTTTCTAGCCCAAGTCTAAAGGTTGGATGGGCTTTGCTTGTTGTTTTGCTTGAATGCGCCTTCTCGGTTGTGCATTTTGGTGTATTATCACATGTTGTCCTGTAAAACAAGTATATACCAAAACTCATGGAAAATATGAGTTATAAACCCTAATTCTATGTTTTGGTATTCATATTTGTTTTATTTTGTTTTAATGTTGGTGATACAAATATGAGTTAAGCACCACCAACAAGCTCCCCCACACTTAGGCCTTTGCTCGTCCTCGAGTAAAGTTCAATGGACTAAGCAGGTTCATCTCCTTGATTTGAAAATATGCATACAGGTTATTCCAAGCTTCACCTGAACCTATGAACCTCTGGGTGTCTACAAAAATATCTTAGGTGATTGAAAAATGGAATAGCCTGGATTCAAATCTTCTCACTCTATCCTTGCTTAGAAACTTAGGTTTTTGTATGGTTTTGAAAACATAAAGATAGCTTTTGTTCCTTGAACTGATTCTCTCAAGTCACTCAAATTTGTGAGTGGTTCCTCACCAAGGCACATTTTGAAAGTTTTGCCTTCTGTTTTGATCATTCTACTTCTAAAAGCTTATATGGAGCTTTGGGTAGGGATGAAGATTGTGAGGCACACTTACCTTGCATATGTTGTAAAGTCAAATCCTAGACTACACCATAGAGAAGTGTCATACTCTTAGATCAAAACTAGTGCAAGTGTGTGGTATTTTTGGTGGAAATATACTCCTCTATTTCATATGATCTCTTTTTCTAGCTTTTCTTGTGAGACATGGCTAGCTATTTTCTCTATGAGCCTTCATGTGCCTGTTGACGGTCACTAACGACAACATTCGACCGCCAATTATTATCCAAAACTGGAGAAATAAACAAACTTTTGACACATATGCATATACTATTGACCTAGTTCCACTTATATTGGAGAAAACATGTTTTGCAGGACATATACATGAAATACATGGGAATTATGGTCAAAGTGCGCAAACCAGAAAGTGTAAAGCATATTCTATAAAACCACAACAAGCAAAAGCCCACTCAACTGCCAAATCAAGGCCAAGCACCAACATGGACACAACCCAGGCCCAAGCATCAACCGACCAGAGAAGGACGGTGCCCAGGCATGCCAGCCAAGGTGTAGCTGCACCCTGGGTGCGCTCGTAGCCTAGGCACTGCCTCCTAGGCCCACCTTGGTCTAGCAGTATCATCAATGTGCCTAGGGTCAGTTTTGGGTGGTTTCCTAAATTATCTCCCCGAAACCGACCATATAGTAGTATATAAGCAAGGGAGGAGCTCACCATTCAAAACACACCAACATTTGGAGGTATCACCTCACCTCTATCAACTTCTACTCTATTTTAGTTTTAGTAGTAGTATTGTGAGCTAGCAAAGCTATCAAGGAGGGCTTGGCTCCTTGGAAGAAGAGATACATCTTGGTATGAATATTATGAAGATTTCTTCCAAAGTCATGCTCTCATATCATTTATATAGTTATGCTATAGAACTAGAGTATAGTTGTCTTGTTATAATTGTGATATATGAACTACCATATAGCTTGTGTGTCATGATCTTAACATGCTCAACTTCATGCTTAATCATTCATATGATTTGTATGAGTAGAAGTAGAGCTAGGGTTGGGGTGATGGTTCATCGTTCCTTCGGGTTTGCCCATATTCTTACTTATCGATCCATATGGTCAGAGTCCTAGGGGGATATGGGTAGTTTCTTTATACATGGGCATGGTGCTCGGGTACATGGGAACCTTCGAATATGATGGTATCCCATGGTTGAGGGGTAGGCAACAGGTAGTGATAGCCCTATCCGTCCCTTGTAATCCCTCTCGTCCAGGTATTGTGTAGGAGTCTTAAAGTCTCTCATGCTTGCTAGTAGACCAATGCTCGGAGATCTCCCCATCCATCTCACACTTAGTTCTAACTCTAGTCATATAACTTGTATGATCATTAACTGTTCTCTACACAGCTATATTAGAACAAGCCAGCTCCACGTAGGAACATTCTTTTATTCTTTGTTTTCATTTTATCCTTGAGGTTGGCCCAAATGTGTGTCCACTATCCTTGAAATACCATTTTTACCTCTGTAATGAACCATGGTCCACTATGCAAGTATGTAATCATGTTTATGCTCATGCTAGACTCTTAATACCTTGCCCTCCTTTGGGAAAATATAAATAATGATACCTTGAATACTTCCAGGTGAAATGCTACAATGATTGATTTTGTGCATGCGGATATTCCCTATAATTGTTAAGAACTATCGTAGTTGGTGTTTCTTGACGGCGTTGCTAAGATTAACTCAATCTTTGTAATAGTGTTAAGAAATACCAATAGACATTTCTGGCACCATTGCTAGTGATGGACTTAAAACCTCCTCACTTGGTGATTGCGCTAAGAAATGCTAACAAGCATTTCTGGCACCTGTTGATGGTCACTAAAGTGTGGGAGAATCATTGATTCCCCAATTTCTACAAGTCAAGGTTCTAAACCTGCTAAACCAAAATCAAAACTCAAAACCAAGACGTTTTTGGTGGAAAAAGGTGGCATCACCATTAGAGGCGTCATCACAATGATCCTCATCTTCAGAGTGAACCGAGGTACTTGATCAATGAACTTCATGGGGAGAAGTCTAGTTTGAAGGACTTAAAACTCCAACCCCACAACTGAAAGAGCTAGCATGGTGGAGAAGCACTTCCATGTTCCAATTTTAGTTTCTTTTAAATAGTTAAGAAAATGGTGAATGAAAACAAAATAAAAAGTTATCTATATAATAAATATATATAGTTATAGTAATAATGTGTGATCTAGTAAAATTAAAAACAAAATAAAAAGGTGTGTCTAGTTTGCTTTAATTTATTTTTAAGAGTTGAATAAAATAAAGAGGACTCAGAATAATCTCTTAAATGGAAATAATGAATAGTTGCTCTGTTGTAACTCCTTTCAAGTACCTAGTTTTCAGCCTCTATTTCTCTCGAGTTTTGGATATGACTGATTGATATAAAGATTTACTCTGAACTTAAAACTCATGGGTAGCGAATGCTTGATCTAAGTCTAGGTAATTGACGGATATGATATGAGAAGGTCTGAGCTGCTATTTATCTTGTCCCAAGTGACACTAAAGTTCTAGACATTTATCTTTTGAAAAACACAAAAATGCCCCCATGATCATGATGAATCAAAAAGGATATTCAGAATAAAAGTCACATGATCTTGTAATAATGAATGGATATTCATGTGATCAGCATGTATCAAGCAAGATTGAGCTAGAATCATGGTGTGTCTAGTGAGGGCATAAAGGTCATTTAGCCATGATTACTTGCTTAGAAAGGTAAAGCAATATTTTTTAAATTTTAAGTAAATGAAAGAATATGTTAGCATGATTATTTTTAAATTCTCATAAGTTGTGAATGAATTTATCAAAAGCAATTAAATCTATTGTATCTAATTCTTTGTTAAAGTCAATATTGTGAGAAGGCTCAAGGAAAATTTCCAAACATTGACCGTTGACTTTGAAAATGTTACCATCATCATCCTAGATCATGATCGCGCCATGTGGCGATGTGTTGATGACGGTGTACGGTTCGTTCCATTTGCTCCTCAATTTTCCTTCACCGAATAGCTTGACCTTCGAATTGAAAAGCAAGACCTTATCTCCCTGCTTGAATTCCTTGAGCTTGATTCGGTGATCGTGCCATCTTTTGTTTCTTTCTTTATAAAGCCTAGTACTATGGTATGCCTTTTCTCACCATTCTTCTAGCTTGGCTATTTGTTTCTATCTATTTCTGCCAGCTAGCTTGAAATCCATATTCTAGCTTTTGATTGCCCAGTGAGCTCGATGCTCAAGCTCAATAGGCAAGTGGTAGCTCTTTTCCATAAACTAGCTAGAATGGTGACATGCTGATGGGGGTTTTGTATGCTATCCTGTATGCCGAGAGTGCATCTGGAAGCTTGTTCATCCAACCTTTCCCCATCTCATTGACTATTTTTCTATAAGATGTTTTTGATCTATTTGTTTGAGGTATCAGCTTGGCCAATGGTTTGAGGATGGTATGGAGTGGCAATGTTGTGCTTAGCTCCAAGCTCTTTTAGGAATGCTCTGAATGTTTTGTCTATGAAGTGAGACCCCCCATCGCTTATCACCATCCTTGGTGTTCTAAAGCGAGGGAAGATTACTTCATGGAACATCTTCCTTGCATGCCTGACATCAGTAGCTCAGCAAGGTAGTGCTTCCATCCATCTTGATACATAGTCAACAGCAATAAGAATGTACTCGCAATCTTAGGACTTTTGAAATGGTCCCATGAAGTCAATGCCCCACACATCAAACATTTCTATCTGAAGATTGTAGTGTAGGGGCATTATGTTGTGAGCATTGATGCTTCCTTGGAATTGGCACTTCCAACACCTTCGGATGAACTCCTTAGTGTCCTCATACATCGTTGGCCAGAAGAATCCACACTGCTAGATTTTGGCTTGTGTGCGGAATACTTCATAATGGCCTCTATACAGTGCTGCATGGCATCTTTCAATGATTTGTATCCCCTCCACTATTGGCATGCACCTCCTCAGCAGGCCATCCGAACACACACGATATAGATACGGATCATCCCAAAGATGACGTCGGCTTTCTACTTGCAAATTTTCTCCTATTTTCACCCGGTGGTACATATCCTGCAACCCTGAAGTTCACGATGTCTTCATTCCACGGGTTGGAGTCCATCACCTTGAGTAGCATGTTGTCGCATAGGAAGTCATTTATTGGTAGTTCCTGCATGTTAGTGACTTGCATGCGCGACAAATGATCTACAACGGTATTCTCTACTCCCTTTTTATCTTTTGTTTCAAGGTCAAATTCTTGGAGTAAGAGAACCCATCTTATTAATCTTGCTTTAGCATCTTTCTTAGTGAGCAAATATTTAAGTGCAACAGGATCAGTATAAATGATAACTTTTGCACCCACTAAGTAAGACCTAAACTTGTCGATAGCAAAAATGACTACTAAGAGCTTTTTTTATGTGGTAGCCTAGTTAAGCTGTGCTCCTGTCAGCATTTTGCTAGCGTATGCGATCGCATGATGCTTCTTATCTTTGGTTTGGCCAAGGACTGCACCAACAACAGTCACTAGCACCACACATGATCTTGAACGGTAGCGACCAATCGGGTGGCTGGATGATTAGCGCTGAGATGAGTGCTTTGTTGAGAGTGTGGAAAGCAGTTAAGCACTCATCTGTGAACTCAAAAGTTGTATCCTTAGCTAACAAGATTGTGAGGGGTCTAGCGATTTGTGAAAAATCCTTGATAAACCGCCTATGGAACCCTACATGACCTAGGAAGCTATGGATTTGTTTTACATTCATGGGGGGTGGTAGCTGCTCAATGACCTCTATATTGGCCTTATCTACCTCCATCCCCCTCTTGGACACAAGGTGCCCAAGAACGATGCCTTCATGGACCATAAAGTGTCACTTTTCCTAGTTAAGTACCATGTCCTTCTCTTGGCATCTCTGCAAGACTTTGTCTAGATTCTCTAGACAGTGGTCAAAGGTATTGCCATAGAATGAAAAACCATCCATGAAAACCTTCATGATCTCTTCAATCATGTCTGAGAAAATACACATCATGCACCATTGAAATGACGCGGGCATATTACACAACCTGAATGACATTCTGCGATAAGCATATGTTCCATATGGGCATGTAAATCTCGTCTTGCTCTAATCATCAGGGTGGATGGGAATCTAATGATATCCCGAATACCCATCGAGAAAACAAAAAAAATAATGCTTTGCCAACCACTCTAACATTTCTTCAATGAAAGGCAGTGGGAAGTGGTCTTCCTTTGTTGTTGCATTGAGTTTCTGGTAATCAATACACATTCTCCATCCCATGACGGTTTATTGTGGAATTAACTCATTTTTATTGTTTTCAACGACTGTCATGCCTCCTTTCTCTAGAACCACATGGACGGGACTAACCCAGTCACTATGTGGTACAAGATAGATTATGCCTGGTGTGAAGAAGTTTGAGGACTTCCTTCTTCATGACTTCCCTCATCACATTGTTGAGCCTACGCTGAGGCTCTCAAGTCGGTGTACTTGAAGGGTCAATCAGAATGCGATGGGTATAGAGAGTTGGGCTAATCCCCTAGAGATCTTGCAAGGAATACCCAAAGATCGACCTATGTTTTTCTAAGATTGCGATGAGTTTGGATGTCTCCTCATTAGAAAGCTTATCACTAATGATTATAGGAGTTTCTTTGTCGCCATTTAGGAAAGCATAAAGTAGGCCCATGGGCAGGGGTTTTAGCTAACCTAGAGGTTGTGGCGGCACTTCCTCTTAAGGAAGATCTATGGTTTCGCTTAAATCATCCTCTTCTTCTATGAAGAGCTTTGCATCCTTTTCTAAGGATGATTCAGAAGAATCAAAAGGTAAAACCAACATGACATCCTTTGGCGCGTTAGGATAGGGGAGAGATTCTAACACCGAGTTTTTAGCTTGAGTGATAGGAATGGTAAAGGTGTCTCTCCCTAACTTTACATACAGATCCCCTATTTTTGGTGGGTCCATGAAGAATTTTTCTAGGGGATGCCCTATTAAAATGTCGAAGTCCTAAATATCAAAGACATAGAAATCAAGAGCCATTACGGCGTCATCGTGATGAATTGTGGTGTTATGCAGAATTCCATGTCCTTTTAGGATCGACCGTGGATTATTTCTAAGAGATTTATTTGTCGAAGCAAGGGGTTTTAACACCCCTAGTGTTAAGCAACACTAAAACTTGATCATGTCATCATTAAGCATGTTAAGCATATATAGTAGCTAACCATGCTTTGCATTCACTAAAATTAATATTTACTTGTTAGTAATGCAATGCGTATGTAATGTGTTGAGCTTAAACCAAAAACTCTTTTAATGTCCTTTGTAACCTTCTATTTTTGAATTTCACTAAAATACTTAAAATTATGCTCTAATAAACTTTGAAGTGTAAAGTGGGTACTTTACACTAGTGTCAAATATGGAGTATGAATTTAAGTCCAAACCCTTAAAATGGGAGCCTCAAATTTGAATTCAAACTTGAATTTCAACGCTTAGTTATTTTTACTAAGTGACTGGATTTGAGCATTGGATTTAGTTTTGGGGAATTTATTAAAATGAATTTCATAAATAAACTTGTTCAAGCTAAGGTACCATTTGAAAGTATAAAGTTTGTACTTCATGATGATGCCATTGGTTGTGTTGGTTGATCACTAATTAATCACCATTTAATTCACCAAAGAGGCTAACTTAACTATTTTTCCTAAACCATAACTGAAGTTCTCTGTCTTGAGTTGTGGTTTCAAACCCCCTCTATTCTTGGATCCTTATCTTCTAATCTAGTTAGAATTAGATGTTCATGATTAAAGCAAAGTTGAAGATCAAAGTAAGGGGAACAACTTTTGTTTTTGGATCTCAACGAGTTGCCATTAGGAATCTCGAGAAAAATGAAGTGGAAGATCGAGCTTTAGGCTGCTACAGTGAGGCCGGTGAGCAGCTTGTCTGCTTCAACATCGGTGGCCACTACCGACCACTTTTTGGCCACTCTCATGCATGAGGATGCGCAGCTGCTTCCATGTAGCGTTGCAAGTAGCTACTATCCAGCCTCGATGTTTCACCTCACCCTTAAATCAATGAGCTGGCCATTGTCTAACTTCTTGTCCCTTACCATCACCGCCGTCGAGGTCTCAGTTCGCAGGTGATTTCCCTACCACCACTCCACCTCCTTAAAATTCACCTCACCCATAGCTTCGCCGCCACCTTGTGCATCCATCCAACTTGCTCACGTCAGCCCAAGCCACCAGAGTCGCCCTAGCACCGTCTTGTTCCTCGATGTCGAGTAGAGCACAGCCGTGAGTCCCTCACCAAGGCTAGCCCTCTGTGGCACACCTCTACCTCAACCATCTCACATTTCTATTTGCTCATTTCACCCTCATGCTCATAGGCATGACAGTTTGCGTAGTCAAAGAATAGATGAGCCAGAATGCCATTGTGTCCGTGAGCTGCACCGTTGCTTTCATCTCTGACATCGACGACCTAGCTCCATTGCCTCCCCGGTTCCTCCAGATAGCGTTTTGAAGTCATGGTGAGCCTCTTGTGCTAACACCATAGTCAATTGAGTCTCTACCAGGACATTATGGCTAGAGCGCCGCCACGCCGGCATGCTCTGCTCAGCTGAGCTACCACCACCGTGGTCACGTGTGTTGTGAGCTTGCACGCGCTCAACCAACCCCTTGGGCGCATTCACATGTGTGTGTCAAGTGCGCCAGTGACCCTCGCATCACTAGAGGTCATGTCATTGTTTGTCGTCGCCGTGCCGAAGCTCTGTCATGTTGCCATAGCCGTCAGTGTGGTGGCTGCCGTGCCTTACCCAATCTTTCATCTTGGTATGTGAGTTAGTGAGGTCGTGAGGAACGCATAGAGTAGTCCCCATTGCTGCCTCATTGGAGTACCTTCAAGCCACCGGAATCAATGTTGTGGTCATTGCTATGCTCCATTCGTTTGATCGTCACCGCTAAGGGATGCACAAGGGTGAGAGGAGTCCAACGGAGTAGGTCGCGTCGTCGGCGAGCTCGCTGTCGGTGAGAACCCACTGGTCAATGGCCGCCAACGTCGTGGTCAATGCGTGCATGATCCGGGCCCCCTCCTATCAGTGAGAGAGAGAGAGAGAGTAAGAAAAGGATTTTCATCCTTTTTCGATTTTTAGAAAAATACTAAATAATGCTGGATATTGTTTAATTCATAGAAAAAATATCTAGAGCTGATAAAATCATGAAAATTTTTGTGTAGTCTCTTCATGATGTGCTCAATCTAGGAAAAATATGAAATGATGAAAATCAATAATCTTTGCAAGTTTAAAAATTACCTATTTTAATCAACAAATGAACCTTCCATGATTTTTATAGGACAAAATAATTATCTAAAAATCATGAAACTTTATGGTTATGCTAAATATGCTTATATATGCCTACAAAAAAAGTTCAGCTCTGTTTTGATGAAAATAAATTGTCCACCTAGATTAAATGACTTTATGGATTAATAAAATACAAAATGATGTCTATAAATCATTAAATGAATTGAGTGTACTTTGGGATTGATTGTGGACCTTGGAACACTAAACCCTTGCTGTTCCATGGCAATTACTTTATGTGATTGTGTACTCATATTGAAATTGTCATTAATAATAACAATATTGTTTTGTAAGTAATTAATTAATTGTTAGTGAAGGAAAGTTGTACTCAAGTAATTAACCTTGTCTAAGTCATCTTAATCCATACTTATGCATCCATGTGTTATGTTATGTGTCATCATCCTAAAGCATGCATCTTTATTTACGTTTAGTGAATGAGAGTGGAGACCCGATAGTTGAGCAAGATTTTGAGGCGGGTTTTCACTCGGAAGAGGTTGGGGTTTATAAATGTGGTGTTTCCAAAGCATCTGACAACTTCAACACCGTAGGCAAGCCCTAGAGCTTACAACCACTTCCTTATGTTTTTCAAATATTATTCATATAATTTTTATGCTTGATGCATTTAGTACTAAAGGAGTTTATTGATTGCCAATTGTTGCATTACCTGCCTTGCTATTCTAATACCATTCCTTTTTACCTTTTAAGTCACGTAAGTTAGTTATGCTTAGCCTTGCTTTGTGATAAGAGTCGAGTGGTGATCTCATCATTCGCTATGGTTCGTTCCTCAGGAAATGTCCTGAGAGTTGAATAATGAATATTGTTTCAACTGGAGGCTGGATGGGACATGGGTCGTGTCTCGGGTGGTTAAGCCAATAGGTTTACCTGGTTATGCTTGTCCCGTCTATGTCGGTTAAGGACCATACTATTGTAGACCTGTTGTGAGTCGAGACCTTGTAGTATTGGCCACATACTCCGGTAAGCCTAACACCTCGGCTATTCCATTATGTGAAAAGACAACTGCACACTGGGCGTAGGAGATGGTGAGAGTAGCGTGTACCCATCCTATGAATCAACGAGGAGTGGCATAGGGAGGTGGAGTACTATGCTATCAGGTAGCATAGACTGGTTCATGTTTTGGAGGATCTAAGTGAGGTTTGGGACTGGTCCTAGACCTACATATGTCATGTGGTAAGGAAACCCCAGCTGGGCCAAATCGATTTGAATCACCGTTGCTTCATGGAGAAGAAGACTTGATTCTCTGCTCTACATCATAGTTAAGAACTAAAACATTAGTCTTTTGATCTTGAGATGAGATGGTTAATGAAGTGATCAATCTAGATTAGGTGCAAATAAGAGACCTATATTTATTTAACGTAAGCTAAAACATTGAAAGTACGGATCAACATTAGTAAGCTTTCCTACAAAAGTTTAACTTGATTCTTGCTGTAGACTTACCATGATTCCTCATAAGCTTGCATATCCTTGGAGTCTTTCCTTTCTGTCGGTTAAGTCTTGTTGAGTACCTTTGTACTCAGGGTTTGTTAAACCCTTGTTGTAGGCGAGCCTCATGAGCAGCTAGGCATTTGCCCCTACTACATGTTGGTTCTGGAGGAGGAGTCCCAGCTGTAGAGCAGTTGTTGTGCACCCTTGGGTAGGGTGAGTTTCTTTTGATTGTAGTATAAGTGATACCCTTTGCTACCCCACTACCTATATAGCAAAAAACTTTTGGTTTGTAATAACTAAATAAATGGTTTGTAAACTTATGGTTTGTAAGACTTTCGCCACTTACTCTCATGTAATATATTTGTATATTTGTACAACTATTTGTAATACTTCGATGCTTTCTGTGATGTATCTTACTCGGAAAGGTAAACGTGGATGATTCAGGTTTCCCCTGAGGACACCCAACACACTACCGGAGTTGTTTGGCTCCCATGTGCAGTAGACAGAAGTCTAAAGGACAATGACAGGCTCATGTGGGCCATATAACTTGGGTGGTTCTGCCATAGGGGTTCATTGCCGAAATAGGCAGATGCGAAAGATACATACATCAAATTTGCTCTAATAGTGGGTGAATAAAGCACATCAACCATTGTTCCGAGGACTTTGTAGTGGACCGTTGAAGGAGGGATGCGAATCTAAATGCCTCTTCCACCCATTCACTACTCATGATAGCGGTCAACTCCTTAATAGACTCTCTAAGAGATTCTTTGTCTAATGGTTCAAGAGGAGTGAATGGAACTAGTGGCCTCTTTTGGCATGAGTACTTCGAGGTGTTTCTAAATTCTTTGAAAAGGTCATCCTCGAAGTATGAAAGGTCTGAAGGTTGGAAACCTTCCTCTGGATCTTCTGGTTTGGGTGAGGGTCTCTCTAAGGGTGTTATGGGTTCGGCCTCAACCGAAGAGACTTCCTCATGGCTTGGCATGGGTTCTACATGGAGGGGTTCTAGCGAGGAAGTGTTCTCTAGAATGCGGTCTAGGAGAGCTTCTCCTTCTACCATGGTTTTATGGGTAAATGAACCTCTGGTAGCTATATCGAGCTGTAGGGCAGATTCCTTGCTAAGCCCTAACCAAAAATGCTATAAAAGCACATGGTTGGGAATAGACAAGTCTAGACTAGATCTTATTAAAATTGAGAATCTATCCTAGGCTACACCTATGGATTCCTTCTCTTTTTGTTGGAAGTTGAGTATCTCTTGCCATAGGGTAGCAACTCGGGATATAGGGAAGAATGCAAGACAAAATATGTTCCTCAGTTCTTCTCAATCACCAGCTACCTTCCCTACATTGTGGGCGTACCATTGTTTTGCCCTCTCATCAAGTGAGAAAGGAAACAACTTCCACCGAAGTATTTCTTGTGACATGCCTGAGATGGTCAGGCAAGCACAGAGCTGCTCAAACTCCCGTAGGTGATGGTAGGGGTTTTCATAATCCAACCCTAAGATGGTTTATTCCCGAACCATGGCTATAAAGCCAGGGTGAAGTTCGTAACTAGAAGCTATGATTGGCTTTGATGGTTGTGGTGGTTCTATGAACTTGCCCTTGGGAGAAGACATGTTTAGAATGGTAGGTTGCTCCGTTGAAAAAGGGTAAAAAGAAAAGAAAGGTAAAACCAAAGGATATAAGGGCAAACTAGGTTCAGAGACAAAAATGACATCCGTTCCCCGGTAATGGCGCTAGAAATGCTTGTTGGTGCTTCATGGCATAAGTAGAAAAATCCATAAAAGCACGGAAGTATCGTTGTAGCACTTCACCCGGTGGAATTCAGGGTATCATATTTCCATGAGGAACAAGGTGTAAGTAGTCTTTTAGCTAGTTCACCTAGGAGGACAAGAGGAAGGATAACTCGGGTAGTGAGGTTCTTCTAGAGATTAGAGAACCTAAGGAATGGTAACTTTGCCACTATAGACTTGCTTCGGGCACTGGCTTACGCTTAGTCTGTTAAGCAATACCGACCTATAGCTCTATGTCATATCTGAATGTGGGGGATTATAAAGGACGGATAGGGCTATCACCATCTACCGCCTACCCCTCAACTGGAGGATACGAGGCAAACGAAGGTAACGTGTAGCTTAGACACCACGTCTATGCTAACCATTACTACTCTAGCATTGGCTAGGAACTTCCATCTTTATAAAGAGTCCTCTACTAGAGTATTCACCCTAGGGACGAACAATGAACCAGCAAGCTTGTAAGAACAAAGATAACTTTCTTAAGAGCTCAAAATCAAAAGATGAACACGAACGTCTTACTCCAAGTAGCAAGATGATCATAGAGGTACAAGTGTAGAGGAGGAAGCCAACAAGTCCGGTGTTCTGTCCACCAGATGTACAAGGCATGCCGAGTACAAGAAGTAGAGGAAACTGCTACTCTGCTATTCCTCTCACTCCTTCCTCACTCACTCCCTACTCTAGTCTTGTCAGACGCTGACGGAAATGTAGCTGCGCTTGCTCTTCTTCTCCAAGTGTATGATGATGTTGAAATGTGAAGAGGGGGCCTCCTTTTATAGCTTGAGTATGATAGTTTGCTTGTGTATTTTAGGAAAACACCACATGCAACCGCCTCCCCTAGCATTGGATGCACCGCCTAAGCAAGGTTGGGCCGAGTGGAGCTGGGGGCAGTGTGGCCGCACCCTTGGCTAGCCCACTCACCACTGCCTTGCTCTAGTGGGTTGCTGACTAGGCCTGGATGACTCCCACGCTTGTGTTCTGGCCCAAGTCTAAAGGTTGGATGGGCTTTGCTTGCTGTTTTGCAAGAATGCACCTTCTTGGTTGCACATTATGGTGTATCATCACATGTTGTCATGTAAAACATGCATATACCAAAACTCATGGAAAATATGAGTTATAAACCCTAATTCTAAGTTTTGGTATTCATATTTGTTTTATTTTGTTTAAATGTTGGTGCTAGAAATATGAGTTAACCACGCTAACAGGCATATTCGCAATGGCGATGAAAATGTCCAAATGCATAGTGAGCGTGAACACTTTCGCTTGCTATTATGAAACCCACCTGCATAATGTCAAGATGGTGGCCCACTATCGGTCTTACAACTTTGTTCTAAGAAAGACGATGAACATTGTGACAATAGTGCCAGCTTATCGCAACAAGTGGCCACGCTGGACTGATTTTTGGTTTTATCACCATGTGTGCTCGGATGAGGATGTAACTGAAGTGCCGATGAAAGCACATATTTTGGTTTCGGAGATGACACCTATGAAAGGGTATCACTTAGCTGAGCTTTGTGCTAATGGACCAGATGACGTTGTAGCTGTGGATGCCCTCGCTTTGACATCTCGTTGGTGGATCAGTTGTGACTTGGTGGAGGAATGGGTAGCTTGCAATAACCTACCCCTAAGTAGCGAGACCTGCTTCTTTGAGTTTGAGCGAAGGGACGGGTATATCTACCCTAATCTTTGCATCGTGTGGTCTGACGCCTATTCGACTGATTTCAGCTTTGTGAATCAGATAGAGCACAAGGTGGAACTAATTATTGGAATTTATGGAGACAAAGAGGACAAGGGTAACTGCCAATATCTGGCTAGAAAGAGGTGCCTGAATCGCGTATTTGACGTGATGGACCTTTGCTACGTAGATTGTGATGGCCCCTAACTAGCCTTCGAGACGAAGATGTTGCCCCATGCAATTGTGGGACCCATGGTCGAAGGGGCTGAGGGAGGAAAGTGATGGCAGGGTGCGGGGCGAATACCATCGCCCTAGAGTCACATAGGCAAAAACATGGTGGGTAGGGTCAAGGTGCCGCTGAGCCCGCCGATATTCACATTGGAAGATAGATCACTGGCATGGTGGGCAACAGGAAGAAAGTGGTGATCGGACAGACCCACTATTTTGGCCAAGTTTGGAATGAAATGGTAGCTCTTCCTTTTGCGTTTCTAGCTTCTTCTTGTGTACATTTGGTTTTAGGCCTTTGTTTTGTCTTTCCATTGTTTTTGTTAGTCGTATTTACCCTTTGTTGTTTTTGATGATGCAGGTGGCTAGTAGTTTCGACAGGATGGGTAGCAAGATGAGGGTCGCCGACGTGTATGAGGCCTTTGGCGCCGTTGACACCCTTTTTCTGTGGGGGATGTATTCAGCAAGAACCCAAGGAAGAAAACCCGTAAGGCCACAGATGCGCTTGTACATGTCATGTCAAAAAGGCCGAAGCCATCTTTTGTTGTGGCGGATTGCTCCTACTTGGCTGGCCTCTGTCTCCATGGCATCTCTCAATGTTTCTAGTTCGTAGCAGTAGCGGGGTAAGTCCCGATTTTACACCGAGTCTATTTGGTTAATCGACAGCTTAGTTCCCGGGTAGTTGTTTGACCATGGGGAGTTGCAGTTGGGTTCTCGGCCTAAGGACTATGGAAATATGTGAGTCTATTTAGGATCGAGCTCCTCTAGTGAAATGAATTCTTTGAAGGAGACTTATCAGATTGCTCGTTCTTTAGGGGTTGCTTCGAATTCTCAGGTGATCGCCAATGTGGATCACTGCACTATTGGCTTGTTTCCTAGCGAGGCCACGGTGGGCTTCACCGATGCTTGTGCTATTTCGTTTATTGCTCTAGAGGTTGAGAGGGACCTTCTAAAGGTGCCCCACTCGTCTCTTGTAGAGGCAGTGAACTTTCATGCTGCTAGCGTAAGTATCCATGCTCTTTTTTGTGTTCTCTTATTTTCTTCTCTCTAAGAACAATTACATGTCCTCGCTTTTGACCTATAGTCCATGCTCCTGGCCCAAGGGCTCTAGCATCAAGGGCAAGCCTTTTGCTAGGGCTTCGAAAAGGAACTAGCGAATAAGGATGATAGAATCTGGACCCTTGAGCGGCAGCTGTAGGTGGCTAAGAAGCTTGCCAAAGAGAATGAGGTTGCTCGCAACATTGCCGATGAGTAGATTGCAAAGATGCGTGTGGACTTCGAGGACTATCACTGGCAAAAACATGAAGAGCAATATAAGGTAGTGCCTAGTGTCTAGAGAGCGGCAGATGTGTACAAGGAGCTGATCCAAAGTGTGGGCAAAGAGACAGAGGTGCCTAGCAACTCACCTGTTGTCGACTTCATGGAGTGGCTGGTGAATGAACTGGCCACCGTGAGTGACTACATGACCGTCGGGCAGGAGTATGCTTCTTTTGTTTCACTCTGCACCTTCGCTCATGCCATGGAGGAGTACGCTTGTGACCATCTCGACAAGGTTGGGATCAAGGACCCCTAGTCATACTAGAACGCCCCTAGCCGTACACATGACATGGCGAAGAGGTTTTTTGTTGGGTTCTAGCATCCTGGTGGTAGGGATCTCACTCTTCTTAGGTCTGCCATGACCCATGGCAAGGTACAATTCTTCTTCTAAGGATTTTCCCTTTGCCAAGTTGGCCCTTCTATTTTGGATGACAAAAAGGGGTCTTATGTGTTTGAAATCTTTTCCATAGTCTCTCGAGGAGTGTGCAGCCATTAAGAAGAAAGTGAAGTATATCGCTGAGCGAAATGCCTATTAGAGTGCGGCCAGGAGCGGTTCAGGTGAGGCGGGTACTCCTTGCACCCCTACCACTGAGGCCCCTGACGAGGTCAATATAGGCGCTCCAGACAAAAACATCAGCAAGAAAGGGTAGACAACTAGGACCTGACATTTTGAGTAGCTTCACCTACCTAGATTTGGTTGTTTGTTGATGTAAAAACTTGAACTTAAACTTTTGTGGTTTCGGCATGTAGGTTCCTGACGTGGAGCCTGCGCAACCTGTGGAAGTTTATCCCTTAATGATAAATTGTAATGGTTTTTATGTTGGTGGCGCTTCCTAGTCTCGCCATCGTGAGAAGTTTTCGGGCTCTACTATGACCAGTTTTCTAAGGTCTTGATTTCACCGCATGCTTAGAAAAGATAGGGTTCTCAATAGGTTTTTCTATTTGGAGTTTGATCCGACTATTTTGGAGGAGCTGAAAAAACTATCACAAAGAACTTAGGCAAGAAAACAGGGGATCCCTTGATGTCCGGTTTAAAGGATCCGAAAGAAGAGCCTGCCTAAGAAATGACACTAGACTTGGAAAATCATCAATACAACTTTTATCTTCTCTTTACTAGGGGCAGAGCATAGTTTAGTGTGTAGACATTGTGCGATGCTTGTAATCTCACCTGTTATGTTGCTGTATGAGAATGTTTGTAAAAATGTGCGATCCTTGTAATCTCGCCCTTGGTGTATTGCTTGATCAAAAAGACACCATCCCCCAACCTTTTAAGGCGTGGGGAAACACTAGGACGAATGCTCGAGCGACTCCTTTGCTAGCCCCTTGGCATATCGCTTGATCAAAAAGATGCCATCCCCCAAACTTTTTAAGGCGAGGGGAAACGCTAAGATGAATGCTCGAGCAGCTCCTTTGCTAGCCCCTCGGCATATCGCTTGATCGAAAAGACACCGTCCCCCCCCCCAACCTTTGTAAGGCAAGGGGAATTGATGCTTTCATTGCTTTACTACCATGTTTTATTGCTTTTGAATTGGTGTTTTACACTTGTTTCGGTGCTAGGTGTATGGCAGATATGCACAATCGGTGTCTTTCCTTCTTCTTCCTAGCTCGCAACATCTCGCTCGTTTGGCCGACTCGTTTGAGCGAATCAGCACTATTGTAGGGTGAATTAGCAAAATTGATGTATGGCGTTGTGGTGTCACGCTTACCAACTCAGAGCTATTGCAAGGATGCAGTCTCTTGGAGCTATGGTTTCTTCAGATAGGGGGATGTTACGTTTTTTCTTGCAACATCCCTCCATGCTTCTTGTCACAGTGACATGGCCACACCCTGTTGCCTCATCTTTCGGCTCCATGCATGTCAATGGATGGGCACATGCTCCTTTCGGATAGTATGCATCCCGATCTTTACATGTTTTCTGGCAGCATCTATGTCTCGCTATTGCCTATCTGTTGGTATTTATTAACTTGTCACTTATTTAAGTAGTCACCTAATGTAATTGACATTTCTTAGCATCACTTTTACTAAGTTGTCATCCCTAGTGATGGTGCCAGAAATGCTTATTGGTACTATCTAGTGCCACTTCTAGAATGACAATAAGAAGTATTTTATGTGAATATATATAATTGGAAGGAATCTGCAAGCACACAGATAATATACCATTGTAGTACTTCACCTAGGAGTATTCCATGTATCGTTATTTATATTTTTACCTTAGGGAAGGATGGTGTAACACCCCGGGTGTTAGTCACAAGTTAAGCAGTGGAAATTGGACTTAAGTAAGATATGCCAAGCAGTTATTATGATCTCTAGTTCATAATCTAGAAGTAATGATGAAGGTATTGAGATCAAACCTATGAAAATGAGCCCCAACTTGGACTTGGACAATACACTTTGCTTACATGTGGACCCTGGTTAAGACTAGGCATGAGTAATGTTAAACATGCTTATTTCATGTACATTACATCAACATGCATCCATCTTAACTAGTGGAAAAATTTCATGAAGTTTGGAGCCAAAAAGTCACATGAAATGATAAGTTACATTTTTGCTTAAATTGCTTCATTTAGTAAATGGAAACATAGGATGTCGACCAAACCTTGCAACCTTGCTCAAACAACTCTAATTCAACTCATGAACAAAAGTCATGAGGGTTCATGTAGAGCAAATGTCAAGAAAATGCTTCAATGGATCAAAAAGGACAATTAAGGTTTATCGTGATGCTGCTTTCACCAAGGTCAAATAACAGTGGGGAAACAAGTTATGAAGTTTGACCTTAAATAAAAGTTGAAGTTCCAGTGGAGTAATACAAACTTTATTTTTAGACCAAGACCTGATTCAACTTCTAAGTGTCTCATATAGTGGTCTCAATTTTGAATGCAGTGCTATTTTGGGCCCTCTGAAATATTTCTGTCCCTGATGGGCAATAGGGAGTTGACATGTTGTGATATTTTTATCTTCCAAATTCATATGGTAGCTCAATTTCATTCCTTAATATGGGTTGTAGTACACTATGTGGAGGAAACAACAAAACAAGTCTCATCACTTTTGGAGCACGTTTGGACATTCAAAGGTAGTTTCAAAAAGAGCTAATGGCACTGAATTCCTTTGCCAATGCCTAAATGTTCCAAGTCTGAACTTAGTTTCAGGTACTACACTTTGGAGCCTTGTATCTCTCTAACCAATCCAAACCAGTCCATCATCCTTTAAGCAAAGTTGTAGAGCAAAATGTGTACAACAAACTTTGTTCAAAGACCCAATCCTAAATCACCCTCTAACTTTGTCAAACAGAGGCTCGAAGATTGAATCTGTGACTGTTTTCAGACTTAGAAATATTAGTAACCACTTAATTGACATGCCGCGTTCTCATGCTTTTGTTAAGGAACTCAAGTTGAAACAAATATAAAAGTTGGACTACATGTTTTGGGGAAGAGCATGCAAAAAGATGGCACCAGTTTGACTTTGTTTTGACCATCAATTTGAATTTTTGCTCATCGCTGTCAATGCGCTGACATTATCATGTTGGGCGCTAATTAAACACTAATCTATTGGTCTAATGGCAATGTACCCTTAATCAAAGTTGGAGAGTATTCAGAGATGATCATACTTCATTTTAAGCCCAAGGGCCAAATCGGCCTGTAGCCGGCCCAAAATAGCATCCCACAGTTGCCACACCAACGACCGACACCTACACGGCTTAATGCCTTTGTGGCATCCATGCAGGGCAGTGTGCTCACACCTCCTCTGCCACGCACCCCTGCCTTCCCACCTTGCTGTCGCCCGAGTGCCTCATGCTCCTTGCGATCACGGATGCCCTCCGCTCTCTCTCTCTCTCTGGCTCACTCGCTCTCCATCCTCCTCGCTCTCAGCTCGCGCAAACACCACCGCCATTGATGGCCAGGCCAAGCTTGCTACCATCACTGCTCCTGCCTCCTCCAACTTCCCTTCACCCAACCAGCAGCCACACCTCCTTTCCCTTGTCGCTCCTCGCCTTCCGCGCTCCACGCCATGGCCGCTCGCCGTCGTTTCCCCCACCGTCGTTGGACCGTCTGGCTGGGAGCCGCCGGCACATGTGGCTGCACTGCCACTGGCCATCCCAGGCCATAGGACAGGCATCGGCAGGTGCCCCCGACATCAGGCAAGCCATGGCGCCTCTCCCTCGTTGTCGACGAACGCTCTAGCCGGCCGAAATCGCCATCCCCGTGCGCCTCCTCTGCTCCAACTCGCGTCGGGGACCTCGCACAGCAATTAGAACAAGTGTTGGGGGCTAACTACAAAGTCTATGACTTAGTTGAATAGTGCCTAGAAGGACCTATTCACTGGAATTTGTTTTCATGAAAGTTCAGGGTCCTCGGTGGAAATCTATTTTCTTTTATGGCTAAAAGTTTAGAAAATCATAATAAATTGTAGAAAAATCGTAAAATAGCAAATGAGGACTTTTTGGAATCCTTGTGAGTAGATCTACACAGTAGAGTCATAATATGATATGTGTTAGCAGAAAGTTTCTGATGTTTTTATTTATTCTTATAAACTACTTTTAGAAATCCTTTTAAGTTGTTGGATGCATATCTTGAGTTATAGATGTCCAAAAATGATAATTCTAGTTGTGTTAATCTTGTGATGACATGATCTAGCTAATTAAAATATTAAACATGTTAATTGTGTACTATTTTAATAATGTTTTGATTTAATCTTGTTAAATAGGCAATTTTAGCTTGTTTTGCTTGTTATTCTCATATCTAAAGTTATGGTGCTCCAATTTCTGTGAAATTTTTGTGGTAGGCTATAGATGTATGTGTGTGTTGTGGTAAAAATTTCGTGGTCATTGGATGGAGTATGATTGAGTTATTGATTTAACTAGTTTAATGCTTGATAAATGGTTTGAAATGGCCTATAAATAATTTATATGTGTAAAAATGTGAAATGTGGTTCCTTTGCCCTTGCATGGTGATAATGTGGCCTGATAAACCCTAATATGGCTGTATGTTTATAGAAAATAATGATCTTTAGATTTATCTTGTTCTCACATGTTTATTAATAATTAAGATTTGTCTTTTTCATAGCAATTAAATTATAAAACCTGAGCATGTAAGATTTGAACAGTAATCATGTTTTGTCATCATCTATCTCAAATAAAAAATTGAGATCCAAATAAGATGTTTACAACATCACCTATAATTAATATATAGGTTTTTATATATAGAAAAGCTAATGAAAGTTTGTTAGTAGATGCTTGTGTTTGTGCCATGTAATACTTCTAATAATTGGTGCTAGGTAATGTGATTGTTTGGTTATAGTTAGGAGTTGCATGGAGATGCATATATAGCAACAAAATGTTAGTTGTTAACAACATAAATGATAAATGCATATAGTTGTATCTCTGCTGTTATGGCTGCATGTACAGTTTCTGTGGTGGTGATATTTTTGTGATGCAAATAATGTTTTCTGTAGATATATTGAATACAAAAGTTGTAGATAATTTCCTTATCTTGCTTTTCCTAAAATTTCATGATTTTAGGCCTGACGGTTTAGGAGTTATAGATTTTACAAGTTTGTTGTCAACTTTTGCATGTGCTCTAAACAGATCTGAATGATTGCTTTTGTTGACTTATTTAAACATGGAATCATGTATTGGTGATAATAGGAGAGTTGTAGTGTTTTTTCTAAGCTTTCCAAAATATTAGAGAATACCCTTTTTGGTGGTCTAGAACTCCAGTTATGCATTTATGAAGTTAATATCAATTTTTTGTCCTTAGTTGTATAAGCTCTATTTCATGATGTATTTTGACCTTATTATTTGTTGAATCAGCTCTTGGTGTTAATAACAAAGTTTTAGATAATTTCATTATCTTTCCATAAAGTCTTGAATCACACTTTTTGCATGCCTAGAACTCTGGGTATGATAAAAACAAATGACTATGGTGCTGCTATTCAGAATCTATGTTTGTTCCTAAAATTGTTTGCTTCACCTTGCCTTGCCTTGTGTGTTGCTAAGTGTGGCTCATGCTTTTGATGGTGTTAAGTTAATATACCTAAAACCTTGTGAAACTTGTGTCATGCTTGGTGCTACCTTCTTTGCTATCCTAGCATGAATGGTTGTGGGATGTTTAATTAAGTAACGTGGAGTGCTTATATATATTCGGTGTAACCTTATGCTCATCTTGAATACTTTTATGTGAGGCATCTCATATTGCCATTCTTCGCATTCATGCACTTGCATTGTTGCATCTCATCTAGGTACGCTAGATGCACCACGTGAAGAATGTGATGATGGAGTCGAACCAGAAGACGGTGTTGGTGGACCTATCCCGAAGATGGAAGGACCCCTAGAGTACATGCCTGAACAGGAGATGCTCACCAAGCAAGTGTCGTCTAATAAACACTAACCTAGTGTTGGATCCTAGGCAAGCCTCGGAGCATTCTAAGCCTCTTATGTTTTTACAAATATCACTTCAGTCCTTTATGTTTGATGCATTAGATTATAAGAGTTGATTGGAACCACTTGATGCATAGAACTACATTGTCTAGAAATATACCTTGAACCCTATGTAGGTCTAGGATCGAACGTATACTGAGCAATGCTTAGACTGGTAGAAGTCAGGTGATTTCCTGTCACCTACGAGATATAGGTGGATACCAAAGCACGGTTGGCTATATTTGCTATCATGGAAATAACCATGTGTTGATAAATAAAGGAGACCCGGTGGGATTGTGATAGAGAAGCAACAAGGCATGGAGGTCTTGGAACCTATTTATCCCCGTCTGTGTTGGTTAAGGACTAATTCGTTGTACATCCTCATGTCATGTTGAATGCATGCCTAGCACTTAGTTGGCCAGATAAGTCGTTCCGACCACGAAGCCGAGTAGTTCAACTCAGGCCGGGACCCGGTAAGTGAAAGTGCGCACACTAGAGGAAGTAAGGATGTGTGGGGAGCTAGTGGCATGAGTCCAAGGGCAGGCTAGGCCTGAACTTCCTAGCAGACTGGTAATATCCCTAAGGGTGCGGCGCTGCTTGGACCCATGACTGTACCTGAGTTATACCAAAGGTGACCTAAGACTTGCTTGGCACATGTATGTCTAGGTTTGTTTTAGGAATAACTCCCCAGCTGGTTGGAATTGATTCGAGTCATCATCTCTCCCGGATAGTGAGAACTTCACTGAGCAGCGGTAACATAACATTAATTGATGGAATTTGATGGTTATGATGAATATGGAAATGTTACACCAGCTATGGTTACTATTGCATGTTACTAAATGTTATTCCACATGTTTGGCATAGGTTAGTTGCTAATCTAGAGATGAATAGCTATAATTAACTTGGTTACCAAATTATAAAATGTATAGTTCAACTAGTGGCTTTTATGCAAAATGTTGTGAAGGTAGCTCCACCTATAAATCCTTGCATGATCCTTGGAGTCACTTTATTTCTAGTTTATGATGGGTAAGTCTAGCTGAGTACATTCGAGTACTCAAGGTTTATCCCACCATATTGTAGATGAAGTTCTCAGCCTACTGAAGATGGTGGCTAACCGGTGATGGGCTCGGTGACTCTATATTTATTTCTCATCTATATGCTTTTATCAGAGGATGACACTTCTTCTAGCAATGTAATGTAATCATTTGAAAGTTATGTTGTTTTCCATTAACCGGTTTTAAAACCCAAACTTGTACTATTATTTGTGAATCCATTTGTAATATTATTTCCACTGCAACTCTATGTATGTGATGTGTATTTGCTTAATCATGTGATCTTGGTTATGATGTTGATTTATCGAGGTCCTTCGTGACACTTGGCGGACTATCGGGTTTATATAAGTGAAAGTATACGCGCGTCAACGTGTTAAAAGGGGACAACCATACTTGATTTTGTATAAATTGGGCGGTTCTGTCATAGCTGGTATCAGAGCAAGATTAAGCATAATACTGTCATGCACATGGTTTTAAAAGCCAAGTTTTGGTTTTAAAAAGCCTATTTTGACTAAAACTTTAGCTACAGGCAAATTTGTCAAAACTAATTTGCAAAACTATGCTAGTGATAACCTCAAGTTAAGCCCAATTAAGGACCTTTAGGTGGCAATAAGTAAACTGATACTAACTATGGGGCTGTGGGGGTATGGCCCTCGGTATCCATGGCAGACCACATGGGTTGTGCCCTCAGGGGTGGCCTAGCCCACAAGACAAAGCCTTGTGGGGCACGACTCTGGTCGGCACCTTCCGCAAGACATATAGAAGATATCCCAAAGATACTACGAGATCTGTTAGGATATGTATGATACCAAGATTCCTATAATCAGTTATTACTTTCTGGTTATCTCTCAGATCTAACCGACTTGTAACCCTACTCCCTGGACTATATAAGGCGGGCAGGGACCCCCTCCAAACACACGCAATATCATATGATAGCTAACAGACCACAGGAGTAGGGTATTACATCATACTAACGGCCTAAACCTGTCTAATTTGTGTGTCTCTGTTGCCTTCTTGTTCTTGATCTCACGCTCCTCTGCCGATCAATCTACCTTCGTGGGATACCCCTCGGAGGACTACCGACAATATTCTATAAATAGTTGGTGCGCTAGGTAGGGGTTTGCGTGCTGTTTCCTTGTCGAACAAGATGGCTTTTCCATAGGCTCTTCGTCCCTTCCATAGCCCGACCAGATCTCCATGGTTGGATCGATTTCCCGAATCATCAACACTGATGGAGTCGGAGAGCTCCTTCGAACCGGTGTAGATTATTTCTACGCCGACCACCCCCACTCCTGCAACTGTAGATCTGATCTTGGAACCACTTCCAAGGTCGCCTTCATCAAAGACTCCCCACCCGCTTCCTCGCTACTAGAGTGGGCAGATCAACAATGACGATCTAATTGAATCCATCGATCGGGTCGGTCTGAAGCTCGCTAATTGCCTCTCTATCACTGAATCGGCCCTAGACACTTTGGTTCAGCGCCGACCACCCTCCAATCAAATCTATCGGAGGCTGCTCGGAAAACTTCAGGGGTTATGGCCCTACCCTTTAGGTTCACCAACGCCGTCCGCCGCTTACCAACATGCCCTGAGGGGCAGATTCGCTGACTAGGTTGAAGACATCCATCCTCTCACCGACTAGATAGCGCCATATGCTACCGACCTAGATAAAGCTAAGTCACGCTTTAATATTTTTCTAAATATTCTCTAGTCTCCATATATCACCTGCAATGTTTCTCTGAACTATTTTCTCCATATTTGCTCTCCAAACGATTTTCCTGAACCCCCAAACAGTCCTGTTGATGCTCGGACGCCTCCAGAGACAGCCCTGTCTCTGGCTCCTCCCTACACGTGCTATGGGCTCTACGCTCTACGTTATGGGTGGTCAGCAGCGGCTCCTTGGTCATGCTTGTTCCTCCTACACGTGCACTGTGCTCCGCGCTCCGTGTTGTGGTTAACGGGCTAGCTAGGGCTAGAGACTCAGCTACACACTAACTGTTCGGGTAGTTTATATTAAATACATCTTCGCTCCAACTGATCGTCAAGTTACATACGCTATTTTTTCTCTGGAGTTCATATATTTTTACATCATGTACTACCCGTTCTACATGCTTGTATTGCAGGATCATTGTCCAGGTGATCAAATCACTTGGTGCTCGGGCTTCTCCACCAATCAACTGGTCGGACCACTCGGTTCATGGACTCCGTCGCCAACCAGTTGACCGAACTATTTGTCGGTCGCTTCTACTCAATGCTCACTTTGCCACCAACTAGTTGACCAGACTGTTCGTCGCTCGTGCTTCATCGTCAGCTACGCCGAGGACTCCTCAGCGCTCATTTTCTTCATGCTCGAGGAGTAAGTGGGCACTACTTCACCGCACGGATGTTGCCAGCTACACTGGGACTCCTCGATGCTTGGACCTCGCCAGCTTCGCCTAGGACTCCTCGGTGCTTGAACATCGCCGCCTACGCCGAGGACTCCTCGGTACTCGGTCATCACCAACGACGCTGGGGACTCCTCGCTCATTGGTACTTGGACATCACCAGCGATGCCAGGGGACTCCTCGCTCCTTGGTGCTTTGTCATCGCCAGCGACATTGGGGACTCCTCGATGCTCGGACATCGCCAGCTTCACTGGGGACTCCTCGGTGCTCGAACATTGCCACCTATGTCGGGGACTCCTTGGTGCTCGGTCATCGCCAGAGACGCCGGTGACTCCTCGCTCATCGGTGCTCGGACATCACCAGCGACGCCGGGGACTCCTTGCTCCTCGGTGCTCGGTCATTGCTAGCAACACTGAGGACTCCTCGCTCCTCGGTGCTCGGTCATTGCCAGCAACGCCGGGGACTCCTCGCTCCTCGGTGCTCGGTCATTGCCAGCGATGCCGAGGACTACTCGCTCCTCGGTGCTTGGACATCACTAGTGACGCTGGGGACTCCTTGCTCCTCGGTGCTCGGTCATTGCTAGCGATGCTGGGGACTCCTCGCTCCTCGGTGCTCAAACATCACCGGCGATGTCGGGGACTCCTCACTCCTCGGTGCTCGGTCATCGCCAACGACGTCGGGGACTCCTCGCTCCTCGATGCTTAGACCTCGCCAGCGACATTGGGAACTCCTCGCTCCTCGGTGCTAGGTCATCGCTAGCGACACTAGGGACTCCTCGCTCCTCAGTGCTCGGACATCACCAGCGACGTCAGGGACTCCTCGCTCCTTGGTGCTCGAACATCGCTAGCGACGCCGAGGACTCCCCGCTACTCGATGCTCGGTCATTGCCAGCAACGCTGGGGACTCCTCGCTCCTCGGTGCTCGATCATCACCACCGACGCCGGGGACTCCTCGCTCCTTGGTGCTCGGTCATCGCCAATGACGCCGGGGACTCCTCGCTCCTCGGTGCTCGGACATCCCCAGCGATGCCAGGGACTCCTCGCTCCTCGGTGCTCGGTCATCGCCAGCGACACCAGGGACTCCTCGCTCCTCGGTGCTTGGTCATCGCCAGCAAGGCTAGGGACTCCTCGCTCCTCGGTGCTCGGTCATCGCCAGCGACAATGGGGACTCCTCGCTCCTTGGTGCTCGGTCATCACCAGTGACACTAGGGACTCCTTAGTGCTCCCTTGGTGGTCGGATCTTGCTACATCTCGTCGGTGTGCTATCAATTAGCTCCATGCTATTCGGATCAGGGTGTTGATCTTAGGCAGCACATCTGGGGTCTTGATATGCGCATGTCAGACGATGTCAGCAAGCTTTTACACTTCTTTTTCTTTGACCCTGCTACAAGATTCATTCTTCATCTTCCAGCAGGCTCAGGGACTAAGTGGACACACTTCACCTTGCGGTGAATGTGCTTGTTCTCATCTTGTGGCTATGCCCAGGGACTGGTTGCCTGCTCGGCTAGTCTTCTACTTTCTGACCCTAGCACCATGTAACTACATCACCTACTGTTAGGGTCGAGGACTAGCTATGGGGGTATGGCTGTCGGTATCCATGGTAGACCACATGGGCTATGCCCTCAGGGGTGGCCTAGCCCACAAGACAAAGCCTTGTGGGGCATGACTCTGGTCGGTGCCTTCCGTAAGACATCTGGAAGGTATCCCAAACATACTATGAGATCTGTTAGGATATGTATGATCCCAAGATTCCTGTAATCAGTTATTACTTTCCGATTATCTCTTAGATCTAACCGACTTGTAACCCTGCTCCTCGGACTATATAAGGCGGGCAGGGACCCCCTCCAAACACACGTAATATCATACGATAGCTAATACAAACCCACAGACCATAGGAGTAGGGTATTACGTCATATTGATGGCCTAAACCTATCTAACTTGTGTGTCTCTATTGCCTTCTTGTTCTTGATCTCATGCTCCTCTGCCGATCAATCTACCTTCGTGGGATACCCCTCGGAGGACTACCGATGATATTCTATCGACAATGGGGGATGTACTTTATTTTAATTTTTATTTTGCCGTCCATATGGCGTGCTATTGTATGGATGCCATTCGCTTGAGTGGTAATGTATGGATCAATATACCTCTACGCCTAGGTAAGATGGTGAGTGGCATGACCACAAGATGTGAGCATGAGGTCAAAGGGGAGAGGTAGTTTTGATACTTAAGTATATATATCTTATATATATATGAAAGTATTTAATTGTGGGTTAGCTTTGGTATGACTATATATGCATATTCTATATGTATGTATAGACGTATTTACTTTCAGGTAGCTTTGATACGAAAGTATATATATATGGGTATATATATATATATATGAAAGTATTTAGCTTGCAACCTAGAGCCCAAACTTTCATTTCTGCATATATAATTGTGGGGTTGGGCTGAAATGAAATCCTTTTGTAGGTATGCTAACCACGAATGCGTAAATTGAATGTAGCTGGCGACTAGCTATATATCGAGAGAGTACGTGTTATGCCACCGACATAGAACATGATTATCGCCTTAGGCTGGCAATTTCATGAGGACGAATAGGACTGAGCATGCATCATGATTGTTGCTTTTGCATAAACATGCTCCTCTCACCCTTGTTCTATTAATGGATAACTTGTTGTAACCATATGGTCATGTTGTGCATGACCAAAAACTAATTTGCTAAATGTAAGTAAAACTTGTTTTAAAGAGTTATCCACCTACTTAGTAAAAAGGAAATAAAAGATAACTAGTACCTTACCACCATGTTTTGCATGATATGTGTAGTGGTGTTGCTGTTGGTGACTGCTTGTTATGTGCGAGCTTTGTGCTTAGTAATAGTCGCTTAAGCTAATTGGACTAAGTGTTTCAAAATGCTTGCTTAAGACCATGATGTATGTGTGGATGCTCATTATCTAGGTAGTGACGTAGCTGTCACTCCTTTTGTCCTCGGTAAGTATACGAGTGTTGAAGAGTGCTATCTTGGAACAACATCCAAGTTTTGATAATCTCATTTTTCTCGTCTCTAATTAAGTTCTCTCTTAGGAGCCTAAGCCTGTACACATGGTTGCTAGCCCTTGAACGTTGCACTACGAAGACCAAATCTAATGTTAATCTTTACTTGGTAACCTTGGTGGACACAAGGCGTATATGGAAATTAAGCAAGAGTCCCCTGCTCAGTTGTCTTCGACAATTAAGCTATGTTCTCTTATGGTGTGTTTTAATCTTTGGATCGCCTCCTCATTGACTCCTGACCTTGTGACTACCTTTGTTTGCTATCCCTCCTTCGCATAGTGCTTGTTCATATGACCCAATCTGTGCAACTTGAAATTTCACTTTGGGTGTGTGATCATTAATGGTGTTATGAGTAGCAACTATGGTGCCGTGACGAAACCGAGAGCCTCTTGTGGGCGCGCACACAAGGTTGTGCTGCTCGACGCGTGCTAGTATCGAGGTTCCTAGTCATGATCCATCGCAGAGCTACACCAATGTGTTATTTTCATGTTAGCTCTTCCTTGGTTATCTCTCCTTATCTTGTCCAAAGATCTATATGTCGAACCTGATGCAATAGGACTTCCTTCTGAAGTCATGCAAATGATAACCTTTGAAGAATGGGTCATTGACATAAACATTAAAAGACTTGCAAGGGATGGTAGACAAGTGACTCTACTTGACTATCCCTGTAATGACATCGATCATCTAGTGAGCAACTTATGTCATCCCCGTTGGATCAAAAAGGTACACCACATGTAACGTTGGACAAGTTAACAGTTGAGTGATAATGGATGGAGATATTATGTGCTGTATTAGGTCAACTGGTGCTCATGAGCTTCCTATTCAAGTTCTTGATCTTTAGGTGCAAGATGATCATGCAAGTCAAAAGCCGACCTTCTTCGGTGTGACCCCTTCTCTACTGACTTCCATGGTGACTGTTTATTTGCACATCAAATACAATTGTTGTCATCAAAAAGGAAGTTTTGGAGATTTTAAATGTTGAGAGACAACTAATTAGTTACCAGTAGGAAGGTTAATCTCTAGCTCAGTAATGACTCGTAGGTAGCTATGAAGGCTATGTCTCACAGAACAATGACCAACAAGGAATTGATCAACTATTCAATGACCTGAGTGGCACTCTATCTTCTAGAGCTACTATGATCAAGTCAATTCCATCTTGAACCATCACATAGATAGTGCAAAATGTTGCATCGGCTAGGTAAAGAGCTAGAGAAAGCACGTCCCTAGTTTCGGTTAGCATCACTATGCATCTAGGTGCTGCAAAAGGATTTGTTCAGGACCCTATTGGATGAAGCACAGGAGGATAGTTAGAAATGGTCCCTTATCTTTGCCGGACTGCCCCTCTACATGTAGTATGCATTGTGCCCTACAAAAATAGCCCACCAGTCCAATGCTTGTGCATCGTCGAGTTGGTGTCTAACTCAATGGTTGAGGTTGTTTCTTAAGAGGCATGTAAGGACAAACCCTAGTCTCTCTCCTTAGTGAGAAGGCTACTATTGCTTCTTTAAGAAAGGTTAAAGAGTGCAGAACACACTCCACAATGTTTGAAGCAAAGGAAAAGAAGAGCGGGAAATCTGTCCAGATTTCATGGCACTAAACCGGTTATCCTTAAGCCGGTGATTAGAGGCTCAAACATGGCTAGATTGTCATAAAACTTGGCAAGCTCATTCCTCGCTTAGAGTACTTCGATGTTTTAAGTTGGTTTGAGGATTGGTTGAGTAAAGCATTGGATTTGAGAAATGTTTCGACAGTTCGGTCACAAAATTTTAGAACAAAGCAGTTTTAGTATATGATTTGTTTGGATAGACAAACGGTGTCCGTTTGAGCTGAATTTTGGTCGGTAGTTAAAGGACTCTTGGATCTAAATGCCTACCAAAATTTGTACACAATGGAGCAGTAGTTTGCAGGATATGAACTAATTACCGAGAGGTACATAATCTGTGATTTCTCTACTGACTACTATCATCCCTCATATTAGAAGGTTGTGTTTGTAGTTCAGGTCATGTTGGCAATGTTGAAAGCATCTAGGCCCCTAGTTGAGTTTTGGTGATTAATGACGACATGAGATTACTATGACTAACATGTGTTTTGCAGAGGCAATTTGAGTTAGGTCGTGGTAATGGAAATTGATTAGACAATCATGGTTGTCATGCCCCTAGTTGATGGAAATCATTTCAATTTAAAAAGGATGGACGACAAGGTAAAGGATGGACTAGTTCTAAGTGTCGTTTAGTGTTGGAGAGAAACATAGAGTAGTTTAGGACTTTGTTTTTCCTTTGGTCGTACTATTAAGGGGGTATGGACTAGTAGCTTGACCTAGGTGAGTCTAGTGGGTTAGGTGTGGTGCACTTGTCAAACCTAGCACTAGGTAGCTCAGGAATAGCCCTAAGATCAATTGGAGTCAACTTCATTCACGTAGGATTTCGAGTTGGAAGTGAATGAAGGGTCAAATGACTGACTGGACACTTGTCTAGTTGTGACCGGACGCTAGAGGGTGAGTTCGGTTAGTTCATTTGATTAACTACAGTCATTTGGTACTAACTGGTCGCTGAGTGGAGGAGCACTGGATGCTAGGGTGCCTGTGTCTGGTCCACTCCAAATAGGTTCTAGAGAGGCTTTTTCTTGATTGGACGCGTCGAATGGGTGCTAACCGGATGCTAGTCAGAGTCCGGTTAGAGCTTAACTGGCTCTCTCTAACACAGTGGCTGGTACAACTGACCAGAATATTCGATCACCCTGACCGAAGTGTCCGGTCAGACCACAAAGTGATGACTCAGCCTCCAAACATTATGTTTTGAATGAGGGGGTATAAATACTTACTCCACTCATCCATGGGAGGTCTCTTGCCCATTTGTTCAGCTGAGAAACACCTTTGGAGTGCAAGGGAGAGCAAGAGCCTAGTGGGGTGATTGAGATTTGAAAATCTAAGATTAAGGACCTCATTAGTGCATACGGGAGTAGCAAGTGTGCATCCACCTTACTCATTAGGCTTGTCTTGGTCAAGTGAGAGTTTGTGCTTGTTACTCTTCATGATCGTCATCGCCTAGATGTCTCGGTGGTGATTGGGAGCTTGGTGATCATCCGACGGAGCCCCTGGATGACCCAAGTCACTTTGTTAGAGGTTGTGGGCGATTCACCACGATGAAGTGTCATAGAATCAGCCCATAGAGAGCACTTGATCCTTGCATGGATCAAGGGGGAGCTACACCCTTGCGCGGGTGCTCCAACGAGGACTAGTGGGCAGTGGTGACTCTCTAATACCTCAGGAAAACATCGTCATGTTCCTTTCCCTCTCTTTACTTTGAGCATTTACATTTGAGCAATTCATTTCATATCTTTACATTCCTAGAATTGCCATGTTAGAGTAGGATTGGAACCTAGGGTGCAAAACTTTTGTACAGGAGAACAATAGAAACACATTTTAGACACAAGGGGTGAAATGGGCTAAGTGTAGGGCTTAATTATTGCAAAAAATTAGAATTAGCCCAATTCACCCCCCTTGGGCATCTTGATCCTTTTAATTGGTATCAGAGGTGCTCGCTAAATTAGGCTTAACCGCCTAGAGCAAGATGTCCCACTGGGGATGGACCCCCTCCTATCTTTGAGGGAGATGATTTTCCTTATTGGAAAATTCACATGGAGGCATACCTAGAGGCATTAGATGTTGGAGTTCTTAGAGCCGCCTCACAAGGCTTCCCAAAACCTAAGGATCCCGCCAACCTTCAAGGCGATGAGGTTAACTATGAGAAGTGGGATGCAAAGGCAAGAAACACCCTCTTTAGAGGCCTTTGCAAGGATGTCTTTAACCGTGTGCGGAACCACAAAGACACCCATGCACTATGCTCAGACATTTGTGTCCTCCATGAGGGAACCAAAAGTGAGCATGAGGAACGCTACCACCTTGTGATGAAAAAGCTTAATTCATTTGAGATGCTTCCTAGAGAAAGTGCCAATGACATGTATTCACACTTGAATGTTCTTGTAGAGGAAGTCAATGGGCTTGGACTCACACAAATGCAACCCTTTCGATGTCGTAAGAAAGATCTTGAGTGTCCTCCCCATTGAGAAATATGGGCATATTGTGATGGTGCTTCATCAAGGTGATCTTTCCGCCACTACACCAACTCAAATATTGGGGAAGATTAATGCACATGAGATGTACATGCACATCACTCCACAAGATGGCTCTTCTACCACCAAGAAGAAAGATTTGGCATTCAAGGCTAGCCAAGAGAAGAGGGGCAAAGCAAGAGTTGATCATGATAGCTCAAGTGATGATGAGATTGATGATGCAAGTCTTGCTCTCATGGTGAGAAGAACTACCAAGATGCTCAAGAAGCTAAACAAGAATGGTGTCAAGTTTGATGGCAAGAAAAAGAAATTCTTCACTAGCAATAGAAGGAAGCCCATCTCTAAAATGGATTGCTATAATTGTGGAGAACTTGGTCATCTAGCTCATCAATGCCCCAAACCTAAGAAAGACAAGTACAAGAAGAAGTACAAGGGCAAGAAAGATGACTCAAGTGATGAAAATGATGATGAGAACAAGAAGAACAAGCCATACAAGAAGAAGGATGGCAAGAAGAAGGAATTTCATAAGAAGAAGAAGAATGGCAAGGCATACATTGTTGGTGATTGGCTCACGGATATTGAATCATCAAGTGGGTCATCCAATGATGAAAGTGAGAATGAGAACGAGAAGGTGGCCGCTCTTGTGATTGATTCTTCACTATCTTCACCGACACCACCACCGTCATCCTCTACACACCTATGCCTTATGGCCAAGGGTGAATGAAAGGTACAAAATGATGATGATAGTAGTGGTGATGATAATGCTAGCAATGATGAAAGTGGTAGTGATAGTGATGAAGAATTTGAATCACCTTCTTATGATGATCTTGTCAAGTTGCTAAACCAATACACTAAAATCATTAGAAAGACAAGAGCTAAAAATGAGAAGCTAGAACTTAAGAATGACTCACTCTTAGCAAAGTATGACATAGCCAAAAAAGCTAGTGTTGAGCTTAGAGAAGAAAATAAAATTGTGTCATCCAAACTCAAGGAGCTCAAATCCTCTAAAAAGGAGCTTAGAGAAAAACATGATAAACTTGAGGGGATACATAATGAGCTCACCACTAGCTACAATTTGCTAAAAGAAGAGTACACCAATCTCAAGATTCATCATGACAATCTTGTTCTTTCTCATGAGTTATTATTCAATGAGCCACATGATGCTACTAACAATGTTGTTAATATTGATATAGCTACATCATGTGATGACTTGATTGTGAGAGCATTGAGCAAGGTTCTAGTAGCAAAGGCAAGAAAGTGGTTGAGTCCAACAACTATGATGATTATGTCAAGCTCAAGAATGAGAATGAAAAGCTCAAGAAAGATCTTGAAAAGGTATCAACCACCAACACTATTGTGATAGAGAATCTTGACAATGATTGTGATATAGCTCTTGAGAATGAGATTCTTAAAGAAGAGAACAAGAGACTCAAGATGGAGAAAAATCATGATGAACTTAGAGAAGAAAACAAGAAGCTCAAGTTAGAGAAAGAACATCTCAAGACCGGTTTGAGCAAGTTCACAAGAGGCCAATATCTCCCAAGTGAGCTACTCATGAACACCATGATGAAGATGGATAGAAGTGGTATTGGGTACTTGGCAAATCAAGAGAAGAAAGCTCATGCTCAACATCAACAACAATACAAGTCAAAGCCTAAGCCAAAGAGATGTTTTGAGTGTGGACAAGAAGGTCACTTTGGTCATGAGTGTCAAACTCCACCACCACAACCTTTGCCCAAGCATGCTAGACCCTTTGCCTTCAATGCTCACTACATGCTTAGAAAGGATTCGAATGGAAAAATGAAAGTCATGTTCTTAGGTCCACCCAACAAGAATAGGCCTAAGCAAATTTGGGTCGCAAAGTCACTAGTTGAGAAAGTAAAGGGCCCTCATCAATTTTGGGTCCCTAAACAACAAGCTTGATCTCTTGTGTGTAGGTAAACTACAAGACCGGTGGAAGTCATTGGGTTATTGATAGTGGTTGCACTCAACATATGACCGGTGATCCTCGTATGTTCACCTCACTAGATGAAGAAGTAGATGGTCAATAAAGGATTACATTTGGTGATAATTCAAAGGGCAAAGTTCAAGGATTGGGCAAAGTTGCAATATCAAATGATCATTCAATATCAAATGTGCTATATGTTGCTTCATTGAGTTTCAACTTGCTATCTATTGGTCAATTGTGTGATCTTGGCTTTCAATGTTTGTTTACCGAGAAGGAAGTGGTTGTGTCAAAGAAAGATGATGATCAAGTTATATTCAAGGGTTTTAGATACAACAACCTATATCTAGTGGATTTCACCTCCAAAGATGCAAACTTGAAGACATGCTTATTCACCAAAAGATCACTTGGGTGGCTATAGCATAGAATACTTGCACATGTTGGGATGAGCTCACTCAAGAAGCTAATGAAGAATGAATTGGTGAGAGGTTTGAAGGATGTGAAATTTGAGAAAGACAAGCTTTGTAGTGCATGTCAAGCTGGCAAGCAAGTTGCAAACACTCATCCAACAAAAGCTTACATGTCAACAATAAGAGTGCTAGAGCTTCTTCACATGGATCTATTTGGACCAGCAACTTACAAGAGTTTGGGAGGAAATCTCTATTGTCTTGTGAGAGTTGATGACTACTCTAGATATACTTGGGTGTTCTTCCTTCATGACAAGACTAAAGTGGCCGCATGTTTTAAGAAGTTTGCCAAGAGAGCACAAAATGAATTTGAAGTGAAGCTCAAGAAGATAAGAAGTGACAATGGAAAAGAATTTGACAACACAAACATTGAAGCATATTGTGATGAAGTAGGGATCAAGCATGAGGTCTCTGCAACATACACTTGTCAACAAAATGGTGTAGTAGAGAGAAAGAATCGGTGTTTGGGTTGATGAGCACAATACACCCGAAGCTCTATGGGCGGAAGCTATCAATACCGCATGTTATGCATCCAATCACCTATGTCTTCAAAAGTTTCTTTATCAAGACCCCTTATGAGTTGCTCAATGGGAAGAAGCCGGACGTATCATTCTTCTAGGTGTTTGGTTGCAAATGCTACATCTACAAGAAGAAGAAACAACTAGGGAAGTTCCAAAGACATTGTGATATTTGTTTTCTTGTTGGTTACTCATCAAAGTCCAAAGCATATTGAGTATTTAATCATGCCACTGGCTTGGTTGAAGAAACATATGATGTGGAATTTTATGAATCTAACGGCTCCCAAGGAGCACATGAGAATATTAAGGATGTAGGTGATGAAACATTGAGGGAGGCCATGAAGAACATTCCGGTTGGAGACATCAAGCCCAAAGATGATGAAGATGATGTACAAGTGATTGATCCACCTTCTTCATCAAATGTGCTACAAGACGATGATAAAGATGGGAGAGTAGAAAATGAAGATACTCATGTCTCTCATGATCAAATGGTGGCACAAGCTCAAGATGTTGATGCTCCACAACCTCCCGCTCAAGTGGTTGATAGAAGAAATTCACCCCTACTACAAGCACATCCACAAGATCTCATCATAGGGAGTCCTTCAAAGGGTGTAATGACTCGCTCTCAAAAACTTGCTTCATTTATTGAACATCACTCTTTTGTTTCTTGCATTGAGCCTAAAAATGTAGAAGAAGCTCTTCAAGATCTGGATTGGATAAATGCCATGCATGAAGAGTTGAACAACTTCACCGGCAATGAAGTTTGGAGACTTGAAGAGCGACCACAAGGTGTAAGAGTCATTAGAGCAAAGTGGGTGTTCTGCAACAAGCAAGATGATCAAGGCATTGTTGTAAGGAACAAGGCAAGACTAGTTGCAAAGGGGTTCTCTCAAGTTGAAGGGTTGGATTTTGGAGAGACCTTTGCACCGGTTGCAAGACTTGAAGCCATTTGTATCCTCCTTGCATATGCATCACATCATGAAATGAAATTATATTAAATGGATGTTAAAAGTGTATTTTTAAATGGTTTCATAAATGAACTAGTCTATGTTGATCAACCTCCTGGGTTTGAAGAACCTAGATATCCTAATCATGTCTATAGGATGTCCAAGGCGCTATATGGGCTTAAGCAAGCCCTAAGAGCTTGGTATGAGCGCCTTCAGAATTTCCTCATTGAGAAGGGCTTCACCATTGGAAAGGTCGATACCACACTATTCACCAAGAAGCTTGATGGAGAGATCTTCATTTGTCAAGTATATGTTGATGATATCATATTTGGCTCATCAAATGAAGACTATTGCAAAGAGTTTGGTGAATTGATGTCAAAGGAGTTCGAGATGTCTATGACTGGAGAGCTTACATTCTTTCTTGGCTTTCAAGTCAAACAAATGAGAGAGAGGATTTTCATCTCTCAAGAAAAGTATACCAAGGATCTTCTCAAGAGGTTCAAAATGGATGAATGTAAGCCAATCAAGACACCAATGCCATGTAATGGACATCTTGACCTAGATGAGGGAGGTAAATCGGTTGATCAAACTCTCTACCATTCTATGATTGGTAGTTTATTATATTTGACCACATCTAGGCCCGACATCATGTTTAGTGTGTGTAAGTGTGCTAGATTTCAAGCTAATCCTAAGGAGGCTCACATGGTTGCCGTTAAAAGAATCCTTAGGTACCTTAAGCACACACCAAGCATTGGTCTTTGGTATCCCAAATGAGCTAGATTCCAACTAGTTGGCTATTCCAATTCAGATTATGCCGGTTGCAAAATTGATAGAAAAAGCACATCCACAGGATGCCATTTGCTTGGTAGATCACTAGTGTCTTGGACCTCCAAGAAGCAAAATAGTGTGGCTTTGTCCACCACCGAGGCGGAATACATTGTCATGGGTGCTTGTTGTGCACAAATTCTTTACATGAAGCAAACTTTGCTAGACTATGGTGTAGTTCTAGAAAAGGTACCTCTTTATGTGACAATGAGAGCACGGTAAAGCTTGCTAATAATCCTATTCAACACTCTCACACCAAGCACATAGATATCCACCATCATTTTCTTAGAGATCATGTTGCTAAAAATGATATATCACTAGAAGGTGTAAGGACTGAGGATCAATTGGCGGATATCTTCACTAAACCACTAGATGAGGCTACATTTTGTTGGTTGAGGAATGAGCTCAATGTGCTTGACTTTAGTAACTTCACTAGAAAATGAGCTTGTGTTGTCCCTTGCATTGCATTGTAATATAAAACATGTTTAATTTTTAGTAATGCACTTAGGGCTTGTCTAACATGGTTAAGATAACCACCGAAAAGCGTGTGAAGAAGCTTAACCTTAGATCAAACTTGACAAGCAACTAAACTTACTTTCAAGTATTGCATTGCATGTGCATGTGTGTTGCTTTGTCATTTCTTTTCGGTTATCTTTTGAGCACCCGCTATGTTTGTCCACAAATAGGGAGAGCATTTGAAGCTCCTATTGGTCATAAAACCCTATTGTGTGGTCACATGGTGCTCCTCGCCCCTTTTATTGCATATTTTCTTAAAAAGAATTATAGCCTAAGGCAAAATACTTTGAAAATTTTGAGGGCTTGAGACAGGTCTCTCACATCAGTCCCAATTGGTGTTTATTTGTGTCTTGTTGAAGTTGGGACTTGATTGGGAAACGGCAATGCGAAGGAACTCTGAAGATTTACTGAAAAATGGTGACCGGACGCTAAACAGTGTTCCTCCAGTGTCTAGTGTGAAGATGGCCTTGCGTCCGATCAAACAAAGAAGAAGATGTCAGGATCGATCGGACTCTGTTGTGCGTCTGATCATGAGGCACTAGACGTGTCTAGTCGTGACTTGTGGGGCTTTGGACCTCTCTGTTGTCGACCAGACTCTAGGTGGCAGCGTTCGGTTGTTGGCACTGGTGCGTCTGATCAGTTGAATCTGAGGGGATCTAAAATTCCTTTTCTTCTCTATCATGTGGGGGCCACCATGAATAGATTTCCTTTATCTTCACCTCGTTCGTACCTAGGTCCCCCACGCTGCCTGCATCGCGCCGCCATGCTCATGCCTAGTGCTTCCATTGCCACGCCTGAGCTTGTACCTCCACCGCCGCACCCACGCCTACCTTGCGTAGTCAAGCTCTACCATGCCACCACTGCACCACGCCCGTGCCGCTTTGCCCATGTTAACTTGCCTATGCCGCCACGGCCGTCGTTGACTTCTTCACGAGCGTCACCATGAGGTGCTCCTTCACCGATGTACTCAGCGTCGTCGAGCTTTCTAGCCAATCCTGAGTGTTGCCCTATGATCCTCTCCTTTGCTTGTCAGTCACCGGATCATCGGATTTCATCAGGTAGCAAGCTATCGATTTCAATTTCTCTTCTATAGCTTGCTTCTTAGGGTTTCTCACCTCTAGATGAATATAGTGATTATTTGTATTTCCTATCTATTCCATCGTGCAGCGAGTCGGTGCTCTTATGGTTGCTTTGGTAGTTGTTAGTAAACTCAGGGGCCAAGCCTGCGAGTACGGATTGAGGCCAAGCCTCACGAGTGTCAGTTGGTAGTTGTTCCTTATCAGTGGCAGTGACTCTTGTCAGCTTCAGAGATGGCTCATTGCAAGAACATCGGGGGTGGTCCTGGCGATGAGGATCCAAGGCCTCCGCCTCGCCTGACTGCTCAGTAAAAAGGAAATGCGAAAATACTACAAAGAAGAAGCGCAAGTTTGATGATGTTGAGGCAAAGACGGTAGCAGCAGTGGCAGCCACCATAGAGCGAGCCGAGAGATGTGGATCTAGGAGTGGCATTCATATAGGCGATCAGTTGTCACTAGCTCAGAGGGCCGCCGTCGTGAGGATTTAGACTAGTCTTGGTAGTCCACCCAGGCACTATCATGCTTGGAGGATGGCGTGTCTCTTTAGAGGAGAGTTAGACTCAGGGGGTGACTGAGCAGTAGACATAGTCGGTAGAGTAGACAAAGGATGCTCAGTGGGGAGAGCAGGTTGAGGAGGTAGAGCAGACAACACAGCCACAACTTTGATGCTCTAGTTGCACACGCACTCAAGTCTCACCGAGGCCTTAGACATAGAGGCGGTGCTCTTGTTCACCTCCCAGACCATAGGGTCTGCCTCCCATGGTACACCTTGACCTAAGGGTAGCCATAGCTAGATAGGTGCAGTAGCTATAGTTTGTACAGTTTGAGGATTGGTTTCCACCGAGGCGGGATGAGCGTGCCTCATAGCACTTCTACACTGTGTTGTAGGAGGACATCTATAGTGCATATCTCAATAGTGGTGTTGCTTTTAGATCTCAGCGGGTCTGCTCCTTAGAGTCTCTAGTTGTAGCTGTAGGCAAGCACATCTGTCCTCACCTTTATTATCTGCCAGGCTTGTCAGATCTCCTTGGATGGACTAGTCAGTATGTTCCATCTTGGGTCCTTGAGTTCTACTCCTCCTTGTGGATTGACCCGAGACATAGGTTTATTCATTTTGCTTTCCGAGGGCATGACTATAGGCTCTAGAGCTTGAGGGTTAGAGACATACTGAGGATTCCAGAGTCACCTATTCATCTTCACGAGACATGCTATGGATAGACAGAGCCTCCGAGACACCCTCACGGCAGACTTGTGCCACCTACAGATCTTGTTAGACCGTGCTTCACAGAGCCATTTGGTGAGGGGTCAAGCAAGACACCACGTGACCTTACACCTATAGCTTGGCTCCTTGATTCTATTATGAGGAGGACCCTACTCCTGAGGATGGGCTACCTCAAGGGCCTAACTCGAATTCAGCTGTGGCTAGTGCATTACATGGTGTCTTAGACTGTCTTTGATATTTGAGATGTGATGCTTTCAGAGATGGAGGACACACTAGCAGAGGGCTTCAGAGGTCACTGTTAGCTACCTTATGCTCATTGGATCACTTTCTTACTCCAAAAGGTAGTTTCACATAAGTCCTAGAGACAATAGCAGAGTGGACAGGTGCTACTACTAAGTTTCCACAGTATGACATGAGCCAGATGCTTCATCATAGTCGTGTGAGGACACCTCACCAGCCGAGTCATTGCCTAGAGGTACCAAAGATAGTAGCTCAGTAGGATGAGATCATTAGGGGCATCATAGAGAAGAGGAGGAGCTTGATGCATAGCAGGAAGATGAGGTCGAGAGCGACCCAAGTGACAGCTCAGACTGATGACTATCAGCCGATTCCACAGATGGCGCCTCATCCACATGACAGAGAGGCTAGTGGCTCTAGCTTAGCTCCACCACAGCCACCAGCAGATAGACCCGACACTTCTAGCTATACTTGAGTGGATGAGGCAGGACCTGGCATGCCAGGCATAGGAGACCTCAGCTACACTTGCTCAGGTTTAGGCATGATAGGATGAGTTTCAACGGCAGTAGTAGGCCATGTAGCAACAATAGCTAATGATTCAGTAGTAGTTACTTGACTTCATGCAGCATGTATTCACTACTATTGGGGTTGATCCTCAGTAGTCTACATTTTAGATAGGCTAGCCTACCACCACCACTCTAGTGACTCTAGCTGTATAGCCCAATGGGCTTTTGAGTCAGAGACAGCCAGCTCCTCAGTTTACCTCACCTATAGAGTAGGTATCTCAGTGGTTTGCTTCACTAGGGATAGCTCAGGGTCCGCACTTTACTCCTATTGTTATAGGTTTCACTCCAAGTCAAACTTCTTCAGCATTAGTGACGGACACCCTAGTCTCTAGGAGTCTTAGTGCTACCTTCAGTAGCTTATAGGGCAGCCTACTCCTCTAGTGTTCCGAGTCCCTGTCCCTACCTTAGCTGCTCCTGTTACTGGGACTATCGAGACAATTCCATCATCTGTTGCATCATCTGAGCCAGCCTCAGACAGTCACTCCTACACTTAAGGCTTCAGCGAAAGCGATAGAGGAAGATGTGGCTCCACTTCCTATAGTGACACCTCCAGAGTCATAGGCCGTGCCAGTTACTGAACAGACCCAAACTGCTTCACCTTCACTTCCAGTGATAGAGGGTTAGACCACTTAGAGTTCAGGGTCAGAGAATGATGCAGCTTCGTTTTAGGTCTCTCACCACACCTCAGTGATGAGGACATCACTCCTTCGGATGTACCCACTGATCCTCCAACCGTCATGCAAGGTCCAATGACCTAGGCTCAAATGCGTTAACTCAGTTTAGAGGTGAGCTCGTTCTTAAGCGATCCTTTTTATACTTTTGAGAATAGACTACTACCTAATGATGTTATCTTGCTTAGGAACATTGGAGAAGGACTTAGAGGATGTGGTGGAGGCGAAGATGACTAGCAAGGATGTCCAACAGGAACCGAAGGCCCGGTCCAACATGATTTCGAGTCTGCCTCAGCCTCCAGGACCAGTCTGCCTTAAACTGGTCACCCAGGACGCATCCGGACTTTGTTTTCAATGATCCACATATGGATGGAAAGCTAATTTGATAAGGAATCCAATTCAAGTGGTTTCACATCAAACGCTATTCAGACTCAATGGTAATCGTGGTCACAAGTTAGCATCTAGAATCTGCCAGGGTGCTGTGACACCGTCTTTTGGTTCATTGGACCATGTATCATGTTTGGGCCCATTAGGGTCGCGTCCAGGGGTCTTGCATGACCCTAGAGTCTTCATAAACAGCCACCGCCCCTCCATTAGGGTTTGGGTTTTGCTTAGATTATTCTGTCAAGAACAGTTTCGCCATTCATCGGTTTGTGAGACCCCAACTTCATGAGATTAATCATTCATCTGCAATTTGGTTGTGTTCTTTCTTGTTCTTGCTTGTGTTCTTCATTGCACAGGCAGGGATTAGCCTTCTTAGTGAGGTCAACCTAGTCCATGACTTGGTTGATAACCAAAGGAGCTGTGGTGCTAAGATTGCAGGGTTCGATCTTTCGATCTGAAGCCGGATTAGTGTGTCATTCTCCGCCACAATGATAGTTACCTCTACCTGACGGAAGATCGGGATCCCTGTTTCCACCAAGTGGTAATCAAAGCTAAGGTATACCATTAGGTTCATATTTATGCCCTAGTTTTGAGTGTTTCAGCTTTCATCCCATAGTCCAGTGCCATATTTTTTCCCCTGTCCTAGAACCTTCCGCGCCATAGCCTTTGCATATTTTGGTTTTAGAGTCCGTCGTATTGTGTGTGTGTCCTAGTCAACGTCCTGTTGCTGGTTAGGTCATGTTAGAGTCCAGTTCGCGTGTTTTCCCCCATTGTTTCCATGAAATCTTTGCTACTGTGACCAATTTTGCGCACATTATTCCCGTTTTGTCCTCTAATTCGGAGCCAATTTTTAAAACTAGTCTAGTTTTCGTATACGAACTCCAATTTCGACGTTCCATATATCAAAATCGATCAGAAAAAAATTTCGAATCTGTCCATACCCTGTCTTGTTGAGGTTTGAAAATTTTAAATTGGTCAAAAAGGGGTCACAAGGTTTTTGTCGATTTTGAGCAAGTTTTCTAAAAATTCCTCAGGCCACGTCTTTCACTTTTTTAAGCTCATATATTTTGTGGTTACTTCTTTTGTGCTCCTAAGTGAAGAAAAAATATCAAAAAATAAAATAAAAAAGTTGAAATTTCCCAAAAAAACAATGACGGCCCAAAAAATAGAAAAAAGAGAGAGGCAAAAGAGGAACAATATCTAGAGGAGCACATAGAGAAGACCAAAGTGAGTTGTGTTAGCGTGTGCTGTCTGGTTCCTTGTTTGTGTTGCTGTTTCCATCCACCATACTTGTTTTTCACACACCTGCCACCTTGCTATCCACCATACTTGCTTGTTTGTTACACACCTGGTACTTGGAGCATTTTAGACCAGCATTAGGATGTACATGTGTGTGAATATATGGTGGATATATGGTGGCTAACCTAATTTTACTATGATCCTTGAAAACATATCTCTCTTTTGGAATTTAGAAATAACTTTGCAAGAGAACATGGGCTATCATATTCATCTTTCTCTTCTTTTTTCTAGGCGGGTATCTGACTACCCATTGTTTTAGATATCTTGGACACTTGTCTATTTTTTCAACTCTTTTTTTTATGAATAACTTTTGCATAGCCCAATGCTTCTTTTCTGCAACAAAACTTTTGAGAGATAGTAACAAGAACTTGGAGCATTTATTTGGTGGATGGAAAACATATCGAGCATGTTTTTGTGTTCACTCCCAGTGTAGGAGTAAAACATTTTTTTGGTGGATCTAAATAGAATGGCATGTTTTTGCGCCTATCCCTAGGGTAGGAGTAGTGCATATGTGGGTGGTGTGTACGTGATCTTGATTTTAAGAGCATGACAAACCTCCCATAAGGGTCCACAAGCTTGACTAAACTTAATGCAAAACAAGCAGCATATAAGTGGAAGTTTTCCTATTGTAAATAACATATATGGCTCTGGTAGGAATTCAAGCTTTGTCATACAAGAACTCATCATGAAGCATTTTTATGTTTTTCAAAAGATAAATCTCCAGAACTTTAGTATCACTTGGAATAAGAAAAACAGCAGCTCAGACCTTCTCATATCATACCCATCAATTACCTAGGCTTAGATCAAGCATATGCTACCCACGAGTTTCAAGTTCAGAGTACATTCTTATATCAAACCAGTCTTATCCAAAACTCGGGAGAATCAAAGACTAAAAACTAGGTACTTGAAAGGAATTACAACAGAGCAACTATTCATCATTTCCATTACTAGAGATTATCCTCAGAGTCAATTTTATTTAGCTCTTAAAAATCAAATTTAAAGAAAACTAAACACACCTTTTTTTATTTTCTCACTTTTAAGATCACACCTTATTACTAATATATATATATAACTGGCTAAGAAATATTTTTATTTTGTTTTGGTTTGTTATGCATTTTTTAGTAACTATATAGCAAACTTAGAAAGAAAAGGGAAAGCAATACTTATCTTAATACATGGGGGATGCCCCTCCCCCAAGCTGAATGTTGTCGTGGTTGAACGTTTGAAGTTGAGTGATCCTTCTCAGAGTAGATTTGCTTATGGATGTCTCCCTCGTTATGAGATGAAGACGTCTAGGTGATACCTATACCTATGTTTTGCTCTATCCATTGATACCTTCGACTTCTTTGGTGGCATGATAAGCTCGAGCAACAACCATGGTGGGCGCCAATGTTTTTCTAGGCCCAAGCCTTCAAACACCGGGTTGCCGCATGGGCTAACTGAAATGCGAATTAATGTGTGAACAATGGATGAGCGAAATGAAAATAATAGTTTTATTGATCCTGTTCGTCTCTCCTTTTACACTCTCCCAACGGGTGCTACTTATACACACCCATAGGCTTTCCGTCGGACAATAATGCCCCTTCAACTGCTACACATTCGAGGAATATTCCCTAGTGGTTTGGGCTTGTTCGCCATTTAGAGTTGTCTCCTGCCTTGGGCAACACCAGCCCTAGGGGACAAGAATGGCTTTGCCTCCTGCCGCTCCTTGACCGACCATGTGGGCCTAGGCGGGCAGGAGCTGTCAGCTTCACAAGGGCAGCTGACCCCTCTTTTGGCAAAACCTACAAAACCAATAAAACGAATGAATAGCCATTCGCCTAGGCGAATAGCGTGAGTCAACTCAACGCCACTGGCCATGCTGGTCCAGTCTAGGTTGCTCTTTTCGCCAAAACAAAAGACCCACCCCCTGCTTGGTAGCATCGTCATCCCATTCGCAAAGGCGAGTTGGCATGGGCGACCATGAATTGTGAGCGACACAGCAGCAAGGGGGCCCAACATTCTACACCGATGAAATGAGCCTTGGGTCATGAATCGGTGCTCATACAACCGCCGCCATATCACCTTGGTGAAATGATGGCCCCATGGCATGATCTCACATCCCCTTGCTCATGCGTTCCTACCATTTTGCCATGGCAAAATGGTGGATGCACTTTTATCTATGAAATAGGGCGGCGTCCGAGGCCCACCGGGTCACCTAGAGGCCGGTCCTGCCCCCAAAAAAATGGTTAGAGGGGGGGTGAATAGCCTAATTAAAAATCTACAAATCACTAGAGAAAAATGATTAGTATAACTATTGGTGATAGCAAGTTTTGCTCTAGCTCTACAAAGGTTGCAAGCCACCTATACCAACAATTCTAGTTGCTATGATCTCTAGGTGCACTCAAGAGCTATGTCACTAATTTACACTAGTTGTGCTAACTAACAATTAACAAGAGTCTAAGCGAGCTACTCAATTAACTAACAAGAGAGGTACTGACGAGATCCTAACATATGGGTATGTTACATCATGGGATCAATGGTTTCTGACTGAAGAGACCCCTCGATCGATCCCTCTAGGATCACCCAGGGACTATACCCATTAGGTACACTCACGCGCACCCTTCAACCAAGAAACCTAGCCGAGCCTAGGCTTAGCGCAGCCCCCACACAAGGCCCCGGGGCTCACCCAGGCTTTAGGCTCCTGATCGACGACATGCCCTAGATCGGGCCTTGGCTCCTGCTCGACTTGCAATGCTAGCCAAGGACTAGGCGAGAAGATAAGCCCCAAGCCATTAGGGCTTGGGGGCTCAAAGATGCCATGCCCTGGGCATGGCCCTACCGGCCACTTCTGTGACAAGGTGATGCACGGGACATGACACAAGAAGACAAGCTCCCTATGGCTTCTAGGGGCTAGGCGACTCCTGGGCCCATGCATCAGCCCCTAGAGCCAACCTCCTTCACCACCAAGAAGACTCCAGAAGGTCCACCTAGGGGAGGCTGGTACAAGCCGACACCGCCTGACATGCAAAGTGTCAGAACAGAGCAACCGGATGACGCCCAAGGCTTCTTTGGCTCCATGACAACGCCATGGTCCACAGAGCGCTGCTGCAAGACCCTCCTAGACTTAGGAGCATGTAGGCCATAGACTCATCTCCCCAAACCGCCTTATACCTGACCTATCTCGTTATATAAGGGATAAGGTCAGACCTAGAGGGGAGAGGATGATCAAAGATAGATCATTCCATCTCTTTCCATCCGCTCCTGCTTAGCACCAAGAGTAGGGGAACCTAGAGGGAGGGGCACCGATAGCTCCTCCACCACATCCCATCATCTTCCTCCTCTCCGTCTAGGGCAAGACTCCACCGGTGGTGAGGCAACCTCAAGATTAGCACTGAGCTGACCCCTACCAAACCTTTCTCTACACTCTATTGTAACCCCCCGATTTTGGGTGCTTTTGAGTATATGGATCATCAGCTGCTGGACGTAGGGCATCGATTGGCCTGAACCAGGATAAATCGTTGCATCCTCTCTATGATTCTTATGTTCTTGAGTCTACCCGAGCCACCGAAGACACATACTTTGACACCGACTCAAACAACAAAGCTTGCCATGGTTCTAACCCTATGACAGCTAGCATGCTAGGTAGGGGTAGCGTCACGTGCGATTTAGGCTCTATGATGGTAGGAGCTACCCACCTCGTCATCAAAGCAAGCGGCACTACCCCAGACGGTGGTGTTCGCTTGCCTGGCAAATTCTTCATCACAGCCGATGCCTTTTCTCTAGGCTAGGTCCTCTACTTTGGGATCTTGGCCTATGTCACCGACTACTATGGTGAGCTTTGACCACTCAATGGGGCTGCACTAGCGAGCAACGAGCTCCCGGCGTTGCCCCCATAGCTGGGACTTCTAGGAGTAGATCTTGAGGTCCTAGCCCGATAGATCCAGCATAGTCTAGGGTCTAAACCCCACTGTGTCGGACCAGCACCAGATGTTCTACATGCTAGCCAATGTCCACCACCAGATTGCCACCAGTGAGGTGCTCCCACCACCTGACTACTTCTGGTACTATCTCCTAGAGCTGCCTTTTGGGATCTAGAATGGGGCGGTATCCTTCCAGTAGGAGCTCGAGCACCTCGTCAGCCGTGATGCGCCAAGAGATGCCATCCTCTCTAGCACCATGGGGGCAGACATCCCCTCGCTGCACACCTTCCTCGAGATCCTCTCGACGAATGGCCCAAAGTATGACTCTGATGACATCGACCACTATGCCTCACCATGCATGTGGTAGCACATCAACAACAAGGTTTTGCCTAAGGAGACACTCAAGCTCACGCCACCGGACCAGAGTCCATGCAGCCATGCGATCTACCTTTAGAAGAAGGTGAATTGCCTACGGGCTTGGTAGGTGGACCTAGTGGCCACCGAGGCAGAGCTTGAGCACCAAAGGTAGCACTTTGTGTGGCAATAGGCCGAGCAACCCCTCAGCAATGGCGATGACAGCCTGCACGGGGCTCCTATCACCCTGCACTTCCCCCATGTGGCCTACAACATGGCAATCACTTCCTATCGGCTGGAGGACATCTCTGACACATAGGTCCCAAAGACCAATGAGTGCATACATGACATGAAGCGGCTCCTTCGCGTCATCCTCGAGTAGCAGGCTGAGAGTTCTGCTTCTCGGTGTCACGCCGCATTCTCCAGGCCATCCTAGCTGACGACCACTACCAACAGGGACTACTATGATGCACATGCCCTACCAATAGGTGAGAGTGGTGGTGACTCCTCTGGTAATAGCTCCGGCTATCTACAGACCAAGGGGTCAAGCCTCAACAGGAGCAAAGGCATGAGCCTTCTCCTCGGCATCCCCTCGCGCACAACCAGATCGGTGATGAGTGTGACATCTATGACACCACAGAGGCTAGGCATCATGCTCAGCCTTAGTCCCGCACTCATGAGTGGAGGGGCGGGGGCGCCGCCGCTGATCACTTTGGCCCCCAGGCATTCTAGGCGGTGATCTAGGTGGCCCCCTACCCTAGGCGCTTCTAGCCTCCAATGCACATCTCCAAGTATGATAGCAAGACCAACCCTAGACCATTGACTTGAGGACTACCGTCTAGCCATGAGGGCATAGTGATCTGATGATGACTTCACCATCCAATACCTTCCTCTGCTTTTGTTGAGCTCGACTAGTGTTGGCTTGAGCAATTGGAGCCCGGTAGCATCCGCTGCTGGGGGGATGTTCACTCCAAATTTGTCAGGCACATACACACAGCCCAAGAACTCATTGGACCTCTGCAACTATAGGCAAAGGGCTAACAACACCAACCGGGAGTACATCCAGCGCTTCTCTAAGAAGTGCAATGAGCTTCCCAACATCATCAACGTCGACATGATCTATGCCTTCATCTGTGGCACCACCTATGAGGCACTCGTCCATGTGCTCAGCCACAAGACCCCACGCACGACGTGGGAGCTCCTAGACATCGCCACCAGTATGCCACCAGTGAAGAGGCCGTCTAGGCCAACTTTAGCAGCAAGGTTAAGGCACCCAGCCACCTAAGCGGTGGAGATGGTGGTGATGACCCTGCCTCATTCTAACATCACCATGATAGGAGGAACAAGGACCAAAGGTGTTGCGGGGAGGAGATGGTGGCAGTGGCCGACCATGCTGCAAGGTCTTAGCCTTATGGGCGTGACACATGCCCTGAGCACTTTGAGAAGGCGCTCGAGGACCCCTCCCTGTTCCATAGGGGGCAAGCAAAGCACCTCCTCAAGGATTGCGCTACCATGAGGGGCTACATCCGTATCACCCTTGGCCAATACGGCAAGGCCTAGAAGCCTACCCCAAGGGCTAGCGACCCGACAGACAGTGCCCAAGAGGAAGACACTGAGTTCCCTGAGGCCGTGCGCTGCCTCATGATCTTTGGGCAATCCTAGACATACGAGTCCCACCGGTAGCGCTGGATCACCGAGTAGGAGGTGAACACTGTTCACACCCTCACCACCCTGACATGGCTCTGATGGTCCTAGACGGCCATCACCTTCAACCAGGAGGATCACCCCAATGGCGTCCCTCGCCCAAGGTGCTACCCACTCGTGGTTAGCCCAAACATGGACACCACACGCCTCACCGAGGTGCTAATGGACTGGGGTAGCAACCTCAACATACTCTGTGCCAGCACCCTTGATCAGATGGGGGCATCCCATAGAGCAACCTGCGCCCCTAGTAAGGTGCCATTGTATAGGATCATCCCGGGGAAGGAAGCCATGCCCCTCAGGCATATCTAGCTCAACATCACCTTCGGCCAGTCAGACAACTTTTGCAATGAGCCACTCACCATCGAGGTTGTTGACTTCCCCTACATCTACCACATCCACCTCAGTTGACCATGCTTTGCCAAGTTTATGGCCGTCCCCAACTACACCTACCTAAAGCTCAAGATGCCTAGCCCAAAGGGGGTCATCATTGTCGCGGGCAGCTTCAAGAAACCATACTACTGTGAGTAGGACTGCATCACCCAAGCGGTCGTGCTCTTCATCCCCTACGTTCCCGATGGCCCTAGTCATGACATAGGAAGGGCACTGGTGGAAGGAGTAGCCAAGGCGGCGGTGGTGCTTGACCAACTGAGCATCCGTGAGATCACCAAGGCTCCTAGCGGTAGTGATGGCTCGGCTGGCCCCTCCATATAGGCGCTCAACCCCTAGAAGGGGTCGACCCGATTAAGGTGAGTTTCCACCTTTCCCCATGAGGGAAGGCCATCATTCGTGCCATCCACCCAGAAGCACCGTCTCCTGAGCCTAAACCCATCTGCTAACCTCCCTCACCGGCCCACCTCTCCAACAACAAAAACTAAGAAAAGTCCCGTTCTCCCAACCTTTTTGCTTCACTTAACTTCACCGATTGTCTCCTTAACCCCAAATGACTCCAGCAATAGCTCAGCTATGCCAAAGGATCGACTGAGCTAACCACTTGTTACCCTCCGTGAAGGTGAACCGCAGCATAGGGCCCCCAAGCAAGGCAAGGATGGATGAACAGAGCAGGAGATGTAGGCGAGAGGTTAGCAAGGTGATAACGGAATGGCCTCGACCACCGTGTTACTAGCTATGTCCCCTATCCCTTCTCTTGTGTTCATTTTGTTCATTTGCAGCTATCTCTGTCTCCCGATCCTTCATCGGATCGTGTCTCCTAGCCACACGCTGGCATGGTTCCCATCAAAGGGGACTTTGCTTAGGGTTTTAAGGCTGGCCCAAGGGGCTTCAAGGCCGCTTGAGGCACCTAAAGTGAGAGGGACGCCGGTGGTCGGGCACTAGAGGCCTTAGCTAGACGCTCAGAAGCAAAGCTAGCTGACCATCGTGTGATGTTTGAGTACTGACCTAGAGCTACCCATGGTGACCCACCGAGGGAGGCAGCGAGCCCTCGAGCACCGACAGATGGGTTTAGGAACTATATGAGTGGCTCAGCCAAGGAGCCAAGGATCTCCCCTTTGGGGGGCATGACCGGGGCATGGAATGATCGTAAACCCAGGGTGCTCATAGACTTACCCGTTAGTAGCATGGCCACGGTGATCTTGGCCACCGAGGCCATCATTATAATAGCCCATCCCAATGAGGGACCTAAGTCTCTAAGCATGACTCATGAGCAGAGAGATTACAAACGAAAGTAACTTCATTTCATTAATTGGGAATGACCTGATTATAATATACGGCGGCAAAAACCACTACCCAAAAACCGCCCACACGGCGACAGCAACCATGTCGGCTTGCTTGACCCCCGCCAACCCACGGTTAGGGTCATGTAGTTCGTTGACAAGCATAGGAGGACTCAAGTGGTGCTCCCTTGACCCAAGGGGCGGGAGCAGCTCTGTAGTAGCAGTGACGATGAAGGATGAAGCAAAGGGGCAGAGCCTCGCCCTAACCTTGTTAACTCCACCCTCGAGCTCTGGCTCTAGGCCAGATAGTCACCCCCAAGGCGATCGGGGTGCTTTTCCTCTGATAAAAGAGGGAAGGCCTAGTGACTCTTATCGCTAGGATTCTTCCACCCTCTAGAGGAAGACGATGGGGAAGAAGCATAATGGTGTGAATGGTTGGGGAAGTGCTGAGGGTGGTAGCACATGAGGAAAGGACAACATCCCTTAGTGCTGACCCTCACCCCCCTCCATAGGACGCCATCACCTTCTCTTTGCTAGAATCCTTCCACCTTCGTGGGAGCGATCGCCCGGTGGAGGAAGCTAGACTCAAATAGAGGGAAACGTCACACTTCATCATCACCATGGTCGCCTAGAGTTTGATCTGAGAAGAAGGGAAGGAGATGGAGGATGGATATAAGGTGCTGTGTCCCTAGGGCCCCTCTTTATAGCACCAGTTGATGCGCTAAGGATGGCTCTAAGCCCTCTGATCAGCCATCGACGGCTAAAAGTGGCCTTATGTAACACCCAAAAATTTTCAACTACAAATTAGTAATTAATTTTGAGCATTTATTTAATTTTCTATGTATTTTTAACCTAGGCTAAATAATAAATTTTGGTTAAATAAAATCAACTATAAGGTTTAAAAACATGTTTGTTGCATTCATGCTGAAGCATACTATTTTTGGTTGAGTATAGGGCTAGAATAGTTGAAGTTGAATTCAAATTCCTTTTGAATTTGGCTTGGATTTGGAAATTAGAAATAGAAAATGATTTAATTTTGAAAAACTCTTTCTCTCTCTTTTTAGCCCAACCCAGGCATGGCCCAGCCTCTTCTTCCTCCCCTTCCCAGCATTGGCCTGCTCGGCGGCCCAGCTCACACCTGTTCCTCACCCGCGTCGCCCAGCTTAGCGCCCGACCCTCTTCGGCCTTCACAATAGTGCATCACTCCTGCACGCGCTCTGTTCCCTTCTCCCTCACTACGTCACTGGCCTCATCCATTAGCCGCCCATGCCTGCTCGCTCTCTTCTCCCTCACTGCATTGCTGGCCTCGCTCATCAACGCCCGTCGTCTCCCTTCCTTTCTTTCCCTGTGCTACCTATCCTTTCCTTGCTCCCGATGATGGCGCACGCCAAGCATGGCAAGCCACCGTGCCCACGCCAAGCATGGCAGGCGACCAATTCCACCTGCCTCCCGCTCCTTTCCTTCTACCACAGCGCCTGCTCGCCTATAAAGCCCCAAACCTGAGCACCTCCCTCTCCTTTCTATTCGTCCATGCTTGAGCTCACCACCGCCGACGCAATACGCCATACCAGCACACCAATCCACGTCGCCGACGCGCCTCGGAGATTCATCGTGACCCACCGTAGCCATAGGTACCCTCAATTCATCATTTTGGTGACCCGATGCTCGGATTTCACTCACCCGCACCCTTTCTTCTCTCTCTAGTCACCGCCGTCGTCGACCCAGCCTTTGGAGCCCTCCCAGACACCGCGACCATCACTGTTGGAATCATGGTGAGCTTCTCCACCTACCCATGCTCTCCATTCATCGAATAACGCCCTAGAACGCTGTACTGGCGAACTCCAACCACGCCGGCCATGGCATCGCCATGGGACCATCGCTCCGGCACGTTCCCCACCCTCGGTTGGCACCTTGTTCAGTTCGTGAGCGCCTATAGATCATTTCTATGTGCTTGGTTTGACCCTAGGAGGTCCAGAACGTCGTACCGACATTCATTATGGAGCACCAGTCACCGTCGGCCATGGGGGGCTCGCTAGAGAGACCGTGCTGCTGGCGGGGGGGTTCTCCCATGGGTTCTACACCGTTAGATCCATCTGGTCGGCCATGATTAACCCATACCAGTTGGGTGTGTAACCAGTCCACCATGTACCCGTGGACACGGTCCACGGCGCCGCGTTAGCACATGCCCACGCACACGTGGTGCACCACGCCACTCACACACCGCCACGTGTCTACCCAGTCAGCAGACGTAGTCAACCCTTGGTTAGCCACCAAACATTTTGCAGATTAGCCCCTCGGTTTCCAGAGAATTAACCTGCAGTCCAGCTCAGTTCAAAAAGAAATATATTTCAGTCCTGCTTTTATTCAATTTAGTCCCTGTAGTTTCTATAAATAGTATGCGTAGTCCAAAAACCGTGTAAATTCATATTTTAATTGTTTTAATTCTAATATGAGTTCATTTAATTACAAAAATGCCATCAAACTTGTTTAGGAAAAATATTTCATCTGTTGTTTGACACTTTTCACAGTACAAAGTATTTTCATGTTCATAATCATGCCATAGCTTGTTATTTTTGTGTAGGCTAATCCACTCATTCAAATACCATAAAAATTTGATGGTAGACTACTTAGGGTAGTACTGTGCTATGGTAATTTTCTAAGATTTTTCTAAGCAATAAAAATAGATGTTGCTATTCAAACCTATTATTAATTAGGGTTTAATCAAGTGTTGCTTTATGTGTGATTAAGAAATTAGTGAATGCTTTGGTGTATCTTTGAAGCATTTAATGAGATGTGTTGACTTAGCATATTAGTAGTAGAAGAGAATGCAGTAGATGACATGTGCTTGTAGTATATGTTTTTGGATGATGTTGACTACCTTGCATTCAAGCATATCCATTGTATTCATTTCATCCGATGCACTTTTTGCATAAGCACTTATGCACATGCATCATACAGGATCGCAAACCAAGAATCTAGTCGTCATACCCGAGGAGCCCGAGGAGTAGCTCGAGGTGCAGCCGTAGGAAGTGCCCGAGGTCGACGAGGAGGACGTTGAGGAACTTCTGGAGTGCCCCGATCACCGCCCGAGCTCCTTCAAGAGAGGCAAGCCCCTGGAGCATTTTCTCCTTGGTTTGCAATTGTTAATTAAATGCTTTACTTTAATTGATGCATTACGTTCAGGAGTTATTTGCAACTGTTGCTGCATTATACCTTGTCTACCTTTGTTATACTATATCCTTGTTACCCTGGTATCTGTAGTCGAGTCAATGCTTAGCTGGCTTAGACCGGTAGAAGTCGGGTGATTTCCTATCACCTGCGAGCTATAGGTGGTTAACTGGATCTGCTTGGATAACTATGTAGTCATGGTATAACTAAGTGTTAAATGAAGTTGAGATCGGACGGAGACTTACAGAGTTTTGAAATGTAGTGCTTTCCGTCTGTGTCGATTAAGGACCGATCGTTGTTGGGCCTCGAGTCATGTTGAACGCATGCCTTACATTTAGCTAGCCGAACAAAGTACCTTTTGACCGCGAAGCTGGGAGACTATTCGGGCCGAGTAGATTGCCCGTAGCGCACTGTGCCGAAGCAGGTGTGGTAGGACACGGGGGCGAGATGATAAGACCAAAGTGCAGTCGGTCGGCCCCTGGGTACATGTGGTTCCTAGCAAACTCGAGATTCCTGGATAGTTGACTCGGAGACCAATACCTCACTTTAGCGGGTGAGTGAGGTTTGTGTAAGGAATAAATCACCAGCTAGTTAGGAATCGATTCGAATCGCCATCGCTCCTGGATAGTGAGCACTTGACTTGAGTTACTTCATCGTAGTAATGTTAATGGAACACTTGGATAGTTATGATGAATATGACATTATGGAAGTTGTTGATGATGATGGGTTATCATTATCTGCTTAATCACATGTTTGCTCTAGTATAGGTGCAAATCTAGTCGACAGGTTATAAATAATTAACTTGACAATAATGCTTTTGGAAAGGTTCTTGAAATGCTAAAAATGCTTCTTTTTTGCAAATGAGTCAGCTACCCTACTATAAAGCCTTCATAATCCTTGGTGTCACTTATTTTCGGTTATGTCGGGTAAGTCTAGCTGAGTACCTTCTCGTACTCAGGGTTTTATTCCCACTTGTTGCAGATGGGCAGATGTATTATGGCTATTGTATCAACTGCCTTTATCCTGCGATGGGTGATGCTTAGGACCATGGGCATGGTCATTCCTTACGTCTCGTCTGATGCTTTTGTAGGAGATGATCATTAGCTAGCACTGTATTTGAACTCCGTGTGAGTGTGTGTGGTTTTAAACAAATGGCTTCCGCTCCTTCTATTTGAACTCATTTTGTAATAACTATGTTTAAACTCTGATGTATCTGTGATGCGAACTTTTATGTAATATGTGATGGTGACCGCTAAACTTATTACGATCTTGGCTGGGATGTGAGTTGGTTTGAAATCCTTCGTGATTTCACGGACTACCGGGTTATACGGGCTTAAGTTTGTGAAATCATCTGCTCTGGCGGATGATTTTCTTACTTAATTCTGTATAATTGGTCGGTTCTGTTACAGCTGGTATTAGAGCATGGTTTAGTGTGTTACTGTTCACAAGTGTATTTAAAACAAAAAGGCATTTGAAAAATGTGATTTTCAAACTAAAAAGTGTGCTAGTGGTCATATCCTTTATGCCTAATTAAGGACTCTAGGTGGCTTAATTAAGTACTGACTTGGGGTTCTTGCATCATATTTCTTTTTCGTCGCTCATACGGCGTGCTATTGTATGAGTGCCACTTGTTTGAGTGGTAGTGTATGGAGCAATTGCCTCTATGCCTCGGTAAGTGTGAGTTGTGAGAGCATGATCAGATACACCGCCGATCTAGGGTGAATGCTTATATGATGTTGGAGTAATTACATGTTCTACGCATGTTTTACAAAGGTATCTCATGTGTGTGTCTTTCATTTGTTGAGGCGATGCCATCAATAGGATGATGGTTCGGGTAGTTACTACCGTTGTACACGTATCTGAGGATTCGTGTAGAGCGTGTAGATAAAATTTACTGCTTTTATGCATTCATTGAGAATTGGGCTAAAATGAATCTTCTGCAGGTACATAACAATGCTATCAGTGTAGAATGTATTAGCTATGTATTTGAGAGATCATTTGTATGCCACCGAATTCATCACTAGAAATTATTTATTTCATAAGTTTGTGAGAACGTACGGCACGTATATACATCATATTACTTGTGCATTTCATTCATGTCATGCATTCCTCTCCTTATAAATTGATTATCTCATTTTGATAAAAGTTGTGTCACCTAAAATATGTTTCCATGGGGTAATAAAAGAACTTTTGCTACAGATGGCCCGCACGAAGCAGACCGCCCATAAGTCCACTAGAGGAAGAGCACCTCGACGTCCATTGGCCTTGAGGGAGCACCGCACCACAGACACCTTCTTGAGCGAGTTTGGCATGCCGACCTTGCTTTGGAGAGTGCTCCATGATGTGGGGTACCCAGAGGGTCAAGAGCCGGTGTACTCTTGGAATGAGAGCCAGTTAGCAGAGGACGGACTTGTAGTGGTAGAGATCATGGTTCCTACTCTCGGTGATGCTCTAGATTGGGATGGTTGGCACTTGGAGTTTGAGGGTCGCACTCTGCTGAGGGTGCAGAGGGAGCAGCTTTTCATGTCATCAAGGATATCATGAGCAAATTCCCCAGCGAGCTTGCAGCAGCTCTAGCTGGCACCTTTCCTAGGGATGATCCTCGTGATGCTATTTGGGTTCAGCCTTAGGGAAGTGCCTTGGTCAGAGGTCTAGCTGAGGGATAGGCTAGCGACAACCATGCTATGAGTGCTATGTTCACCACCATCAGAGCGTATGAGGGTCTTGAGAGTACCTACTAGACTTTGACTGGCTTACATAGTCATGATAAGCTCAAGGTAGGAAAGCAGAAGAAGAAGCAGGCACGTGCTATAGCTAGTTTGCAGGAGCAGTTGGCTAATATGAACTTATAGCGAGACCAGGCGATAGAGAGAGGTGATAGGGCTATGTAGCAGGTGCATACATTGACTCAAGCCAACAACAATGCAGACCGCATGATTGGACAGTTGGTTCAGGAGAGGAATGAAGCCTGGGACGAGAGGGACCTTCTGTTGCAGAGGGTCGATGAGCTAGAGGAGTACAACGTCAACCTGCATGAGGAGTTTCACGCACTCTACAATGGGGTTGGCCCATATGCTCCTCCAGACACCGCTGGCATGGACATCGACGACGACAACGAGGACGAGCCTGTAGTTTCACCTGGGGGTGATGGTGACGTCTCTAATCCTAATGAAGGCCCCGAGGAGTAGGCTAGTTGCCTTGTGCTAGTATCTAGGTCCTATCGCGATGACCTTTCTTTTGTTGGCATGTAACCTAATGTATCTTGTTTCGAACTTATGAGACTTATCATGTGATTGGAACTTGGCTATTAATGCGATATCTGAACGCATAAAAGTCCAGTGTATGTATGCTGGCAATTTGGTTGTATGGATGCGATGTTTGCTTTTGAAGTAATTTATTTAGTGATGTTGTTTTAATTGGGATGCGATTATTATGCCTCTGTTTTATTGTATGAATTTATTCTCTCCAGTAAATTCAGTTTGGCATAATTTTTCCTTCACTCACAATTATTACAGCTTCACTCAATCATTACTTGTTGCTGAAATATGCAGATGACAAATACTCGCCGTACCACGTATGAGGCCGCTAAGACCGGTGCTAACGGTGCGGGGACCGGTGGTGATGGTGGAAACCATAGCAACAACAATGAGCCTCCCCATGAACCGCATTTACCACCTCCTCCCCTGCTCACCCTAGAGGTGTTCCTCGCACAGTTGCTCGGGAGTCAGTGCAACGCGGAATAGTCCCAAAAGAACATGGAGGATTTTCTACGTACCATCGCCAACAACGTTCAGCGCGGTAACAATCAGTGTGGTGGCATTGGGGTGAATCAATACAACAGCTTCAAAGATTTTATGGACACCAAGCCACCAATATTCAAGGAAGCAATGAAACCACTCGATGCTGAGGAATGGATCAACACTATGGAAGATAAATTCCATGTGTTGAGGATGACTGAGGTATTGAAAACTGAGTATGCTGCACATCAGTTGCAAGGACCAGCGGGAATGTGGTGGAAGCACCATCGCACAACCTTCCCTCCAAATGCTTAGATTTCATGGAGAGAGTTTGCTGAGGCCTTCCGTGGAGTTTATATTCCACCTGGGCTGACCGAGATGAAGTTGGGAGAGTTCTTGGCGTTGAATCAGGGCACCAAGACCGTGACACAATATTTGCATGCCTTCAACAACTTGTGTCGTTATGCTCCCGACATGGTTGACACCGATGCTAAGAGAATTGCTAGTTTCAAGAGGGGACTCAATCCAAAGATGATGAAGCATGTGGGTACCAACAACTGTGCCAGATTCAATGACTTCATCAGCGATTATCTAAAGCAGGAAAAGAACAACAACGCCAGCACCGCAGCCAAGACTCACAAGAGAGCCCTAGAAGGTGGTCCGTCCCAAGCAAGAGCACCTATAGGAGGTCGTCCTCCCTATCATCCATTTGCACCTAGCGCTAGGTTTAGGCCACCTCAGCAAAGAAGTCAAAATTTTCATGGACCCCAAAAGCCTTACAACATGGCAGTATAGCCCAACAAGGCAGCTGCAACTGTGGTACAAGGCAGTTCTAAGGGAGCTATGGGATCTGCTGGGACAGTGAGGGGACCCTGCTATAATTGTGATCAACCCGGCCACTTCTCAAGGTTCTATCCTTATCTGCCCAAGAAGAAGCAGCAGACTTATAATGCTAGGGTGCATAGTATGACTGTGGATGAAATTCCTAAGGGAGAGCCCATAACCGCTGGTAAGTTTCCTGTCAACAAAAACCCTGCAGTTGTTCTATTTGATTCTGGATCATCGCATTCTTTTATGGGTCAAGCATTTGCATAGAAACATGAACAACTATGCACAGAATTGGGTTATGGTTACCGTATAAGTTCAGTAGGGGCTGATGTTTTGACCAACCGGATGGTTCGAGGGGCAACCCTTGAATTAGGTAGCAGGAAGTTTTGAGTGAACTTGATAGTTATGCCTGGACTAGTTTTCGATGTCATTATAGGGATGAATTGGATGAAGGATTGGGGAGCAGTTATAGATACCGGAAGTCGGGTACTTACCCTTAAGGATCCCCTAGGTGAGGGTACTTTCCAAGTACCATTGCCTTGGAGAACAGACCTTATAAGTGTGACATGCGCTACTAAAGTTATTCCTATTCATCAGATTCCTGTAGTGTGTGAGTTTCCGGATGTATTCCCGGATGAGCTACCTGGTCTTCTGCCGGATAGGGATATTGAGTTTGGAATTGAGTTAATCCCTGGAATAGCTCCGATTTCAAGGAGACCCTATCGGATGCCTCCAGATGAATTAGCTGAGCTGAAGAAGCAACTATAAGAGTTATCGAAAAAGGGGTTTATCTGGCCAAGCAAGTCCGAATAGGGGATGTCCCGCCTTGTTTGTGAAGAAGAAAGAGAGCACGTTGAGAATGTGCGTGGATTACAGGCCACTTAACGCTATAACCATCAAGAATAAGTATCCCTTACCTCATATTGATGTTCTGTTTGACCAGTTAGCCAAGGCTAAGGTGTTCTCAAAGATAGATTTGAGATCCGGTTATCATCATATCAAGATTAGGCCACAAGATATACCAAAAACTGCATTTTCCACCAGATATGGGTTGTATGAGTATCTTGTCATGTCCTTTGGCTTGACAAATGCTCCTGCATACTTTATGTTTTTGATGAATATAGTTTTCATGCCAGAATTGGATAAGTTCGTGGTTGTGTTCATTGATGACATTCTGGTGTACTCCGAGAACGAGAAGGATCATGAAGAACATCTGAGAATTGTCTTGACCAGACTTAGAGATCATAAGCTATATGCTAAGTTTAGCAAATGCGAATTCTGGTTGAAGAAAGTTCCTTTCCTTGGTCACATTCTGTCAGAAAATGGAGTTTTAGTCGATCCAAGTAAGGTGCAAGAGGTTATGGATTGGAAGGCACCAACCACAGTTCCTGAGATTAGAAGTTTCTTAGGACTAGCCAGGTTACTATCGTCGTTTCATACCAGACTTCTCGAAGATTGCCAAGCCTATGACAAGTCTGCTACAGAAGGATCAAAAGTTTGTGTGGACAGAGGAGTGTGAAGCAGCTTTCCACACCTTACGGAAACTGTTGACCACTACTCCTATTCTCGCACAACCGAACATTGAGAAACCATTTGATGTGTTTTGCAATGCATCAAAAACTGGATTGGGCTATGTCCTTATGCAAGAAGGGAGAGTCATTGCTTATGCCTCACGTCAATTGAGAAAGCATGAGGCCAACTATCCGACACATGATCTTGAACTTGCTGCAGTTGTGCATGCCCTAAAAATTTGGAGACATTATCTACTTGGTAATGTGTGCAATATTTTCACAGATCACAAGAGTCTCAAGTACATCTTTACCCAACCAGAGCTGAACATGAGACAGCGAAGATGGTTGGAATTGATCAAAGATTACAACTTGAATGTGCAATATCATCCTGGAAAAGCCAATGTAGTGGCAGATGCTTTGAGCAGAAAGTCACATTACTTGAATGTGCAACCATTACTTGAAGATGGGTTCGATCTGATGCATCCTGCTGTGTTACATAGTATTCAGATTAGTTGCTCATTGGAGAGTAAGATAATAGAAGGCCAGAAAACCGACAAGGGAATATTCCACATCAAAGAGAAAATAAAAGAAAAGCCATCTAAGCACTTTAGAGTGGATGAACAGGGCATGTTGTGGTTTGATGACCGTCTTGTGATTCCCAAGGATCGAGAGCTTAGGAATAAACTCATGGATGAAGCTCACCTTTCTAAGCTATCTATCCATCCGGGAAGGAGTAAGATGTATCAAGAACTAGGACCTCGTTATTGGTGGACCAAAATGAAGAAAGAAGTTACAGCATATGTCGCCAGATGTGACACGTGTTGTAGAGTAAAAGCCATTCATATGTAACCTACCAGTTTGTTGCAACCTTTGTCCATACCTAGTTGGAAGTGGGATGATATAAGTATGGATTTTATCTCGGGTTTGCCCACTACTCAAAAGGGACATGATTCGATTTGGGTGATTGTGGACCGTCTTACTAAGACCGCTCATTTCTCACATGTCAAGATAGAATATCGACCACCTCAATATGCCAAGAAGTATATCGCAGAAATTGTGAGGTTGCATGGTATACCAAAGACTATAGTATCTGATAGAGGGCCACAATTCATGGCTCACTTTTGGGAACATTTACACAAAGGCTTAGGAACTAGTTTGATTCGTAGTACCGCTTATCATCCTCAGACAGATGGTCAGACTGAATGAGTGAATGCTATTTTGGAGGATATGTTAAGAGCCTATGTGTTGTCTTCTAGGGGATCATGGGAGTCATGGTTACCATTAGCTGAGTTTGCTTACAATAATAGTTATCAAGAAAGCATCAAGATGGCTCCATTCGAAGCTTTGTATGGCAGAAAATGTAGAACACCATTGAATTGGGTCGAGCCTAGAGATAGAAGGTATTATGGCATTGACTTTGTAGAAGAAGCCAAGAAGAAAGTTCATATTATTCAACAAAATATGAAGGCGGCCCAATCGCATCAGAAAAGTTATGCAGACAGAAGAAGGAGACCTCTTGTGTTTGAAGTTGGTGACTATGTTTATCTGAAGGTCACGCCAATGAAGAAGAAACGGTTTGGAGTCCAAAGAAAACTTGTCCGCTAGATTCGTAGGACCATACAAGATCTTGGAAAGAAGAGGTCCAGTAGCTTACAAGTTAGAGTTACCTGAGACAATGAGTACCATCTTCCCAGTTTTCCATGTATCACATCTTAAGAAGTGTTTGCGTGTTCCAGAGGAAAGAATAGAACCTCGAGGTATCCAACTCAAATCAGATTTGGTGTATCGTGAGCAACCGGTCCATGTGTTAGACACTAAAGAACGTGCTACTTGGAATAGTGTGGTGAAAACATACAAGATACAGTGGAATCATCATGATGAGGGAGATGCAACTTGGGAAATGGGAGAATATCTACAAAAAGCTTATGAAGATTTTTATAACAAATGGTTCGTAACCCAAATCTCGAGATGAGATTTTTATAAGGGGGAGGGCTGTAACACCCCGGTGTTATGCCAGCATTTAGGCACTACAAATCATGCATATTGTGCATCATCAAGCATCCTAAGTATCCATGCCTAACTATCTAAATGACAACTAAAACCATGCTTCGAAATGTATGAAACATGCTCGTGAAACATGAATGTTGCATACACTTGTTTAGAGTTGTTTTTGCCCAATTTATGCTTGCTAGGTTAGTAAAACATGTTTGGCTATGATTGTAAATCATCTAGAATTATTTAGCACAATTTTTGGAGCAAAGTTTGTATTTAAATTATTGCCAAATTTTCCTTTAAAAATAATTCTTCAAAATTAGGGTTTTGAATTAATATTGAGTTTAATTTGGTAATCAAAATCTATTTGGAATTTGACTTTGGTCATAAAAGCAAAGTTGTAGATATTGAAAAATGGAACAAATTTCATTTTTAACACCAATTTGTGAAAATGCTTTTAAATGGCTCAAAATGGGATTTGAGTTCTGTTTATTTGAGAAATAAAAAGAAACTTTTTTCATTTTCACTTAACAAGGCCGCCGCCCCGCTTCTCGGCCCACGGCCGAAGCCGGCTCGGCCTGCCACCGCGCCCGCCGCTCGCCCGCCCCGCGTCTGGCCCAGCCCACCTCGCGCGCCCGGCCTGCCTCCGCACTGCGCCGCGCCGTTCCAGCGCGCCGCGAGGCAGCGCCGCCGCTCCGCCTTTGCCGTCGACAAGCTTTGCTCCAATGAACCGCCCCTCCCTTTTCACCTCTATTCGACACGACTTGGCGTGGGGAGCACGTTGGTGCCCTCTGTTTCGCCGGGGAACCTCGCCGTCGGCGAGAGCGCACCGGTCAGCGCCGCCCCTGCTTTGGCCTGACCGATAGGTGGGGCCATTGACTCACAAGGGCCCGCTTGTCAGTGCCCTGGCTCAGGTCCTGGTGCACAGCACCGGGTGCACCCAGCAATTGTGTCGGCTGATTTTAAAAGGGATTTAAGAAATGCTTTTTCAGATTTCTGTTAACTGCTTTACAAAATGTTTGTGTACTCATTTTGGCTCCAAATTTGTTGAAACAAATTTTGCTAGGTTCCTTGACACCAGATCTACATGATAAAAATATTGCATGTCATTTTTGAGATACTTTTCTGTAGAGCTTTAATTAATTCTTGATATTGCTGATATCTTGTAAAATAGTTAGTAAATCCTATATGTATTAGAAAAATATGATTCCAAGTTTGTTACTCTTATTGTGTAATGTACTTCCTAGGAAAAATATGTGTCATGCATGTACTGTAGAAAAATTATGAGGTGCAGTTCAAGTGCCTTTAATGGCTGATTTTTGTTATTTTTGCTAGAGAGCAAAATTTGTATAAAACATGCATGTGATAATTTTTGTACAGTGATTATTTGTTGTGTAGAACATAGGAAAAATATTTCATCTGTTGTTTGACACTTTTCACAGTACAAAGTATTTTCATGTTCATAGTCATGCCATAGCTTGTTATTTTTGTGTAGGCTAATCCACTCATTCAAATACCATAAAAATTTGATGGTAGACTACTTAGGGTAGTACTGTGCTATGGTAATTTTCTAAGATTTTTCTAAGCAATAAAAATAGATGTTGCTATTCAAACCTATTATTAATTAGGGTTTAATCAAGTGTTGCTTTATGTGTGATTAAGAAATTAGTGAATGCTTTGGTGTATCTTTGAAGCATTTAATGAGATGTGTTGACTTAGCATATTAGTAGTAGAAGAGAATGCAGTAGATGACATGTGCTTGTAGTATATGTTTTTGGATGATGTTGACTACCTTGCATTCAAGCATATCCATTGTATTCATTTCATCCGATGCACTTTTTGCATAAGCACTTACGCACATGCATCATACAGGATCGCAAACCGAGAACCCAGTCATCATACCCGAGGAGCCCGAGGAGCAGCTCGAGGTGCAGCCGCAGGAAGTGCCCAAGGCCAACGAGGAGGACGTTGAGGAACTTCCGGAGTGCCCCGATCACCGCCCGAGCTCCTTCGAGAGAGGCAAGCCCCGGAGCATTTTCTCCCCGTTTTGCAATTGTTAATTAAATGCTTTACTTTAATTGATGCATTACGTTCAGGAGTTGTTTGCAACCGTTGCTGCATTATACCTTGTCTACCTTTGTTATACTATATACTTGTTACCCTGGTATCCGCAGTCGAGTCAATGCTTAGCTGGCTTAGACCGGTAGAAGTCGGGTGATTTCTTGTCACCTGCGAGCTATAGGTGGTTACCTGGATCTGCTTGGATAACTATGTAGTCATGGTATAACTAACTGTAGTGCTTTTCGTCTGTGTCGATTAAGGACCGACCGTTGTTGGGCCTCGAGTCATGTTGAATGCATGCCTTACATTTAGCTGGCCGAACAAAGTAACTTTCGACCACAAAGCTGGGAGACCATTTGGGCCGAGTAGATTGCCCATAGCGCACTATGCCGGAGCAGGTGTGGTAGGACATGGGGGCGAGATGATAAGACCAAAGTGCAGTCGGTCGGCCGCCGGGTACATGTGGTTCCTGACAAACTCGAGATTCCTAGATAGTTGACTCGGTGACCAATACCTCACTTTAGCGGGTGAGTGAGGTTTGTGTAAGGAATAAATCACCAGCTGGTTAGGAATCGAATTCGAATCGCCATCGCTCCTGGATAGTGAGCACTTGACTTGAGTTACTTCATCGTAGTAATGTTAATGGAACACTTGGATAGTTATAATGAATATGACATTATGGAAGTTGTTGATGATCATGGGTTGTCATTATCTGCTTAATCACATGTTTGCTCTAGTATAGGTGCAAATCTAGTCGACAGGTTATAAATAATTAACTTGACAATAATGCTTTTGGAAAGGTTCTTGAAATGCTAAAAATGCTTCTTTTTTGCAAATGAGTCAGCTACCCTACTATAAAGCCTTCATAATCCTTGGTGTCACTTATTTTTGGTTATGTCAGGTAAGTCTAGCTGAGTACCTTCTTGTACTCAGGGTTTTATTCCCACTTATTGCAGATGGGCAGATGTATTACTGGCTATTGTATCAACTGCCTTTATCCTGCGATGGGTGATGCTTAGGACCATGGGCATGGTCATTCCTTACGTCTCGTCTAATGCTTTTGTTGGAGATGATCATTAGCTGGCACTGTATTTGAACTCCGTGTGAGTGTGTGTGGTTTTGAACAAATGGCTTCCGCTCCTTCTATTTGAACTCGTTTTGTAATAACTATGTTTAAACTCTGATGTATCTGTGATGTGAACTTTTATGTAATATGTGATGGTGACCGCTAAACTTATTATGATCTTGGCTGGGATGTGAGTTTGTTTGAAATCCTTCGTGATTTCACGGACTACCGGGTTATACGGGCTTAAGTTTCTGAAATCGTCTGCTCTGGCGGATGATTTTCTTACTTAATTCCGTATAATTGGTCAGTTCTATTATAGCCACGATGGCTGCCTAGCCAACAAATACAGTTTCTCATCAATACTCTCATAACCCGAACATTCTTTTCGCAACCAGTCGCTAAAAGTTTCCATGTGCTAACGCGTAATCCAAGCTTCAGACTTCCCTAGAAACTCGGATAGGAGCAGCTCTTTATGTGTCTCAATATACGGATCCACCAAGGAGGAGTTTTGTAGAACTGTGTAGTGTGCTTTATTAAAATAATTGTCCTATGTACCAATATATGTTTTCTTCCCTAGTGTCCCCTTTCCACTTAGTCTCCCCTCGTGTCGCGATTCAGGAACACCAATCGGGTCAAGGTCGGGAATAAAGTCAACACAAAACTCAATGACCTCATCTGTTCCATAGCCCTTGGCGATGCTTCCTTCTGGCTGAGCATGGTTGTGAACATATTTCTTTAGGACTCCCATGAACCTCTCAAAGGGGAACATGTTGTGCAGGAACATAGGACCAAGAATGCTAATCTCCTTAACCAGGTGAACTAGGAGGTGTGTCATGATATTAAAGAAGGAAGGAGGGAACACCAACTCAAAGCTGACAAGACATTGAACCACATCATTCTGTAGTTTAGCTAGATCCATTGGATTGATTGCCTTCTAAGAAATTGCATTGAGGAATACACATAGCTTTACGGTGGCTAGACATACATTTGGAGGTAGAATTCCTCTTAATGCAACTGGAAGCAATTGCGTCATGAGCATGTGGCAGTCATGGGACTTTAAGTTTAGGAATTTCTTCTCTAGCACATTTATTATACCCTTTATATTCGAGGAGAATCCAGATGGTACCTTGATGCTTGCTAGGCATTCAAACATGCTTTCCTTCCCTTCTTTGCTAAGAGTGTAGCTGGCAGGACTTAAGTAATGGCGTCCATCATCTGTCTTCTCTAGATGTAGGTTGTCTCGTTCTTTCAAACATTGCAGGTCCTATCATGCTTCAAGTGTGTCCTTAGGCTTCCCATACACACCCATGAAGCCTAGCAGGTTCACACAAAGATTCTTCGTCAGGTGCATCACGTCGATCGCGCTATGGACCTCTAGGACTTGCCAATAGGGTAGCTCCCAAAATATGGACTTCTTCCACATGGGTGCATGACCGTTGGCATCGTTCGGAATAGGTTCGCTGCCATGTGCCTTTCCAAATACTACTTTCACATCCTTGACCATATTGAGTACATCCTCACTAGTTCGGTTTCCCTGGCTTGGTCTGGTGGTCTGCCTTACCTTTAAAACGCTTGCCTTTCTTTCTTAGGGGGTGATTCGCAGGAAGAAATCGACGATGGCCAAGGTACATGACCTTTCGACATTTTTTCAAGAATATACATTTAATGTCATCAAAATAGTGCATGCATGCATTATATCCCTTGTTTGATTGTCCTGAAAGATTACTTAGAGCAGGCCAATCATTGATTATTATGAACAACAATGCTCGCAGGTCAAAGTGCTCCTATTTGTGCTCATCCCACACACGTACACCTGGTCTGTTCCACAAAAGTAGAAGTTCTTCAACTAGTGGCCTCATGTACACATCGATGTCATTGCTAGGTTGCCTTGGGCCTTGGATGAGCACTGGCATCATAATAAACTTACGCTTCATGCATAACAAGGGAGGAAGGTTGTAGATACATAGAGTAACAGGCCAAGTGCTATGACTACTGCTCTGCTCCCCAAAAGGATTCATATCATCCGTACTTAAAGCAAACCTTAAGTTTCTTGTGTCATTTGCAAACTCCGAGAATTCTCTATCGATTGCTCTCTATTGGGAACCATCAGCAAGGTGTCTCAACATATTGTCTACCTTACGGTCTTCTTTGTGCCATCGCAATAACTTTGCATGGTCTTTGTTTCTGAACATACATTTTAAGTGTGGTATTATAGGAGCATACCACATAATCTTGGCAGGGATTTTCTTCGTGGGATGTTCGCCCTCAACACCACTAGGGTCATCTCGCCTGATCTTATACTGCGATGCATGACATACCGGGCATGCATCTAACTTCTCATACTCCTCACCATGGTAGAGGATGCAATCATTAGGACATGCATGTATCTTATGGATTTCTAATCCCAAAGGGTAGACTACCTATTTTGCTTCGTACATAGTGACGGGCAATTCGTTATCCTTCGAAAGCATCTTCTTTTGGATTTTCAGTAACTCCCCAAATCCCTTGTTAGATACACCATTCTTTGCCTTCCATTGCAGTAATTCTAGTGTGGTATCCAACTTTTTCTGTCTCGCATCACAAGTTGGGTATAGCAATTTCTTGTGATCCTCTAGCATACTGATCGAACTTGATCTTCTCCTTTTCACTTTTGCATTCTCTTTGTGCATCACGAATGGCCGGACCAAGATCATCAGCTGGGCTCATCTTCTACCACTACCTCTTCTTCAGCTTCCCCCATTGCAGTCTCATTGAAGGCACCATATTCAGCAATAATGTCATCATCGTCCCATTATTCTTCACCTTCTTCCATTACAACCCCGATTTCTCCGTGCTTTGTCCAACAAATATAGTTTGGCATGAAACTCAACTTCAACAAGTGTGAATGAAGACTCCTTGAGCTAGCATATTCCTTCAAATTCTTACATATGGCACATGGGCAACACATGAAACCATCGCGTTTGTTTGCCTCGGCCACATGTAAGAAAGAATGCATGCCCTCAATGAACTCTTGGGAGCGGCGATCAGCATTGTACATCCAATGCCAGCTCGTCTGCATTACATGACATACATACCATATTAAAACCTAGAACATAATTAGTTAATTATATGACATGCATGCCACCACACAAGGTATTAATTTATGAAAGTCTCGCTACAATGTAGACAATCCCAACTACCACTAAAAAAACTAAAGCTAAAATGCACTTCAGCAGCATAAGGATTTCGTGACTAATCCCAACTAAAATAGACAAATCATGCGTTTGTTCAACATCTATGGGCTTCTTCCATAGGATCACTACCTCATCAACCGCCATAGCCACCTGTGCAAGAGAGTTTTGCACGTGTTCAACATACTCTTCCTCCTAGTACCAGCCTGAACATCCAGTGCCATCCCACTGAAATTAAAACAAAAAATTAGAACTTTAATCACAATCATCATGAAAATAAGTATAAATTAACCATAATCATCAAATGCGACAAAATGACTCACATTGCGATCCGGACACTTGTAGAAGATACAGCCCTTGTTGGGACACTCCTTCCTCACCCAGTACTCCATCACAATCTTCTCCTCACACTTGCCGCATGCAATGAGAGGAAGGTCTGACCTCAGTCGCTTTGGAACCCGATGAGAGGCCGAGGACCCAGAAGCAGTTGACATCTACTCTCTATACTCATTTTTAATATAATATAAATTTCTCATTTTATAAACAAATAAAATTAAAAAAACTCTAAAATTCTCTATATCTCTAAACCATGACGTGTGCTATGCATGCTAGAAATGAAAGCTGAATACTAGTTTTGAATAACTACTTTAACCTTCCTTCATCCAAATATGCAAACTTTAAAGTGATTTTGAGCTTAAACGGCTCACAAATAAAAAAATCCACCATAAAAAACCACATATATCTAGTCTACAAAATGAGATATGCTACTGATGAAACATGAGAGTATAAAGTTGGTAACCTTTAGAACCGAAGAATCGATGGAGGAATTGAAGAAATCTTGTGATTACCGACGATGAGGAAGAAGAGAGGCCAGTGATGAAGCAAGAACACTAAGGTTGAAGTGGCTCGGGCTCAGGGAGGAAGAAGGGCTATATAGGAGGGGACCTTTAGTCCCGATTGGAGATAGAAACCGGGACTAAAGGTCCCTTTCTTGTCCCGAACAGAGCCTCTAGCCAGGAGTAGACTTTTACTCCCAGTTGGAGGGACCAACCAGGAGTAAAAGTTAACCTTTAGTCCCGGTTGGTAGCTCCAACCGGGACTAAAGGTCCCCTGCAGCAAAAGCCTGCCGTAGTAGCCATTGGGCAGGGACCTTTAGTCCCGATTAGAGCTACAAACTAGGACTAAAGGTCTCTCTAGTCCTGGGTGTAAAAAATACCAGGACTAAAGCCAAATTTTGAGCTGGATCAAAGGTCGTTTCTCTACTAGTGGAGGCTGATCACCTCGGGCAAAAGGGTAAATCATGACTCACAGTGAAAGTGTACAACCTCTGTAGAGTGTAAAACTGGTATATCAGCCATGCTCACGGACATGAGCGGCCTTGGAACCCTTATGGAATAGAGATGATCACTAATGGTTATTTGTTTATGCTATTCATTATTCTTGTTTACCTGATCATGCATTTATGGGCTTATGATAAATTCGTTACTACACAATTGCTTAAAAAGATGACCTATTAAAAGCTAATCGCAGTGAACCAGTGTCAACCTTTTGAGCCTCATGAACCCCATGTTATATTGCTGAGTACGACATGTACTTACGCTTGCTTTACTTTTCTATACTTTGGATAAAAATCCTAGATGGGTACCAGATTGCTAGTTTGGAGGAGTTAGGCTTGTGGTCAACCAGTTAGTTGTCCCTGTGGATTTGGAGTCTTCGCCTGAAGATCAGAGTTGTCTTTCTGCTATCTATACTCTGAGGTTATGTTCCTTATACTAATACGTTATGTAATAAGTATTGTCTTTTGATATTATCATTATTTGTGGCTATACGTGAGATTTGACTTCCTATGCTCACATATAGTGTGTATCTGATTTTATCTTTAAAACCGGGTGCTACAAAGTGGTATTAGAGCAATGCTGACTGTAGGACGTAAGCCAAGATAGAACTGGATGTTTTAGCATGCTTTCATCTTTGCTTAGTTCTTGCTTTCTCCCTAACCTTGTTATTTGCAAAAAGTTATGCTCACTTCAGCCTCTGTTCTGTTATGAAAACCTTGTCTCTATCTGAATCTTCTCTCTTTGTCTAAATAGATGGGTCGTAATGAGAAGGCCACCGGTTATGGGAAGAGTGCTTAAAGTGTGTAAAGTTCAATGGAGTAACCAATCAGAGGAAGATGCAACTTGGGAAAATGAGGATCAAATGAAGATAGATTTTCCTCATCTCTTTGAGGTGTAACACAATCATGTTAGAAGTCAAGATGGGCTTTGGACTGTCGAGAAAGACAAAAAAAAATAAAAAAACACCCAGGGTGTTATATGAAGTTTGGTTACGCCCTTGAGTTTAAAGTTTCTATATTCAAGACAGTTCTATCCCTCAACTTAACGGGGTAGTCCGTGCAGCCAAATCTTTTTGTTCTTAAGCTTTGGAGATGAGACATGTGCAACTTGTTAAGCTAGTTTACAATGCAAGTTGGGATGTTGGAATATTTATCTAAGTTCTATTCCAAGATCTATCTCCCTTCCATGTCCCTAGCCTTTTTCAAATCTCGGGATGAAATTCATTTTAAGGCAGGTAGGTTTGTAACACCCAAAAATTTTCAACTGCAAATTAGTAATTAATTTTGAGCATTTATTTAATTTTCTATGTATTTTTAACCAAGGATAAATAATAAATTTTGGATAAATAAAATTAACTATAAGGTTTAAAAATATGTTTGTTGCATTCATGCTAAAGCATACTATTTTTGGTTGAGTGTAGGGCTAGAATGGTTGAAGTTGAATTCAAATTCCATTTGAATTTGGCTTGGATTTGGAAACTAGAAATAGAAAAGGATTTAATTTTGAAAAAACTCTTTCTCTCTCTTTTCAGCCCAACCCAGGCATGGACCAGCCTCTTCTTCCTCCCCTTCTCGACTTTGGCCTGCTCGGTGGCCCAGCTCGCACCTGCTGCTCGCCCGCATGGCCCAGCTCGGCACCTGACCCGCTTCGGCCTTCACCGCAGCGCGTCACGCCCGCACACGCTCTGTTCCCTTCTCCCTCACTACGTCGCTGGCCTTGCCCGTCAGACACCCGTGCTCGCTTGCTCTCTTCTCCCTCATTGCATCGCTGGCCCCACTCGTCAGCGCTCGTTGTCTCCATTTCGTTTCCTTGCTCCCGGTGATGGCGCACGCTAAGCACGGCAAGCCGCCGCACCCACACCAAGCATGGTAGGCGACCAATTCCGCCCGCCTCCCACTCCTTTCCTTCTACCATAGCGCCCACCCACCAATAAAGCCCCAAACCGAGTGCCTCCCTCTCCTTTCCGTTTGTCCACGCTTGAGCTCGCCACCGCCGCCGCAATACACCATACTAGCACCCCAATACTCATCGCCGACGCGCCTCAGAGATCCGTCGTGACCCGCCACAGCCATAGGTACCCTTAATTCGTCGTTTTGGTGACCCAACGCTCAGATTTCACTCACCCGCACCCTTTCTTCTCTCTCCAGTCGCCGCCATCGTCGACCCAGCCTTCGGAGCCCTCCCGGACGCCGCGACCGTTGCCGTTGGAATCGCGGTGAGCTTCTCCACCTACCCATGCTCTCCGTTCGTCAAATAATGCCCTACAATGCCATTCCGGTGAACTCCAACCACACTGGCCATAGTGCTGCCATGGGACCATCGCTCCGGCGCATTCCTCGCCCTCAGTTTGCACCCCTATAGATTGTTTCTATGTGCTCGGTTTGACCCGGGGAGGTCCAGAACGCCGTACTGACGTTCGCCGTGGAGCACCAGTCGCCGCAGGCCATGGCGGGCTCACCGGAGAGACTGTGCTACCGGCGGGGGGTTCTCCCGTGCGTTCCACGCCGTCGGATCCATCTGGACGGCCATGATTAGCCCGTACCGGTTGGGTGTGTAACCCGTCCACCGTGGACCCATGGACACGGTCCATGGCACCACGTCAGCATGCGCCCATGCACACGTGGTGCACCGCGCCACTCACACACCGCCATGTGTCTGCCCAGTCAGCAGCCGTAGTCAACCCTTGGTCATCTGCCGGACGTTTTGCAGATTGGCCCTCGGTTTCCTAAGAATTAACCCGTAGTCCAGTTCAGTTCAAAAGAAATAAATTTTAGTCCTGTTTTTATTCATTTTAGTCCCTACAGTTTCCAAAAATAGTACGCACAATCCATAAACTGTGTAAATTCATATTTTAATTGTTTTAATTCAAATTTGAGTTCATTTAATTATAGAAATGCCATCAAACTTGTTTAGGCCATAACTTTATCATTTTAACTCTGATTTGACCCGTTCGAATTGCATTAGAACCGTATTTATGTTTTTTGCGGTGTATACTACTGTTAGGCATGTTTTCAATATTTAAAATTCATGGGTAGATTTAATCTATTATTTAACTAAAGAAAAACTTATTTAAATCATGACTTATTCATTTTAACTCTAAAATAGTCCGTTCAAGTTGCGTTGGATTCATAACGATGTGACCTACGCATTAGTATCAATGTTTTCTATGTCAAAATCTCTAGAATTTCATGTTTAAATCCCAACTTGAATAATAATTATGTCACTAGATTTATAAATAAAATATAATAAATTCCACTTCGATTTTTAAAACCAAATATAAGTTTGACTTAATTCAACTTAAGTATTTCTCTGAAATATCATATACATGCTTTTATATAATAAAATAAATAAAGCTTATGGTTTTCCATTTTATAAGCAAAATCTTTCGGTAGATGTATCTTTTTAACCGTAGCTCCAATTAGCGTGCTTCCAGCATCTGTGTGTTCATAGCAATACGTAGATCTATTTCAAATTCTTTTTCCACTAGTTGGTGTAATGTTCAAATATGGCTATGTATGTATGTTATGCAAGTTTGTTTGGATGCTTGTGTGGTGTTCTATGATTAAGTCCAGTCAGTGAGCTATACGTGGTGAGTCCAGAAGCAGTTCTCAGAAGATTTGGAACAGAAGAAAATATGATCTATGTTTAAGGCAAGTATACCATGGGATCATCCTTGATACCTATTCACCTTTAATCATTTAATTCAAGTTGCATGTGTCTACCTTGGCAACTGTAGTAATTTCCCTAGCTAATTGATATCCTGGATTCCTTGATACCTTTGGGTTAATGCATTGGGTAGTTTTTGCTAGTGCTCAACCAAAACCATGATCTTGTAACTTGACTAATGGTATATGCAATAAACATTAAAACATGACTTTTTAGCAACATGGAAATAGGGGGCTAAAGTGTTTAGGTACTTTCTAAATGCTCTAGATTCCTCTCCCTAAGGACTTATATGTAAGTGATCATCTGGGACTTATAGTACAGCTGTGAGGGCTATATGACTCTAGCTTTAGCTCAGTATGAGGACCTTTTCTAGCTTGTTAGTGGTTACCTTTATGGCACAAGAGGGGCTCTGATAGGTATGATCTTGGCCTGCCAAGAGGGTGCACTTTTGTTAGTCACTCCTTAGAGAGGGGTTCATGCTTATTGATGGGGTATCCTTAGCGGCCCTAACTTGTTAGACGAACCTTTGAAAGGCTTCATAGTGAACCCTGCCAACCTTCCTTGGTAGTGGGTCAAGAGACTAATCACCTCGAGCGAAAGGGTAAATCACGACTCACAGTGGAAGTGTACAACCTCTATAGAGTGTAAAACTGGTATATCAGCCGTGCTCACGGACACGAGCGGCCTTAAAACCCTTATGGAATAGAGATGATCACTAATGGTTAATTGTTTATGCTATTCATTTTTCATGTTTACCTGATCAGGTGTTTATGGACTTATGATAAATTCGTTACTACTCAATTGCTTAAAAAGATGACCTATTAAAAGTTAATCGCAGTGAACTAGTGTCAATCTTTTGAGCCTCATGAACCCCATGTTATATTGCTAAGTACGACATGTACTTACGCTTGCTTTACCTTTCTATACTTTGGATAAAAATCCCAGATGGGTACCAGATTGTTAGTCTGGAGGAGTTAGGCTTGTGGTCAACCAATCAGTTGTCCCTGTGGATTTGGAGTCTTCGCCTGAAGATCAGAGTTGTCTTTCCATTGTCAATACTCTGATGTTATATTCCTTCTACTAATACGTTATGTAATAAGTATTGTCTTTTGATATTACCCTTATTTGTGGCTATATATGAGATTTGACTTCCTAGGCTCACATATAGTGTGTATCTGGTTTTGTATTTAAAATTGGGTGCTACACCTTAGGGTACCAGCCAAGCATCCCTTCAATCCTTGCAACACGCCCTTGGGTAGTTGCATTATGGTGGCCATGCAGTGAAGATGGAGTTAGGAAGGCACTGACAATGAGTCAAGTCCCTGCTCCACTTTCCATCAAGCACGCCGCCCACTCCGCGCACACCTCCTCATGAGACTTGAGGGGATCCAACTTCCCTTAGGACCACTAGTCGTCATCAATGGCCTAGATCCACAAGCACCAAGTGTCGTGGCTCCTTATCCGCTAGATCTGCTCCACGTGGCCTCGATGTCCCATCTCCCATGAGACGAGATGGCGTAGGAGCGCACGCCTTAACTCCTCCACTAGGCACGATGGCCCAGATGCCATCAAACTACCTAAAGAAAGTGTCAGCGGATAGGACATGCCCAGAAGCCACTATGCTCACTGATAAGGAGGCACCACGATGGCCTCGAGGGCTGCGTTGGCTCCCCAGATGGAGTAGCCCAACCCCTTGATTGATGAGGGCTCAGGTGGCGCACCCCAAAAATCAACCAACTCCCCAGAGTTGGGTCAGGAGCCACCAAGCGATGGACCCAACAAGGGTCCCCTACCCAAGCTCGGTGTGCTCCCCGTGCCTTGACCTATGGCTATAGAAGGTCGGCCCTAGAAGGTCGTCCAAAGAGGATGGGGCCTACTATCAAAGCCCAAGAAGGGCATGGTGCTCCGAGTGATCAGGTGGCCCCGAGCTAGAGCCCAGATGCTCTTGATCACTCAACCCATGGCAGGTTCTGACCATAAGGAATGGTTCCCCCAGGCCTAAAGCCAATGAGTCCTAGACAAGTTCATCGGACCCTCGCTTAGGACGTAGACCAATGCAACATGGGAATAGAGAAGGGGTCAGCACCACTACCAATTGGCCCCGATAGCCAAGCGCCCCCATCACACCAAGGGCAAAGTCCCCACGTAGGGCAACATGCTCCTATCAGTAGAAACCATCTTTGCCATGGCAAGTTTGATCACTAGAAGGTCGTATTTAGCCCTGACAAGATCCTAACATATGGGTAAGTCAAGTCTCAGGATCAATGTTTCTCGACCGAAGAGACCCCCCAATTGACCCCTCCAAGTTTGCTTAGTGTCTCAGGGTGCTATACCCATTAGGTATGCTCATGCACACCCTCCGACCAAGAAACCTGGCCGAGCCTAGGCATGGTGCAGTGTTGGTGTTTCTTAGCATAAGGAGAGGAATCCACAAGCGCATGGATACACCGTTGTAGCACTTCACCCGAAAGTATTCATGGTATCATATTTTTCCAAAGGAACATATGTGTAAGTCTCTTAGCTAGTTCACCTAACGAAAACAAGAGAAGGGTAGCTTGGGTAGTGAGGTTTTTCTAAGGATAGATATCCTAAGCGAAGATAACCTTGACACCATAAACTTGCTTTGGGCACCAGATCACACCTGGTCTGCCAAGCGAGGCCGGCCTATAGCTCTACGTCGAACCCGTACGTGGGGGATTACAATGGACGGATATGGCTGTCACCACCTGTAGCCTACCCCTCAAGCATGGGCAACAAGGCAAACTAAGATAGCTTCTAGCCAAGACACCACATCTATGCTTTTGACTATTACTCTAGCACGCATGCAAGGGTTATCCATCTTTATCAGGGCTCTTCTACTAGAGTACCCACCACAAGGATGGACGAGGAACCCACAGGTTTATAATGAACAAAGGTAGCTTTCTTAAGAAATCAATGTCAAAGTTAGACACTAACTTCTTACTCCAAGTAGTAAGACCATCATAGAGGTACAAGTGGAGGAGTTGCTAGCTCCGACACTCTTCCGCTAAGTGTAGCGAGTACACTAAGGGAGGTTGCCGATGGCCTTGGCACTTCTCCAACTCTTTCCTTACTCACTCCCACTCTTATTCTAGCTAAGCTAAAGTAGCATTGAAGCTCTTCCTCTTCTCTTCCTTTCTTATTGTGTGTTGTAGATGGGAGCTCTACCCCTCTATTTATATAGGGAGTAAGGCAGTGCTGTAGCTATCATTGGCATGAAAACCTAGCTTCCACTGCCTCTGCATGGCTTCATGCCACCAGTAGACAAAGGAGGGGATGAACGGCGCCAGCAGTGGTTAGGCACCCCCTAGGTTGACCTCCCCTTAACTGCCTCCGGTGGCCACCGCCTTTGCATGGTGGGTTTTGGGCTGGACTTAGAGTGGGTCCCTGTGGTGCCTTTGGTCTAGAGTTAGAGTTTGGATGGGCCACTCTATGTTTCTTTGGCCTGGATGCGCCTTCCGCTTTCCCTGATTGCGTATTTTGTCATATGTTTCATAGTTGTGTTATGCAAAACATGCTTGTACCAAAACTTGTGGAAAGTGTGAGTTAAAATCCCTAATTCTAAGTTTTGGTTTTCACATTTTTTTATTTAGTTTAAATGTTGGCAGTAGGATTATGAGTTTAAGCACCGCCAACAAGCTCCCCAACACTTAGTCCTTTGCTTGTCCTTGAGAAAAGTTTAAAGACTAAGCGGGTTCATCTCCTTGATTTGAAATCTATATACAGGTTATTCCAAGCTTCACCATAAACTTGTGAACTTCCAAGTGTCTACCAAAATATCTTGAGTAATTGGAAAGTGGAACAGCTGGATGCAAATCTTTTGTTCAACTTATGTTTAGAAACTTGGGTTTTTGCTTGATTTTGAAAATAGAGATAGCTTATGTTCCTTGAGTGATTCTCTCAAGTCACTCAATTTTGTAAGTAGTTCTTCACCAAGGCATATGTTTGCCTTCTTTCAATCATCCTACTTCCAAGGCTTATATGGAGGGCACACTTACCTTGTATATGTTGTAAGGTCAAATCCCGAATCCTCTGGAGAGAAGCGCCATACTTTTAGATCAAAACAGTGCAAGTGTGTGGAAATATGATGGACTTATACTCCTCTTTTTGATATGATCTTTTTTCCTAGCTTTTATTTTGAGACATCGTTAGCATTATGACCCTTCATTGTGCTCATCTCTATTTTTCACACGCTAGAACATTTTTGTGTTCCAAAATTTTTTTTGGAGACCTTTATGTGTCTCATACATTATTTTTTTCAATACTTTGCATAGCCTTTCTGTTTCTTTTACTTACTAGGGAGATCACATCTTTAGAACATGGAGTATTTATGTGATGGTAAGGAAAGCATGCTTTAGCATATTCCTAGTGTAAGAATAGCTGTTATATATGGCGTGTATGTGAGTTTTGATCTTAGGAGTATGAAAAATCTCTCAACAGTTATTGCAAAACTTGACAAAACTCAACACAAGATAAGTTGGGTATGTAGATGGTTCATGCCAACCATGGATATGGCTTTGGTGGGACATTTAATTTTCACTCAAGGAACATGCAATTTGCATTTTAAATTTTAAAGATAAATGCCAAGTACTTTACACAAGTGAGCAAATTTCATATCATCCTACTATATCTCAAATTCCAATTACTTAGATAAAGAGGGGTCCCTAATCTGAGTGTTCACAAATCTAAGGAATTTTAGCAAGGAATAAACACTATACAAACTTTTAATCATAGGAGGATATGGAGATGGAGCATCACTTTTTATTTTAATTTGTTTGATTTCAGTTTTAGAACAATTATTATTAAAATAGAGCGAGAGAGAATTGCACAGACCGTAATTTTTGCGTGTGTTGTTTATCTGTGCAAATTGGAGGTGATTGTGGTGCCCCCCCCCCCACTTGTTCCTGACTCTATTTTACGTTTGACAACAAAAAGAGTCCAAAAGACAAATGTAGACAAATAATTCTAAAAGCAATCTTTATTCAATCATCAAAATGAGAGGCGCATTACATGATTGGAATTTAAAGAAAATGATCGAAATGAAAGAACTAAGAAAATTAAAACATGTGCCTAATTATTGTGGGTAAGAGAAATCTATGGATCAAGAGCATGCTCTACCCTTGCAGCTCTTGCCACTTTAGCTAGCCTATGCCCAAAGCTAAAAATGCACACGTTCAATTGGTGCTCAAGGCCTTTGATCTTAATTCGGCTATCATCTACCTAGCCTCTAAGGAATCTCACTTGCTCGTGGAGGGTTGTAATTTTGTTATTCAGCGAGGCGATCATGGGATCTTGGGGAGGTAAAGGCTCTTTGTCCTCCTCAAAGATAACGCATGATCTCAAGATTGGAGCCTTATTGGCCCTCTTAATCCTAAGGGGCTTGGATGATGAACCGGATGTCTCTTTTGACATAGACTTTTGAATGGGGATTGCCGACCCTTTCCCTTTTTCTAGTTTGCGCATGAGCCCCTTCGCGCACCCGCCATCGGGCTTTTGTATGCCCACTACACTATAGCTATGACTAAAAATGGTGTTGCCCAAAGGCGTTACATGAACACTTTTGGTCACACTTTCTAGAGTTTTTCTCTTGAGGCTGTCGGCCCTCGAAGCCGACCTTGATGGGGGCGCCCACCTAGGTTGGGTGCCATCTTGCTACACCTTGGTCCTTGCAGTGGACCGCACACTCGTACCTCCACTTGCCCCCGCTAAGGAGTGGAGGAATGACGGCAAGTGGAACCATCATGACAGCTCTTGCTTCTTCTCTCACAAATGTATTTTCTGAGACTAGGTTGATGGCTTGTGGAATTTCATCTAAGTTGAAGGTAGAGCTAGAGCCAGTGTACAGAGCAAGTGCCTTGTTGGCCATGGCTCAACTAGGATTGCTTTGGAAGAGTGCTTGAGAGGGAGAGAAGAAAGTTTTGGGGTGAGGTGAAGAGAGGCTCAAGGTGCTTTATATAGGCTCAGCTACTATGAGATGGAGGGATAATTCTATGCCAAACCTTAAAGGATCACGAAGCACTCGGTCATAAGAGGTTATCCCCTCGGATAGGGCTTGAGAGGACCTAGGAGGGGGTCGACCGACCCTAGGGATTGCCCGCCCCCTGAGCAGTGCTGCCCTAACCGAGGCTCCTTCTAGATGTTCTTCCATGCATTAAATATCTATTCCTCTTGGTTTTCTAAATTTGTCCTTCAATTTTTAAAATATGGTTGGCAATTTTGCATGTATTTCACTTAAACATGACATGAGCAAGGTATTATTTTCATATAGTCCATGATGATGAATGAGAAATGCATGTGAGTAGTGCAAGAATATGTTAGAAATGGTTTAAATTTTCATATATTTGCAATGAATTCATTAAAAGAGATTAAATTAATTTTATCAATTTCTTGATCAATATCATGAGAAGGTTCTAAGAAAATTTTTAATCTTTGACCATTAACTTTAAAAGTGTTACCGTCATTGTCATGGATGGTGATTGCGCCATGTGTTGATGAGTTGACGACAGTAAACAGTCCTTCCCATTTGCTATGAAGCTTTCCTTTATAGAAGAGCTTGACTCGGGAGTAGAATAGTAGGACTTTGTCTCCCTCCTTGAATTCTTTTTGTTGAATTTGGTGGTCGTGCCATCTCTTGGTCCTTTCTTTGTAGAGCTTGGCACTGTGGTATGCTTTCTCACACCATTCTTCTAGCTTAGAGATTTGTTACTGTCAGGATCTTGTCGGCAAGCTTTACATCCATGTTCTAGTTCTTGATTGCCTAGTGAGCTCGGTGTTTGAGCTCGACTGGTAAGTGACAACTTTTTCTGTAGACAAGCTGGAACAGTGGCATGCCTATGGGGGTTTTATAAGCTATCCTGTATGCCCAGAGTGCATCAAGAAGCTTATTGTTCCAACCCTTTCCCATTTCATTGACCGTCTTCTAAAGGATATTTTTTATTTGTTTGTTTGAAGTTTCCGCCTAGCCGCTGGTCTGTGGATGATATGGGGTGGCAATGTTGTGTTTGGCCCCAAGTTCCCTTAGGAAGGCTCTGAAAGTCCTATCGATAAAGTGAGACCCCCATCGCTTACCACCATCCTTGGTGTTCCAAAGCAAGGGAAGATCACTTCATGGAACAATCTTCTTGCATGCTTGGCATCGGTAGCTCTACGTGGCAGTGCTTCCACCCACTTTGACACATAATCAACGGCGATGATGATGTACTCGTGGTCTTGGGACTTTTGGAACAGCCCCATGAAGTCAATGCCCCACACATCAAATATTTCTATTTGAAGATTGTAGTGGAGGGGCATTGCATTGCGAGAGATGATGCCACCTTGCAGCTGGCATTTTTGACACCTTCATATGAACTCTTTGGTGTCTTCGTACATCATTGGCTAGAAGAATCAACACTACCAGATTTTGGCTTGAGTGCGGAATGCTCCATAGTGGCCCCCATATGGGGCTGCATGGCACTTTTCGATGATTTGTATACCCTCCGTCGTGGGCACGCACCTTCTTAACAAGCCACCAGAGCATATCCTATAGAGGTATGGATCATCCCAAAGGTGATGTCTGCTTTTGGTTTGTAGCTTCTTCTTATTCTCACCCAGTGATACGTACCTTGAAACCATAAAATTCACAATGTTCACATACCACGGGTTTGAATCCGTCACCCTTAGCAGCATGTGATCACATAGAAAGTCATTAATTGGAAGTTCCTACACGCTAGTGACTTACATACACAATAGATGATCTGCAACGGTATTCTCTACTCCCTTTTTATCTTTTATTTCTAAGTCAAATTCTTGAAGTAAGAGAATCTATCTTATTAGGCATGGTTTTGCATCTTTCTTAATGAGCAAGTATTTGAGTGTAGCATGATCGATGTAAACAATTACTTTTGCTCCCACTAAATAAGATCTAAATTTATCAATAGCAAAGATGATTGTGAGGAGTTCTTTTTCAGTAGTGGCATAATTGAGTTGTGTCCTGTTAGTGTTTTGCTAGCATAGGCGATTGCATGATGCTTTTTATCCTTGGTTTGGCCAAGAACTGCACCAACGGCATAATCACTAGCATCAGACAATATTTCAAAGGGTAGCGACCAATTAGGTGGTTGGATGATTGGTGTTGAGATGAGTGCTTTCTTGAGTGTATGAAAAGCTTTTAAACACTCATCAGTGAACTCAAAGGGTACATCCTTAGCTAGCAGGTTTGTTAATGGTCTAGAGATTTGTGAGAAGTCTTTAATGAAACATCTATAAAAACCTACGTGTCCTATAAAAAGCTATGAATTCCTTTTATGTTCATAGAGGGTGGTAGCTATTCTATAACTTAAATTTTAGCCTTGTCAACCTCAATCCCCCTCTCAAACACTAAGTGTCCAAGAATGATGCCCTCTCAGATCATGAAATGGCATTTTTCCCAATTAAGTACTAAGTCTTTTTCCCGACATCATTGCAAGACTTTGTCTAGGTTCTCTAGATAGTGGTCAAAGGTTTTTCCATAAACTAAAAAATCATCCACGAAAATCTCCATAATTTCTTCTATCATGGCTGAGAAAATTGACATCATGCACCTTTAGAAAGAGGCGGGTGCATTGCACAACCTAAAAACATTCATCTATATGCATATGTTCCGTATGGGCATGTGAAAGTAGTCTTGCTTTGATCATTAGGGTGGATAGAAATTTGATGATACCCTGAATACCCATTGAGAAAACAAAAGAAAGAGTGCTTCACCAACTGTTCTAACATTTTGTCAATGAAGGGTAGTGGGAAGTTGTCTTTCTTTATGGCCGCAATGAGTTTTCGGTAGTCTATACATATTCTCCACCCTGTGATGGTTCATTGTGGGATCAATTCATTCTTATTGTTTTCTACAACTGTCATGCCCCCTTTCTTGGGCACCACTTGGACAGGGCTGACCCAGTTGCTATGTGGTACGGGATAGATAATCTCAGCGTGAAAAAGTTTTAGGACTTCCTTCTTCATGACTTCCCGCATTGTATTATTGAGCCTACGTTGGGGTTCATGTGATGGTGTGCTTGTAGGGTCAATTGTAATATGATGGGTGCAAAGCGTTGGACTTATCCCCTTAAGGTCTTAGAGTGAATACCCAAAAACTGACCTCTGTTTTTCTAAGATAGCGATAAGTTTGGAGCTCCTCATCAGTAAGCTTGTCACTTATGATTACAGGTGCTTCTTTGTCGCCATTCAAGAAAGCATAATGCAAGCAAGCGGGTAGAGGTTTAAGTTCAATGGGAGGCCATGTCGGTGCTTCCTCTTGAGGAAGGTCAATGGTTTCACCTAGGTCGTCCTCTTCTTCTATAAAGAGTTTGGCATCTTTTTCTAAGGATGACTTAGGGGATTCAAAGGGTGAAACTGACATGACCTCCTTGGGTAGGTTAGGGTAAGGGAGAGTGTGTGCCATCGAGTTTTTGGCTCGAGTGACGGGCATGGTGAAAGTGTCTCTCCCTAGCTTTACGTCATGTTCCCCCATTTTAGGTGGTTCGGTAAAAAGTTTTTCTAGGGGTGCCCTATCATGATGTTGAAATCTTTAATGTCAAAGATATGGAAATCAAGAGCCATTTCGACTTTGTCATGATATATTGTCACATTATGTAGGAGCCCAAGTCCCTCTAAATTAGTACATGGAGCAATTCTGAGAGATTTATTGATTGGAGCGAAAGGTTTGTCACTTAAGTAGGTACTTGCAAAGGATTTGGACATAAGATTTGCCCCAACTATTGGATTATAAAGCACATCTACCATGATTCTACTAATTTTGCATTGGATGGTCAAAGAAGGGGTGAGGATCTAAATTTTTTTAGAAGAGAGCTCTAATTCTTCAATCCATTCACTGCTCATAATGGTAGTCAACTCCTTTATAGATTCCCTAAGGAATTCCTCATCTAACGGGTCTAAAGGAGTGATAGGGACTGGTGGCTTCCTTTGACAAGAGTAATTCAAGGTATTTCCAAAATCTTAGAAAAGATCATCCTTGAAAGGTGGAAGGTCCAAAGGTTGGAAACCTTCCTCTGGATCTTCTGGTTTGGGCGAGGGCTCTTGAATGGAAAGTGTAGGTTTGGCCTCGGCCAAAGAGACTTCCTCATGGCTTAACATTGGTTCTACACAAAGGGGTTCCAAGGGAGGAGTGTTCTCTAAAATGCGGTGTAGGAGGGCTTCCCTTCCTCAGTGGTTTTGTGTGTGAATGAACCTCCAACAGTTATGTCAAGTTGTAGGGCAGACTCCTTGCTAAGCCCTAGCCAAAAATGTTGTAACAGCACATGGCTTGGTATAGACAAGTCTGGGCTGGACCTTGATAGGATTGAAAAATGGTCCTAGGCTGCACCTATTGTTTCCTTCTCTTTTTGTTGGAAGTTGAGGATCTCTTGTCGTAGGGTAGCAATTCAAGATATAGGGAAGAACACGAGACATAATCTATTCCTTAGTTCTCCCCAATCGCCAGCTACCTTCCCTATGTTGTGGGCGTACCATTGTTTCGCCCTCTCATCAAGTGAGAAAGGAAACAACTTCCACCGAAGTGTTTCTTGTGACATGCATGAAATGGTCAGGCAAGCACAGAGTTGCTCAAACTCCCTTAAGTGTGTGTATGGGTTTTCATAGTCTAAACCTGAGAAGGTTTGTTCCCCAACCATGGCTATAAAGCCAGGGCGGAGTTTGTAACTAGAAGCTGTGATTGGCTTCAAAGACTGTGGTGGTTCTATGAAGTCTCCCTTGGGAGCAGAAAGGTTTTGGATGGTTTTGTGCTCCATTGGTAAAAGAATGAAAAGAAAAGAAAGATAAAATAAAAGGATACACAGGCGAACTAGGTTCGGAGATAATTACGACAACTATTTTTTGGCAACGGCGCCAGAAATGCTTGTTGGTGTTTCTTAGCGTAAATAGAGAAATCTGCAAGCACACGGATACACCGTTGTAGCACTTCACCTAGAAGTATTTAGGGTATCATATTTTCCCAAAGGAACAGATGTGTAAGTCTCTTAGCTAGTTCACCTAACGAAAATAAGAGAAGGATAGCTTGGTGTTGGGGTATTAACCCCTATACCCTTACGGCTAGGCTTGGGCCGGCCTGGATCAGGGGGTCTGGCCCACTAGAAGATGACGCGTGGCCTGGCCAATCTGCTCGGAGTCCCGCGTAAGGAATCAAGGTAGATTAGGTGATCAAGCAAGATCCTGGTTGGTTAGAATAGGAATCCTTATCCGGCCACCTATGGCAACTGTAACTGGTTAGGATTAGTTTCCAAATCTGTAACCCTGCCCCCCAGAATATATAAGGCGGGCAGGGGACCCCTCTAAAAACATCTCTCATTGACATACAGCAATACAATCAGACATAGGATGTAGGTATTACGCCTTCATGGCGGCCGAACCTAGATAAAATCTCGTGTCTATCTTGCGTCACCATCTTGTTTGTAGCTTGCGCATCTATCTATCGATAATCTACTACCCTGGGCATACCCCTAGGTAGACTACCAACCATATTTCGTCGACAATGGCACGCCAGGTAGGGGGTGTGCATACTGCTCTCTAGACAAACAAGATGGTCATCATCCCCGGTTCCATGGCTATGCCGAACAGCCTCACGTTCACCATCGGCCAGATCACCTGGACCACTAGCTCCGACGACTTCATCGCCATGACCACGGAGGAGGCGTGGATTCAATCTACGTCGACCATTGCTTCACCTGCATCGGCTACGGCTCCGACCATGGTGGATCTGGCTCTAGCCACACCAGCATCATCTTCAGCCATGCCAACAACCCGTCGTCCGCTTCCTCGCTACAAAGGGAGGCAGATCGATAACACCGACCTGCTCGACTCCATCGATCGGGTCGGCACCAAACTTGCTAAAACCCTAGCTCTAGTAAGTTCAGTTCAAAGTCAACCTAATGAGCAAGTAACCACAACCCACAATAGATCTACCCGACCAGCTCAGGCCAGTCATCCTGCACGACTCAGTATGGATCTCGTGGTCACATCTACTCCTGAAGGGCGCTCCGTTTGTCACTGACCAGCCCCCGCGATGGGTCTCTAGCTCTCCGAGTGTGAAGCCTCGATGGAGAACTACCAGGCTCAGCCCTACGGCCTGCGCAACTTTGTCAACATGGTTCGGATTGAGGAGTATCAAGAAGGATCGGTCCACATAGTTCAAGAGGGCAGCTCAAGCTCCCCATCCGGCATCTCATCTAGTGGTTCCGTCCACACCGAGCTCCAGCATCATGACAATGAAGGCGTTGAATATGATCTGGATATCCCAGACCATGCCCTAGGGTTCCCATGATTCCCATCCTTCCCACCAAGGTGAGGAGACTTGATCAATGTTGTCAGTAATAACGAACCACCGGTAGTTGGCAAAACAAAACAAGAAAGGCTAGCACGCGAAGCACGCAATATTGACTGGTTTAATCACCGACAAGTCGAAGCCGAGGCAGAAGAGGAGGCATGACGCATAAGGGTCCAGCCACGTGACCTTAACAATGCCTTTGATAGGGTGGGGGACAAGCAGGTCTTTAGGACTCCAAGCGCCAACGTAGCTATTGCTATGGCAACAATGCAACGACTACCCAATACCCTAGAAATCTAGGCAGTTTGTGATGATATATAAGCTTACCTGACGGCTGCTATGGCCCAGACCGCAGAGATTGTAAATCAAGCCCGGGCTCCATCTGTCTCAGTCGAATCAAGCAACAGCCGCCAGTACTCAAGTCGCTCATAGCCACCCAACCAATGTGGCTCGTGCAACAACGACCCATCAGACAACCGTCAAGGCGGAAACGGTGGTCATGATGGTGGTCGGGACGACAACCGCCGCGACTACCGGGATGACAACCGCCGTGACTACCGAGACGACAACCGCCAAGACAACCGCGATAATCGCCGTGATAACCGCGGTCATAGGGGGTGGCAATTGGGATCGCCGTGATGGCAATAATGATCTCCGCCATTCCCTCGGAGAACGCGATCTGCACGATCGCATTAACCAAAGAGCCAACGATCGTGCATCCCATGAAAGCTATCGCCATATGGAATATGATACTACCCACGGCCCTCCAGGTTTGAAGCAGTTTACTCCACACCTTCGCCAAGTCATATGGCCCAAGAACTTCAAGCTCAAAAAACTTCAGAAGTACGATGGCAAGGAGAACCCTAAATTATGGGTCATGCTCTATGAAACCGCGTGCAGATCAGCCATGGCTGATGAGCACGTCATGTCTAATTACTTCCCAGTTGCCATTGGCCATGTAGGCCACCAATGGCTGGTCAGCTTGCCGGTGAACTACTTTGATTCTTGGCAAGAGCTCAAGCAAGCATTCATCGACAACTTCATTGCTACTTGCGAGCAACCCGGCAACAAATATGATCTGCAGTGGATTCGAGATCGCAAAGATGAGCCACTGTGCGAGTAAGTTCGACGCTTCTCAGAGATGCGCATCAAGGTCCCGTCAATCTCTAACAATGAGGCAATCGAGGCTTTCATCACTGGTCTCCGCTTCCATGATGCCCTAAGGGACAAGCTCCTCCGCAAGAGACCTGAATCAGTCACAGTGCTCCTAGCCACCGCTAAAAAATATGTGGATGCCGATGATGCTAAAAAGATAATCATCGAAGAGGCAGCAAGGGTTCCACGCTCCGACCACCCCCACACCGCGACGACTACCGTGGCAACCATGGTCGGAATGACAATTTTGATCACCGCAACTAGCGCAACTGATTCCCGCAACCACCGCGACCAGCGTAATCAGTGGCGTAATCGCCGTGATGATTACAGGGGCAAGCATGCTCGGGAAGACGACGGCAAGGTCAACACCGTTAAAAAAGGTGGCGGACATTGCAACTACGAAGAAGACTACGCCAAAGCATTGAAAGGACCATGCCAGCTCCATCCCGAGTCAAACCATACCATGGAGAATTGCCGTGTTCTCAAATCTATCTACACGCGCCAACAGGCTCCGGATACATCCGACAAGCCTAACGACGTAGGGGAGTAGCGTAACGAGGACAACGATGATGAAGACGCAGATCCTCATCACAAGTACATCAAGCCAACCAATCGCGTCCACACCATCATTGGGGGCAAAGTGTCCATCGAGACCAAACGAGAACACAAGATGCTCGCCCGCGCTTGCTTGAACATGGCCAACGCTGACAACCTCATCGCCGATCCGCGGCTCCCTCCTTGGTCTCACCGTGAGATCTCCTTCAGCAAAAAGGACCAATGGGCTGCAATACCTGAGCCAGGATGTTTCCCTCTAGTTCTCGATCCTTGTATCAACAAGGTTCAGTTCGATAGAGTGCTGATTGACGACGGTAGTTCCATCGATATACTGTTCAAGAATAGTTTGCCAGCCCTAAAGATAACCTAGGCTGATCTCAAGCCATACGAGGCACAGTTCTGGGGTGTTCTCCCCGGACAGAGCTCCACGCCTCTCGGACAGATCACGCTACTCATGCAATTTGGTACCCTAGACCACTTCCGCACCGACTACGTCAACTTCATGGTCGCTGACTTTGAAGGCACCTACCATGCCATCCTTGGCAGACCAGCGCTCACCAAGTTCATGGCCATACCTCACTACAGGTATTTGGTGCTCAAGATGCCTACTAAGAAGGGGGTTCTAACTCTCAGGGGCAACGTATACGCAGCTTACACCTACGAGGATGACAACTTCAAAATAGCAGAGGCTCACGACCTCTCTATTCGCATGGCCAAGACCACTCTCGATGCTAAGAAGACCCCAGCCGACCACCTGGAGATCCCAGAGCTTGAGGCCCCATGCAAGAACGTCAAGTCCAAAGAGCACAAAGCGATCTAGCTGGTCGACGGTGATCCCAGCAAAATGGCCCTTATCAGGGCCAACCTGGATCCTAAATAGGAAGACAGCGCTCGTCAGGTTCTTGAGGAGCAACGTGAGTGTGTTCGCATGGAAACCTACTGACATGCCCGGTGTACCTCAAAACTTGATCGAGCACTCCTTAAATGTCGATGGCAAGGCCAAACCTATCAAGTAGAAGCTACGATGGTTCGCTCGCGACAAAAAGGAGGCTATTAGGGTAGAAGTTACACAGCTTTTGGTAGCTGAATTTATCAAAGAAGTGTATCATTCGGAGTGGTTAGCCAACCCGGTTCTTGTACGCAAAAAGAATAATGAATGGAGAATATGCGTTGATTACACTGATCTCAACAAACACTGCCCTAAAGACCCCTTCGGCTTACCTCGCATAGACGAGGTCATAGATTCAACTTGCCTGTTGCGAGTTGCTTTCCTTTCTCGATTGCTACTCTGGTTATCACCAAATCACTCTAAAAAAGGACGACCAGATCAAGACATCCTTCATCATGCCCTTCGGCGCCTACTGCTACATGACCATGTCGTTTGGGCTCAAGAACGCCGGGGCTACCTACCAATGCGCCATACATGCCTGCCTCAACGACGAGATAAAAGACGACCTCATTGAGGCTTATGTTGATGATGTAGTTGTTAAAACCAAGGAAGCATACACCCTTGTTGACAACCTCGAACGTACCTTTGTAGCTCTTAACACATTCCAATGGAAATTAAACCCAAAGAAGTGTATCTTTGGTGTTCCATCTAGTATATTGCTCGGCAATGTCATCAGTCACTGATGGCATAAGCCCTAACCTAGAGAAGGTAAAAGCTATCTTGGACATGAAGCCAACTAAAAAGGTGAAGGATGTTCAGAAGCTCACCGGATGCATGGCTGCCCTCAGTCATTTTATATCAAGATTAGGCGAAAAGGGACTACCATTTTTCAAGCTGCTCAAAGCAACCGAGAAGTTTGAGTGGTCGGAGGAAGCAGACGCTGCCTTTACACAGCTGAAGCAATTCCTTACATCACCTTCGGTCCTCACTGCTCTCAGAGAAGACGAAACCCTCCTGCTTTACATTGCGGCAACTAATCGGGTCATCTCCACTGCCATGGTGGTCGAGAGCGATGAGCTCGGCCACGTCTACAAGGTACAACGACCAATCTATTTCATCAGTGAGGTGCTCAATGAATCCAAGACCAGGTACCCACAGATTTAGAAACTAATCTACGCCATACTAATTACATCATGAAAGTTGAAACATTACTTCGATGGATATCGTGTGGTGGTCATGACCGAGTACCCTCTGGGAGACATCATTCGCAACAAGGATGCGAATGGGCGCATCATCAAATGGGCAATGGAGCTATGCCCATTCTCCTTGGAATTTGCAAGCCGTACTACAATCAAGTCTCAGGCACTTGTCGATTTCATCATCGAGTGGACAGACTTAAGCACACCTGCCTCTTAGGGGCTCGCCGAGTATTGGAAGATGTACTTCGACGGCTCTCTCAACATCGACGGTGCAGGAGCAGGAGTCCTTTTCGTATCACCATCCAAGGAGCAGCTCCGATATGTCCTCAGGATTTATTTCCCGACGTCTAACAATGCCGCCGAGTACGAAGCATGCCTACATGGTCTGTGCATTGCGGTCGAGCTCGGTGTCAAACGTCTCTATGTCTATGGAGACTCGGCTCTGGTCATCAACCAACTCAACAAGGACTAGGATACGACCAGTGAAAAGATGGACACATACTACAAATCGATCAGAAAGCTGAAAGGCAAGTTCTATGGCATCGAGTACACACATGTGGTCTGGGACAAAAATCAAGCAGCAGATGCGCTGTTGAAGTTAGGATCATCCTGAGCCAAAGTCCCACATGGCGTATTTGTTCAAGACCTTCTCACGCCTTCCGTCAAAGAAGAAGATCCCGCGGTCGACAAGCCTCTAGACCAGCTATTGGTGGCTACGGTTCCGGCGTCAAACACCACCGAACCACCTCTGACCACTAAGGAGCATGACTGGAGAATACCTTTCATCAAGTACCTAATAGATGGTTGCGGTTACACCGATCGGATAGAAAACGAATGCCTGATGCGTCGCAGTAAGCAATATCTGCTCGTCGATGGCAAATTATGGCGCAAGAACATGAAGGAGGAAATCTTGATGAAGTGTATAACCCAGGAGGATGGTGAACATCACCTAGACGAAATCCACTCTAGCTCCTACGGCAACCATGCGGCCTCGAGAACGCTAGTTGGCAAGGCTTTCCGAGTAGGGTTCTATTGGCCGTCAGCCGTAGCCGATGCAGAGAAGCTAGTCCGCCATTGTGAAGGTTGTTAGTTCTTCACCAAGAGAATCCACGTACCAGCACATGAGATTCAGACAATACCAACCTCTTGGCCCCTCACATGCTAGGGACTAGATATGATCGGGCCTTTCAAACTGGCCCCTAGGAAATTTACATGCGTCTTTATGCTGATCGACAAATTTTCCAAGTGGATAGAGTACATGCCCCTGGTCAAGGCATCTTTAGAAAAGGTTGTCGCATTCATCGACCAGGTCATCCACCGCTTTGGCATACCCAATAGCATCATCACTGATCTGGGTACTCAGTTCACTAGGAACGCTTTTTGGGACTTCTGCGATAAAAGGAGCATAGTAGTAAAATACGTCTCGGTGGCGCACCCTAGAGCTAATGGATAGGTCAAGCGGGCAAATGGTATGATCTTGGACGCACTTAAGAAGAGGATGTACAGAGAAAATGACAAAGCTCCTGAAAGATGGCTCAAAGAGTTACCAGCTGTGGTCTGGGGTCTCAGAACCCAGCCTAGTCGCAATACCGGTGTATCACCATACTTTATGGTTTATGGTGCTAAGGCAGTGCTCCCAGCAGATATAGCCTTCAGATCAGCACGGGTAGAGAACTTTGATGAAGACAAGGCCAATGAAGTATGGGAGCTAGAAGTGAATATTGCAGAAGAGAAGCAGCTCGATTCTTGCGTACATACAGCCAAATACCTTGCTGTTTTGCGCAGGTACTACAACAAGAATGTCAAGGAGTGGTTCTTCATGGTGGGGGACCTAGTCCTGAAGTGGAAGACGAATCAGGCTGGCGTCCACAAACTCGTGACCCCATGGGAAGGACCCTTCATGATCAAGGAGGTTACACGCCCTACATCTTACAGGTTAGCTCACCTAGACAGCACAGACGTACCCAATTCTTGGCACATCGACAAGCTTAGGCGTTTTTATGCTTAGCTACTAAGATATGTACCCCTCTTGTACTATTGATTTATTTCAATAAAGCTATTATGATTTCTCCGACCACTCTAATGTGTCATTTTGAAGTCTATTGTTATTCCAACTCTACCAGTTAAAACTGACCACCATTCCTTCTCGAGTTTCCAGAGCAGGCCCTATCTCCGGTTCCTCCCAACGCGTGCATGGGATCTGCTCTCTATGCTACGGGTGATCGGTAGGTGCTCTTTGGTTTGACTTGTGTGTTTCTACGTGTGCACAAGCTACGCACCTAACACTCCGACCACAAGACAAACCAGGGCCATACAAACCTTTTAGGATGACATGTCGACTAAATTGGTACAACTAAATAGAATGCCAACACATTCTAACTTAGTTACATCAGCACGATATCCGAGCTTAAACACGTTTTCTACAAAACAAACAAGCTCATGTTGATATACAGTTACGTTATTACAAGCTTGCCTGCAAAGGTCCAAGTTTACAATAACACAACTACATCTTCTTCTACAGCAGTAGCCTACACTAATGGTTGGTCAGGGAACGCGGCACCTGCTACTCGCTGGACTTGACATCATGCTTGGGTCTCGGGGACTCTGGCATTGATCGAGCTGAAGAAGATGGCCTCGCCAATGCCTAGCTGGTCGAGACCGCAGGCTTCGCCGGCTGGCTTGAAAATAAAGGCGCTCCTAGCTGACTTGTTGATGGCGTTCCTTGGATGGGTGGTGTCGCACCACCACAAAGATTAATGTCGCCAATTATTTTCGCCGACAAGTCCAGTTGGGTCATTCGTAGCTCCTTGGCCTTGTCTGGATCTACCTCCTTCGGGTATCCAGCCTCTAGGCGCTTGAGATCGATCAGGGGGTAGTGAGCACGTACCATGCTCAGCACATGTGTGCCTACGTACTCTCCTGCTTCCTTCACGAACTCCTGGAACCATCCCCATGCCTTTTGGCATCTCTCGATCAGTCTCAGCTGCGGTGTCCTTGGTGCATCTTCTACTAGCGCCAGATCGATGAGGTTAAGGACCGGACAAAATGCCCTTTGCCACTTCCTGGCACCGGCTTTTCTAGGTGTCACGGTCCTTGGTGATCTCTTGGCATTACGCCTTCCAGCCATCACGGTCTTTTATCACGGCCTCCAGATGCTTCTTTGCATTGATTTTTATAACTGCAAATCGCACATGCTGTTAAGACGCTATATTACGCCAAACTATGGAAGGCAATGAAAATGAGCAAAGGTGGTTGGACAACTTACCTTTTAGCTCCTCTATCATCTTGGTCGTGTGGTCTCGAAGCTGTGACTGGTCTTGCGCTAGTTTTCTGTTGTCCTTGTTTAGGTGATCACACTCCCCGACCACACGACTGTTCTCCTCTCAGAGACGGATCATTTCAGCATCTAAGCCTACACTATAGCTATTACTACCAACAACGCAGCAGCACTTGTCAGTTGTAGGTATGATAAAATGGCTACTTACTTGTTTTTTCCCGCTCTTTATTACTGAGCTGGATGACTAGGTTCTGGTTCTATAACTCTTGCACTGTCTTTTCATTATTGGCGGCTTCGAGTCGCTGCCGCAAGCGTTCCACCTCCGCTATCAGCTCCTTGTTGCTTGCAGCGATCCCCTCGATCTGGTCAAAGCATTTCTTGCGGTACCTTGCGGTCTTCATTAAGTCATGTGTGCAGATAGCTAAGTAAGACAGCTACGACTAGACAGCAAGATCAGGGGGTGAAGCGAAGCTTACCTACACCTCCGTCACAAGCCTTTTCACCGCCCGTTCAACTTTCTTGGTTTCTTCGACCTCTAGGGATTTCCTCATGGACAACCCATTGGTCGTTCCACCAACACGACACATACACATGTTGTCGCTTGTCCGGTGGATGGCCCAGGACCTCCTCCACTTCGTCCTCTTTGGGCTCTTCTTCAGGTCTCGGTGCTGGTCCGGCGTCAGCAGCTTCTGTGATCACCATGGCCTTCCCACGGGCTACAGCGTCGACAAACGTGGTCTGTGCTCTCACCTCTAGCCGCTGCTCCTCGGTCTGCTCTGTTACCCTCGATGCTGAGGTGTTACCCTCAATAGGTTTAGCGTTCAGAGCACTTGTGCTTGGCTCGGCTCTTCCCTCGACCACCTGCTCAGGGACTATTGTCTGACTGCTCCCTTGCTGAGGCCCCGATGGATCTTTTGCTATGGCTTCCTCGGTGGCCGGCTGTTGGGCAGTCTATTCTGAACTTATTGGCAGAGCCACGCTACTTCCAGCTAGCTGGTCCGAACTTTCTATGGATGCCGAACTAGTACATCCGAGATAAGTTCAGAAGGCAACCATATTCAATGCAAATTGCTAACTTACAAAAAGGTTACAAATACGTACATGTTGGAAGTGCGGAATGATGTGGAGAAGGCACGTCTCTTCGGCCATACTTGCTCCACATGTTGTGCGGGTGATGCCTGGTCTCCCTCTACATCCAGCACTGTCGCTGGACCTTGGTGCTCGACCCCTCCGCCGCTTGCCCTTTTGCGCTGTAGTGGTCAGTGGCATGCTCGGTCGAGTTGTTGCTCCTGTCGCCAGCTGTACTCCTGAGGTCGACCCGGCTGCATCCTTCACTGCTGTTGGCAATGTGGGTCCCATAGGCACGGAGGAGATACCTTGCTCCATCGACTCCAATTGCTTCCTCCTCTTTCGAGGGACAAGTCGAAAGGTGTCTGCATCCTCTCCCTCCTCTGCGTCATCATCCGACTAGGCAAAAATCGCCTGCCGACGCTTGTTGGTCGGGTTCTCCTTCGGGCCCCCCTCCGGCTCATTGATACTTAGCACCCCCCGGTGAGCAGGGTGGTCGCTGATCTCTTCTTTGGCTGTTTGGGGGCAGCCGGCCGCTTACCAGCGGCTAGGGCCGCTGCCTCCTCTCCAGCTCCGAGCACCACCCAGTCGACGTCCTCGTCTTCGATCTCGACGCTGGTCTGGGTGGTGGGACCAGCTCTTTGTGGCCACTCCACTCTAGGGGGTGGTGACACAAACACTATCGCTCTATCCCGACCATTAACCTAGGTAACAAAAATGGGTGAACACAGTAAGTTTCCACTTATCCTACCACAATATAAAACTACGGGTATAGGGCAAGACGAGTTACCTTTGGGGAGGTCGGGCAAGCTTGAAAGCGTGCTCGATGTCGCTCAATCTGGCATAATTTGGATCAGCTAAGTTAAATAGCTCTCCAATTCTGGCTTTAACTTCGATTTTGTCAAGCGCCCCCTGCCTCGTCCTCGTTGGGTCCACGCTACCTTGATATTCATAGCCAGGATGTACTCTCCTCTGGCAGGGCTAGATCCGTCGGCTGATGAAGCTCCCGACCATGCTCGGACCATCTAGTTTTTTCCATGGGATCATTCCAAATATTTCTAGAATCTGTTCTAGGTGCTCGGGCTTCTTTGACCGCTTGTCCTTTTCTCCAGAATGTACCCCACGTCACACAGTGTGATCGTGTTTGGCTCTTTGCGGATGTAGAACCATTTCTTGTACCAGTCATCTAGCGACGTGTTCCATGGGCAGTGCAGGTACTAGGCTTTCATACCATCATGGAGGTTGAGGTACACACCCCTAGCTATCTTTGAACCGCCGCTTCCTTTCTTCCGTAGATAGAAAAGATGGCGGAAAAAATCGAAATGGGGCTGGAAGCCGCCATATGCTTCGCAAAGATGTATGAAAGTGGCGACAAGGAGGATCGAGTTGGGATGCAGATTGCAAATCCCAATCTCATAGTAAAGACAGAGCCCTTGAAGAAAAGGATGTACCGGAACCCCAAATCCCCATTTAAAGAAGTCTTCGAACACCACGATCTCACCTGGTTGTGGATCAGGGTACCCCTCGCCCTTGGCGCATGCCATCCTGCGAGCTCCTTGTTGTGGAGTACCCCCATGGTGACGAGGTCTTCAATGGTCTGCTCATTGCTTCTCGATTTCCACCATTCCTTCGCCATGACCCCTGCTTTCTTCTGCGCATCACTTCTCACCATGAATCTGGCCTTGCTGATGAACGAGGAAATGGCGGAGGATTGATTGGTGGCAATTTTGGATGTATTAGGGTTGGCAAGAGGAAGAAGAAAGCTGCGACTGCGAATGACAATGGGGTTCAGTAAAAAGTAACTTACCTATCCTATACTGTATTTAACCCAAGAGTTATGCCATTTCGTCTGCCAGAGATTCTTGGGAGACGTGCACACGCACCGCAGATGGTTGTTTTCACAGCTTTGAGATCTATGCCAATATATGTGCCTCTTCATTGCCAGTGTGGGAGGGCCCACGCTGACGTACCTACTTACAGGTGCCACGCAACTGTTTGCTTGACAAGACAAAAAGGCAGTATGACGTGCTATACCCATTTACTTTTTTGACCAGACGTGTCAGATTGGACTTGATAGAGCAAGTAAATAAATAAATACACAAAATAATAGTACAAGTGGCATATGTTTTTTTGCCATGCTTCTCATGCTCGGGGACTGTCGCTGACTATCCTTGTGCTCGGGGACTGTCCAGACCACCATCGTGCTCGGGGACTGTCCAGACCACCATCGTGCTCGGGGACTGTCTAGACCACCATCATGCTCGAGGACTGTTCCGACCACTCTCAGTGCTCGGGGACTGCCCCGACCACTCTACGAACATTGCTCGGAGACCGCTCTCCTTGGCTACATGTGATTTGTACTCACATACAGTTGAGAGGCATTTATTTTTTCTCACTTAGACCTTGCTACAAGGCTGATACCTCACCTTCCAGCAAGCTCGGGGACTACATCGGTACGATGCACCTGCCGGTGCATCTCGTATTGCTTGTACGATGATTGGATTCTCAACTTAAGTGGGATTTCTTTTTAGACCCTAGCACCACGTGCCTGCGTCACCTACTACCAGGCTTAAGGACTAAGTGGGCACACTTCACCTTACAATGAATGTGCTTATTTTATCAACCCCTATGCTCTGACTGTTGGCCATAACTACTATTGTACAAGGGTCACTTACATTTCTTTTTAGAAATACAAGTGGGCACACTTGATCAGGGAAGGAATCTTTTTCATTTTTCTTTAGAGAACCATGCATTCTTCGGACAACCAGAATCTTCAGCTATAATTGTGGTCTACTGCTCTCTATACTGACCAGAATATTGGCACATTTGCTTGGTCAATGTTTCAGCCAGTTGGAGATGACATGAAGATAGATCACATTAGTTGAAGAAGATCGAACGGCGTGTCGCAACATAATACATGGTGCTCGGAGACTAGCTATGGGGGTATTAACCCCTATACCCTTACGGCTAGGCTTGGGCCGGCCCGAACCAGGGGGTCTGGCCCACTAGAAGACGACGCGTGGCCCGGCCAATCTGCTCGGAGTCCCACGCAAGGAATCAAGGCAGATTTGGTGATCAAGCAAGATCCTGGTCGGTTAGAATAGGAATCCTTATCCGGCCACCTATGGCAATTGTAACTAGTTAGGATTAGTTTCCAGATCTATAACCCTGCCCCCCAGACTATATAAGGTGGGCAGGGGACCCCTCTAAAAAACATATCTCATTAACATACAACAATACAATCAGACGTAGGACATAGGTATTACGCCTTCACAGCGGCCGAACCTGGATAAAACCTCGTGTCTGTCTTGTGTCACCATCTTGTTTATAGCTTGTGCATCTGTCTACCGATAATCTTCTACCTTGGGCATACCCCTAGGTAGACTGCCAACCATATTTCATCGACACTTGGGCAGTGAGGTTTTTCTAAGGATAGATATCCTAAGCGAAGACAACCTTGACACTATAAAATTGCTTTGGGCACCAGATCACACCTAGTCTGCCAAGCGAGGCCAGCCTGTAGCTCTACATCAAACCCAGACATGGGGGATTACAATAGACAGATAGGGCTATCACCACCTGCCTCCTACCCCTTAACCATGGGGAATGAGGCAAACGAAGATAGCTTCAAGCCTAGACACCACGTCTATGCTTTGGACTATTACTCTAGTGCGCATGCAAGGGTTATCCGTCTATATCAGGGCCCTTCTACTAGAGTACCCAACACAAGGATAGATGATGAACCCACAAGTTTATAATGAATAAAGTTAGCTTTCTTAAGAAATCAATGCCAAAGTTAAACATGAACTTCTTACTCCAAGTAGTAAGACGATCGTAGAGGTACAAGTGGAGGAGTTGCTAGCTCCGACACTCTTCCGCTAAGTGTAGCGTGTACACTAAGGGAGGTTGCCAAAAGCCCTAGGCAGTGCTCCAACTCTTTCCTCACTCACTCCCACTCTTATTCTAGCTAAGCTAAAGTAGTAATGAAGCTCTTCCTCTTCTCTTGCTTTTTTATTGTGTGTTGTAGAAGGGAGCTCTACCCCTCTATTTATACAGGGAGTAAGGCAGTGTTGCAGCTATCTTTAGCGCAAAAACCTAGCTTCCACCTCCTCTACATGCCTCCATGCCACCGCCAGATGAAGGAGGGACGAGTGGCTCCAGCAGGGGGTCGAGTGTAGCAGAGGTGACCAATTTATAAGAGCACAAGTACAATGGCAGTCCGCAAGAGGTCGCACTATCATACTTGAGTCCATATAAACCCGGTAGTCCGTCGAGTACCATGAAGGGTCTTGATTAACCATCAACATACAACCAAGATCATACATGATTCAACATACATGTCACACGTTACATAAAAGTTCACAAATACAGTTCATCCATCAGAGTATGAATTTAGGTTATTACAAACCAAGTTCAGTAAAATAGTAGCGGAAGCAAATTAATGTTTGAAACTAACATCTACCATCTTAGTTCAAATACAGTGCCAGCTCATGATCACACCCACAAAAGCATATGAGAACGATTAATAAGTGATGCCTGCCTAGGGCTCACTCCTCGTCCATGGCAAGATAGAAGCAGTTCTTGCAATAGCCATGATAAAATGTACCATCTACAACAATGGGAATAAACCCCTAAGTATGAGAAGGTACTCAGCCAGACTTACCCATCATAAACCAAAAATAAAGTGAATCCAAGGATTATGCAAGGCTTTATAAGTGGAGCTAGCTTGACAATATTTTGCATAAAAGCTTACCAATTCAAGTATACAGTTATAATTCAGTCATCAAGTTAATTATAACTATTCATCTCTAGATTAGCAACTAGCCTATGCCAAACTTGTGGTATGCATATAGTAGTAACCATAGCCAGTGTAATAATTCCATGTTCATCATAACCATCATTCCATAATATAGTTACTACGATGTTGGGGCTAGCCAAGTTTCTCATAAGTCCGGGAGAGACGACGATTCGAATCGATTTCAACCAGCTGGGAATTTATTCCTAACACAAACCCAGGCAGACTAGATCAATGGTCACCTTAGGTCACCTTTGGTACAACTTAGGTCCACATTTCACGGGTTCACCCAACGCCGCATAATCAGGGACAACCAGCTTCCAAGACGTTCAGGCCTGGCCTGCCCTTGGGCGCATGTCTAGCTCCCCGCACATCCTTACTACCATCCAGAGTGTGCACTTTTATAGAATAGGGCCTGTCCTAAGTTGAGCTACTCGGCTTCACGATCGGAACGAGTTATCCAGCTAGCTAAGTGAGAGGCATGCGTTCAATCTTGTCAGAAGTGCCAACAACGGTATGGTCCTTAATCGGCATAGACAGAATCACATGAGTCAACCTATACATAAACTTCACCTGGCTTTCATCTACATTACCCCATGGTTCTTTTCCATGATAACAAATATAGCCAACCGTGCTTCGGTATCCACTTATATCTCGCAGGTGATAGGAAATCACCTGACTTCTACCGGTCTAAGCATGGCTAAGCATATATTCGATCCTGGACCTACATAGGGTTAAAGGTATATGTAACTAGACAAGGTAGTTCTATGCATCAAGTGTTTCCAATCAACTCTTATAATCTAATGCATCAAACATAAAGGACTCCAGTGATATTTTGTAAAACATAGGAGACTTAGAATGCTCCGGGGCTTGCCTTTGAGGAAAGAGGATGGTCGGTGATCCGAGCACTCAGGGAGGTCCTCGAGGGTTTGTTCCTCTTCTCCTAGAGCTATGGCCTGAGGCATCTCCTACTGATCCTCCTCTTCTTCTTCGTTAAACTCCAAAAGGGTTATCCCTTTGGATGATCCTATATGCATGAGCATGAAATAAGATATTACGAATGCATATATGATGACATATATAATGTGATATGATGTGATGAATGCATCCTCATAAGTGTTTCCAACAACATTGTATTAAGATGATAACAAGTTACATTTTCTTTTTACTGAGTAGGTGCATATCTCTTCTCTAGTAACTTAAACAACACTTATGTAAATCATTTTCTAGACTACAAGACAGCAGCCACTTGTTTTGACCATAACTGGAGTTATACACATCAACATAATATGGTTGTGGACATTATGGAAAGCTTATGAAATTTCCTACAACTTTATTTTAATCTTCTTAATGTTATTTAGTAGTTATCTAGGTCAAACAATTCAATCATTCAGATCTATCCAGAGAGCAAGCATTTCTGACAGCATACTTCTAACAGCCATAATTCTTAAACCATAAGGTCTATGACTATGAAAATTTAACAGAAGGTAGAGAAGTAAGTTATATACAACTTTGTTATTAACCATCTTTATAGAAAAGATCATTATCATCATGAAATCATCACTAAAATAGAAACTATACATCCAGCCGTCTAGTTGAATTATAAAGCGATAATTAACTAGTTTTATACAACCAATTACTTTTAAGCTTAACTAATAACATCAACAAATTATATACATCAGAAGCACTACAGAAAACATCTTGGTTAAATATAAATAATTTATTTATATTCATTTACTAATTTCCTTAGATAATAAGGTGATTTAAAGGATAAATATTTCCAGTTCTTAATAAATTATGATAAAAGTACAGTAGTTTACAAATGACCTTAATAGTATACTATACAAATTTCATGCCATTTGGATAAGTACAACTACCTTTACAAAAATGACAAGTTACATAGGTTTATTTTAGCAAAAATAGTTTAGCATAGTGAAAAGTGTCAAGCAACACATTTAATATTTTTCTTACTTTTCTCCTAGCATGAGAATACTGTGTAAAAATTTGTATGATCATATGTTATGTATTCTTACCCCCAATTAATTTCACTAGAAACTAGCAATTAATTAGGATTAAATATGAAGACCATATTTCAAGTATGCCTACTATAGGTTTAGTATTTTTTCTAGCTAGAGCATGTCAACACAAGATCAGCAAAATTAGAATCACAATTTTATCACCTTCCTAGCTCAAGTTATGCAATTTACAAGCTCGAAATTAATTTAAAAGAACTTATCTTGCTCAATTTAATTCTCCTAGAAAAATACCCTAAACAGTAGATTTCATATTTTTATCAAATAGTACACTTCAAGATGAAATCAACAAAATTTGGTTCACCTCATTTGGACATTCCTAGCTCCAGATATGAATTTTTGAACTTTGCATTCAAATCTATGAAAATAAATCCAGAAAACAATTCAAAAATCCACTGACAGCTGGAACCCAGTGGGTCAACGGGACCCACATGTCAGTGACACAAAATAGAGGCGTAGTTTGACCAGCGAAGAACTCATCGACGGCGAGGTTGTCGGCGACTGAGGTCGGCACCAACATGTTCCCCATCCTATTCCGCACCTATAGGTACCCTTGGTTCGCTCGGAGGGTCAGTGGAGCTAGCTCATCGGTGAGCATGGCGGCTCGATGGCGGACCACGGTGGTGCTCCGGCCATCCCCAGTGATGGCATGGCCAGGCAAGCATGGCTACGTCATCTACAAACTATAGCGGAGCTCTATGGTGTGAATCGAGCTATGGTGAAGCGGCGGTGAGCTCCGGCCACGTGCATGGCGGGACGGCGGTGCATAGAGCATGGCGGTGGTGTCACTGTTCCGACGAGACAGCGGCCAAAGGTAGGTCTCCATCATTGGGGAAGGTGCAACACCTCTAGGCAACATGGTAATGGGTACCAAAGAGGGCTAAGGGCGGTCGATGAAGTCGGCGGCGGCGAGCGCGTGCTTGCAGCCATGGCGGACGCGCACGGCGGTGACGCACGTTCCCATGTGACAGTGGCGGTAGTGGTTAAACAATGACGACGTGAGCATCTATAGCCTAAGGTGGTGATGGAACCAAGGAGAAAGAGGTAGGAGGAGCGATGGAGAAGGTTGGCCACAGTGAGCTCGGAGCTCAGCGATGCTCCGTGGCCATGGCGGCAATGGCGACGCGTAATGCGGTCTTACCTTTGCTCAAATGGTGGTGGTAGCGGGTCAACAAGGTGGAGGAGGTGGTGGCGGAGCTGTGTGCATGAGCTATTGAACAATGGCATGGTAGTGGTGGCATGTGAGCTCGGCGATGGTGCGGCGGTGATGGCGGCGCTGTGGTTCCGCACGGGCACGGCGAAGAAGAGGCAGAGAGAGGGCGAGAGAGCAAGAGTGAGTGAGCGCGGCGGCTTCGCCTCTCTTATCTCCCCCTGCTGACCCGACCAGCCAGGCCGATGTCGGCGTGCTGCTGCCACATGGTGACCACGGCCTATGGCTGGTCAGCCATGGCACGCGCTGCCCCGGCCGGTTTTAGGCCGGCAACAGATGACTGATAGCGTGACTTAGTGATTCTATAACTCCTAATCCGTGGCGATTTAGCAAAAACTTCCTTAATAACAATTGTAGAGCTACATGAGATCTCCAACTTTGCTTTAGGAACCATCATCTAATTCTCACTGGTTTACAAACTACATTACTCCAAAGTGAGGTACTTTGAAACTAAAAACGGTTTCAACACTTAGAAAATTTCTAAAGTCACAAAACAACATTTTGTTGATACTTGTGAGCTCTATTTGACCATGTTAGACACTGAATTAGCTCATGACCCTTAAATAAAGTTTGTTACCCATGACAAGAACTACAACTTTTATTTAGGTCACATAGCCATGCAAACAATCTAAGCTACTGTTCAACTTTGGTCAAACTAGTATCATGAAAATGGCATTTCAAATGAAACCAACACTTAGAAGCAAATTTGGCCCATGTCATGAATACAAACATTGTTCCATTTACCATCCTAGATGTGTCTAAGGTGTTTTCATGACCTCAAAACCATTTCATACATTGGTCATACATGATTGCAAGCATAAGCATATATATATAACCAACATTTCATGTGACAATGTATAAGAATGATATGAAATTTTATATGCTCATGTTCATGAATGCTTGGATGATGCTTGTGCTCATGAAATGCAAATGTCAAATGCAATTCTTAACACTAGGGTGTTACATCGGGCGCCTCATGGGTCAGCCGCCCCTTGACTACCTCCGGTGGCCACCACCTTTGCACGGTGGGTTTCGGGCTAGACTTAGAGTGCATCCCCATGGTGCCTTCGCTCCAGACTTAGTGTTTGAATGGGCCACTCTATGTTTCTTTGGCCTGGATGCACCTTCGGCTTTCCCTGATTGCGTATTTTGTTATGTGTTTCATAGTTGTGTCCTGCAAAACATGCTTGTACCAAAACTTGTGGAAAGTGTGAGTTAAAATCCCTAATTCTAAGTCTTGGTGTTCACATTTGTTTACTTTGTTTAAATGTTGGCGGTAGGATTATGAGTTTAAGCACCGCCAACATGTAGCCCACACACAAGGCCCGAGGGCTCACCCGGGCTTTAGGCTGCTGATTGATAACACGCCCTAGCTCGAGCCTTGGCTCCTGCTAGGCTTGCGACGCTAGCTAAGGCCTAGGCGCAAGAAGACAAGCTTCGAGCCATCGGGGCTCGGGGGCTCCAAGACGCCATGCCCTGGGCATGGCCCTATTGGCCACTTCCATGATAGGGTCACGCACGGGGCGTGACACAAGAAGACAAGCTCCCCATGGCCTCTAGGGGAGAGGACGATCTAAGACAGATCATTCCATCTCATTCCATCCATTCCTGCTCAGCACTAAGAGCAAGGGAACCTAGAGGGAGGGGCACCAAGAGCTCCTCCACTGTATCCTATCGTCTTCCTCCTCTCCGATGAGGGGAAGACTCCATCGGCAGCGAGGCAACATCAGGATTAGCACCAAGCTAACTCCCTACCAAACCTCTCTCTACACTCTGTTGTAACCCTCCGATTTTGGGTGCTTTTGAGTATAAGGATCATCAGTTGCTAGACATAGGGAATCGATTGGCCCGAACCAGGATAAACCATTGCATCCTCTCTGTGATTCTTGTGTTCTTGAGTCCAACCGAGCCACCAGAGACACGTACTCTGACACCGACTCAAAAAACAATGCTTATCGCGGTTCCAACCCCGCGATAGCTACTCTACTTAAACTACAACTACCACTACACAAGTGAATATGAATGTAATACAAGTGGTAGAGAGTGTTACCAATGCCAGCAAGAGACAATCAATCACAATATGAATACCAAGAAATGACACCAAGATTCATCCTGAGATTCACTTGCTTGCCAACAAGCTACGTCCTCGTTGTGTCGATCAACACTTGGTGGTTCGACGGCTAATAGGTATCACACATCTAGCCCATCACTTGGGCACCGCAAGAACCTACCCACCAAGTGAGGTAGCTCAATGACACAAGAAATTTACTAGTGTTATCTTTTGGCTCTTCGTCGAGGAAGATACAAGACCCCTCACAATCACCGAGAGATGGCCATGAACAATCACCAACTCGTGCCAATGCTGCTCCGTTGCTCAAAGCCATCTAGGTGGTGGCACCACCTAGAGTAACAAGAAATCCATAGCCACAACGATCCCCAAGTGCCACTAGATGCAATTACTCAAGCAAATGCACTAGGAATCACTCCCAATCTCACTTTAATGATGAATCAATGATGGAGATGAGTAGAAGATGTTTGCTTTGGCTCACAAGATGTATCACCGATGAAAATGTGCAAGAGAGTGAGCCCAAGCTGGCCGAGCTCTATTTATAGGGCCCCCAAAAGATAGAGCCGTTATACCGTCGGGTAGGGTCCGGACCCTAGCTCTGAACCAGTCTAGACCGTGAACAGTGAGGGTCCGGACCCCCACAGCCAACCGTGATACGCCACGTGTCTCAGTCAAAATGGTCACATGACCATTGCCTTCAATGGTCAAACGCACACTTAGACGAAGCTCTGGACCAGGCTTAGAAGCCTGGGTCCAGACCCTCTAACTCCCGCGGGTTCGGTTGAGACAAAAATCATGCAGAGAGCTCCCCGAGAGTGATTTTGCCTCCGGACCCAGTCCGCTTGAAGAAACCACACCACGCACAGTGCAGTTTGGATCACCTCCATGCGCCACGTCACCCCATTCAAATTCTAGCATACGCACGCATCCAGTCGAACCTAGCTGCCACCTTTCGGACCCTCCTCCCACCAGGGCTCAGAGTTACCACGCTCCTGCACTGCTCCCTATGTCCACAACCGGACTCTGCCGAGATGGTCTGAAACCCCTGCCAAGTAGGGTCTGGAGCTCACTGAGCTCCCCTCGTCTAGGGTTTGAGTCCAGACCAGACTCTCCCCTGGGTCCGGACCCCCTACGCCAGCAGGGTCCGATCCTTAACCACATCTGCTTTTCTTTTTCCATCACTTCAACCATTTCACCCTTGCTTTCATGTTGCTAACCATGATGTGTATAACCCATGTGCATGTGTGTTAGCATTTTTCCAAGCATTTTTCAAGGGTTAATTGTTAGCACACTAGGTCCTAATGCATATGCAATTATGACTTCACCTAGTGGCACTCAATAACCGCTTAGACAAAGATTTCCCCTTTTTATAGTACGGCTATCGATCCTAAATGTGATCACACTCTCTATAGTGTCTTGATCACTAAAACAAAAACCTATTTGATACATTTGCCTTGATCAACACTTGGTTTTTGTTTTTCTCTTTCTTCTTTTCTGAGTTGGAGCATGATCACCATCATCTCATGTCCATCTTCACCTCCATGGACTTCACCACATTGCTCCATCACTTGATGTGTACCAACCTTGCTTATATGACACTCATGATAAAGGTTAGTACTTAGATTTCATCAATTAGCCAAAACCAAACTAGGGCTTTCAGTAGCGTGCGGTGGAAGGAGGATGAAGAGGTCGTGATGGACCTCGTGACTTGATGCTTGGCCCAAGGCCTTTGTAGCTTAAGCAAGCTACGATTGCTGGGCCTCTACTGGTTGGGCCATCGTGGCCCGTCCGAACGGCTAACTAATCGGTATCCTGAGATACCCGCGGCATCATAACCCCAACACTAGCTCTCTAGTGTAGCCAAGTAGTGACATAGCAAATTGTGTGGCTAGAGATCATAATATACTAGAATTGTTTGGTGTAGGTGGCTTGCAACCCTTGTAGAGCTACAACAAAATTGCATTACGCCATTTAGTTTACTAACCACTTCCTCTAGTGATTTTGTAGAGAATTTTTATAGGCTATTCACCTTGCTATAGCCATTTAGGACCTTTCAGTGTGCTTTTGCAACTCTCTATGTCGTCTTTGAGCGTCTCTACAAGACTCTTTCCGTGCGCGCGTCTTAGAATTCCCCGCTCGCGTTCTTGCCTGGCCATCCTCTCCGCGGGTGTTTGATTTGCATGCCATTGACTTGAGACTCTTTCTTTGTATTGTTGTCCACATTGTTGACTGGATCAGATGTAGGTTGCATGATAAGAATAATTCCTTTATAAGGATGCATGAGCACATTTTCTAATTGCATGTATTGATTATTAAAATAATGTACCTGGACTGAGATCATTTGACGAAGTAGTCAAGTCACCGGCTAGTGTAGTTTTTGCTTTTTTAAGATGATATGCTTTTTTTCATTTCTTTCTTCTTGAGTCAATTTAGCATTACGTGCTTTATCCCTTTCCCTTTTATGCTGCCTATTTGCATCAATTTTTGTTTGTATATTGGATGCACTCTGGTCACCTGTTTGAAAAAAATTGCATGAGGACGTAATATGCATCCCTGTTCATCCCAAATATCATTATTTTACCTCGTATAGTAGTGTTTCTCAGTTCTTCGGATGGAGTACGACCATCATTATTATCCAATAGGTCCATGGAGAAGAGATCTAGCAAAAAAATAATGGTAAGCTGTAGGGACTGAGTAGCGGCAACAAAGCTTTAATTAATTTTTAGACAAGTTGCCAGTGCTGCATAATTTCAGATCATAGGACAGGTAACAGTCATGAAATCCAATCTTCAAAAAATAAAAAGAAATGATGCACATTTTTTGATTGAGAGATCGAAGGATAGAGAAATTAGGCTCACCTTTGATCCCCTGTGAGACAGCTGTCCGGATGGAGCTGTAGCAATTAGGAGATTGGGAGGAGGGGGTGTCTGCTGTGATGATCCCGTACACCCGTAAGTGCCTTGCCAGATGTTGTGATGATCCCGTACACCCGTGCGGCCGTGCCTTTTGTGAATAATTAAACTGACGAGCCCAGCCTGTACATGTCTTTTGGATTTATAAATAATGTGAGGCTGGCGACCTTACCAACGAGGCTGCTGAGTGCTGACCATTTTCTATGCGAAGTCACGAACTCTGCAGAATTGGCTCCGACATAGACTCTGCAGAACTAGGCGCGATTTCGGATTTCAGACTTGGCGCGGCCGTGCGGAATAGTGGCCGGATAGTGTACGTATTTGGTCAGATAGTATATGTATTTGGTACAGATTTTTTGGTAGTCTTTGTGAGTAGATAGTATACATTTTTTGTATCACAAGGTAGATGATTATTTTAGTTTTTTTTAGGTGTAGAGATTCATCTATTGACACATAACGCTATGAAAACGAGCAAGCGGAAGCTTCAAATCAGAATCACGAGGACGAAATCACAAAGTTTGAAAGATAAATTAAAATCACCATTGTACTCAATAATAGGAGCAGAAACAGCAAATTTCCGATAGACTGTATTTCTATATGGAGAAACTACCATCTCATGGAAGTCACCAACAAACTCTAGTGACAACTTCTATAAACCATTCCGAAATCATTTAACTATATGAAGCATCATGTGAATGTGCATGGCTCTACAGAATAACTAACCACATATAACAGTCTAGTGGTAGTAGTTCCATTGAATCATCCACGACTATCTATGAAGATAACGTTGATTCTGTTACACAGATGCAAACTTGCTATATTAAAAGCAATATAACTAAACATATTGCTCCTAAGTTGGTGGGGAACTAAACGTTTTACAAACAATATCTTATAATAGTATTGTGGATTTATTCACTAGGCGTGGCATTAGTATGCAACAACTAGCAAGCTTCACGGGAGATACTCTCAATATATTAACATGTATTAAGCACTATATTGCGCTCTTTTCCTATTATGAGTTTTTTTATAAAATGTTGTTGCGATAAGATTTTTAATGAAGCAATATGAATTCAAGACATGCCATATTTTCCATTTTCCTCGTAAGAGATTTTTTAAGGGAATGAAAAAACATTATTCCTAGTCATATTTTCCCTTAAGGTTTTGGAGGAGGTTATACCAAAGTGTACAATGGACAACAATTTAAAAATATCACATATCTTTTCTTGTGATTTTTCCCAATAGGTTTTTGAGGAGTTTAATAACATACAACAACATTATTATCACATATTTTTACTATAAGGTTTTTTGAGGATTAAAGCTATTTGATTTTTTGATTGATTTTAAGACTGGTTACGATCAAGAGGAGTGTTGAAAAAGCAAAACGGACCAATACGAGAAGGGTGATCCTATCTCCACGGATACTACTCACGGATTGGTGACGTACTGACTAGGATTAATTTTTAACTATAGATCTAATACTACGATTATTGTTTATCCTTGTGAATTTGTCATTGTGAAGCACCGACTTTCCGAGCAGATGCCATCACGTCCATTGGCATGCTATATGTAAAAGCGGATCAATCAAACAAAAATGAAAAAAAAAACAGTTCAATCATTCATTACCTTGTTCGTTCTCTTTAGCCTTTACGTTGAAATAAAATTAGGTACCTAATTTAAGCTCATGGGACCTTTCACTTTAGCGGATGAGTCATATCTGTACTGGTCGATATACATTTTCCTTATCATATATACAGACAACTATAACAATAACAATAAAAAAAACTGCCCTAACGTTCTACGAGATGGATCACACGAGCACACCCCACCGAACGAGCACATTTTGAGCACGTATTCTATCACACGACTACCAATAGTACAGAGAGCACATCTTTACGCATCCTATCACACGACTACTTACTAATAATACAGAGAGCACATCTTTGAGTATGCATCCTACCCACGACTATCAATAATACACATTTTTGTGGTGTTTGTTTGGATACATTCCAATCCACCAAATCCATATGACAAGTTGTTTGGCTGCGCTCGGTTACCACAGTCCATGTGTTTTGAAGTGTGAAGATTAGTTCATTTTCCACTTCAATGTACCTCAATACATGTGAATTGAGCTAGATACGTGTGCACCCAAACAAGACAGGTCGAGAGGAATTGGTGTGCAAAAGAAGCCCTTAATGCATATCATGGGCCCCAGGAAATCAGAACAAGTGTAGCAAGGACTGCATCAGCATATATAACAAACACTATACATACATCTGTGCTTCTCGGGAAAAATCTCATAAACATGGCCACTTCCATTGCTCACTCTGACAGTCTCTTTTCAGTTGCCAACTAGAGTGTCGAAGTCCTAAGCTCCCCATGTGGCAGCAAGAAGGATCCCTAGAGGTAACCATTTCAGAGTGTCCCTTCAACCTTTTTCTTGATTTCGAGGGCAGCTTGGACGACGTTCCCTCTTGTAATAATCCCAACCTTACAGGACGAAGTTGTCTCAGGGCAACAGAACCAAAGGAAAAGAAGGACAAAGGAATCGCAACAGTGTCCTCACCAATTTGCCTGAGCTATCAACTACTGGAAGCCTGCGATATTTGGTCACAAGGAGTAACCTGAAGAATAAAGTACAACCACTTTTAGAGGATAATATTGAAGATGTCCAGGAGAAAACAAAGGAGAAGTAGAAGCCGTGTTCCAAACATACCTTGCAGCATCTTCAAGGTTAGTTGTTTCACGCACCACAAGAGGCGCTGAGGTCATAACATCACCAATAACCTTCCCATTGGTTTTGCTCAAGAGCCTTTGTATCTCACGAAATGTCTACAGAAGTAGGCAAGAAGTGAAAACAAGAAAAGGACAAGTTGATATGGCAAAATTTAAAATTCAGTAAAGTGAGAAGTTCTGGGGAAACGTCAACTTCGCATCAGCTACCAAATAGTGATAGAAATAATCATGTGTGTTCAGGTTAACCTAGTGTCTTAGGTTCATTGCTATCAGTGCTGGCTAGATTTCAGCTTGTAATTAAAGACATTAATGGGCAGATCATGAATCATTCACTGCATTAGTTAGTTAAGGAGGATATCATGGGCCCTGTATCAGCTATACACTGAGAGAGAGAGAACGATGAGGGCTGGTGTGGCCCAGTGTTATCTAGTCATCCGATTAATCGCGATTAGTCGTCCTGGTCGCTCCCCTGTACTTATCAGAGCGACCAGAAACCTTGTCATCTGATTAATCATCGACTAGTCGCGATTAATTGTCTGATTAGGTGTTCTGGACGACTAGATAGGCAACAGGGAAGTGGGCTGCATCAGCTCACAGGCCTACCTATGTTTGCTCCCTCACCCCTTCACACCTGTCCATACTCCAGCATCAGCCGCCAGTTTGTGGTGCGAAGACTACAGCAGCAACAGCCACTGCTGCCGTTCTGCAGCTCCTATCTTCCTCTCCTCCCTTCTGGTTCGCAGCTGTCATGCCTCCTCCTGCCCCCTCCCTTCCTTGCTGCAGCCATAGGCACGATTGCCCAGAAGATTCTTGCGTGTGCATAGGCCACAGGCACAACCAACTAACCAGAAATATAGTCTTGATGCTTGATTTCTACTATATAAGTATATAGTATATGGTATGTATACCTTGCATATATGTCCTGCTACAGGACGATTATATAGATGACTAGACCGATCAGAGGTCGATTAATCGTCCTGGTCGTCGACTAATCGTCCTGGTTGGTACCAAGGCGACTAGCAACGACTAGCTGATTTAATAACATTGTTGTGACCAGTAAGTGAATCGCCTCCCCCCTCCCCGCCTCCAGTGCCGACGGATTCCGTCGCTCGTCCTCCGCGCCCCGCCCCGCACGGCGGCGGCAGGGCGCGGGTAGCGAGGCCGGCGGTCCACGCGCGTAGCGCGCCTGGTTGTGTGGGGCGGTGCCGACACAGGGGCTGATGCGGAGGCCCCTGTACATCTCGTCGGATCTTGGTGGCACCCGGGCGGGGCCTGTGGAGCGAGACATCGAGGTCCGCTAGCACTCTTAACCCCATCGCCCGTCGCCTCCCTCTGGCCGCCGTCGTCCATCCCCACTGCGCCCCTCTGAGCTCCCCCTCCCGCCCCCGCCGTGTTCCCGTTCTGAGCGGAGCACATCTCTTCGTTGATGGCACGCACGCCGCTCCCACCAGGTGCCCTTCTCGAGCTGGAACAGGACCCTGCGCTGAAGGACCTAGTGAAGGATTGGGATTGCTCTCCTGGTAAGAGGTTCCAAGCTGAAGTCTTTCATAATTTCTCTTTAGTTCACCACACTTCCTCTTCGCCGGATGGCTCCTTCTTCTTGCTAGTGGTTTTCCGCAGATATCTTTTTCGGTTGACTGAAGACTCAGTAGCCATGGCTCTTCACTGCTGTCTTGGAGGCACTCCTGCTGGGTTTCGTGTGACCTTTCTGAAAGAGCGCCATTTTCGTTTCTCTGTTGCTTCCAAATATGTGGGTTTGTTTGTCCGAGCTCTTAGGAGAATCACAACAGACCATTTTGATGTATACTTTCATTTGTGGCGTGATGGAGGTGCTGACTGGCTACGTGAATGGAGAAGATGGGAGAAGGAAGAAGATAGTTGGACAACAAAGATCAGTAGAAAAAAACAAGTGTAAGCTGTCTGGTAAGAAGGTCTCCTTCAGCAAAAAGTTAGTACTGGACTCTCCAGTGAGCAAATCTCGTCCCAAAGAACTTTCTTCAGTAATCAAAGTTGGAGATTTATTTTGCCCAGTCCCAGTTCTGACTTCCTCTCCAGTGTTTTTTGGCCTCCCCTCAACTCCATTGGGGAGTGAGAGATCCACTGTTTTTTGCCTCCATCACGTTCAAGGCTCGGATTCTAAGTTTGGAGACGTCCCTGGCAGCTCTGGTAGCTCTGATGACCCCTCTGTTATTGCTGATACTATTCCAAGCAACCAAGTTCAAAGTGTTCGAGGTATTCAAGCTGATCGAGCTATCCATAATACTCAGCCTGTTCATGGTGTTCATCATCAGCAAAGAGATCGTTCGACTGTCCTAGTCAGTGATGTTTCTCAAACTCTCAAAAGTGATCTCGGCATTAGCAGTCATAACTGCAAAGTTACCAAAGCTCCACAGCCAAGACAGGATAATGACAAGCATCTCCCCCAAGGTGATCGATTTAACTTCTCTCTCAACACTAATGTTAGGCTCTGCTTTCGTTGCTTAAGCCCGAATCATTTAGTTAGGGAGTGCAGTGGAGAAATTAGGTGCATACATTGCTTTTCCTATGGCCACCGTGCCCGATTTTGTGTCAAACGAAAACTCGACCTCCAGCATAAATGGGCCGCCAAGCCCAACAAGCTCACATCCGGGACAGTTTGCGTTGAAGATGGAATCGATAAGTCTCCCCCCATCCAATGGTCTATAGGGCCCAATGCAACGAGTGCCCCTTTGCCTTCCCCTGTCTCACAAACTGTGACCCTCTGTATTCCCACCCAGCCGGTGGAACCTGCTCACAGTGGCAACCCACACCCTTTTGAGGGTTCAGTGGTCCCTGAAGAAGATGAGAATATTATCCAGATGACTGATCAGCTCATGGAACAGCTAATTGAAAACAATCAGAATCAAGAGGCCATGGAGGAAGACCAGGGATAGGCAGTTCTGGGTGTTGCAGCCTCATCCTCAGCTGCTGCAACTCTCCTTCAGCCTAGACAGAGTGCTGTTAGAGAAGTCAACATTGATAACCAGATGACAGTGCAGGACTCCCTGATGATCAACCAAGTTAAAGCTGCCCAAAATCATTTGCAGGCCAACGTGAACCTCAATTGGACAGCAGCAGTGCTTATCAGGATCAATAACTGCAATATCAGTTTGTCAGAAAGCCAAGCAGACATTGAACAAAGAGAGGCTATCACAAAATTCCTTGCTGATGGGCTGAGGCAGTTAATGGCCAATTACGGCAATGCTAACTCCAGAGTAATGGGAAGTCTTGCCATCAAAAGTTCTCTCGTAAAAATTGACCTTGCTGCCCTAGGGATCACATCCCTCAATATTGTCGTCAACATTCCAGACCAGAACAATATGGATGGCCCCTCTTTTGGCTCCAAACTGATCCTTCATGAGCCACTAGTAGCTCAGCCTGAGCCATACCTGCTGGTGCCACCTGCTATCGCCATGAACAAGCCCGCACAAATCACTAAGGTGTATTACAGAAGAAGGTTCAAAAACAAGGGTGGTAGCTATGAAAAGCAAGCTGTGCTGGTGGACCATTTCTCAGAGGGCGTACCCAGTGCAGAGAGCTCCCGCTCTATGCGGGGTCTGGGGAAGGGTGTCACTGGTAAGCCTTACCCTCGCCTATGCAATGCAAGGAGACCGCGACTCGAACCCGGGACCTTCCGGTCACAGGCGGTAAGACTCTACCGCTTCCTCAGAGAATATTGGAAATATCTTTGGAAATAACCAGTCAACCACTGAAACCCTGGCAGACAGCTCAAACAAGGGTGAAAATTCTAGGAGACAGAAGAGAAAGATCTGTTCAAGCAAAGGCGAAAATTCTAAGTCACAGAAGAGAGAGAGCAGTACTCCTACCTCCACCATAAAGCTTAGAAGGAGCCCAAGATTCATAGAAAAGCTTGATGGACACAAACCTGCTGTCATTCCCACTGGAAAAACACATACCAGAAACAAGAACAAAGGCAAAAAGGTCAAGCCCCAGACTGATCTGCTAGGCAACATCTTGCTTTCACCTACTTGCCATGCTTTTGAATTCCCTAGCCTCTCAACTATTGTCAAGCATTCTGATATGGGTACTATTTTCCCCCAAATTCCTGTCACTGAAATACAGAAGTTAGCTGTTATGGTGGGCCAAGTGTACCAGAGGAGGCAACGCGCCAACAGTGGCTAGGGGGCGGCTTCAGTTGGATTGGATCAGCTTTAGTCGGTTAGATCACAAGAGCTTTGCATGGAGTTTGTTGCAAGTCTGTTAGCTGCATGTTTAGTTTGTTATGCATGTTTAGTTTGTTATCCCTAAATTAGTGGCATGCTTGTAATCCGCCTATAAGGCAAACCAATTGATCAATGAAGAGTAAACCTGGGATTGAGACTCACCGTCTCCCTTGGGTGCCCAGCCATAGCACTGTTCACCGTCTCCTCTTTGTCACTCAGAGTCCAGGCGCCGGCCACAGCGCCGCCTGTCCGCCGCCGAGGATTCAAGCCATACAGGCCTCTCCAAGGTGGACGCCGTACAGGCCTCTCCAAGGTGGACGCCTCTCCAAGTCGGCCAAGACGGCGTCGTGATGGACCGCTCCAAGGTGGACGCCGTACAGGCCTGGCCGCAACCGCGCTCTGTCCGGGGCTTGCGCGGGATCCTGGGCTTGGCCGGATACTACCGGCGTTTTATTTAGAACTACGGCGCCATCGCCGGTCCACTCACCCAACTGCTCAAGCGGGACGCGTTCCAATGGTCCACGGCCGCAGAGGCGGCGTTCGCGGCCTTGAAGGCCGCCCTGTCCGGTGCTCCTGTCCTGCATCTCCCCGACTTCAGCAAAGAGTTCGTGGTGGACTGTGATGCATCCGGGTCGGGCTTTGGTGCGGTACTTCACCAGGGCGCAGGGCCACTCGCCTTCTTCAGTCGACCGTTCGTGGCCCGGCACCTCAAGGTGGCCGCATATGAGCGCGAGCTCATCGGCCTCGTTCAAGCGGTGCGGCATTGGCGTCCCTATCTGTGGGGGCGCGCGTTCGTCGTCCGCACCGACCACTACGCCCTCAAATATATGCTGGATCAGCGGTTGTCAACCATTCCACAACACCAATGGATTAGCAAACTGTTTGGTTTTGATTTCAGGGTCGAGTACCACCCCGGGCGACAGAACACGGTCGCCGACGCGCTGTCCATGACCTGTGACGGCGACACCTCTCTCCTGGCGACTATGTCTATGCCCACGTTCGCCCTCTACGACGACCTACGCCAGGAGCTCGCCCAGGATGCGGAGCTGCGGGCACACCGGGACGCCGTCGCGGCAGGCACTCACGGCGGGGACTGGAGTGTCCGTGACGGCCTCATCATCTACGATGGTCGCGTCTTCGTGCCTCCCGCGTCAGCTGTACTTCCTGACATCTTGCAGCTCGCCCACACCACGGGCCACGAGGGCGTCCAGAAAACGCTGCAACGCCTCCGCTCCACCTTCTACCTTGACCACGACCGCCCCACCGTCAGCGACCTCGTCCGCACCTGCTCCACCTGCCAACGGAACAAGACGGAGGCACTGCACCCCACGGGGCTTCTCCAGCCGTTGCCGGTGCCGTCCCGCGTATGGGCGGACATCGCGATGGACTTCATTGAGGCACTGCCCAAGGTGCATGGCAAGAGCGTCCTTCTTACGGTGGTGGACAGATTCTCCAAGTTCGCCCACTTCATCCCGTTGGGGCACCCGTACACGGCAACGTCAGTGGCTCGAGCATTCTTCCACGAGATCGTCCGGCTACATGGGTTTCCTGACTCCATAGTCAGTGACCGCGATCCGGTGTTCACCGGTCACGTTTGGCGTGACCTGTTCCGCCGCGCCGGCGTCCAGTTGCGGCTGAGCACCGCATTCCACCCCAAACGGACGGACAATCGGAGGCTGTCAATAAGACCATCGCCATGTACCTCCGGTGCATCACCGGCGATCGCCCGCGGGACTGGCTTGACTGGCTTCCGTGGGCGGAGTACTGCTACAACACTTCCTTCCATTCGGCGCTCCGCACGACGCCGTTCAAAGTCGTCTATGGCAGGGACCCCCCGGAACTGCTACCCTATGCGCCGACCTCGGCTAACATGGACACCGTCGACGCTCTGCTCTCCAGCCGTGACGAGTTACTGCAGGAGGTGCGCGCTCGCCTCCTCCAGGCACAGGAGTATGCTCGTCGCCACTACGACGCCCATCATCGACAATTGGAGTTCGCGGTGGGGGATTGGGTGCTCCTTCGCCTGCTGCACCGGCCCACCAAATCCCTGGTCCCCGGCCACCACGGCAAATTGGCCCTCAAGTACGCGGGGCCCTACCAGGTGTTAGAACGCATCGGACCGGTGGCCTATCGCCTGCGTCTTCCGGACGGCGCCAGGATACACGACGTCTTCCATGTCGGCGTCCTAAAGCCGTTCCGCGGCGCTCCGCCGGCTACTCTCCCGGCTCTACCTCCTCTCCAACATGGCAGGCCACTACAACAGCCAGAACGGGTCCTACGTTCCAGCCTTCGGCGCGGTGAGTGGCAGATCCTCGTCTAGTGGGCCAACATGCCGGCGTCCGAGGCAACTTGGGAATCTGTCGAGGCGTTCAGGGCAGCCAACCCCTCGTTCTAGCTCGAGGACGAGCTGTTTGCCGAGGTGGGGAGAGATGTTATGGTGGGCCAAGTGTACCAGAGGAGGCAACGCGCCAACAGTGGCTAGGGGGCGGCTTCAGTTGGATTGGATCAGCTTCAGTCGGTTAGATCACAGGAGCTTTGCATGGAGTTTGTTGCAAGTCTGTTAGCTGCATGTTTAGTTTGTTATGCATGTTTAGTTTGTTATCCCTAAATTAGTGGCATGCTTGTAATCCGCCTATAAGGCAAACCATTTGATTAATGAAGAGTAAACCTGGGATTGAGACTCACCGTCTCCCTTGGGTGCCCAGCCGTAGCACTGTTCACCGTCTCCTCTTTGTCGCTCAGAGTCCAGGCGCCGGCCACAGCGCCGCCTGTCCGCCGCCGAGGATTCAAGTCATGGCCAGCAACCGCCCACTCTTACCCCCTGCGCAGCCGTAACATTAGCCACTGAAACCTGCTGCATTTCTCCTTCGGAGGTGACAGTCGAGCTCCTCCTTGACTCCAGGCTTGAAGATGAAGGAGGAGGACTCCACGCCTTTTCTTAGTTCCCTTTGGGCTAAGAATTTTTTTGTTGTGCAAGAACCTGCTCCTATGAGTAACATCGCCAACAACAATAGCCTGGACAACTGTCCAACAAGAAGCTGGAATATCCTAAACTGGAACATTAGAGGAATCAACTCAGAAGACAAATGTACTGCTGTTAAAGAAAAGATTGATGAAAGTGCTTGTGCAATCTTCTGTATCCAAGAAACTAAAAGGGATCACTTCGACCACTCCTTCCTCAAAAAGTTGGCCCCCAAGCGCTTCAATTAATATGCCTTTTCGCCCTCTAATGGGAATTCTGGAGGCATACTCCTGGGGTGGAACACTTCCATCTTTAATGGTGAAATCATTGAGATCAACAAATTCTCCATCTCGGTCAACTTCTCCTCCACCCACAATGGTCACAATTGGACCTTAACCACGGTTTATGGTCCCTGCCAAGGGCCTGAAAGAGATGAATTTGTTCACTGGCTCAACAATATGCACATTGATGATGAGGCCAACTGGATGTTGGTGGGTGATTTCAACTTCTACAGATCCCTCTCTGATAGGAATAAAAGTGGGGGAAATATGAATGATATTATGATCTTCAATGAGGTCATCAACAATTTGGATCTTCTGGAAATTCCCCTCAAAGGTAGAAAACACATGGAGCAATATGCAGAATGACCCCCTCCTGGAGCAATTAGATTGGGTTTTCACATCTGCTAATTGGATTTCTGACTACCCAAGCACTCTCCTTCTTCCAATGTCCAGGCCAACTTCAGATCACATCCCTTGCATGATTCAAATTGGCACCACCATCCCAAAAGCCCAAATTTTCAGATTTGAAAATTATTGGGTTGATCACCCTGGATTCATGGATCTTGTAAAAACAGTGTGGGCTACAAATGTCAGTGCCTTGAACAGTGACACCAGAATCACAATAAAGTTCAAGCTTCTCAGGGCTGCCCTTAAAAAATGGAGCAGAAAACTATCAAACCTTAACAGGCTTCTCAAAATTTGCAATGACACTCGAGAAATCTTAGATGCCCTTGAGGAACAAAGGTCACTTTTTATACAAGAGAGCAACTTTAGAAAGATCTTAAAAGCCTACATACTCAGATTACTCAACTATAAGAAAGAATATTGGAAGAAGAGGTATACTGTGAGATGGACTAAATTAGGAGATGAGGGAACAAAGTTTTTTCATGCTGCAACTACTGAAAGATATAGAATAAACACCATCACCAGTCTAATTACTGATGATGGCCACTCTATTTCAGAACATAATGAAAAAGCAGCCCTGCTTCTTGAAGACTTTAGAAAGAGAATGGGCTACTCATCTAACCCAACAATGCAGTACAACCTCACTCAACTGGCTCAAACAAGGGAAGATTTGGATTCTCTTTCAAGGCCCTTCTCCATCACTGATATAGACAATGTCATCAAACAGATGCCATCTGACAAAGCCCCAGGACAATGGATTCTTCCTGAAAAAATGCTGGGACATAATAAAAGAGGATATCTACACTCTTTGCTTTGACTTCTTCAATGGCACTTTGAACCTGGAAGCCATTAACAACTCATACATCACACTGGTCCCCAAAGTGCATAATCCCACAAGTGTTAATGATTTCAGGCCCATCTCACTACTGAATGGTACCCTCAAAATTATCACAAAGCTCATGCCAAATAGGCTTCAGGCAGAAATAAACCCTTGATACACACCAATCAGTATGGTTTCATAAAAAACAGGACAATACAAGATTGCCTGGCCTGGGCCTATGAATACATCTACCAATGTCAACATTCCAAAAGAGAAATTATCATCCTGAAACTGGACTTCACAAAAGCTTTTGATACAATTGAACATAACACAATACTTTTGATGATGAAGCACTTGGGCTTTTCTGAGCAATGGATTGATTGGATAGACAGAATTCTTGCTTCTGGTTCTTCCGCCATTCTGCTCAATGGTGTCCCAGGCAACCATTTTCACTGTCGCAGAGGGGTTAGACAAGGTGATCCTTTGTCCCCACTTCTATTTGTGCTTGCTGCTGACCTTCTCCAATGAATCATCAATAAAGCATATCATCAAGGTCTCTTTGAGCTGCCAATACCTTCTTATGAGTTGGATCAATTCCCAATTGTACAATACGCAGATGACACACTATTAATTTTGAGAGCTTCACAGAGAAAGTTGTTCACGTTAAAAGGGTTGCTGGAATCCTTTGCTCAATCAACTGGACTACGAGTTAATTACAAGAAATCTTGCCTTGTCCCACTAAACCTCTCTTTGGAAAAGGCTCAGCTCTTAGCTGGAGTCTTTTGGCTGTAAGCTGGAATCCTTGCCATTCACCTGCCTGGGATTGCCGTTGGGCACCACAAAGCCCCGGTTAGAACACGTAGATCTATTATGAGTAAAACAGAAAGGAAGCTCAATTCCACCTCAAACTTCCTGACACATGCAGGAAGGCTTCAATTGGTTAATTCTGTCCTCTCTTCATTGCCCACCTTTGCCATGTGCACTTTACAAGTTCCAGCAGCAGTACTTGATTACATTGATAGAGCAAGACGCCACTGTCTTTGGAGAGGATCTGAATCCAATGCCAAAATGAAGCCCTTAGTAGCCTGGAAAAAGTGCTCAAAGCCCAAAAACAAAGGAGGGCTGGGAATCATCAATCTCAGAACCCAAAATAAAGCTCTCCTTCTCAAGCATGTCAACAAGTTCTACAACAAAAAAGACATCCCATGGGTCAAATTGATTTGGAATGCTCACTATCCACAGGACCAAGTCCCCCATGCAACTACTGATAGAGGATCCTTTTGGTGGAGAGATGTACTTAAACTTTGTGACCTCTTCAGGGGAATTGCTGAATGCAAAATTGGTGACGGCTCCACGGTCCTCTTTTGGTCTGACCTTTGGAATGATAATATTTTGCAAACCAGGTTCCCACGACTTTTCTCCTTTGCAAGGCACAAAAATATTTCTGTAGCCAAGTTTCTGGCAAACAATACCCTGGAGGCTCAATTCTACCTCCCCCACTCTGAGCAAGCCTTTCAAGAGTTCCAGAGTCTACAAGATTTCATCCAAACTCTACAAGTCAATCAAATTTCAAAAGACTCTTGGCACTACATATGGGAAAGCAGAGTGTATTCTTCCTCAAAATTTTATAACTTTCCTTATAAGAATATACAGCCACCAGCTCCCTTCCTCTGGATTTGGAATTCCAAATGTTGCAACAAGCTCAGAGTCTTTTCATGGCTGCTCTTCATGGACAGATTGAACACAAGAAATATTTTGAAAAGAAAAAAGCAAAAGCTTGAAGGAAATAACTATAACTGTGTCCTCTGCAGTAACAACATTGAAGAAACTGCTTTCCATCTTTTCTTCAGCTGTCCCTTTAGCCAAACTTTTTGGCAGCACCTTGGAATTAATTGGGATTTCACAAGAGAATTTTTCGAGATGATGCAGCAGGCTAAAACTCAATCTCGGAATCCCTTTTTCTTGGAGTTCTTCATCATTGCGGGGTTGGCCTTCTTTTATCTCTTGGAAGAGCTCCTTCTGTGAAAAAGCTAGGCTTCAAGCTCATAGGTTCAATGTTGTAAAACATCTAGAGTTCCTTTCCTATATAGTCCCCCTAGCCTAGTTCTTCTGCCTCCCCAGGGCCTGCTTTTTGTGTAGCTCCTTCCCTTGCTGTGTGTACAGTGCTGTTTCTCTTTTTGGTTTTAATAAAATTCACAGTGGGGGCCTCCCCTGCTGTATATTTTGCTCAAAAAAATAACATTGCTGTGGCCGCATCAATCAAAACTAGTGTCCACCACAGAGAAAAGCTAAGAGTTTGTTTGTGATAAACACTCAAGAAGGGGTGTGGTGCTATTACGTAGCAAAAAAGGGGGAAAAAGTCACAAACATCAGAGGTAACCAATAGTTTCGATGAGTTATACCGACATACCACAAAAGTCAATGTCGGCCTGAACCATGTGTTTGGAAACCAGAATAGCATCAAACTTACTCAAAACAACATAAAACAACAAATATTAGCAAAATAAGTGCTAGCTAGCCATACCCCATAAGTCATAATGTAGATTAACTGAGGACATATGCACCCAACTAGCAAAACAGCCCATCCCAGATAAAAAGTTAGATGTAAAACAATATTTTTTTCCCAATCACAAAGAGAGCCGCGCATCTTTGATATAGGAGAAAATAGTGACTCTCCACAACTTTGATGGATATTACCCAAATAATTAGGCATGCAGGCGGGCTGGCTCGCGGCTGGCCACCAACCCACATCGTTTGCCACAAAATTTATTAGCAGGCTTGTGGCTAGCCACTGAGCTATTGGCTTTATGGACAAGGGTTTCGCCCACATAGCAGACTCGACTGCAAAACCCACAAGACCCACTACACATACAACCATATCTCTCTGTTTAGTAGGTTGAATGCCATGTCTAGGAGATATAACATTTGATAAAGTTCAGTCACAGTCTAAGTTCGCTAATACAAGATTACAGCTTTTGGTGATTTCTGCTTTTCAACAGATTTAGTCTTTAGAGTTTCAGAAAATTATAACAAATACTGACAGTATTTCCCTGTTCAATGTCCAACAGTAAATGAAAACATTGTTTCCATCTGCACGGGAGTGGAGGTACAGGGCAGGGAGGGCTGACAGGGGCGGCGGCAGTAGCGATAGGTTTTGGGAGAGGAGCACGACAGCGACTGCAGCAGCGTCGGTACTTGCAGGTTCTTGTGGGTCTGTAATGGGTTTTCACTTTTGCTGCGGGCTTGGCAGGCTCAGAACAATTAGTCTGCAAACAATCAGCAGCTGAACTGCAACAGCCACAAAGAATTATTTTGCAGGGCGAGCAGGCGGGTAACGTTAAGAACCCACCCCTCCCTGCATTCCTACCAATATGAAATATATAAATTGTGAAACTGTGGCTGTCAAAACTTAAGCCAGCAGTGTATAGTAGATACTCTTACATTCCAACACAAAAAGTGTAACATACATAACCATGCAGCATAATCAAATCAATTAGCATTTTCCAGTCCTTTGAAAGGTACCTTCCAAGTGCTATCCACCTCAGGAAATATGTCTGCTTCAGCCGGTCCAGCCCCTAAAGGATAAGAAAGAACCGATATAAGGTATATAAATAATATGTAGCTAACTGCAAAAATAACAGTGAAAATGATCTCAATTTATTAGATATTTAGTTATTACTACTATATCAAAATCTGTTAGAAGCAGCCAAAAATGACCAAGACATGTCATTCAATCTTTCTAGGCCATTGGATATCGTACAGGTTCAAACATCAAAGTCATCTGTTTTGGAGCATAATGAAAACCAGATTCATGCCCATGCAACTCAATGCACTCAGGTTTGATAAGCATAACTTGTTATGATAACCTTTAACCTTTTGCGAAAAAAAAACTTTAACCTTTTTTTTGTTTGTTGATTAGAATGCCTTCCAGATGCTACATTGTAAAAATATATGTATCCGTTATACTGAAGCAACTTTTCTGCACATAGCAATTATTAATATTTTTATAACATGGTAACATGTACATGGGATTTTAAAAATTATGAAAAACTAGTGCATTAAGTCAAGGCACACCATGGCATTATGTATTATGCAAATTTAAAGTTCTCTAACATATGTTAGAGTTCGGATAGCTACCATACAAAAGAATGCAACACAACACAAAATACCTTATTGTGGCATTGGAAAGTGGACGTTGAGCATGGGATCAGAGAGAAATAGTGGGGACAATAGGCAAATCCTTTTTAGCTTCACAACATGGACAACTTGAACTCGACCCTAAGCAACAAGTTCTAAAGGAAACTTAATCCCTCCATCCTGTAAGTGCATTCAACAACAACAACAACAAAGCCTTTAAGTCCCAGACAAGTTGGGGTAGGCTAGAGTTGAAACCCAGCAGAAGCCATCAAGGTTCAGGCACGTGAATAGCTGTTTTCCAAGCACTCCTATCTAAGGCTAAGTCTTTGGGTATATTCTATCCTTTCAAGTCTCCTTTTATTGCCTCTACCCAAGTCAACTTCGGTCTTCCTCTGCATCTCTTCACGTTACTATCCTGACTTAGGATTCCACTACGCACCGGTGCCTCTGGAGGTCTCCGTTGGACATGTCCAAACCATCTCAACCGGTGTTGGACAAGCTTTTTCTTCAATTGGTGCTACCCCTAATCTATCACGTATATCATCGTTCCGAACTCGATCCCATCTTGTATGACCGCAAATCCAACGCAACATACGCATTTCCGTGACACTTATCTGTTGAACATGTCAGTCTTTTCGTAGGTCAACATTCTGCACCATACAACATAGCAGGTCTAATCGCCGTCCTATAAAACTTGTCTTTTAGCTTCTGTGGTACCCTTTTGTCACATAGGACACCAGATGCTTAGCGCCACTTCATCCACCCTGCTTTGATTCTATGGCTAACATCTTCATCAATATCTCCGTCTCTCTGTAACATTGATCCTAAATATCGAAAGGTATTATTCCTAGGCACTACTTGACCTTCCAAACTAATATATTCCTCCTCCCGAATAGTAGTGCCGAAGTCACATCTCATATACTCAGTTTTAGTTCTACTGAGTCTAAAACCTTTGGACTCCAAAGTCTCCCGCCATAACTCCAGTTTCTGATTCACTTCTGTCCGGCTTTCATCAACTAGCACTACATCGTCCGCAAAAAGCATACACCAAGGGATGTCTCCTTGTATGTCCCTTGTGACATCATCCATCACTAAGGCAAACAGATAAGGGCTCAAAGCTGACCCTTGATGTAGTCCTATCCTAATCGAGAAGTCATTCGTGTCTCCATCACTTGTTCGAACACTAGTCACAACATTGTTGTACATGTCCTTAATGAGCCCGACGTACTTCGTTGGGACTTTATGTTTGTCCAAAGCCCCAACAAAGGATTTTATCATAAGCCTTCTCCAAGTCAATAAAAACCATATGTAGGTCCTTCTTCTCCCTGTAAGTGCATTGAAGCATTCAAAAATTGTACCTAAATAAAAGGAATTTAGGGGATAAAGAGATAGCTTTGCATTAAATAGTAGCACAATTTGGTAAGTATTGTATCATTACTGCCATTTACCAACCAATCTCCATTAATCATGCTAATGATGATAGGGTATAATTAGGAAATGAAGGGTACATGTGTCTTTTGTATTCTCTCTTAATTTGTTCTAAAATATTATAATATACTATATTATAGGACGGAGGGAGTATGCCCGTGGAATACTTTCCAACTTGAGCTAACAAAGTAACAAATTACTCTATACCTAACTCCAACTTGATGGCCACTTCTCATATGAACAGTATTCATATGTGGATGCAACAGTGCTCAGTAGCACATCACAACATTCCACACCTATAATGGGCGCCTCATCCTCAAGCTTCAAGTTGGCAATCATGGATGAAACCCTACGAGGACACAGCAAGGAGAGGGAATTAGTCGATGCATTATTGCATGGGCGACTAGTAAGATTGCGGAGACATTTGATAGAGATGGTAGGTTAGACCTTACAATGCCTTGACATTGCAGATACAATGCCCTGTAGACTGTAGTCCTTTCCCTTTCTCTCTGTACAGTTTACTTTATTTAAATTTATATACCAACAGTGGTGCCTCTGTTCACCTTGGCGTGAAGGCGAATATGGTGATCCCAGATACGCAGGACCCCGTGCTCGATCTCCACGCGCGAGCCCAGAAAGCTAGGTTCTCCCACTCCTGACGCAGCTTCGAAAGCGTGGATCTGCAGGTGCGGTTGCTGCCGATGCGTGCCGCGACGATGGCGTCCCAAGCGTCATTGGCGGTCTCCTTGTTCGCGAGGGAGGAGTGCATATCCGTCGGAACAGCAGCAAGAAGCGCCTCTAGCGCCCGCCGATCCTCGTCGAAGTTGGCGTCGCCGTACCGTACCACGTCCCACATGCGCCATGCCTGCATCTTCACCTTCATCACCATGGACCACTCGACGTAGTTGGTCTTGTTGAGCATGGGCCATCCGCCGCCGGCGCCGGAATCCTTGATGACGGTCTAGACGACGGGAGGAGAGCCGGGGCGGAGACCACGGCGCCAGTCCGGGGAAGGGGAGGCGTGCCGCCTATGAGGGGTCAACGCGCCAGCGTCCCGTCCACCTTGCTCCCAGTCGAAGTCCCGCTTCGCCTCTAGCCGCGCCGCCTGCTCCCGCAATCGCTGGGCCACCAGTGCGCGGTCGACTCGCGGATCCCGCCAGTGGTCGCATCCACCTGGAGCGCCGTCGAGGCCGCATCCGCTTCGAGTGCGTAAGTCGCATCCGCGTCCGCCCAGGTGCGCATCCGCCCGCTCGTGGTCTCGCGTGTCCCAGGCCCGTGCGTCCGGCACCCGCTCCGCATCGCGTCCCACATGGTCCGCACCGTCGAAGCCGCGCGCTCAGTCTGTCGCGCGCTCGGTCCGCGTCCCGCGTGCCCGCACCGCGCAGCTGCTCGCCGTCGACGCCGCCTGCTGCTCCCGCGCACAGGGCAGCGGCCTTCGCCGCCGCCGCTTGGGCCGCAGCAGCCGCGACCGCGGCCTCCTCGGCAGCCCGCGCTACTGCCAGCTCGGCAGCAACGAGTCGCCGCCGCCCGCTCCTCTGCCTCTCGCTCGCGCCTCTCCGCTGCGAGCAGCTCCGCGGCTTGCACGTCCTCGTACGCGGCCGGCGCGGCTTGCCTGCGCCGTGCGCTGGAGGTAGTGGAGCGATTGGAGGAGGAAGAAGAGTAGGAGTGGACGGACATGCTGCGGGATTGGAATGGGTAGAGGTAGAACCCAAATGAACTTAGGCTCTAGATACCATTTGTTAGAACCAAATCACAGGTTTGGGGTGAGATTTCTGATTTCATTAGCTTTGCCACAACTATGTTAGGATGGGGATACATATAGGGTAGTTTGCTTGGTCCTTAAGAAAGGATTACAACATATTCTAAAGTAGATGCTAAAGCAGGATAAGATAAAGTAGATGCTAAAACAAGATAAGGACTGACATAGCCACCAACTACTCTAGATAAACACAAGACTTATAGACCAAGTCTATCACTCTTCCCCGCAGCTAGGGAGGGGGGATAGGAGCAGGGTATTAGACATGTATAGTCCGTGTATACATTGTATTTGGACATGTTGTATTCCACGCCCCATTGGGATATATGAAAGGTCACCCCCCTAGGTGGGTGTGTGGTGTTTCCTTCTCTCTACACAGGGGAATAGAAGAAGGGAAAAATAAAAAAGAATAAGAGTAATGTAAATGATGAGTAGGTCCCAAAAACGTAGGGGCCCTAATTTGAGGGCTACTATTGGAGTTTAACCTAGTAAATAAGGCCCTCAAAAGTCAAGTAGAGGCTGTTTCAGGGGCTAATGTTGGAGTTGCTCTAACAAGAACATAGTATCCCATCCGTAATTTCAACTAACACTACAATAGCAGGTCTCATATGAACATTTAGGTAAACAATCATGCCATGGACAGTGCTGCTAAGTGTCACACCACAATCCTTATAATATCACCACATGAAGTTTCAGCTATGTACTAAAAATTCAAATATTTAACAACTCTGGAAATACCTGATATTGAATCCAGTGCCAATAAATCATAATCTGAGACAACACCAACCTGCAAAAGGAAAGAAGTTCAAACCAAATGAATGCTTTTCTCTACGCATTATGTACAGAAGAAAAAAAATGCTCTTGGCCATATCTACAGTATAAAAGAAAGTGTGGTTATGTCCATGCAGTGTGCCTGCTATTTTCAGTGCATAATATAGATGTTTTTGCAGGTCCACAAGACATTTTCTGAAGAAATGTTTTTGCCATAATATAAAGTATAAGCATTTAGAACATGTTAAGTCAGCACCCAATGTAGGTAGATATGAAATATAGGAAGGTAACATAAGAAAATAGTGCTTATGTATGCAATTTCCAATTTGAGACTTCCTGGGCTTTGAGGAACTACTAATTGTACCAACCAAATTCCAGTCGTCATCAATAACAGGAAAGCCAGTGATCCTATGCTTCACCAGCATCTCAAGAGCTGCTCAAAAGCAAAATTGAATGATCATGTTCTAATGATCGAAAGTAAGGCAGAAAGTGCAGCATAGGAGAAACAAGGCACCTTCATCAACTGAAGTGGTTGGTTTCACAACATGCAGGTCTTCCCTTTTGGTCATAACATCACCAACCGTATAACTTCCAGTGCTTTGCTGAACAACCACAAAATTCAGAACAGATATTTAAAGGGGCGTTACACGGTGCAAAGAGCTCCCGCTCTATGTGGGGTCTAGGGAAGGGTGTTAGTGGCAAGCCTTACTCTCGCCCGTGCAATGCGAGGAGACCGCGACTCGAACCCGGGACCTTCCGGTCACAGGCGGTAAGACTCTACCGCTTGCACCAGGCCCGCCCTTCAGAACAGATATTTAGTACAACTAAAAATATTTCCATAGAAAAAATAATAGTTATGACAAAGCAAGTAATTTAAGGAGATTTGGAGAACAAGTTGTTAGTCGCTGAATTCTCATTTTTGGTAGTAGGAGAATTCTTACTCTCATCGAGAGAGGATGACACTAGGAGTTGGGGTAATTTTCTTATCTATTTCTCACACAAACTCACACAAATGCCATACCAACCTGAGGGGTTGGGGTTACATATTTATAGACTGCTAGCCAGCCAAGCATATGCCAAGATGCTAGTCTAAGATGCTAATATGCTGTCCTAGCTAAGATGCTGTCCTCTAGTCTAAGATGCTGTCCTCTAAGATGCTATCCTCTAGTCTAAGATGCTGTCGTAAAAACAGAAAAACAGCCACAAGGACCATGTGAGTAGCACAGCCCCACAAAGACCAGCCACACATGAGACTTATCCATCATTCTCCCCCTAAGTCTTGTGCGTCGTCTTGTGGGAGAGTTGAACCATCCCGGTCCTGGAGCAGAGCTCAAGGAACTTGATCCTCCCAAGGGGCTTGGTGAGCAGGTCTGCAAGCTGGTCCTTGGTGTTGATGTAGTTCGCCTTGATGCTCCCTTCCTTCAAACAGCCTCGGATGAAGTGGTACCTCACCCGGATGTGCTTGCTGCGTTCGTGGAACACGGGGTTCTTTGCCAGGGTCAGAGCGGACTTGCTGTCCACCCTGAGCTCCACCGCTCTAGTGTCTCTGCCGAGGAGATCACCAAGCAGTCGAGCAAGCCAGAGCGCCTGAGTCGAAGCGGTGGAGGCCGCTATGTACTCGGCCTTGCAGCTGGACAGGGCCACCACCTGCTGCTTGACCGACTGCCAGCTAACGAGGCACTTGCCGAGGAAGAAGAGGATCGCGCTCGTGCTCTTGCTGGTGTCGATGTCGCCGGCGTGGTCGCTGTCGCTGTACCCGACGAAGTGTGCCGCCACAGGGCACCTTGGGTAGTAGAGGCCGTGGTCGAGAGTCCCCGCAACGTAGCGGATGATCCTCTTCACAACCTGCTGGTGCTCCGTCGTCGGTCGCTGCATGAACCGACTAACGTAGCCGACGGAGAATGCCAAGCCCGGCCGTGTGTGGGCGAGGTAGCGAAGGCTCCCCACAAGACGCCGGTACTGCGTAGCGTCCACCTCCTCCGTCGTGCTGTAGCGGCTTAGCTTCAGACTCTCCTCCATCGGAGTGAGAGCTAGGTTGCAGTCGGTGAGCCCAGCTAGCTCAACGACGCGCTTGGCGTAGGCGGTCTGTCGAAGCGTGATCCCAGAGTCATCCTGGTGCACCTCGATTCCCAGGTAGAAGGAGAGAGGCCCCAGGTCACTCATTTGGAAGGTGGCATTCATCTCTTCCTTGAATGCCGCCACCTCCGCATCCTTGGTGCCGGTGATCACCAAGTCGTCGACGTAGACACCCACCAGCAGGGCATTTCCTCAATTGCCCCGTCGGTAGATGGCCACCTCGTGCGGGCTTTGCTCGAAGCCCATCCCCTTTAGCGTGGAATCCAGCTTGGCATTCCACGCCCTCGGTGCCTGCCGCAAGCCATAGAGAGCCTTACGCAGGCGGAGCACCTTGCCCTCCTTGCCGGGGATCGCAAATCCCGGCGGCTGGTGCACGTAGACCTCCTCCTTCAAGTCGCCGTTAAGGAACGCCGACTTGATGTCCATGTGATGAACACGCCAGCCCTCCTGGGCAGCTAGCGCAAGGAGGAGTTGCACGGACTCCATCCGTGCCACGGGAGCAAAGGCGTCATCAAAGTCGACCCCCTCCTGCTGCACGAAACCTCGTGCCACCAAGCGAGCCTTGTGCTTGACGATGGCACCGGCTTCATCCCTCTTCAGCTTGTACACCCACTTAAGGGTGATCGCACGATGACCACGAGGAAGGTCAGCAAGCTCCCAGGTGCGGTTCTTCTCAACCGCATCCATCTCCAACTGCATCGCGGCGCGCCATGCCGCGTGTCTCTCAGCCTCTGTGAACGACTGAGGCTCGCCGTCATCACACGCAAGGTGCAACTGCGCCTCCAGGTCATGAGGCACCTGTCCCGGCACCGGCTGGTCGCCGAGAAGGTTCTCCATCGTACGGTACCGCAACGGCTCGCCGTCGTGGTACGCGTCGACGCGCTCCTCGTCGTGAGGGAGCGGAGTAGCGAGCTCAACCGGGCCGTGCTCGACACGAGCTGGTGGTGGAGTAGACGTGCCCGGAGTGATGCCTGTCGGTGCTGGAGTGCGTGGCGTTGCCGGCTGTGGTGGAGCCGGCGAAGAACTCATCGCAGCCGAGGTCCTGGCTGGAGAGCGTGGTGCTGTCGGAGTAGCAGGCGCCGGGGTCGGTGGAGGCTCGGGTATTGGGTAGACGCGCTCGCCGAAGAAGAGCCGCCTACTCCCCCAGCTCCCTCGAAGTGGACGTACTCGACAGAGAAGTCGTCGTACGTTGGAGCCGAGCCGTCGTCCACCGCCTTGTCCCACGCCCATCCTTGCCCTTCGTCGAACACAATGTCGCGCGCCGTGCGCACACGCTGTGTCTTCGGGTCGATGATGCAGTAGGCCTTCGAGCCCTCCGCGTAGCCGATGAACACTCCTGGAGTGCTCCTGTCGTCGAGCTTGCTGATGTGGCCAAGCTCCTTGGCGAACGCGAGGCAGCCAAAGACCCGCAAGTGGGAGATCGCCGGCTTGCGCCCATGCCAAACCTCGTACGATGTCCTGCCGTCGAGCGCCTTTGTAGGCGAGCGGTTGAGGATGTAGACGGCCGTCACCACTGCCTCTCCCCAGAAGACAGCCGGCATCCCCCTCTGCTTGAGGAGGGCCCGAGCCATCCCCACAACCGTCTGGTTGCGCCGCTCGACGACGCCATTCTGCTGCGGGCTGTACGACGCGGAGTAGTGGCGCTGAATGCCCTCATCAGCGCAGTACGACGCGAATTCAGCCGCCGTGAATTCGCCGCCGTTGTCGGTGCGCAGCACGCGCAGCTTGCGGCCGCACTCCGCCTCCGTAGCAGCATGCGCGCGCCTGATGGCGTCCGCAGCCTCTCCCTTGCTGCCGAGGACCATCACCCACATGTAGCGGGAGAGGTCGTCGACGAGCAGCAGGAAGTAGCGTCGTCCTCCCGGTGTGGCCGGTGTCACCGGGCCACACAAGTCCCCGTGCACAAGCTCGAGCCTCTCCTTGGCTCGAAAGCTAGCCCGCTGTGGAAAGGGGAGTCGCCTCTGCTTCGTCAACACGCAGACGTCGCAGAGCTGCTCCACATGGTCGAGGCACGGCAGGCCTCGCACCATCTCTGTGGCACTAAGCCGCTTCAGGGCCTCAAAGTGAAGGTGCCCGAAACGCTCGTGCCACTGCCACGCCTCGTCGTCCCGACGAGCAGCAAGACAGAAGGGTTGTGCCACCTGCACGTTAAGGACGTAGAGTCGATTTGCGCTTCTGGATACCTTGGCAAGAAGGCGACGACGACGATCCCAAATCCTCATGACTCCGTCCTCAACCACCACGCGCGAACCGTTCTCATCCAGCTGTCCCAAGCTGATGATGGAGTTCTTCAACGCGGGGATGTAGTAGACTCCGGTGAGCAGTCTGTGCTCACCAGACACGGTGGTGAAGATGACGGAGCCGACGCCCTTGATCTCCACGCCGGAGGCATCCCCAAACTTGACGGAGCCTCGGACGCTAGGGTCAAGCTCGGTGAAGAACTCCCGTCGACCGGTCATGTGATGGGTGGCGCCGGTGTCGAGGCACCACCCGTCAGTCTTGTCGTTGCCGGAGCTGTCGCCGAGGAGGGCGTGTGCTTTTGGCTCGTCAAGGTGGAGGAGAGCTGCTGCGGCCGGTGCTGCTGGAGGTAGCTCGATGCTGGCATGTGCCATGAACAGAGCTGGCTCCTCCTCCGCCTGTGCGACGTGGGCCTGGCCACGTCGTGGCTGTCGACAGTCCTTGGCCCAATGGCCAAGCTGGCCGCAGTTGCGGCAGGTGTCGTCTCGTGCCGGCTTGTGCCTGCCGGCGGCGCCGCCCTGGGCGCCTCCGCGGGCATCACCCTCGGCACGTCCTCGCGCCCCGGCCTGGGTGTCTCTGCGCGCCTTGCGCGGCTTGCCACGCTTGCGGCCGCCTGTCGCGGAAGAAAGCTCCCCCTTCCTCCGATCACCTTGGCTGGCAAGCCACTGCTCCCGAGTGAGAAGGAGCTTCCCGCCAGTGGTGATGGGCCCCGAGAGCGACTGTGGCTCATCGCTGTCGACGACCTTGAGGCAACCTATCGCCTCCTCGATCGACATCGTGGAGAGATCCAGCAGAGACTCGATCGAGCGAGCCATCTGCTTGTACTTCTCGGGGACGCGGCGGAAGAGCTTTTCAACAGCTCTCTCCTCGCCGTAGGTGTCGTCGCCGAACTGCACCATCTTCTGCAACAAAGTGTTGAGACGGAGAGCAAAGTCATCAACGTCCTTACCTGGCTTGAAGGCCAGGTTCTCCCACTCCTTGCGAAGTGCCTGCAGTGTGGACTTGCGGGCGCGGTCGCTGCCGATGCGTGCCACAGCGATGGCGTCCCAACCCTCCTTGGCAGTCCGCTTGCTGGTAAGCGAGAACTGCATCTCGGGCGGGACTGCAGCGATGAGAGCATCCAGCGCCCGTCGATCTAGGTCGTAGTCGACGTCGCCGTACTGGACTGCCTCCCACATGTGCCGCACCTGGAGCTTTACCCTTATCACCGCAGCCCACTCGACGTAGTTGGTCTTGGTGAGGGTAGGCCACCCACCGCCGGGACCGACGTCCCTGACAACAGCCTGGAGCCTGTGGTAACCACGGTACCGATCTGGGGAGAGAGAGCCACGCTGCCTGTGAAGGCCGCGCTCTCCATCGACCCGTCGGTACTGATCCGGGGAGAGAGAGCCACGCTGCCTGTGAAGGCCGCGCTCTCCATCGACCCGTCCACCACCGTTGCCGTGCGCGCCTCCTCCAGGAGCACCGCCGCCGTGTGCGCCTCCTCCAAGAGCGCCGCCAGCGCGTCCGCGCCTGTCTGGGCTGCCGCCGCGCTCGTGGGCGTGCGCGGCTGCCCCAGGAGCGCCACCGCCGTGTGCGCCTCCTCCAGGAGCGCTGCCAGCGCGTCCGCGCCTGTCTGGGCTGCCGCCACGCTCGTGGGCGTACGCGGCTGCCCACTGCGCCGCCCGCGCTCGCGCTGCCTCCCTCTCTAGCAGCTCGAGATCCGCGTCGGCAGTGTCAGTCAGCGGAAATGGAGCTGCCGATGCTGCCGCGCAGAGCCTCGACCTCCGCTGCCGCCGCACGCGCTGCATTCGCCGCCGCCGCTGCTTCCGCCTCCGCTCTGGCTGCTGCAAGCTCCGCCGCTGCCAGCCTCGACGCCCTTGTCGCCGCTGCAGCGGTCTCTGCCGCCGCTCGCTCGCGTTCCTCTGCCGCGGCAAGTTCGGCCTCCTGCCGACGCCGCGTGCTCGAGGCGACCGAGCGCTGAGACTGCCCTGCGGACATGACGCGCTACCGGGGGGCTGCTGCGTGGGGAGAGGGCTGCTTCAGACGAGCTGGGAGAGGAGTGAACAGGAACGGCCGGAGGAGCTGCTACTGCCAACAGCTGGGGCTGTTGTGGGGCTGGAAGAGAAGATGAGCAAGAGATGCTCAGGCTACAGGATAATACGGCTCCGATACTAGTTGTTAGTCGTTGAATTCTCACTCTTGGTAGTAGGAGAATTCTTACTCTCATGTAGAGAGGATGACACTAGGAGTTGGAGCAATTTTCTTGTCTATTTCTCACACAAACTCACACAAATACCATACCAACCTGAGGAGTTGGGGTTACATATTTATAGGCTGCTAGCCAGCCAAGCATATGTCAAGATGCTAGTCTAAGATGCTAGTCTAAGATGCTAATATGCTGTCCTAGCTAAGATGCTGTCCTCTAGTCTAAGATGCTGTCCTTTAAGATGCTATCCTCTAGTCTAAGATGCTGTCCTAAAAACAGAAAAACAGTCACAAGGACCATGTGAGTAGCATAGCCTCACAAAGACCAGCCACACATGAGACTTATCCATCACAAGTTCATTACGGATAAGGCTATTTTGTATCACATTTGGGCAGTTATGCTAACGATATTTCTCAAAACATTTGTCGTAACAATTATTTTGCTGTCATGTGTTGTTTAAATAAAATCCAGGGGTGCAAATTGGTGACCCTAAGGGTTTCCATCTTCACTCTAGTACAACAAATTGAAATAGTTTTTCAAAATGAGAGCTCATTTGGGAAACCTAGAATTGAACTAAAGAGTGGCAGTGAAGACCCTTAGGGTAACCAATTTGCACCCCTAATAAATTCAATAACCACCAAACATCAAAGTCATTTTCTTTTGTAGTGAATGATAGAACAAGAACTTTGAAACATAAAAGGAAACTGAACACTCACTTTCTAGTTAAATATTTTTCCAACATCATCACTATTTACTCCATTTTAGAATAAAATAAGCAAGCAGTACTTTTCCATTCTAGAACAAATATCACAACATCATCATGAGGATCAATTCAGTCATAAGCAAGCAGTACTTTTCTACCATAAGAAAACAATATTGATTTCACAAGATTTATGAGCACTCTTAATGTAACACAAGGCATTATTCTAGTCTTGTAGTATAAGAACAAGATGTACCATAGCAACGAAGTGAAAATTTATTAGGGTCCCTCTCTGGCATACATGGATGACAATAGACATGCAAGAGCAACATTTGCCCAATTAAAGCATTCATCTACAGAAATGCAGTTTCTACAAGAGGTAGCGAAGAGAAGGCTAGCAAGACGAGTCCAACAATAAGGATATAAAAGGAAAACATAAATTTCAGTGGCAGTTCTTGAACTTATCTCAAGTTCTCATTCAATTCTTAGTATTTGCAAATTACACACTCATCCTGGTCCTGATGTTTGTAAATCACACACTTTTTTTTTGAACGGGAAATACAGCAGGGGAAGCGCCCACTGTAGGATTTTATTAAATAAAAACAGAAACATGTAGAAAAGAGAGAGAAATAATAACAAACCAAGCAGCCGGAGGGCTGAGGTAGCCACGGCGGGAAGGGAACCGCAAGGCCAAACGCCAGCAAGGCCAAAGAGAGGAGAAAAGCTACATATTTATCATCTCTCATTCTAAAAGCCTGAAGTTTGGCCTCTTCACAGAAGAGGTTTTTGTTAGAACCAAATCACAGGTTTGGGGCTAGAATTTCAGTTTCATTAGCCCTTGCCACAACTATGGCAGGCCGGGGATACATATAAGGTAGTTTGCTTGCAACTTAAGAAAGCTACAGCATATTCCAAATACTAAAGTAGATGCTAAAGTAGGATAAGATAGATGATAAGGGTGCTGACACATGCACCGACTACTCTAGAAAAACACAAGACTTATAGACCAAGTCTATCATTCTCCCCCTAAGCCTTGTGTGGCGCCTTCTGGGGAATTTGAACCATCCCAATCCTGGCGCGAAGCTCCTGGAACTTGACTCGCCCAAGGGACTTTGGTGAGAAGGTCGGCGAGCTGGTCCTGGGTGTTGATGTAGCTGGCCTTGATGCTCCCCTCATCCAAGCAGCTCCTAATGAAGTGGTACATGATTCGGATATGCTTGCTGCGCTCAAGGAAGACGGGGTTCTTCGCCAAGGATAAGGCGGACTTGCTGTCCACCCTGAGCTCCACTGCTTCTGCGTCTCTGCTCAGGAGATCGCCCAGCAGCCGAGCCAACCAGAGAGCTTGAGTCGAAGCGGTTGTGGCAGCGATGTACTCCGCCTTACAACTGGACAGAGCCACCACATGCTGCTTGACCGACTGCCAGCTGATTAGACACTTGCCGAGGAAGAATAGCAGTCCCGCTTGTGCTCTTGCTTGTGTCGATGTCGCCGGCGAGGTCGCTGTCATTGTACCCGATGAAATGTTCCGCGTCGGGGCACCTCAGGTAGTGCAAGCCGTAGTCGGAGGTGATGGATAAGTCTGGCTGCTGTGGTCTTTGTGGGGCTGTTGTGGTCTTTGTGTTTTTAGGACAGCATAGGACAGCATCTTAGACTAGAGGACAGCATCCGGACAGCATCTTAAACTAGCATCTAGAGAACAGTATCTTAGCATCTAGGACAGCATCTTAGACTAGCATCTTATACTAGCATCTTGGTATATGTTTGGCTGGCTAGCAGCCTATAAATATGTATCCCCAACCCCTCGGGTTGGTATGACATTGAGAAATAAACCAGAAAATTGTCCCAACTCCTAGTGTCATCCTTTCTCGATGAGAGTAAGAATTCTGCTATTTCCAAGAGTGAGAATTCAGCAACTAACAAGTGGTATCAGAGTCGTACTATCCTGTAGCCTAAGCATCTCCTGCTCATCTCCTCTCCCAGCCACACAACAGCCCTAGCTGCGAGCAGCAGCTCCTGGCCGCTCCTGCTCACTACTCCCCCGCGCGTCTGAAGCAGCCCTCTCCCCACGCAGCAGCTCCCCGGTAGCACGTCATGTCCGCAGGGCAGTCTCAGCGCTCGGTCACCTCGAGCACGCGGCGTCGGCAGGAGGCCGAACTTGCCGCGGCAGAGGAACGCGAGCGAGCGGCAGCAGAGACCGCGGCGGCGGCGGCAAGGGCGTCGAGGCTGGCAGCGGCGGAACTGGCAGCAGCCAGAGCGGAGACGGAAGCAGCGGCGGCGGCGAATGCAGCGCGTGCGGCGGCAGCGGAGGTCGAGGCTCTACGCGGCAGCATCAGCAGCTCCATTTCCGCTGACGACACCGCTGACGCGGACCTCGAGCTGCTAGAGAGGGAGGCGGCGCAGTGGGCAGACGCGCACGCCCACGAGCGTGGCGGCAGCCCAGACAAGCCCGGACGCGCTGGCGGCGCTCCTAGAGGAGGCGCGCACGGCGGTGGCGCTCGCGGCAGCAGCCCAGAAAGGCGCGGACGCGCCGGTGGCGCTCCTGGAGGAGGCGCGCACGGCAACGGTGGCGGACGAGTCGATGGAGAGCGCGGCCTTCACAGGCAGCGTGGCTCTCTCTCCCCGGATCGGTACCATGGTTACCACGGGCTCCAGGCTGTTGTCAGGGACGTCGGTCCCGGCGGTGGGTGGCCTACCCTCACCAAGACCAACTACGTCGAGTGGGCTGCGGTGATGAGGGTAAAGCTCCAGGTGCGGCACATGTGGGAGGCAGTCCGATACGGCGACGTCGACTACGACCTAGATCGACGGGCGCTGGATGCCCTTATCGCTGCAGTCCCACCCGAGATGCAGTTCTCGCTTACCAACCAGTGGACTACCAAGGAGGCTTGGGACGCCATCACTGCGGCACGCATCGGCAGCGACCGTGCGCTAGGTGCAGCTCCCTCTCGAGGTCGTGTGTCGCCAGTCCATGGACGGGCTTGATCGCCGAAGATGTTGTCCACGGTGCGGTAGCGCAGAGGCTCATCGTCGTGGTAGGTATCGACGCGATCCTCTTCATTGGACAGCGGAGTGGCGAACTCCACCGTGCGCTGCCTGTCAAGGACCGAAGCTGCTGGTGCCGATCCCGGGGGTGTGGGTGCCGGTGCAGAAAAGCGGGGCATAGCCGGTGGTGGAGAGCGGGGCATAGCCGGTGGTGGAGCTGGTGGAGGACTCAATGGTGTAGGCGGTGGAGGACTCGCTGGAGGTGGCGAGCCAGGTGCTGAGGTAGACGAGCTCGGTGAAGATGAGCTGCTAGCTCCCGCTCCCTCGAAGTGGACGTAGTCGACGACGAAGTCTCTGAGAGTCGAAGTCAAGCCGTCGTCCACCGCCTTGTCCCAGGCCCAGCCTAGCCCTTCGTCGAACACGACGTCCCGGGAGATGCGGACGCGCTGTGTCGCAGGGTCGAGGATGTGGTAAGCCTTGACGCCCTCCGCGTAGCCGATGAAGACCCCCGGCGTGCTCCGGTCGTCGAGCTTGCCGACGTGGTTGAGCTCCTTGGCGAAGGCCAGACAACCGAAGACGCGGAGGTGGCTCACCACTGGCTTGCGCCCGTGCCAAGCCTCGTATGGTGTCTTGCCGTCGAGGGCCTTGGTGGGCGAGCGATTGAGCAGGTGAACGGCGGTCATCACCGCCTCACCCGAGTAGATTGCCGGCATCCCTTTCTGCTTGAAGAGGGCACGAGCGGTGGTCACCACCGTTTGGTTGCGCCGCTCAACGACGCCGTTCTGCTGCGGGGTGTACGGTGCGAAAAAGTGCCGCTGGATCCCCTCATCGGCGCAGTACACCGCGAACTCAGCCGCCGTGAACTCACCGCCGTTGTCAGTGCGCAGCACCCGAAGCTCGCGGCCGCACTCCTCTACAGCAGCTTGATGGCCCACCGCACGCCTCTACAGCCCGTCTAGGCCCAAGAGTTCGAAGGTTGGCCCACCGACGGGTTCGACAACCGCTCCGGGCACCTTTAGAGTAAGGGGAGGAAAAGGATGGGCCCGCTAGTGGCCAGTACCCAAGCGCACGAACGCCGCAGGCATCCCGACCCACGTTCGAGTCTCGGCTGGATTCAATCCATGGTTTTTCCTTGAAGAAAGACAGAGAGCCCTCGCGACCGGTCGAACGGACCCGAGAACTATATGGATTGACCGCTGAGAATCTGGAGCCGATCACCAACTGACCCAAGCCGAATCCCCGCGAACGGGATGTCGAGGCCCCACTCGGACTAGGCCGTTAACAGCTCACTGAGCACCATGATTCGTCCATAGAGAAAAATCATGACACGGCTCGGCCCCTCCGTTTTTATCGCTTGAGGGAAGATAATCGCGAAGACGAGCCGATCCTCGATCGAAACCCCTGCTACGAGCAGGGGCTCGAGGAAAGTAGGACTCGCACAAAGACCGAACGCTCGGTCGCAGAACGACAAACCCCCATAGGGGTCGAAATCAGGAAAGACCTTCTCCGACCTACTAGATCTCACGGCTATATCCCCGAGGGGTCCGATCTCGACGAAAAGAAATCATCGTCCCCAGGTCACGCCGTGGGCGACAAAAGAAGGCCAAGGCCCTCAGAGTCCTCCTGTTTGGAAGAAGCCTCCGAAAGAGTATTCTACTCCTCCGCAGGCTTGGGGGCTACTGTCGAGGACCAATACTAGCGTACCCGAAGAGTGGCTAATGGTCATCAACATTAATTCATCCGAGTTGTCAAGAGCGCGACTACGGCTCCAACCGGTCCCCAGGTGCGCGGGCTCCGCCTCGACCAACCTCTGGGGAGCCTCTAGGAGCGGGCTCTGCCTCGCCCGACGTCTGGGACAGGCTCCGTCTCGCCCGACCCCGAGGTCGCGGGCTCCGCCTCACCCGACCTCTGGGGGCAGGCTCTGCCTCGCCCGATCCCAAGGTCACGGGCTTCGCCTCGCCTGACCTCTGGGGGCAGGTTCCACCTCGCCCGACCCTGAGGCTGCAGGGTCCGCCTCGCCCGACCCTAAGGCCGCGGGCTCCGCCTCACCCGACCTCTGGGGGCTGGCTCTGCCTCGCCCAACACCGAGGCCGCGGGCCCCGTCTTCCTCGACCCTGAGGCCGCGGTCTCCGCCTCGCCCGACCTTTGGGGGCAGACTCCGCCTTGCCCGACCCCAAGGTCACGGGCTCCGCCTCGCCCGACCTCTGGGGGCAGGCTCCGCCTCGTCCGACCCCGAGGCCGCGAGCTCCGTCTCGCCCGACCCCTCGGCTGCAGGCTCCATCTCGCCCGATGGTGCCCCATACCGCCGCCAACCACTCTAGATCCAAGCGTATGGGCCTGGGTCAAAACTTTGACGCAAAGGAAGAGACCGGCACGTCCCGATGTAACCCGTGACCATGACAGACCATACCTAGGGATTCATATCAGGAACAGCGTCGAGCATACCGGTGTTGTTCCGGCTAACCCCCGTACAAACGCTGACAGGCGCGTCAGCTTACCACGACGTCCGTTGCGACAGAATGGAACGCCATGACCGACAGACGACGCTTGCGCATAGCGCCAATGACGGACAGGGTCGCAACGTGGAGCTGTCCCTGTTGACATCTACAGGGTCGGCGGGACCCGTACTTCTCTCTCTCGTTCTCCTCCCTTCCACCGTTGTAACCCGTGCTTTGCCTTGGCCTATAAAAGGTAAAGCAGGACATCCCATGAAGGGGACTCCAATCCGATCGGAATCACCTCGAACCAATCAGAACACGACACAAGCACAGGGCCGAGCGGCAACCGGGCTCTCGGCACCCGTTCACTCCTTCCATCAGAGACCTAGGATCCTTTCCCTCTCTCAGTCCGTTTGTAACCCATACTGTAAACTTTCAGTGCTAGTAACACGAGCAGCAGTGACGAACTAGACGTAGGGACATTCTGCCCGAACCAGTATAAACCTCGTGTCCTCTTAGCACACCATCTGAGCCAGACGCGCAATATTAGAAATTTATTCGTTGGTAGTAACTCGAAACACCGACACTAGGCGCGCTAGGGAGGGGCCTTTTGCGCGTCTCGACATTCATACCAGGCCTCAGATGGCTAGTCACAACGTCAGCTAGGTCCCGGGCGCGCATGTACGCTTTAGGGACCTAGGCTTTATCGTCACGAAGGAGGGAGAGTCGGCGCAAGCTCCCGCCGCCGTCCAACCTCTCCGCTCCGCCGGCCTCGACGCGATCGCCAAGGCGCTTGAGGAGCTGCAGCTGCACGCACCGGAGGCCCGCGCCCCCGAGAGCGACCAGCTCCTCGACTTCGACTACGGGAGGTTAGAGCGCCAGCTCAGCGCCTTCCTCCGTGCCGAGAGGACCTGCGCCACCTCACCTTCTCGTTCGCCAACGTCATGACGCAGCTTGCTGGAGGAGAGCCGCTCTCTCCGGAATACCTCATCCGGAGCACCCCGACGGCGCTCCCGCTCGAAATACCTCATCCGGAATGATGATATACGTGATCGCCTTGAGGTAGCACCAATTGAAGAAAAGCTTGTCCAACATCGGTTGAGGTAGTTTGGCCATGTCCAAAGGAGACCTCCAGATGGCACCAGTGCACTGTGGAGTCTTAAGTCAAGCTAATAATATGAAGAGAGGTAGAGGAAGACCGAAATTGACATGGGGGAAGACAATAAAAAGAGACTTGAAAGCTTAGGATATACGTAGAGATCTATGTTTAAATAGGAGTACTTGGAAAGTAGCTATTGAAGTGCCTGAACTGTGACTTGGGGCTCTTGGTGGGTTTCAACTCTAGCCTACCCCAACTTGCTTACGACTGAAAGACTATGTTGTTGTTGTTGTTTCCATATAGCCAAAGTAATCTCTCTATTTTAAATTATAAGTCATTTTAACTTTTTTTTGTACAAAGATTTTGTTATGTATCTAGATACATAGCAAAATTGATGTAACAAAAAAAAATCAAAGCGACTTATAATTTGGAATAGAGGGAATAATTGCTAAGCAAATAGCCAGTCCATTATACGTGTGTTTCTTAGTCCATTATATGTGTGTTTCTTAGTGGTGGCAACAGGTGACATGGCATAAACATTTAGCCAGCAGCTGGCTAAATTATTAGCCTCGCTCTAATCGCATATACAAACCAAACTGACAGTAATACAATCTTCATCTTTATATAAAAAAAAATCAGCAAAAAGCTAGAGCCAATAAACGGGGAGGGAGAGGAACTGACCCCGGCCACGGAAGCGTGATGCGGCAGGCCACGGACGGCGAGGGCCGCGGACGCAGCTGAGGCGCGGATGGAGGTCCTTGGCCGCGCGGAGGGACCAGGGGAAGCCACATGTGGGCCCGCAGGCAGTCGAGGCCGCAGCAGCCCGCTGGCGGCGGCCGTGCAGTCGGCGGAGAGGAGTAGTAGCGTGGCGTCCATGGAGCCGGCCTGATCCCACCTCCCTGCTCTTCCTCCCTCACCAGCTCGCTCGTGTACGGTTTCGTCTCGAACGAGAAGGGCGAGGCCGAGAGGAGAGCCAGAGGAGGCAACCTGTGGCTCGGGCTGCGCCTCTGGCCCTTTGGGGCTTGGGCGAGGAGTGGGAGTAGCAGAGGAGGCGGAGGGGCAACGGGCTGACGGGATGTCCGGATGTGGATGAGATGGTGGAAGATATGGAAATTTTTCTATTTTAGCCCTAATAAAAAATAAATAATAATAATTAATTATAATATAAATAATATAAACTTCTTTAAACGTGTATACCTCCACTGTTGATCAACCCCACGTCAGCCGTCCGATTTGAGCTTCAGCCCTTGGATGCCTACCACATCCACGTCCCCCCGGAGGCTCCAGACCCTTCTCGGTTCCGTTCACGCAGAAAACGAAACCGTCTCCTCGGTCCTCACCTTCCACACCGCCGCTCGCGCTCCTCCCTCCCTCCCCACGTCGTCCTCTGGAACCTCGACTCCCCACGCTCCCTCTCCTCACCTGCCAGCGCCGCCCCCGCTTGGCCTGTCCTCGCCGCGCCATCCGTCTCCATCGCCTACGTGTTCCGAATCTGCGCCGCCATGTACGCCTCCGCCATCGATGCCCTCCTCCCGCGCTGCCCCCTCGGCGATGGGACGACATACCAGCGTCGACGCGGCGCAGCGTCGCGGCCACACCCGACGTGCCAGCCTGGGCGCGAGCCGCCACGGCGCGGCTGCACCAGCACGGGGACCAGCCCCCGTACAGCCGGCCCCCTCTCGGCACCGCGGTGTGCGGGCGAGCAGGACCTAGCGGTGGCCGCCTGCTACGACGGTGCGGCGCGGACGTACCTGCGCCGCTACCCCGCCATGCCTTACGGCTGGCCCATGACAGGCTACATGTGTGTTGTGTCATCACCTTCGTTTCCATTCCCATCAGGTTTTGTTTTGGTCATCCATGATGTTGCAGCTGCCCTGATCTACTTCCTTGCGATTTCCATCAAATTTTGTTTTGTGCATCCATGGTATTGCAGCTGCCCTCAAGTCCATCATAGCGAACAGGTTCCTCCTGATGGGCGGTTGAATCACAAGGAAGTGCAACAGGTTGGTCCACATAGCAAAACTGCTTATTTAGGTTATGTGTGCCAACTCTTGGATCTAATTAAGTTTTTTTTTGGCTATTTCAGGCTGACCAAACATGCTCAGGTATGGAACAGCCAGGCCTTTCGGTATTGATTACAACTAATTTATGAGCTTTATGATTCCTGTTGTATTTACTAGCTTGATGTCACCCTATCAGGCGATTGCCTATATTGTTCATTCAGACTGCTTGATCCTTCTTATTACGACCACAAAATTATTGCAACATGCACATCTATGCTATGCTTAACTCCTAGATGCGCACCTGGTTTAGTAGGTCAATGTTCTACGCCCGGCAACATCACGGGCCCAATTGGCTAATCGCCATCGTCGAACTTATCCTTTAGCTACATTAGAATTTATAATCATGACTGTACTGTACAGCATTTTATACAAGCGGAATTATATCTTGTTGGTATCCATTACTCTATCATGGATCAATTGATGATTTCTTACTTATTTTTGCAGCACCTGGTAAGGTTGAGGTGCGAGGAGCTCAGTGCTGCAGGGTGGAATGAAGTTGCTAATTTGACAAGTAATTTGATATCGGTTGTTGTTGGCCCTCATGAGGTGTGCGCCTTGAAGAGTCAAACAGCTGCTTTAATAGCAGAGGGAAAGTTTTTTCGGGAACACGCATTCACGTGAATTTCATTAAGAAGAAGCAAGAGTGCCGAAGGAACGGCGTACACGACGCGACTATGGGAGAACCCATAGCGCAGGATACAAAACCACAGAGTGAGTGGTTTAGAATGAAAAACACAAGTGAAAGCAAGAAGTGCGACAGGGGGAAGGGCCCTCCACCACAACCTAGCTAGCTGGACCTGCAACTAAAGATAACGACACGAAGGCTGCCAACAAGGGAGGTGAAGCCTCGGTGGCAAAGCAGCCACCGGAAAGAATGCGGCAAAATCCGCGAGCACAACGCGGCAAAGCATCCACGGGCTGGTAGCGACTATGGTGGCAAAGCATTCGCCTAGGCAGCAACGACGACAAAGCATCCGTCGAGTATCCGCAAGCGGCCAGGTAGCTGCTGCGAAGAAGATGACCAACGACGGCAAAGCATCCGTCGAGACGACTGCAGCAACACCAACATCCAAGATGGACAGACCAACGCGAAGGGGAAGCTAAAGCACAGGCAGGAACAACACAGCTAGGAGCGGCTCCGGTGAGAGGAACAGGACGGCGGCAGAAGTGCTCCAACGAAGTGACTGCGGCAACACCAACACCCGCGGAGGGCGGACCAAAGCGGAGCGAAAGCAAAAGCACGGGCAGGCACAACACAAGCAAGGAGCGGCTCGAACCCAACGAATGGCGCAGTGGGAACAAGCGGAGTGCATCAACGAAGCCTTCAAGAAGGTGATGACGTCCGCGTACGCCAACTTCATTGCGAGGATCACCCAAAAGGAACTTTCAGTGGGAACAAGTGGAGTGCATCAACGAAGCCTTCAAGAAGGTCATGACGTCCGCGTACGCCAACTTCATTGTGAGGATCACCCAAAAGGAACTTTCGTTCCCAAACTTGCCCCAGCAACCTCCAACAACGAACTGAGCAGCATGACGACGCCTCCAAGAAGGTGATGACGCTGGCGCGCCACCGTCGTCGGCCCAAGGCACGAAGCCTGGCGGGGTTTTCACCCCCGTCCGCTGTCGGCCCCAGTTGTCGCCGAAGGGTAGCAGGCCGGCCCGGCCAAGAGCAGCTGCCGAAGAGGAGTCCGGCCACCGCCCCCCCCCCCCCCCCCCACCTCCCCCGGACGCCCGGCAGGCGCCGAGGGTCCAGGACACCTCCAGACGGCAGATGCAGTCGAGGGGGCCTGGATCCGGCCAACGCTGTAGGTGAGGCCAACCCTGTCGCAGTCCGCCGCCGAGGGAATCCGGCCGCTGGCTCGCTAAATCAGGCCCTAGGGGGGCGAATCCGGCCGACAGAGATGGAGAGGGTGGTGCCGCCACCGCCCTGGCAGCCACCCAGCCCGGTAGCCGGTGCAGGCCTACCTGGCCTCATTCCATCGCTGAGGGAGGAGGGCCGTCCACCAGCGCACCAGATCCGGCCCCAGGGTGGGGCGGATCCGGCCGGCCACCGCCGCACCCTGCCGGAGGAGGGTGGAGGGGGGTGACGACCGCTGCCGCCCTGGCAGTCACCCGGCCTGGCAGCCGGAGCAGGTCGCCCCGGCCCCTTCCCAACGCCAAGGGAGGAGTGCCGGCCACCAGCGCGCCAGATCCGGCCCTAGGGGGGGCGGATCCGGCCGGTCGCCGCCGTTCCCCACTGGAGGTGGAGAGGGTGGAGTGGGGAAGGTAAAGGAGTGAAGGTGAGGGAGAGGGAGGTGCGAACGGAGCACCTATGTTTGGGCCCGCCGCTGGCCGCCACCACCGCGCGCTAGAGGGTGGCGACGGCAGCCAGAGAGGAGGCTGGGAGGGGGGGCTCTTGGATAGCGGTGAGGTAGCCCCCGAGTCGCCCTGCTGAGGACGCTGGGGGAAGTCGGGATGATGTGTTAGTACTACCTATAGCAGAGTGTAAGTTACTTCTGTTTCAATTTCTTACCTATGTTGACGACTTCAAACTAGATTCATTCTCTGATTTCAAGTTCAAACCGTAGTTGTATTTACTTGCTGTGAATTTCTGAAACCAGTGACTGAATGGTCGGTGTGAATTGGTATATTTCCTTGAAAACCTAAAAATTATGTCCTACGGTTCGACAACATTGTTCGCCATGGACACACGTGTTTTCCACTGTACACTGGGAATTGAAAAGTACAATGTTGACACCAAATAAAACAGTGAGTAAATGATATCTGAAGATTCAGAGCTCATTTTTCCAGCTACTAATAATGCATACAAATATTCATAGACAATTCTTTGCTGCTGTTTTATTCAGGTAACATCATGGGCGAGCTTCAGGCTCTTGCATATTCATCTGCTACTTTTTCATCAGGTGTAGGTTGCAAGATGTCTTCCTTTTGGCCGGCAATTATTTATGTGTTCATGATTGATCCCCATTGCCATTATCTGCAAAGAAACACAAGGCTCCAGTGCAGTGCCAATGTCAATCATGTTTCATGTTTCAGTATGTGTCCTTATAGTCAGTAGATGAGTTCGTCGTGCCATAACAAAACTGTAAAGTTGAGCCTTTGTGAATGCCAATATTTGAAGCCATGAAGAGTGATACTCAAGGACATCGTTCCTGTATGTCCTGACATGAAAAAAGAATGGCATTGTCAGGTTCAGATTTGTTAACACTACAAAATGCAGTCCAAATATGTGTGCTTTGCATATGAGTCTATATTATTTATATTCCTAAACCCGACATTTATCTACCCTATTTGTTACTCAGTGCTTATTCTTCAGTGTGTGCTTCGCATTATTTGTCCATCCTCATGCTGCTTTTTTTTAATGGTTACTAGCCTGCACTGTTTAGATTTGAAAGCTTATATAGAGATATATGTTTGAATAGGAGTACTTGGAAAGCAGTTATTGAAGTGCATGAACAGTGACTTCCGGGCTCTCGGTGGGTTTCAAGTTTAGTCTACCTCAACTTGTTTCGGACTAAAAGGCTATGTTGTTGTTAGTTGTTGTTGATGCTGCTAGCCTGCAGTGTTTGTGCATCCTGATGCTGCACACTTTTTAATGGTTGCTAGCGCGGGGATTCATGCTAGTATAATATAAAAACTCGGCTTCTTTTTTTCTCCTATCTGACACCCGTCGTGTTCGGCTGATTCGTTGCGCAGTAGATTTCGGATGATTTAATAGTGTTCTGTGAGAGAGAATAAGCTGAAACAAGTTGGAACTTGAGCAGCCGAACACGCTGACTATACCTTTTATTATGTTTTGGATTTGGACTACTCTTCGTAAAAAATAGCTCCGTTCCATCAAATCTAAAAAAAGCAGAAATTATTTTTTTGAAAAAGATTCCAAAAAGAAAGTAGAATTAGATTCAAGATAAAAGAAAAAAAGGTTTTAGTAATTAGTAAAAAAATGTGGATGAATACTTGCTCTTTTCTCTATTTTAGATTGGATTTTTTGACCATAGAGCAACTTTACTGTAGAGTCCATGAAGCAGGTGCACTTGTTTACCACGGAGCTAATAATTACTAGAATTATGCCCGTGTGATGTAAAGAGAAAAATTTGATATGATAATACAAGCTTATTAGCATGTATTATATTATTACCAAAAGACTATTTGAGTGTTATGTTTGTAACATTGCGTCGGTAGCCATCAATATTATATATGTTTTCACGGAGCATTAACAATTAATTCAAGCTTAATCCAACCACTCCAGTGTCTTACAACTCACCTCTCTATGTTTATATCTATGCGTCGCAACGGGAATGTAAACTCTAGGTGTATGCCCATGTGTCGCAACTGAATGTAAAATATGACTGGTCATACAAACTTTGCACGTGTGTCAGTACCATTACAAGTACTCTCTCTGTCCCATATTATCTGTCGTTTTCGGTTTCCGTGCCACAAGTTTGACTCGATTTGTAGAAAATACGTATAATATTTATATCTCTAAATAAATTTATTAAAAAACTAGATTCAAAGATCTTTCCAATGATACTAATTATGTACCATAAATATTAATATTTTTGTAATATATATTTTATCAAAATTGTTTCTCGGAAAACGAAAGCGACAGATATTTTGGGACGGATGGAGTAATCTCCAATATGAGGGTGAAGCCTGGATGTGGAGCATGACCAAGAATGACAAGGCCTTCTCGATGATGGCAAGAGCATTGTTGCTCAGCTCTTTCCCGGACTCCATTGTGTCAGACATCTCCTTGATATCCACGTCAGGAAACCGTTGATGCACATCTCCATGTGCACGATCAGCACGTTGAGCCAGATGTAGAGCTCGTAGCCACGCTTGGTACGTGACCACGTCCATGCCGTCGGCATCAATGCCTGGAGGATGCACGCGAATTCGTCCTTGGTGTTCTTGGTGGATCTCCTTGCACTCCGTTACGGCAGCACGAAAGGTCCTAAATGACCAGAGGATGGTTAATAGCCTATAAAAATTCTCTACAAATACATTAAAGCAAATGGTTAATAATCTAAATAGCGAAATATAATTTTGTTCTACCTCTACTAGGTGTTGCAAACCACCTATACCATAATTCTAGTTTTTTATGATCTCTAGATCACACAAAGCTATGTCTCTAAATCTACACTACTGAGCTAGCTAACTAGAACAACTAATTACACTAAGCTACTCAACTAGCTAGTAAGAGAGCTACACTACTCAACTACCTATACAACAAGTAAGCAAGTAATGCGATAGAGGTGATGAGTATGACACTGTCCGAGGCAAGCGACAATCAATCATAATATGAATATCAAATGAACACCGGGAGATATCAAAATAGAGAAGTGACACATGATTTTTCTCTCGAGGTTTACGTGCTTGCCGGCACGCTAATCCCTATTGTGTCGACACACACTTGGTGGTTCGCAAGCTAATTGGCATCACGCCAAGCCCACACTATAGGGTACCGCAAGAACCTACCTAAAGTGAGGGTAACTCAATAACACGTGCAATTTAATAGAGTACCTTTTGACTCTCCGCCGGAAAAAGGTCAATAACCCCTCAGAAATCAGCAGAAGATGGCCAGGAACAATCATCAACTCATGCCAAAGCTCCTCCGCTGCTCCAAGCCGTCTAGGTGATGGCAACTACTAAGAGTAACAAGAGAACCGACAGCCGATGCAAACACAAGTGCCACTAGATGCGCCAACGTGATATGCAAATGCACTTGGATGCTCTCCCATCTCACTTGGATGAAGAACAATCAAGAGAGATGAGTGTGAGTGGTGTTTCTGAGATCAAAGGGATGTCAAGTATGTCAAATGGGGAAGAGAGATTCCCCAAGGCCAGCCAAATCACTTAAATAGGCGTCCTCTCAAAATAGAGCAGTTGGGCTCAAGAAAGGGTACCAGACGCATTGATCGAACTCACTGCCAGCGTCCGGGTAGGCGGGTCCGGTCACCACCTGCAGCCAACCACAAAAGCGCCACATCATCTCCACTTTGAATTCCACTATTGGCGCCCTTTCTCCCATGTGCACACATGCGATCGGACGCGTCGTGGCTTGACCAGACGCTCCAACACAGCGTCCGATCACGCGGTCCCGCGAGCTCAGCAGCGGATGACTAGATTCAGTTAGATGACCGAACGCACCCTCAGGTAGAGTCCGGTCATTTCTAGTAAGGGTCCAGAGAGCAATTTTCATGACCGGATGTGTCCGATCAGTGATGACCTGACGCGCCCAGCGTCCGATCCTCACCCACTCCTAGTCCTTCGCACCACATTACCACAACCGGACATGGGAATAGTCCACTGGCGAGTCCGGTCCTCTTGACTTGCCAGGGTCCGGTCAAGGCCTCGCACTGCGCCTCCTCTGCTCGTCATAACTAGACTCTACCGAGAGGATCCAGTCCCATGCTAGGGCAGGGTCTGGTCCTACATCGACACCACCCGTATGTTAGGGTTTAGCACCAAACCCGTCAAGCCAGGGTTCGATCTCCTCAAACACCGAGTTCGGTCACTCAAAACTTCACCTTTTCAAGTCCACACAATTCACCCTTGTGTATGTGTGCCAACTCTAAGTATCCCAACACATGTGTACGTGAGTTAGTAACACTCCAATTCAATTTCCAAGGGTTTGTTAGCTCATTAGGATCCAATGCATATGCAATCGAGTTAGATCACCTAATGGCACTTGATAACCGCATCAACTATGATTTCTTCCCCTCTCCATAGTGCGGCTATCGATCCTAAATACACTCACACCTTCTATGGTGTCTTGAGTGCCAAAACAAAAACCTATTTGATACATTTCCCTTGATCATCACTTGGTTTTTGTTTTTCTCTTTCTTCTTTTCCAATTTGGAGCACTTGATCATCTCTTTTGGTCACCACCATCACCATGACCATCATTTAGGTCCACCAATTGGTGTGTACCACCCTATCTCATATACAACACTTAATGACAAGGGTTAGTACACTAGGTTTCATCAGTTATCCAAAACCAAACTAGGGCTTTTAATCTCCCCCTTTTTGATAATTGGTGACAACCCTTTCACAAAGATATTCAATAAAATCCTTTTGGATTCATGTTGTGTCAGGGTTATGATACCCCGGGTATCTCAAGACACCGATTAGTTAACTGCTCGAGTGGCCCACGGTACACTAGCTAGCATAAGCCCAAACGATCGAGGCCTGGCTAAGCTATGTGGACCTAGGCCAAACATTAAGATAGGTGTTGACCACGACCCCTTCCCTCTGCCTTCACCGCATGCCACGCAACTCCTTACGACCTCTCCTCTGTCCCAACCTCTAGGAGGAATAGGGAGAGATCGAGCCCCACCAAGCGCGCCTGCTCTGACGAGAGCAGGCACACCGCACTGACCCTGCAAGGACCGAGGGGATAGGAGTCCTCTTAGCCCGGTCAGACGCCATCACTGTGCCACGCAGCAAAGACAAGACAACGCACCAAGCGGTGGCGACCAGTATAGTGACCCACCATCCAAATATGGCCCGACAAAATGAGTGTATGACCCCAACCACTATGAGATGGGGTTCATGGCGGTGGCCTTGACTTTGAGGCCATCCAAGCCAATGAAGGCCACGACCCTAGGACTCAAAATCCACCAGCTTCGTAGGCAACAAGACGACCAACGACCTAGGGGCAGGTACCAACTCCCATACAATGGCCCTGGGAGATCTGATGGCGATGACCAAGGCCATGGCGAGACCACGTCGCATAGCACGATAATGGGTGAACCACCACCGTGCCTACAGTGCCACCACAACTGACACAGTAGGACCACACCACCCCATGTCACGACATGGGCATAGGACCATGACGACAACCATGCCCAGACATGTGCTACACCAAGTCAAGATGGCGTTTCTTGCAAGCCAAGTTAGCTAGGCCCCCTCCCTTAGGCTCATGACCCCTCGGTCCGGAGAACCTCCTTCTTTGTATGTGACCTAGCCTTAGACTCTATATAAGGGCAACCTGGGTGCCCTTCCAAGACATCGGACTCTCAAAGCTCTCATTCGGGCAGTCCATATCCTAGCTTTAGCTCCACTCTCCTACCTCTTCCACCCCCCATTGTAAGAACTTCAGAGCATTCAAGTGAGGAACATGCACTCGATCATCTTTGAGACTGGACGTAGGGCTCTGGCCTAAACCAGTATAAATCCTCATGTGTTTTGGATGCTACCATTGTATTCCTAAAGCAGCGCGACATTCGTATAAATTCACTAGTCGATCTATAAAATACCAACAGTTGGCGCGCCAGGTAGGGGATAGTCGCGCACTCTCGTTGCTGAGAAGGAAGCGATGGCTCCTCGCACCGTTGATGGATTCGCCCATGGAATGGCCCCCGGTGGCTGCATCCATCATGGGAACCCCAAATCCACCAATGTCAATGAGCAAGTGCCCACGTTTGTCTTCAGCCACAATCAGGTCCTCCACCATGGAGCCCTAAACCCCATGGCCTATGGTTGACAAATTCTCGAAATGGCCCCCAATGGCTGCATCCTAGAGTTACCTACATAGGGGGGACCATACCCTCTCTCATCATCGGCCGTGGCTAGGTCTTCCGCCCAGGAAACCAGAGGCCTAGGGCTCATGACGAGCTCACCCACGGAATGGCCGTTAGCGGCCACATCCTTTTGGGAAACCATGAGATCGTTCACACCGATGGGCTAATGCCCATCATCAGCCTTTACCCCATCTAGGCCCACCTGCACAGAAAGCCCAGATCCTATGGTAGAACCATGCCATGAGCAACGTCTTCGCCACCAGCGAGATCTAGCAAACCAAGGTGCACATGAGCGACGAAACCATCCACCGCCATGTGGCGTTGTCGCTAGTGATCAAGTGGCCATCCAACACCACGCCTCGTAAGCCCAAGCCCAAAATCGGGATCAAATCCCTTGTGATGGACTAGCTGTCCATCATGCCAATACAAATTGTCAACTCTCACACGAAGGCACGTGCATCTAGGGAAGCAAGCCCTTTGAGTGCACGGGGGCACATCGAGCAAACCTTGCCATGTTGCCCACTTCTGTAGTGAAAGGTCACAACAGCTCTTCATCGAGAGCGGCCACCACACCCAGAAGCGGAGACGCAACGACTGCGATGTCATCAAGCCACGAGGACTTGGGCATCAGAACGCATGAGCCCTCCTAGCCAAGGACTTCCACGAGCCAAACACGATGATACCATCCCCGAGGCCTCATGAGCCGGCTGAGAATGTTGAGCCGGCAAGCATCGACCCAAGGCCGGCCAAGAGGTCAACCCACGCTGGCTGCAACCACCCCGGGCGATAGAGAAGCGACCTCACCAGTTTGCGGTTCATGAACCTCAATGACCCCACCACGGATGAGCGCTAGATGACCCAATCCGCTTCTCGCAAGCGACCAATACTGCTGACTCATAGGGGGAACGCACATGAGACCCCCGCCAGCATGCATCGCCACTATAGGAAGCCACACTTGTCTCCCACGCGCCCTTGCCGCCCGCGTTCTGTAGTGGATGAATAGTACAATACGTGACCCCTAACTCACAATCACGAGTCGCACGAAACCAACCTCCAAGCAGAGGTCACATGCCTAACCCCACCAGGTGAGGGAGGAGTGAGGGCGCAACACCAACTCAAACGAGGAGGATGGGAAACCAAAGAAAAGACTGACAGTAAGCCACACGAATAGGTGACTCAACTCTCCCAATCTCACCCATAGGCAACGCACACGAGCGCGTAGGCCAGAGCATTCCACATGAGTCAGGGATTAGACCATCCTCAGAGCGTTCCGATTAGAAAGTAAACAATTCCCTCACAGTTCCCACTTAGGATATTAACAAAACTCACAACTTAAGCATCCCAAGTACAATCTAATGAGCCTAACCATGACCATGGAGAATATCCTCCACGCTCACGATCACCACAGTGGCTTCCTGCGGTGGCAACGAAGTCACCTATTAGAGCCACTCGCACTTCCTGCTTGGCATCGTTCGGGAAGCCTAGCTCCAGACGGTTGAGCTCATGCCAGAATGTAACTGTGCGGTGGCAAGAGTAACCACTGCCCCATGTCGGATCCTAAAAATCATAGCTCGATAGTGATCCTCGTTTAGGAAGCCTTCCCGAAGACGAGCCTCCTCCACCTCACGACGAGACGCTGCAAGTTGCCCCTCCAAAACTGTAACCAAAGGTCCCATTGAAATCCAAAGACAAAAACCTGATAACAAGAGCTAGCGGTGGTAGAAAACTCACCACTTACTCGCACCTGAGCGGCGGTGGTCGACGCTCGCACCTCAGCCACTTCCTCTTCTGTAATCAAAAGAGCCTCTTGAAGACCCTCTACACGAGCATTCAACGGAACCACCTCGAGGGCAGAACTTGAGTACAAGCGGCGAGCCTCGTCCCTTTTGAGGACAAAGTCCCATAGTCTCCTCCGCCCAGCAGAGAAGTGGGAGGGACGGAGACTCGACGACTCCTGAGGTGGAACAGACATGGAACAGGCGATGTCAGGAGGACTCCTAATCTCCGACACCACCACATGGGGAACAGCCCTAGAAACATCAACAATCAGTACAGGTCAATCCTAATCTCAAAACATTGCTTAAAAATTCACCCTTGCTCGCGCAAGAAAGCTTAAAGGTGCGATGGCAACCCACCAGCCTCCGGCAACTCCTCCTATGGGTGCTTGTCATGGTCCATGGATGTGTTTGGAAGAAGAGTCTATGAGAACCTAAGCGCAATGGACAAGGAAAAGACAGAGTAGATGACCGAAAGCGAATGCCTCCCCCGCCATACCACTCTAACGTATTTGTAGCCATAGCGGACACCTCGGGTGTGTTCTTGCCTACATTTATTAACCATTTTGAAAATCTCACAGCACAGGTGGAGCGAATAGAGGGAAGGTGGAGCAGCTATCGCCCACGTAGCAGTGGAAACCAAGTAAGGCTTACACATTTCCATTGTCCATATCATTTCGATCCACGCGCCCGCATTCAATGGTGCATAACTGCTCGGGAGTGGTCGCCATTAAGGCATGATGTGATTGGGGAGGCCAACCACCACCTGAACCCATGCGCAGAGCGACCCACCGCATCCATGACCCCATGTCGTGCTTAGGAAACCCACTCTTAGGCCAGTCCTTAGAAGGGCTTGAGGCCACAAAGGGATAGGGTAGGGGGAGATGCACCCCACAGCTCTTATCGGTGGTGCGGAGCCTCTCGACCATCTCTCCCTATGTTCGAGTCATCCACTTTGAAGTCGCCTAGGTGGACCCCCTCTAGGGGGAGGCATCATGCCCTCTGACCGCTGCGAGGCGGTCAGGGACTGACGGGTTTGACGATCGACGATTTTATAGGATGTCTCTTGATGAGGCATAGCCAAATTCCACGTCACTTGTAGGGGATACCGGGTTTCGCTCGAACTACCCATTGACCCCGATGAGGTGCACCTGCTCTGACCACGTGGTTTCGGTGGACAAGCCTCTCCCCGTGTGGGGTGAAACCAAACTTGCCTATAACATGGCAACATGACCCCTTGAGGTCGGTAAGGATGCTTGGGAAAAACAGAGCCAGGTCCCCATGACCCCGTTAGAGGTTGAGGCCAAGCCATGACCAACTTCTCCCTGTATCCTAGGTCCAATACCTAAGGCTAGTTGTCGAGTCTCACAAACCATCAGAGGTTAGTGACCTCTTCAGGAGAGACCGATGGAATGGACGGCTAGGGGCCACGCACTAGCGTCTTCCTTGCGAAGTGATGTTGGATCTTACAAAATGCAATAGTGCCCCGACCACACATGGTCAAGATTGCTTAGGCCCAAAACCATCGACCCTCAGCTAAGCAAGGGCCTCCTAGACAAATATGACAACATGATCATGACCTGCCAAAGGTTGTCAAACTGAAGCACTCGAGAGGAAAGGCCCAAGGTTGCAAGACGACCTCGCTGCCCCGCACGGCGAGAGGTCAATGACCCACTTGAAACCAAAAACCTTGAGCCAATAAGACCAATCTCGACCAAATAGTTTGGAACTCAATGGGACCTTGCAAAAGGTCATGAGACTCTAGAAAGAGACTCCCTTAAAAACTTTCATTCAAATGTTGAGATTACAAAATGAATGCGGTTGAACCGCATACAAGGAAAGGTCAAGTGCCCAACCAACCACGACCAAGGCGCTCAAGCAAAAAGGCCCATGGTCGCTAGACAACCTCGTTACCCCACGTAACGAGATGTCGATGACCCGCTCAAGAGACCTTGATGTCAGACCAGCGAACCCGAACTTGGCCAAACAGCCTGGGGGCTCACCACGGCCTCGCAAGAGGTCACAAAAACTCCAAAAGGCAGATTCCTTAAGCTTTTAATCATGCTTCATGATTAGAAAGCAAGTGCGGGTGATCCGCATGCAAGGAATGAAAAACCCAATGCCACCTTAGTGGTGGTATCGCTGGAAAGCCTTTGGGGAGCACACTGCGGGAATAGGTGAGACGAAGCAAAAAAAGACTCACAAGCCTTCCCACAGCGTTGCAACCCCCATGGCATGAAGCATGGGGAGGAAGAAAGTGGCAGAACTGCATAGCTCCAACAAGCACCTTAGCAACCATTTCGGTGCTAAGAAGGAGCAAAAGGGTGGCCAAAGTGCAGCCATGTTGCAAGGGTTGCACGGCCCCCTACATGGCGGCCAGTCCATCCTGTCCTTCCCCACTCGCAAATCTCCTTCTAGCACCAGTTGTTGGATGGGGCAACACCGGTTTCTAGCCACCGTAGGCTTGGAACCTCACTATCCCCTTAGGAATTCTCTCTCTCAGAAATTGGCCTTTCAAGAAGGCTAAAAGCAATTCGTAGACATGGTTGGAGGTGGTTCAAATGGTAGGAAGGCCCTTATTTATAGGCCCAAGGGCAGACTAAGTAGCCTGAGATCCCCTCGTTGCATGGCAAACCACAGGAGGTCATAGCCGATGTTAGATGCCCATGTAAGGTCGAGGAAATAGAGATCTTCCCAAAGGTAGAGCTAGTATAGCGTCGATGAGACCACTTGGCCCCGCCTAGATCATGTGCCTTGATACGCAGCACACTGACATAGCCAGGCTCAACAGTCACATACCGCACCGTTAGGGCATCCTGGCTGGGCTACCTTGTGTTCTTTTGGCCCAAATGCGCTTTGCGCCTTTCCTAATTGCGCATTTTGACATGTATTCCATACTTGTGTCCTGAGAAACATGTATATACCAAAACTTGTGGAGAATGTTAGTCAAAAGCCCTAATTCTAAGTTTTGGTCTTGACATTTGTTTTATTTTGTCTAAATGTTGGCGGTAGAAATGTGTGTTAAGCATTGCCAACACTGTTGGAAACTTGAAATTCTCCCACGCAGAGCTTTGGTCTTGCCTATGGGAGAGAACTTTGCTAGGAAGGCAGTGGAGCAGTTTTTCTAGGTAGTATTTCTATCTTTGTTAGCGTAGAACCATTGCTTTGCTTTCCCCAAAAGTGAGAATGAGAAGAGGCGAAGTAAAATGGCATCTCTGGTAGCTTCTTTGATGGTGAAAGTGCTGCAAATCTCAAGGAAATGTTGGATATGAGCACTCGCATCTTCATGTGCCTTTCCACAAACTAGCTGGATTGCACCATGTTGATGAGCGATGGCTTGTGCTCAAAAGCATTGTCTCCATTGTTGACCGTCGATCCAGTATGGATGTTGGCTATAGTTCGAGCAGAGAATTCACGGAGAGTCTTGTCAGCCATTGCTTCAAAAACTGGTGTTAAGCTTTGCCTTGTCTGGTTGTCTTCTGATTCTAAGGCTGAAACTTTCTTGAGCATAGCCTTAGTCCTCTTGAGTAGTGCTTCTAGATTTTCAACGTAGTTTGTCAGAAGGTCAAAACCGGTCATACATTACCCTGCATAAGATATAAAAGTAGGCAGCACAAGGGTAAGCCTGTTTGAGCAGAGGTTAATGGTTTCTTCGATCACATCAATAAGTAAAAGTTTATCAATATTCCTTCTTGCCTAGCTACCTTCCCTGGCAATAGTGCCAAAAATGCTTGTTGACATTCCTTAGCATCACTATTAAGAACAGAGTTGAATCTAGTCCTCGTCAACGGCACCAGAAATGCTCGTTGATATTTATTAACATGTCACTTGTTTAAGTAGCCACCTAATGTTATTGACATTTCTTAACATCACTTTTGCTAAGTTGTCATCCCGTGCTATGATGCCAAAAATGCTTGTTGGTACTATCTAGTGCCACTTCTAGAATGACACTAAGTACTTAAGTATTTTATTGTGACTAGAAAGAATGCAAATATGTATATGAAGGGATCTGCAAGCGCACAGATAATTTACCATTGTAGCATTTCACTTAGGAGTATTTCAGGTATCGTTATTTATACTTTTACCACAGGAAAGGACTAGCAGATGGAATATATTGATAACTTATACATATGATGGAGAGATAAGCCATAACCATTATACTACTCACAACAAGGGTAAGTCAAGAGATAAATATATATGAATGGTAAATGATAAATGATATTGATCACTCAAAGTACTCCTTTCTATGACATTAGCATGACTAAGTAGATATTAGAGAAATAATTCCTAAGTCATTCTTAATTACAAGTCAAAGCATACATTGATTAGTGCAATTACACTTAGTAATCATAGTTAAGATCAACTTCATATCTACACATAAGGGATATTACTATGAAAGACTAAGAATAGAGCTTGTCTTCCTTCGTAACTAGATCCTACATGTCCTATATTTGGGGAGTGGACTACAATGGACTCAACGGTAGTGTCACATCTACTGATCTACCACATGGCCTAGAATATAGGGTGCATCCATAGGTAAACAATGTATAAGCAGCCACACTTACACAATGTCGACCACTCACCCCTTGTACTTTGGAGCGAGCGCTATACGAACTTATGCTTGAACATGATGATAATCTAGCTATACTAAGCATATAATCAAAGTAGACGATGAACATGATAACTAGGAACATGAATAATATTAAGAATAATGTTGAATCAATTGTAGAAAACATATGAATATTGAAAGATATAAAAGAGGATACAAGGGCTATACCAAGCCATGGTCTTGACAAGATCAGGAATCCAAGAGAAGCTTGCCTCCCTCTAGATCTAGCCTAGCTAGCTATGCCCTAGAATATGGTGGAGCTCTGAGGATGATCAGGGTTTGATCTCTTGATTGAATGACTGCTTGAATGATGGGGGATGCCCAAGGGGTGGCAGTGGTTGGTATATATAGGGAGAGCATCAATCCTGAGCCCTCGGATCAAACCAACTTTAAAGAACGGCGTAGATGCAAGCCCTAAAGTGGTAGAGAACCAACATAGGAAGGAGGGGGTGATAGGTGGGCCTAGGGGGCCGGCCGCCCTGTAGGTGGGGCCGACCGGCCCCACCTGGCAGCCACTTGCTCTCTACTTCGGTGTGTTGCCCTTTGGTGTCCTCTGGAACCTTCTGGAGTGGTTTTCATCTTGGATAATTATGACTAATTCTGACGTTTGGGTCCACCTCAATGGGTTTCTGGATAAACCCTGTTGAAAACATAGATTCACCAAAACTTTTGGAATTGTTAGTTTAAACCCCTAAACCTATGTTGGTGATTGTTTTATGCCCTTATACAAGTTATATTGACGGTTTATAATGGTTGTTAACTATCGTCAACAATCCCATAGGTACACGTCTCATGGAGAAAGGATCGAGCGGAGACTTTTATGACGAATTGCAAGCATCACGGATGAGTAACTATAGGTCCCAAGGTACACGTTGGATGGAGAAAGTACCATGTGGATATCTATGATGAAGCATCATTCATTACAGATCAAATATTGGTCATCATAGATGTGTAATTAGTTTATGACGAAGCACTGTTTGTCACAGTATTCAAGAAGATCATCACAGATGAGTCGAGTGAGTGATCTATGATGAAACCCTGTGCTCTTCTATGATGTTTCTTATGATGATATCTAATTTTGTCATAGATAGGGAGGGTTTGAGGATCGTCACCACTGATCTATGATGAAACAAAAATATTCATCATAAAAAGCGATCTTCAATGATTAATTTAGAATTGTCATTAAGATTTTCGTCATAGAAGTGGATATTTCTAGTAGTGTTCCCAGCTTCTACTAGAAAAGCGCTAGCAATCTTCAAATTCCTAGCATGCTGGATCAGCTGTTGCCACACTTATAGATGTGTCGGCTTGGACCACTTCGACATTGCCTCCTTGCCATTGGATAAGGCATTGGTGCATTGTTGAAGGGATGCAACAATTAGCATGGATCCAATCACAACTGAGAAGCAGATTGTATGTCCCTTTGTCGCCGATGATGAAGAAAGTAGTAGGCAAGGTCTTACTCCCAATTGTCAATTTGCCATTAACTGCCCCCGTGTCTTAGATGCATTCCCACCAAAGTCCTTTAGCATCATGTCGGTTTCAAGCAAATTCTCAGGACCTTTCCCAAGTTTACAAAACATGGTGTAAGGCATCAAATTAACAGCAACACCTTCATCAACTAACATCTTAGTCATCGGCTTCCCATCGACAAATCCTTTCATGTATATTGCTTTCAAGTGCTGATGCTAAGATGGTTTGTCAAATATAGCTTGTTGGGACTAGAGAGTTAGCTGAGCCACTACTTCTTCCCAATTCTTCTTCATCATACTCTTTTTCATTGTACCTAGAAGGAGCCCTAAACTCTGCGAGTAGGATAAAAACCATATCAACATTAGCCGATGGCTTACTCTTATCGGTGTTTGTTTGACGTGCCACGCCTAAGGCCTGCTAGATTCCTGAGCTTCTAATTCTCTGTTTCTTAAGCATTGAACTCTTCTCTTGTAGCTCCTTGTTAGACCTCTTGGACACCATTGGCCCTCTTGCCAAACATATTCTTCTTCTTCATCATCATGATCGCCCCAGTTCTGATCATATCCATGCTTGCCTAGCCGATTGTGAGCTTCATTTTTTACACGTCGATCCATGTTGTTAGATTGATGACTTAGACTCTCATGGATAGACTGGCGGTTGGCTTGAGATTGCCTGAACTCCAAATACTGACTGCTGCACTCGGGGCTGTTATATGTTGTATGCAATTTCAAACCTTCATTCCAGCAGTGTGTGAAGAAAGGACAAATTCTAATGTAATTCGGCTTTCTCTCTATCATACCTTTCTTCTTCGCACCGACGCTCATATTCTTCTTCTTCAAGTCAGCACTGGTAGTCCTTCTCCTTCTAGCGTTGCCATTTGTTCAATAGACTCCTAGAAGTCACACAAGGACGCATAGCACCAACCCTAGAAGTCTCACCTTGCTCATACTGGCTCCTTTGCTGACCATGCTGTTTCCAACTTTCTTATATTCATTAGCCGATATCAGAACCTTAGGGTCGACTAACCCATCTTCTTTAGCCTTAGCTAATGTTAACATCTTTGTCTTCCCTTTAGACAACTAGAATTCTACCATATGCACCCTTGGAAAAGGATGCCTGTCTATGTCCAACGCTGACTTCTTGGCTGGCTTGAACTTGATCTTTCCATGCTCAATGGCTCTCTGAATATACTGGCGGAAGATTTTGATTTCATTAGTATTGTGATTAGTAGCATTGTGAAACTTGTAGTATTTCTTCCCCAACCTCAACTGCTTCTTCTCTAGTAGCAAATCAAAGATCTTATCGGCCTCCTTGATGCCAAAATCATTGGCACCTTTTGTCTCTTTTACCCAAGGACAAGATACAGGAGCCTTGCCCCACGTCCACTTAGCAGCTAAGACTTCTGGATCATCTTCATCAGAATCCGCATCATATGGGTCAATCACAGCAGTGGTACCCTTCAAATATTTCTCTTTATGCATGGTCCAAAGCTGGCCTTCGAAACCAGACACCCTTTGAACTAGGTGGGCCAAATTCTCAAATTCTTAGCCATTGAATTTTTCTCTGAGTACTAGGGACATCCCCTGAAGGGCCAATTCAGCCGATTGGCCATCAGACAGATTTAATGAGTAGCACCGGCTCCTTACTTCTCTGAACCTTTGAATGAACTCAGAGCCTGAGTCATTATTCCTCTACCTCATGTTTTTCAAATCTATAATCTTCTTCTCTCCTATCCCACTAGTAGAAGTATGCATGGAACTTGCTCTCTAGATCGGCCCATCTAGTGATTAAGTTAGGTTCGAGTGATGAAAACCAATTGAAGGCCGGTCTGGACAGAGATAAGGGGAAGAATCAAACTTTATGTGCCTCCTCAACAAATGCGTCTCCAAGTTGTATGAGATAGCGGTTGATATGTTCCATGGTTGACATCTCGTCTATCCTAGTAAATTTGGAGAAATCAGGGATTCTGTAGCATGGGGAGCTGCACAATATCATACTAGGCTGGATATGGACATCGGTAAGAGCCAATCGAATTCTTAGGTTTCAAACCAAACTAGCTTTGCATCATGGCTGTTATCCTGCTGACTAACTCATCAGCGTTCATGCCAGCAACTTGTTGCCTCGACTGTCCTTGGATTTGAACCTGAGAGCCTTATACTTGAAGCTATTGACCCTATGCCTGAGGCTGTTGCCCTTGAACCTGAGATTGCTGTCCCTAGGCCTAAAACTGCTGAAATTGCTGAATATTGTAATTATAAGGATTCTGATACCCAGGGTGCGGTAGAAGCTCATATGTACTGGCATCAGAAACTAGATGTTATCCTTCTAGGTAGTCAATCTGAGCATCATGATTTGCATACCCTTGCAATCGACTACTAAAATAATTAGGATCAACATCCCTAATGATCCTTTGCACTGATAGAGCAATTTTATGGGTCGACTATGGCGTCTGATATGAGGTATTGAATTTTCCTTGAGCCAGCCATTGCACAACCTACTGAGTGATTGGTGAGGTTGGCTGCTGGACTGAATATACCTAGGTTTGCCCAATAGGAGGCTGAATTATCTGTGTGACAGGGACACTTGGTGACTGCTGCGCTGGTGGTTGCTGAAAGCTCTAGTTTGGTTTTGGTGAATTGATGAAACCCTAAGTGCTAACCTAGTTTATCAAGTGATCATGAGATAGGTAGCACACTCCAAGTGATGAAGCAAATGAAGATCATAGCATGATGATGATAATACCATGATGATGATCAAGTGCTTGGACTTGGAAAGAAGAAAGAGAAAAACAAAAAGCTCAAGGCAAAGGTATAAACCATAGGAGCTATTTTGTTTTGGTGATCAAGACACTTAGAGAGTGTGATCACATTTAGGATTGATAGCCATACTATTAAGAGGGGTGAAACTCGTATCGGAATATGGTTATCAAAGTGCCACTAGATGCTCTAACTCATTGCATATGCATTTAGGATCTAGTGGAGTGCTAACACCCTTGAAAATGTTTGTGAAAAATATGCTAACACATGTGCACAAGGTGATACACTTGGTGGTTGGCACATTTGAGCAAGGGTGAAGATGTTAGAGGTGAAATGGAGTTGGTCAAAATGATGCTGTCATCGGTCAAAGGACCAGACGCTGGGTCAATCAGCGACCGAACACTGAAGGGCTACGTCCGGTCGTGTTGTCGGTCGGCACAGTGATCAGGGTTAAGCACCGGACGCTGGGCTATGTCTGGTCAAGCATGACCGGACGCGTCCGGTCAACTTGTCAACCGTTGAGATCAAACATTCACTATTGAACGCAGGAGACACATGGCCGCCATCGGGCGATCGGACACTGAGGAGCAGCATCCGGTCAGTTGGACCGGAGCAGTCCGGTTAGCCCGTGTTATGCCCAGTGAAGGGGTATAACGGCTCTATTTTGTGGGGGCTTCTATTTAAGCCCCATGGCCGGCTATGGCTCATACCTTTGGCCATTTTCATTGACATAGCAACCTTGTGAGCTTAGCCAGAGCCCTCCCACTCATCTCCATCATTGATTCATCATCTTTGTGAGATTGGGAGAGAATCCAAGTGCATTGCTTGAGTGTTTGCATCTAGAGGCACATGGTGTTCGTGTTTCGCTGTGGATTTCGCTTGTTACTCTTGGTGGTTGCCGCCACCTAGACAGCTTGGAGCAGCGAGGATCATTGAGCAGAGGGTGGTGATTGTCTCTGGCTCCGATCGTGGTGATTGTGAGGGGTTCTTGACCTTTCCCCGGTGGAGAGCCAAAAGGTACTCTAGTGGATTGCTCGTGGCTTGTGTGATCCTCATCTTGTGTTGGTTGTGCTGGCATCCTATTGAGGGTTTGGCGTGTGAAGCCAATTAGCGCGTGAACCTCCAAGTGAGTGAATCGCCACAACGAGGACTAGCTTGCCGGCAAGTAAGTGAACCTCAGTAAAAATCATTGTGTTCATCATTGATTCCGAGGTGATTGGTCTTCATTGTTATTCATCCTTGTGATTGATTGGTTTCTTCATCTACACAGTGGTATAACCTTTTTGATCACTCTCTTTACTTTACCGCAAACTAGTTGACAAGCTCTTTAGTGTAGTTAGTTGTGAGAGCTTGCTTGCTTGGTTGGTGTGGCTCTTTAGTTAGCTTTTGAGAGCACACTAACATAGGGTAGTGTCATAGCTATTGTGTGAATAGATACTATCTAAACTAGAATTGTGGTAGGTGGCTTGCATTTTGAGTAGGCTAGCGCAACACTTGCTTCACCTCATAATTGTCTAACCATTTGGTTAAGTGTTGTTGTAGAAATTTTTATTAGGCTATTCACCCCCCCTCTAGCCATTAGGACCCTTCAAGTTGTATCGGAGCCGAGGTCACTGTTATTTGAGGCTTAACAACCTTCGGTGTTAAAATAGCTCAAATCAACAACACCAAAAAGTCACCCCAATTTGATGGCTCAAATTATTCTTATTGGAAGTCAAAGATGACCACACATATCAAGTCAATCAATAGAAAGGTGTGGAAGGTGGTAGAAACCAAAATTGAGATTGAGGATCCAGAAAATCCCACCACGGCCGAAGAAGTGCTTCTCCAAAATAATGATATTGCTCTAAGTGCCATTCATGATGCAATTGATGTGAGAACATTTGAGCAAATCAAGAATATTGAGATGGCTCATGAAGCTTGGAAGAAATTGGAAGAATAATTTGAGGGCATTCAAGCCGTGAAGGGTGCAAAGGCATATATTCTCAAAGAGAAGTTTGCAAGCTTCAAGATGAAGGAAGATGAGAGTGTGCCGGACATGTTCCATTGGATGGAAGTGATTGTCAATGATCTCAAAGCACTTGGTGAGAAGATAGAGGACAAGGACTTCTCCAATAAGTTCTTGAGATGTTTGCCCGCAAGATTTGGCATGTTGATCACCTTACTAGTGACTGACCGGTTTGAACACAATGACACCAAACCAAATCTTGGGAGATATCATGACCGATGATGCTTATAGAGATGATGATGAGAAGGAAGAAAAGAGGGAGAAGAAATATGAGAAGAAGGATGACAAGAAGAAGAGTGTGGCATTCAAGGCCACATCATCGAAGGGGAAAGCTAAACAAGAAACATCTAGTGAAGAGGATGATTCATGGGATGATGATGATGATGAGAAGATGGCTCTCTTTGTCAAAAGATTTGGCAAGTTCATGGTGAAGAAGGGCTACCGTGCAAGAAGAAAGAAATCTTCATCCAAGAACAAAGAAGAGTCAAGAAGGTGCTTCAAGTGTGGAAGCAAAGATCATCTTGTTGCTCAATGCCCATACAATAGCGACAATGATGATGACAACAAGAAGAACAAGAAGAAGGACAAGAAAGAAAAGAAAGAGAAGAAGGACAAGATGACATTCAAGAAGAAGAAGGGTGGTTCATATGTAGTCACTTGGGATAGTGATGCTTCCTCAAGTGATGATGATGATGATAGTGATGATAATAAGACCACCAAGAAGAAGATTCTTGCAAGCATTGCTATCAATGAGAAGCCTTCTCTCTTTGAATCTTCATCATGCTTCATGGCTAAGGCCACTAAGGTACAATCTTGTGATGATGAAAGTGATGAAGAACATGTTGATGATAATGAACATGAAAATGAAAATGATAGTGATTGTGATGATGATGAACCTACTAAGGACGAATTATTTGACATGCTAGAAGATGCTAAAGAACACTTTGACATTAAGAGAAGGGAATGCAAGAGCTTGAATAAGGAGGTAAAAGCCCTTAAGCAAGCCCTTGATGAGCTCAAAGCAACTCATGAGAAGCTAGAGGAAGCCCATGAGAAGCTTGGCAAAGCTCACAAAAAGCTTGAAAAAGCTCATTCTTCTTCGCTTAAAGAGCAAAATAAAAAGAAGCATGTTGAAACTTGCAATGTAGGTTTAACTTGTGATATAATTGATGAATCACTATCTATGCCTATCATTGTTGCTCCTACTAACCGTTCTTGTAGTACATCTACTTCCACCTCATCTAGTAGTGATGGTCTCACTTGTGATGCCTCACTAATGGTTGAGAATGAGAACCTCAAGAAGGAGGTCACTAAGCTCACTCACACTTTGGCTAAGTCTTATGGTGGTGAGGACCGCTTGCTTATGTGCTTGGGTAGCCAAAGAGCTTCTCTCTACAAAGAGGGATTGGGCTATACCCCCAAGAAAGGCAAAGCGGCCTTTGCTCCTCATAAGACTAGTTTTGTGAAGAACAATGGTCGGTTTTGCACTAGTTGCAAGTAAGTTAGTCATAAAGAGAAAGAGTGCAAAAACAAGAGCAAAAATGCTAATGTATCCTCCATTAAGCTTGATTCATGTTATATGCTTACTAAGGGTACAAATGGTGTGAAGGCTAAGCTCATTGGTAAACCATGGATGGGCTCAAAGAAGAAAGCCATTTGGGTACCAAAGAGCTTAGTAACTAACCTTCAAGGACCCAAGCAAGTTTGGGTACCTAAAAAGAATTGATCTTCTTTTGTAGGTCAATTATAAAGCCGAATGAAGGCATTGGGTTCTTGATAGTGGGTGCACTTAACACATGACCGGTGATGCAAGAATGTTCAACTCAATCAACACCAATGGCAATGATCGTTATGATAGTATCACATTTGGTGACAATGGCAAAGGCAAGGTCAAAGGGCTTGGTAAGATTGCAATATCCAATGACATGAGCATATCCAATGTGTTGCTAGTAGAGAGCTTGAACTTCAACTTGCTATCCGTGGCTCAATTGTGTGATCTTGGATTCAAATGCATATTTGGGGTAGATGATGTAGAAATCATAAGTGTAGATGGCTCTAACTTGATCTTCAAAGGCTTTGGATATGAGAATCTATACTTGGTTGATTTCAATGCTAGTGAAGCTAGATTATCTACATACTTGTTCACTAAGTCTAGCATGGGTTGGTTATGGCATAGAAGGCTTGGTCATGTTGGAATGAAACAATTGAATAGATTGGTTAAGCATGACTTAGTTAAAGGCTTGAAAGATGTTGTGTTTGAAAAGGATAAGCTTTGTAGCTCTTGTCAAGCCGGCAAACAAGTTGGAAACACCCATCCTAAGAAAAGCATGATGAGCACTAGTAAAGCATTTGAGTTATTGCACATGGATTTGTTTGGGCCAACACAATACACTAGTATCAGTGGTAACAAATATGGCTTTGTGAATAGTGGATGATTACACTAGATACACATGGGTATTCTTTCTAGTGGACAAAAGTGATGTGTTTGCAATATTCAAATCATTTGTCAAGGGCATTCACAATGAGTTTGAAACAACCATCAAGAGAGTTAGAAGTGACAATGGTAGTGAGTTCAAGAACACTAAAATTGATGAGTTGTGTGATGAATTTGGAATTAGACATCAATTCTCGGCCAAATACACTCCACAATCAAATGGCCTTGTTGAGAGGAAAAATAGAACACTCATTGATATGGCAAGGTCTATGCTTAGTGAGTATAATGTGAGTCAATCTTTTTGGGCTGAAGCTATCAACATGGCTTGCTATTGTAGCAACCGTCTCTATTGTCACCCATTGAAAGAGAAGACACCATATGAGCTCTTGAATGGTAGAAAGCCCAACATTGCATACTTTTGGGTCTTTGGTTGCAAATGCTATATCTTGAAGAAAGGCACTAGATTGGGCAAGTTTGACAAGAAATGTGATGAAGGATTCCTACTTGGATATTCCACAACAAGCAAAGCATATAGAGTTTGGAATTTGGATAGTGGTACTCTTGAGGAAGTTCAAGATGTTGAATTTGATGAAACCAAGGGTTCACAAGTAGATAATGAGAACTTGGAAGATGTTAGAGGCATTCAACTTTCAAATGCCATGAAGAACATGGATATTGGTGAATTGAGGCCTAGGCAAGTAAATGATGATGAAGATGATCAAGTGCAAGTGCTCTCTAACTCAAATGTGCAAGATGATACAAATCAAGTTAGTGCAAGTGGCTCTCATGACAATGAACAAGATCAAGTGGCTAGTACATCATCTCAACCCAATGATCAAGCAAGTGCAAGCAATCAAGTTCTAATCCTCCAACCAACCAATGTTGCAAGGGATCATCCATTGGACACTATCATTGGTGATATTTCAAGAGGTGTACAAACAAGATCAAGATTGGCATCATTTTGTGAACACTTCTCATTTGTGTCATCCATTGAACCAAAGAAGATAGATGAAGCTTTGAAGGATGTTGATTGGGTGAATGCTATGCATGAAGAATTGAATAACTTCACAAGAAATCAAGTATGGGAATTAGTAGAGAGACCAAAGGGACACAATGTGATTAGAACCAAATGGGTCTTTAGAAACAAGCAAGATCAAGATGGGATAGTAGTAAGGAACAAAGCAAGATTGGTAGCACAAGGCTATACACAAGTTGAAGGTCTTGACTTTGGAGAAACATATGCCCCGGTTGCTAGATTGGAGGCAATTAGAATCTTGCTAGCCTATGCTTGTACCCACAACATCAAGCACTATCAAATGGATGTTAAGAGTGCATTTCTCAATGGTTATATCAATGAAGAAGTATATGTTGAGCAACCTCCCGGTTTTGAAGATGATAAGAAGCCCAACCATGTGTACAAACTAAAGAAAGCATTGTATGGCTTGAAGCAAGCACCTAGAGCATGGTATGAGAGATTGAGGGATTTCCTACTCTCTAAAGGGTTCATAATGGGCAAGGTTGACACCACTCTCTTCATTAAGAAGATTGGAAAAGATCTATTTGTATTGCAAATCTATGTTGATGATATCATATTTGGATCAACCAATCAAGAATTTTGTGATGAGTTTGGAAAGATGATGGCTAATGAGTTAGAGATGCCCATGATTGGAGAGTTAAGCTACTTCCTTGGTCTTCAAATCAAGCAATTGAAGAATGGTACATTTGTGAGTCAAGGCAAGTATATCAAGGACATGATCAAGAAGTTGGCATGATTGATAGCAAAGTCATTAGCACACCAATGGGAACCAATGGCAACTTGGATAGTGATGCAAGTGGAAATATGGTGGATCAAAAGTTGTATCGATTTATGATTGGAAGCCTACTCTATGTGACCGCATCAAGGCTGGATGTTATGTTTAGTGTATGCATGTGTGCAAGATTTCAAGCCTCACCAAGAGAAAATCATTTGAAGGCTACAAAGAGAATATTGAGGTACTTGAAGCATACACCAAATGTTGGTTTGTGGTATCCCAAAGGAGCAAAGTTTAAGCTAGTTGGTTACTCCAACTCGGACTATGCGGGATGCAAGGTTGAAAGGAAGAGCACCTCGGGCACATGTCAATTGTTGGGAAGATCACTTGTTTCATGGTCATCAAAGAAGCAAAATAGTGTTGCATTATCAACCAGCCAAAGCCGAATACATATCCGCCAGTAGTTGTTGTGCACAAGTACTTTGGATGAAGGCCACTTTGAGTGACTTTGGAATCAAATTCAAGAAAGTACCATTGCTATGTGACAATGAGAGTGCAATCAAGCTAACCAACAATCCGGTTCAACATGCAAGAACAAAGCACATTGATGTCCGCCACCATTTCATAAGAGATCACCAATAAAAAGGGGACATTTGCATTGAGAGTATAGGCACCGAAGATCAACTTGCTGATATATTCACCAAGCCATTGGATAAGAAAAGGTTTTGCAAGCTAAGGAATGAGTTGAACATATTGGATTTCTCAAATATGTGTTGATGCACCCCCCACTCATATGACATGCCTCTCCTTTGAGCAATCCAAGGTAAAAGTTGATTGGCATGACATACATCTTTGCTAAGGACTTGATTAGTGCATCTAGTCATATTTTCAATCTTATTAGGACCTTTCTAGTGGTTCTATTTTATTAGGCTCATTCATGAAAATCAAATGATTTTCATGTCTATATGGTATCACTATTGCTTCTATGCTTGACTTGATCTAGTGATAGCATAGGACATGTTTATGGGCTTGTAAACCTAGTGTTTTATCTAGAAAATGAGCTATAAGTGTTTAACTCAACATGGTACAAGATAACCCTTATTTGGAGGTGTGAAGAAGCTTGTCCTTGGATCAAACCGAGTTAAATATCTTTGGCAAACAATCTAGATTAGACCAAATTTGGGAAAATGATCCTCACCCCATTGATTGACATTGATAATCTTGACCCTAAAGTAATACTATCTATATTTAGAACCTTTGTGGTCATTGATGACAAAGGGGGAGAGAAACAAAGATAGTAGTAAAGATAGTGAAAAAGGGGAAGAAATATCATAAAGGGAGAGAAACATAAAGATATCTTGATATATGACATAGGGGGAGAGATATGAACAAGGAAAGGGATCAACTAAACTTTTGAGCACACAAGTAGGGGGAGCGAGCTCATGAACTTGTATGGTGCATTTAAATGTGCATTTCATATGTTTGCTTGCATGGCACAAGTATTAAATTTAAACATCCATGCTTGTGTGATGTATGTTAGTTGTAAGATTGAATGATGAAATGAAATCACTAGATAACTTTCATTTCCAAATATTTCCATGTGGTATTGAGCTAACCATGGTGCTAAGGATAGGTATATTGGTGCACTCCAATTGGTATCACGCTTCAAAGGTCCATCTTTTATACCTTAGCGTCATTTGGTAGACATTGTCTCCTATATTTCCTATCTAAGCATATGTGCAAGCTACAATCCAAACTCTTAGCACATATGTAGGGGGAGCAATTGCTACCATTTGGGGTTCATGAAACTTGTCCATATCCTTTTACACATGGTAAATATGCTTGGACAAGCAACATGGATTCAATTGAATTTTAATTCCTATCTTTGTGAAAGGGTTGTCATCAATTACCAAAAAGGGGGAGATTGAAAGCTCTAGTTTGGTTTTGGTGAATTGATGAAACCCTAAGTGCTAACCTAGTTTATCAAGTGATCATGAGATAGGTAGCACACTCCAAGTGATGAAGCAAATGAAGATCATAGCATGATGATGATAATACCATGATGATGATCAAGTGCTTGGACTTGGAAAGAAGAAAGAGAAAAACAAAAAGCTCAAGGCAAAGGTATAAACCATAGGAGCTATTTTGTTTTGGTGATCAAGACACTTAGAGAGTGTGATCACATTTAGGATTGATAGCCATACTATTAAGAGGGGTGAAACTCATATCAGAATACGGTTATCAAAGTGCCACTAGATGCTCTAACTCATTGCATATGCATTTAGGATCTAGTGGAGTGCTAACACCCTTGAAAATGTTTGTGAAAAATATGCTAACACATGTGCACAAGGTGATACACTTGGTGGTTGGCACATTTGAGCAAGGGTGAAGAAGTTAGAGGTGAAATGGAGTTGGTCGAAATGATACTAGCGTCAGTCAAAGGACCGGACGCTGGGTCGATCAGCGACCGGACGCTGAAGGGCTACGTCCGGTCGTGTTGTCGGTCGGCACAGTGATCAGGGTTAAGCACCGGATGCTGGGCTGTGTCCGGTCAAGCATGACCAGACGCGTCCGGTCGGCAAAAACATGTTTTGGACCCTTACTATAAACGATCGGACGCTGAGGATCCAGCATGCGGTCGGCTCTGTCGGAGCGTCCGGTCAACTTGTCGACCGTTGAGATCAAACATTCACTATTGAACACAGGAGACACATGGCCACCATCGGGCGACCGGACGGTGAGGAGCAGCGTTCGGTCAGTTGGACCGGAGCGTCCGGTTTGCCCGTGTTATGCCCAGTGAAGGGGTATAATGGCTCTATTTTGTAGGGGCTTCTATTTAAGCCCCATGGCCAGCTATGGCTCATACCTTTGGCCATTTTCATTGACATAGCAACCTTGTGAGCATAGCCAAAGCCCTCCCACTCATCTCCATCATTGATTCATCATCTTTGTGAGATTGGGAGAGAATCCAAGTGCATTGTTTGAGTGTTTGCATCTAGAGGCACTTGGTGTTCGTGTTTTGCTGTGGATGTTGCTTGTTACTCTTGGTGGTTGCCGCCACCTAGATGGCTTGGAGCAGCAAGGATCGTTGAGCGGAGGGTGGTGATTGTCTCTGGCTCTGATCAGTGGTGATTGTGAGGGGTTCTTGACCTTTCCCCAGCGGAGAGCCAAAAGGTACTCTAGTGGATTGCTCGTGGCTTGTGTGATCCTCATCTTGTGTTGGTTGTGCGGCACCCTATTGAGGGTTTGGCATGTGGAGCCAATTAGCACGTGAACCTCCAAGTGAGTGAATCACCACAACGAGGACTAGCTTGCCGGCAAGCAAGTGAACCTCGGTAAAAATCATTGTGTTCATCATTGATTCCGAGGTGATTGGTCTTCATTGTTATTCATCCTTGTGATTGATTGGTTTCTTCATCTACATGGTGGTATAACCTTTTTGATCACTCTCTTTACTCTACCGCAAACTAGTTGACAAGCTCTTTAGTGTAGTTAGTTGTGAGAGCTTGCTTGCTTGGTTGGTGTGGCTCTTTAGTTAGCTTTTGAGAGCACACTAACATAGGGTAGTGTCATAGCTATTGTGTGAATAGATACTATCTAAACTAGAATTGTGGTAGGTGGCTTGCATTTTGAGTAGGCTAGTGCAACACTTGCTTCGCCTCATAATTGTCTAACCATTTGGTTAAGTGTTGTTGTAGAAATTTTTATTAGGCTATTCACCCCCCTCTAGCCATTAGGACCTTTCAGTTGCCCCATGTCATTTGACTTTGACCATGCCCCCTATAGTTTGTAGGACTTGACCTTGCCCCCTGCTTTTGGTTGAACTTGAGGATCTTGAACTTGTCCACCTAAGAGCTGCTGTACTGGTAGTTGCTGAAACTATTCACCATTAGGCTACTGACTGGAACTAGGCACACTTCTTCCCACAGCCGAAGGATTATAGCTATTGAAATAGGATGGCCCAACTTGATCAACTGGCGCTCCATAGAAGACTTCCTTCATAACGTTGCCAATCAAATTGACCAATGCCTGATTGTGACTAATAAAAGCTTCATGAATGGTCTTGTGGACTAACTAGGCAGCAACTCTTGTTTCAGCTTCCTCATTCTATCCATGTAGGAGAACACTTGGAGGTGGAGTTTTCTGAACAATGGAATCGTGCATCTTGCTATAAGATAGCAAACACTTCTCGTGAAACTCCTCTATCGCCTTGGTGATGAGCGTTTGTTGATCCTCAGGCAGATCCTCAAAATTGACCTTGAGGATTGCGTTGTTATCCATGTCAACAATTGTGGTCCCACTAGGCATGCCAAAAGCGTGTTGACGGCGAAAAGTGATGAGCCGAGCCTCACCGCTAACATGCAAGCAAGCCAGGAGAAACTGCATGGAGCAGATCCTGAGCTCTCCCCAAGCTTAGGGAAACATAGAACCTGGATGATCATGACCTGAGGCGTGCTAGTCAATTTACCCTGTAATTGACAAGGAGGAAAAGATTAATCAGTAGTTTAAGGTGGAACATGCCAGTGTTGCTCCAGACAGTTGCATATGTATGGCTAAATAGCCAATGAGATAAGGCTATCAACTGAAGAGTTGATATCCAACATGTTCATGATGCAAAGCGAATGAAATAAGCATATCGACAATTATCAGGTATTCAAATGTATAGATCTTAATAGCTGATGATCATGATAGCAAGCAGAAGTGTAATAGATAGGTGTGAAATCATTAATCATTAATTGAGAATCATACTAGCTTTTGACCAGTACAAAAACAAGTACAATCATATGAATAACCAATATGTTCTCAATGAGCAGGCTATCGGCTAAAATAGCCAATTCTTGTGATAAAGTTGTACAACAGGCCAACATTCATCCATTGGGTATAAACAAATCTACAAACTGACTCAATCTATAGTACCACCAATAGGTCAAGTTGTGCTGTAGCATTAACGGTAGGACCCTAGATCAGAGACTATCAAATCCGTAGGTCTACTTAAACACAAAAAATTCATGAAAACATATCATACACGTGAAAGCTCAAACTATTGGCTAGACAACCGAAGTATATGAAAGTAAGCTCATAACATGCGAGCAATCAACCATAAAGCACAGATAGATCCATAAATCTATCAAATCCAACCTATTATCTCTAACAGTGGGGTTCGATCGGATCGATGATAGCCATAATAAAGATAACAGATTAGACCTTCAAAGAATACGAGTCTATTCATACTTGATGAAATCATGAAAACATGTTATGATCATGAAAGCACATGCAATCGACTAAATAGCCGATGCGAACATAGCATGCAGTCAGAGGCTATGTTTGACCATAAGTAGAACTTGTCAATTGATAATTTTTTATCTATAGTGCTAACAGTGGGGGTTGACCGGATCGATGGCATCCATAATAGTAGTTCTAGACCAGATTTCATCAACTAACAAGCTTACTTAAGATCAAGCATGCCTTGACCACATGCTATCTTCGATCAAGATTGGACTCAAATGACTAATTTAGCCGAAACCATCGTCAAAGTAAGATCTAAAGAAGATAGAGCAACAAGACGATGATCTGACGAGATATAAAGCCGATCTATTTCAATCCTAATCGGGTAAGGGGTGATGTTGTTACAAATTATAAAGATACTAACTGTAACAAGATCGATAACTAATCCATATCAAAATTTGTATGAGGTTGGCCGAACCGATGCAGCCTTACAAATTTTGATAAGAATCGATAAGTGACTAGAATCAGGGATTGTACGAGGTCGGTCGGATCGATGTAGCCTTATAATCACTGATAAAAGTCAATAACTAACTTATATAAAGCTTACAAGAGGTCACCATACTGATGCAACCTTATAAACAAGGTATAAGTCATGACGGTACTCACAAACAAACCAGAGGTCAGCCGAACCGATGCAGCCCTGCTTGCCCGAAGAACTCGCCGAGATCTACTCTACTCCCACTCCTAAGGCCTAAGGCCAATTCCTTGAGATGATGATGTTATATTATTCAGCTGATTGTTGGTGGTCCTTAACTCACACTTTTAACCACCAACATTTATGTAAAATCCATCCAAATAAACACCAAACTTAGAAATAGGGATCATAACTAACAAAGTTCCACAAGTTTTGGTGATTCATCAATTGTAGGAGGACATGTCGGGATAACACAAGAAACATGCCAAAAGTACACAAAGAACAAGGCGTAACATCACCCGACATGAGCCCAAGAGGAGGAGGTCCAATAAACCAGTCAAATTAGGGCCCAGTATGGTGGAGAAAAAGGTCAAAAACCATATCAAATCAACTCAAATGGCACAAAACTTTGTAGGACCCACCTAGAGACCCAAAAGAAGCTTGCCACCGAAGATGGGGGCCATTTGGGCCCAGTTGGGGTGTGGCCGCACCCCTGGTGTGCCCGACCCACCACTAGGGCCCCTCGGGCCCATCTTTCGCGTGTTGTCAGCTACCGCCTTTGCTATGATGGTTTTGTAGGGGACGGCCAAGTTCAATGTACCAGTCATTGGTTTGAGGTTGGTTTGGTGCTTTCCATGAGGGGATGAAGCATTTTCTAAGGAACCCCTCCTCTCCAACTATAAAAGGAGGCTCCCTCCTCATTTGAACAAGACCTCAAGGAGCAAGAGCAATACCAAGAGCACCATTCCAAGGCTTAGGCCATAGCTAGCTTGAGTTGAGTAGTAGGGAGAGATGTGAGGGAGAGTTTAGGGAAGTGCCAAACTTGTTGGCATTCTCCCCAAGCTTGTACCTCGGCAACCACTTGCTTAGTACCTCGACGGATACTTTAAGCTAAGTAAGCTGGTTGTGATTCTTATGGTAAAAAGTCTTTTGATTAGTTAAGCTTCACTCTTACTTGTTTGTGGGTTTGTGGTCCATCCCCATGGCGGATACTCTAGTAGAGGGCTCTCAATAAAGATGGATCACCCTAATGGAGACGGGGATCCCGATCTTCCATCAGGTGATGGTAACTATCGTTGTGGCGGAGAATGACACACCGATCTAGCTTCAGATCTAAAGATCGAATCCTGTAATCTTAGCACCATAGCTCCTCTGGTTATCAACCGAGTCACGAACCTAGGTTGACCTCGCCAAGAAGGCTAATCCCTGCCTGCACAACAAAGAACACAAGCAAGAACAAGAAAGAACGCAACCAAATTGCAGATGAATGATTAAACTCACGAAGTTGGGGTCTCATAAACCGATGAACGGTGAAACTGTTCTTAACAGATTAATCTAAGCAAAACCCAAACCCTAATGGAGGGGCGGCGGCTGTTTATGAAGACTCTAGGGTCGTGCAAGACCCCTGGACTGCGCCCCTAATGGGCCCAAACTCGATACATGGTCCAACAGACCAAAAGACGGTGTCGCAGCACCCTGGTAGATTCTGGATGCTGTCTTGTTTCAACAATTCCTGTTGATTCCGAACAGCTTTTGATGTGAAACCACTTGTATTGGCTTCCTTATCAAATTAGCTTTCCATCCATATGTGGATCATTGAAAACGGAGTCCGGATACGTCCTGGGTGACCAGTTTAAGGCAGACTGCTCCTAGAGGCCGAGGCAGACTCGAATTCTTGTTGGACTAGGCCTCCGACTTGTGTTGGACGTCCTTGCTCATCATCATCACCTCCACCACTTCCTCTAAGTCCTTCATGACCCTCTCCAATGTTCCTAAGCAAGATAACATCATTAGGTAGTAGTCTATTCTCAAAAGTATGAAAAGTATCGCTTAAGAACGAGCTCACATCTAAATTGAGTTGTCGCTTTCGAGCCCGGGTCATTGGACCTTGCATGACGGTTGGAGGATCAGTGGGTACCTCTAAAGAAGTGATGTCCTCATCACACCCTGTACAGCGCTAGAGTAGTAGTCGATAGCATAGACATAGTGTCTAGGCTTAGAGGCTACCTTCGTTTTTCTCGTACTCTACGGTTGAGGGGTAGGCGATAGGTGGTGATAGCCCTGTCCATCCCTTGTAATCCCCCACGTCCGGGTATGGCGTAGAGATGTAGACTCATTGCCCAGCAGACTAGGTGCCTGAAGTAAGCAAGTAGAGTTAAAGTTTATGTATCCATAGACCCTAAGACCATAGGAATCCATCTCAACCTCTCCCAACTCTACCCTTGTGTTGTCCTTGGACAAACTAGCTAGGAGAGTACCACCATTCCCTATGGAAAATGTGATACCCTGAATACTTCTGGGTGAAATGCTACAACGGTAATTCTGTGCGCTTGTGTGTATGCGTTAAGAAATACCAACAAGCATTTCTAGCGCCGTTGCTGGGGAACGGTTGCTATTTTCTTCGAACCTAGTTCATCCACGTATCTTGTATCTTTTTATAAAAAAACACAAAATATTTTCACCATGAAGCCAGTTCCTATCTAGAAACCTTTTGCTTGAAAGGGAGAGTTCCCTAAGCCACCTTCAAAACCAAATCGTTCGTCTGGCTATGAACTCCACCCTAGTTTAAAAGCTATGGTTCAGGCACAACCTTTCTTAGGGCATGACAATGAAAACCCTTGTCATCATGTGCATGAGTTCGAGGAGATGTGTTCGTGCTTGAGTATCTTAGGCATGACATAGGAAACTCTAAGGTGGACATTGTTTCCCTTCTCTCTCACAGGGGAGGCAAAACAATGGTATACACATGTCGTAGGAAATAAGAATAGGGACTGGGAATAACTTAAACACAAGTTTTACCTTGCTTTCTTCCCTATGTCTTGTATCATCTCTCTACCAAGGGCGATCCTCGATTTTGAGCAGTATGAGAAGGAGTCTATAGGTGCGGCTTGGGCCAGATTTTCAACATTAATACATGCTAGCCTAGACTTGTCTTTGCTCGATAGCATATTGCTATGACTACTTTGGGACTATTTTTCGAGTGTTGTGGGATCGCCAGGGACATGCCAGTCGTAATTGACAAAATCGAGGTTTCCATAGACTTCCATATCTATGCCATCCTTGAGTTTGATATTCTCATCGGCTACCCTTTGGAAAATCTTATCCTAGAAAAACCTTCCCATGGGAGCCGGGGCCTTGATGAAAAGTTGGGAACAACTGCTTCCGCCACTCCTATCTCTTTTCTCGCAAGTCCAAATGTGAAGCAGCAACCCAACCATAACCTGTTCGAGGAGGTGAAGTTTATATCCCCGTTTGTTTCACCTAAGCTTGCTTATGAAACTAAACGATCATCGTCACCCTCACTCGAACCCAAACCATGTCCCTCTGGCCATCCAAATGAAAACTTATGTGTCATGGACATTTCTAAAGCAACTCTAGGGATCAAGAAGAAGGACCCGATAGTTGAGCATGAAAGCTTCTATTTTGAAACCCCTCAAATTTCATGCTCACTCTCAGAGTCTCTAGAGTTGATCTTGCTTAGTACCAAGTGCTCCTACTCGGACCACAACCTCCTCTTAATCCTTGTTCACAAACTTTTTAAGAGGATGGTTGTGGATGCTTTCGTTTAGCACAAACATTGCAAATCCCATAGCAGCACTGTGATACTAACCTTGCAGTTTGAACATTAATGCTAAGTGTTCAGCGGTGAAGCTAGGAACTATACCACCATTGATAGCTGTAAGATGAAGTTCCCAAGGTCAAGTTTGTGACCATAAACAAAGCACTACTAGGAGATACCCTGGATTATCACCATAAAAAATAAAACATAATAATTACACTACTAGGAATATCCACTTCTATGATGAACAACTTTCGTCGTTGAAGGAGCCAAATTCGTCATAATTTCAGTTTTGTGGTGAATTTATGATGAAAAATGGTTCGTCATAAAAGTCACGTCATTCTTGCAATTTTGTGACAATTCTAGAAAATTATCATAGAAGTGGATAGATCTATGACAAAAACTGACCATCATAGAATTGCTTTGGCATGCATGGCAAGGGGCAGCCACGCTGGCGGGTGCTTCGTTGGAGATGCTTTCCACATGTACATGCTATAGCCGGTTGCATTGGAGATGGTTCGGGTACGTGTCACCTTATTGCGCAACGTGGCCATCTCTGGTTCTTGCACGTTTTAGGTTCTTACTGGACCACGTGTTGGGACCCTGTTGTTCCACATGTCATTTTTCTATTGGCACATGTGTCGTGTTGTGGTTGGGTCACGTGTCACTTCTTCATTGGACCATGTGTCGTATTTTTATTGGTCCACGTGGCGTGGCCACAATACCCCGTGTGTCTTTCTTTTACTCGACCTTGTGTCTCGATGCTATATGTCCATGTGTTAGTATTTTATTGGGCCACGTGTCATGCCCTAAGCTACCCATGCGTCTTTTTCTGATTTGACCATGTGGTATGATGGATTTATACCATGTATTTTGTTTGTATTGGCCCACATGCCCTATCAGTGGTTGTTATATGTGTCATTCACTAGTTTGTCCACGTGTTAGATTCTTATTTAACAACATGCTTATGTCGTATCTACCACGTGCACACCAATCATTACATTAGAAAAAATGATTTTAGATCTACACTGCTGCATGAAATGACTATATGCATAATTATATTGAACTTGAATCATATAACAATAATTCAGCTCAGCAGCAAACCATTGACATAGTTCACATATCAAGCCACCAAAATTTCACATCAAAATAGCAAACAAACCACATGTTCACTACATTAACAAGACTGAGAGTTACCAGCGCTTAAGAGCATGACATGTTCACGGAGCTTGTTGGACTCCTCCTATTGTTGTTTCTTGAACTCCTCAAACTCCCTATTAGTGTTTTCTGCCTTCCTCTTCAGTTGATCCACTTGTTCAGCGATGACAACTGAACTTTCCTAATGAGCAGCAAGCCATTCTCAAAGTTTTGAGCAGCTTGTCCTAATACCAGCATTCTTCAAAGAAGAGGTGTTGCACCTAGCCTAGGAGAGGACCTTGGAAACAACATCAGCAATAGGTTCTGCTCGTATAGTTTCTATAGCTTCCTGCGAAAACCAAGGAGTAAACATTAGGAAGAGGACTTAAATTATAGAACCAAGAGATTATTTCATTACCAGTAATGCATATGTATTCCTCAGCCTACTGCCAATAGAGATTCATAAGCACAATGCATAGGTAACAGATTAACTATTGTAATATTGCAACTTCAAAATGATGGTGCCACTTTAGGCTCCTCCTACTTTTCTTTCTTTTATGCCAATGGCTTTAGAAGATTTCAAGGAAAGCAAATGAAGGTACTTACCACTACTTCTCTTGCAGCATCGCTCAGTCCTGTTTTGCTACTAGTATGGAAGTTGTTGAAGATTCCCACTGCATCAACATCTTCATGAGGTCAATCATGTTCTTCAATGAGCACTTCTTGATCATGTCCTCCATCCTTCCTGTTTTTGTCCTTTTGTTAAAATTGCACATGCCTTTCTATTGATACAAAAGGCATTGCGTATTTGATATAAAAAGAGTAACACAACCATCACTTACATATGCTTGTAGGTGTGCAATATAGGAGCAAGATCCTGTAACCTGGTGACACTTTACTTTTGCATGGTTTCGCTTGTTCTGCTCTAGGACTGCCTATAACTACAATTGTGTTAGACTGTAGCACAAGTAGACCACATAAAGACTAGACAAGAAATAAATGAGTTCACACACACCCCTTGTTCTTGGAACTTAACCACATGTGGACAAGTGCACACCACTGTGCATCATTTATGCAAGACACAGGAGAGGTCTTTCTAATTTCATCAGTGGGGATGCCGTTGAAGTAAGCTCGCTTGAACCTATATCGTGTCTACTGTACAACAGAATGGAATATACTCATGCATGCTTCTTTTGTTGCTTCATCATTGTCATCAATGGCTAGTCTCAACTACAGAAGTGTGAATGCAAATTAAATCCATTACTAAGTTGCTCAAGGCAGAGTTGAATGTCAATAGAGGATATACATACTTATAGATAGCTTGGCCACAAATCCATTGAGATGTTCGATCCATTGCTTGTAATGTTTCTAGTGTAAGAAAATTGATACTTGAGACTTGACTACTATACCTACCTCTGAGGCAAACTTGGTAGCTTGCAATGGATTATGTGGCCTTTTGTTCCCCTTGACAACCGAGATGGGCATCCTTGTTCCCATTGATTGGGTGGTTTTGTGAAGCCCAACCCCCTTAGTTGCTTTCCTTGACTTCCTCGCTCTTCTCTGCAATGGTACTACACTATTTTCATACATTCAGATTGTTAGAAAACTAACATGGATATTAAATAGTGTGACTTGATTTATAGACATGTCTAAGGTAGTACCAACCTTCACAAGTTTGGTCATTCTGCTTGTGGGGAGGTGGAGTCTCCTCTTCGACATGGCTAAGGTCATCTTCACGTGACCAGTCCCTCATAGGGCTTTGTTCGCCTTGTGCATGCTGACTTTTGGACCTAGTTGGAAGTACAAGTTGCTGCAACTCTGTTGGACAAGTTGGCTTCACTCTCTTGGATTGCCATCCCCCAGGTCCCATATCGGTGCTGCCTTTTGCCTTACTGGTGAGGACTTCTCTACGGCTTGTTCAACCCACAACCTAAAATTGGAGAAACAAAATTAAGCGCAAGCATGTAAGAATTGCATTGCTATCCACACAACAAATAATTGAATTGCACTGCTATCTAAACCAACCCCCTCCCATCCCAACATGACAATATAGAACAAGCACTTCAATTGCAAGGGGTACTGGCTCTTCTAAATTTGTATCTATATCACCATATCCCTAAACATGCTTCCCTGCTTCAGGGATATATTTTGGATGTCAACATGTAGATTACAAAGGCATTTATTGAGTTAACCTTGTACTGAATGTCAACAAAATAGAGCAGGAGCATGCATATTAGGCGCCTAAACTACATCTTATACGTAAGTCATTACTTGAATAAAGCACATGTGAACTACAACTTATATGAAAGCTATTACTTGAATAAAGCACATGTGAACTACAATCAACTAAGAAACATGTAACCCCGTCACTATATATCTACATGTCCTAGGTCCAACCACTAGAATACAGCACGCATCGTAAGGCCTTGTTTGGATGCGCATGTATTCATCTTGATCCACATGTGTTGAAGTGCATTAGAGTGGAATTAAACTAAGTTCCATTCCAATCCACTCCAACACATGTGGATTGAAGTGGATATACATGCATCGAAACAAGGCCTAAAAGGAATTTGGGCACCTCTTCCTATTCCTAGCTACGCTGCATCATCGACACCGCCCTCTTGTCATCCTAGTTGCAGAAGTGGTATAGCCGGTGTCAACAAAGGGGTAGCAGATCCTGTGTGGCAGTTGTCAGCGATGAGGCTAGGGCTCGGTCATGATAGGTGCTGACGTAGGGGGTCTAGATCCGGCATGTACCACCATTGACGGCAGTCCTTCCATCGTTAGTAGACCTGCTATCGATGAAGGGGATTAGATCTAGATCTGGCTCTGGCTCTATCTTGGGCTCGGAAAGGTATGAGAGACGGTGCGGCTGGAGAGTAGAGAGGGAGTCAAGCTGCTATGTCGATGAGCCTAACTAGGGTTTAGACCGGGGTGAAAGAGGGGGGCTAGTCTTTGGAGTGGGATGAGAGACAGTGCGGCTGGTTCAGCTAGAGAATAGAGATGGAGGCGAAGACGATGACTCCTTGTGCTTTTATGTGGCCATCACAATACCATAAATACTCTTGTCTGAAATTGATGGCATGGTAAACCAATTTTCCACAAGGAGGGCAAAAGAGAGAGATCTAATTTTTGGTTCATGTTGGCGGAACTATAGGGCGCAGGGATTTTATTTTCTCCCAAAATCAAATTTTCTTGTGGGCAGATCGCCGCCCCGTCTAGCATCTGGTGAGCAGAGACCGAATTTTATATGATGAATGATAATGATATATACGGAGTAATACACTAAGGCCTTGTTTGGATGCATGTGTATCCACCTTAATCCACATGTGTTGGAGTGGAATGGAATGTAATTTAGTTCAATTCCACTCCAATCCACTTCAAGACATGTGGATTGAGATGAATACATGCACATCCAAACAAGGCCTAATGTGTATTAACCGTCGGATCACCAATATTAATCCCCCAAGTTTTAGTGGACAACGAGTCTTGACAATGTTTATGTGTTGGTGATGCAATTACATAGCACATGGGATAGTCTGACACTAAAGGCATTCTCTCAGTACGCATCTTTTTCCTCTTTTGCGTGTCATTTCTGTCACCGTTCGCCCCCTCCAGCGCCACCCACCCTACGTCGCCTCACCCTCCCCCTCCAAAAATCCACCTAGCCCCTGCCCCCCTGCACACCAAAACCTCTTGCCTAGACCCTTCCGCGCCATGGGGATCTACTATGCCACGATGATCTACCATGCCACCGTCTGTCAGTGCGCCACTCCTACAACAAGCAAGTTGGTTGAGATCACCTTCTCGCCTTGGCAGGGTGAGGCCGTCTGTGATCTCCTCTTTTTTTTCTTCATGAATGTATGGTGTTTGATGAAACACATGTCTAATTTTTTCTGATTGTTGTTGATGGCACAAATTAAAGTAAAGCGGTCAAAACTATCACATCGTAGAAAGAGCCAAAGGCAGGCAAACATTCTCCAAGAAGCAGAAGAACATGCACCACCATAGCCCAGAGGGAGCCAGAGGAAGGCTCGCAATCTCCTGAAGTAGAACAAGCACCACCACAACCCAAGAAGAGGCAAAGGAAGGCGGACAATATCTGAGAAGTAGAGGAAGAAGTAGCCAATGCTATGCTAGCCCTAGAGTCCGAGAATTCTCACAAGTAGACTCAAACAGCCCGCCGACAGCAGCAACGTGAGGAGAGTGCTGAAATGGAACTCAGGGAGGAGGAGCTCACTAAGAAATGACTACAACTCATGACCGAGTTCCACTCCAAAAACCAGACCAGTCGCTTTATACCTTCCTGGGTCCAATCTGCAGTTGGTCATGGGTGTGCACGTGCTCGCACTCGTGGAGGTTCGGTGTGTGCCACAATTGGTGGTACGAGGAGCTGTCAAGGAGGTAATTTGATGTCTGTCAATGGTGGTACGAGGAGCAGTCGAGGAGGTTTGGTGTCTGCCAATGGTGCTATGAGGAGCAGTAATATTGAGAGAAAGAAAGAGGTGGTTTAGTTCTATGACTTTCAGAATTACAGCTCAAAGAAGATTCGGAGCATCAGGTTCTACAGGATATTGAGTTCTGGTTTCCACTCCTCAAAGAGCCTGGCACAAAATCATAGTTTTGGACTATGACTCAGGAGAGTTTCTTCAGGAGCTACCATGCTAGAGGGACGGCACAAGCAGACCAAAGGATACTTGGTTGGGATGAGCTTGAGAGAGCAGCTAGTATACCCATCCAGCACCTCTTTGATTGAATTGTGATACACTGGGTGCGTCAGTTCTATGCAATAGTGTGGATTCATCCGGAGGATGACTTCATTTATTTTATGCTTGATGGTCGGCTAGAGCGATTGTACTATAACTGCCTGTAAGAACTCCATGATGTTAACACTTTAGACAGGAAGCTCCACCAGATAGTCTATGGAGGTGTTCTTCCTCCATGTTGTAGCAGGGCTGGAGGTACTTTTCCTACATACCTAGGAGATTCGGCCGCTCTTCATGGAGCCCTTCACCAATGGCTCCTTGCATACACAAGACAGACTATGTCCAGAGTCTTATGTTCTATAGATGGCTCTAAGGAAGATAGTCCTACCTTGTGGTGACAACAAAGAGTCATTGACTAGCTTGCAATAGTGGCTACTACTATCAATATGGAGAGGCGAGCAGTTTGACTTCTTACACTTTTTCCTATCTGAGAACGAGGATGTGATAGCTGACACCATCAATACTGGATGATAGCATGTGTACCCTCACATCATTAGCTATCTGCTACGCTTGATTGACTCTGAATGGAATGGGCCACTGTACAATGAGTCAACCTGTGAGGTTATGACCTACATGCCAGCAAGTCCAGACGATCGTCATCATTGACAGCGTGCCCTTAGGTCCATTCAAGAGCTATTACCCATACAAGATAGAGAAAGACACAAAACGATGGATGCAGCCCTAGAGTAGGCAGAGCACCAGTCTAGGATTGGAGGAATCTAGAATGTACAAATGCAAGATTCAGACTCTGATGATAGTGACTATCGTGACCCTACGTCAGACGACCATGTCGAGGGAGGGTCGTCCTCCGGTAGTGTGACCAACAAAGAGATGGATGATGTTCCACCTACTATAGAGATGTTAACCAAGCAGGCACCACCAGCAACCATCGGAGCTTGGACAAATACTTGCTAGGCTAGTTATCTACCAGGAAAAAACCAAAAGCATATGGAACAACAAGAGAGGTGTTTGAAAGCAAGTATTGATAAGCAAGCAGAGAGTGTGGTCCTTCTCAAAGAGCAGATGAGCCAGAAATCATTTACTTTTTGTGAGGCCATCAACCAACAAGGCCAAAAAATCAACATGATGTGTAATGTGTTCACCGGTTGTTTTAATCAAATGTACAGTGCCACAAGGGTTACTGCCCCTAACTTTTAGACACTTTTGTTGGAATATGGTAGTCAGGTCAACCCCATTGCTAGTTATCTTACTGGTCCTAATAATAGAACTGTCCACATAGAGTTACCTATTGTGACACTACATAAGCAGAGTTTAGCTCCTGGTCTTGATCAGGCCAGTGATCCACCTTCTTTGCCCCCTCAGGTTGAGGTGCAAGCCACCATGGAGGCACATACAGAGCCTCTCAGGGCTTATCCAATGCCCGAGATACCTGAGCTAGCTTCAGGTCCTGATGAGGCAGGTGATCCACCTTCTTCACCCCCTCAGGTCGAGGTGCAAGCCACCATGGGGACACATACGGAGCCTCTCAGGGCTTCTCCAATGAGGCCTAAACCTATTAATGCTAGTATTACTATAGTCGAACATAAGCAAAGTTTGGCTTCAACTCATGAGGTAGCTGATCGACCTTCTCTACCTAATCAGGTTGAGGGGCCAGATACTGCACGCGACGCCATAGGGGCACATATAGAGACTCCTAGGGCTTCCCCAACAATCACGGAGCCTGATACAACCACCGAGCCTACTAATCCTACCATTAATAGAGCTGAGTTGACCCCAGGGTCTGATACTACTACTTCAGTTCAGTAGACCGGAGAGTCCACCATTCATGTAGGTAACCATGTCACTGAGCATGATGAGACATTAGATTTAGACGATGAGATTTTAGCATACTCACCAGGCGAGATGCACTCACTAGGAGTTCGACCTCAATAGCACCATCATGACTTTGATGCCTACTTCATCATCATCTCCACATCCTTTAGATGCATAGTCACCTTGATTCCCTACCGAGGAAGGGACGTACAAGAGATTGGTGATAGTTCGATAGTCGAAGGGAGGGGTGCGGTACAAGGTGAGGGAACAGAGGCATCAAAATTTGGATTTAGAATGATTCTTGGTGTAATAATTGAAGTCTTGCTTACAACACAATGTCTATTTTATGGTTCTGTAATAAGTTGTACATGTTGAACCATTTTTATCACTATGTTGCCATGTAGGCATCAAAATTTGGATTCAAAATGATTCTTGATGTAATAATTGAAGTCTTGCTCAGGACACAATGTCTATTTTATGGTTCTATAATAAGTTGTACATGTTGAACCATTTTTATCACTATGTTGCCATTGTAAATTAAACCTAACATCTAAGTGCGATATGAGCAACATCTATCTAGTCTGACTACCTTGTTGCAACTTGAGCCATTCCTCTTAAGAGAGAACTATAAGGTCGAACAACCCCATTGCAAGTCGAGGAGTCATCCGTATAGGAAATCTATTGTCCAACATGTTACTATCATAGAGTAATGGACTTTCTTTCGTGCGCAATCAAATCTTGCGTGCACATTAAGAAAAGAGTAATAGATATTGTACGACGCATTAAAATCGCATAGCGTCAGACTTTCTCGTGTGTGCATTCAGAAAAGAGTAATACACATTGTGCCAATGATTAACATTTACAATGTCTGACATAGGTGGAAGCATTTAGAATAGAAATATGCGAAGTACTAAGTTACCTACGATGTTTCATAAGAGGGAAGGAAGCTTCCCTAACACCTAACTCCCTTTTGAGAGGGGAGGCAGGATCTAGCCTATGACCTCCTAATCACCTCATCTGAGCATGTCGGCTGCACAAGCCTTTCGCATCCAAGCACAAGAAGTGAACATCATGAAAGACAAAGCGACGCCCATAAGTTGCTCTTCGAATTAAAGTAACAACCTAGCCTTTCATTAAGATTGGAATGACCCTAGATACAATCTATGGCTCAAAGAAGGCAGCAAGGACAACATCTCTTGCATGTGTGGCCACCACGATGGCCTCTGCGGTGGCAGTAAAGTCACCAATGAGCTCGACCTTTTCCTCCTCATCAGCGCCAACTCTAGAGCCAGGTTCAAGCAGGTGGAGATTATGGCCAAAATGAAGCTGTGCCACAGCCAGGGCTAAGGCAAGCCATGGCGCACCCTGCTAAGGGCCACCATCCTAACCTGAGCTGGCATGACTTGTAGATGGTCCTCAAGCAGGACACCCCCTGTGTTGATGTCGTTGATAGCAACGAGGGCCAGCTCTCGAAGAGTAGCCAACTCCACCTCTAGGGCTGACAACACTAAAAATCATAAGAACAAGGTCGTGGAAATTTGGACAGAGCTTCTCAATGAAGAAACCTTACTGATCGTCCTAGCCTAAGCATTGGCAGCTATCGCCTGAGCAAGGGTAGTCTAGATGACATCGAGGCATAGCGCGAGCCGACTAACCTCGCCCCCAGGGTGGAGAGCGGGTCATGAGCCACATCCCAATTATGGAGGGGCTCATGGACTTCCTGGCATCCAAGGGAAGAAGAACCCTCTAGTTCCATAGGGCACGCGTTCGGAGAGCGGGCGGCACCGGATAACCGCCCGACCTCTAGCATCGCGGCATGAGAAATGGCCCTAAAAAGATTAAGGAGATTAGAATAGAATGACTCTAGCAACTAAGAACAATACCGCCTTACCCAAGGTGCCACAAATGGGAGCAGAGAAGTGGCGGAGGCCCGCTCTCCTCCGGAGGGTTCTCCGCTAGGCGCTTCCCTTGGTCGATCACTTCGGCCAAAGATGCGACTTGCTCAAGGCTGGAGAGAAGGTGAAGGAGTACCATAGGAAGACAGAGAAGAGCAGTTGCCTTGCTCTTACCTCTCTCATAGATTTATGGCTAAACCAGGCACACGGGCTCTCTGGGTTTCATGCAAATTTAATATAGATTTAATTGCTGTGGATTTCCACGCAACAGGTTGCAGCGGGTGCAGTCAGAAAAAGAGTAATAGATATTGTCTGGCATGTTACAATCACTTAGTATTAGACTTTCTGGCATGTGCATTCAGAAAAGAGTAGTAGACATTGTGCCAACAATTAACATTTATACAATACCTGATGTAGGTGAAAGCATTCAGTCATTGTCCAGCATGTTACAATCACATAGTATCAGACTTTCTTGCGTTTGCATTTAGAAAAGAGTAGTACACATTGTGCCAATGATTAACAGTTATACAATGCCTAACATAGGTGAAAGCATTCAGCATTGTCTGACGTGTTACAATCATGTAGTTTCAGACTTTCTCGCATGTGTATTCAGAAGAGAGTAATACACATTGTGCTAACTATTAACATTTACATTGCCTGATGTAGGTGCAATCCTTCAGAACAGAAATACACTAATAAGGTACTAAGTTACCTACGGTATTTCATGTTTCATGGATCTGTTGGAGGCCATTATGCATTTCACTATCGATGGCAAGCAGATTCAATGTCTGGAGCTGCATCCCCTCTTGGCACTAGGCCACGGCCTCCTTTGTGGGTTGCGCATCAAACAACTAGTGGCATAGCTCATTGGTCCATCCCTAAAGTGCTTCAGGACCTTCTTCATCACTACCTCTAGTGACACGATCGGCTTCCACCTGGTGATGAGCATCTAGAACATGTTGTACCCTTTATTCTGTGGGATGACACTAATGGCAATGAACTAGGACTGCCAAGCGTGGTACAACTAGCTTGTCGATGAATGGTGTCCACCAATTAGTAGCACCAAAAGTGAGCTCATACTACAGCACAATCTTGTCATTGTAATCTACCATGAAGAACCACCTGCACAGAGCACCCTGCCACTCTTTTCTAGAGAACTCACCCTGTAGGAGGTCAAGCATTTTCTAGGGTGAAATCTCAGATGCCCACCTCATCAGGTGGTCAACCCGCATGTTCATAGCTGCCATTCCTCCTAGCGATGACTTGTTGTGGACATTTCCAAGTTTGCGCTTTAGGTAAGGAATGATGACACCATCGACAAACCCATTCCAAACGTCAGGCCAAGCCGCTTGCTTCCATGGTAGCACAATGTCATAATTTTTGTGCATGTTTTCACTAGTACACTTCAACAGGAACTTCTGGACCACGGTCACCACCTTGATGAGCATCGGCTGTAGCAAGTCCTGATCGATGGTCGACATCCACGGCTGAAGAAATACGTTAACTGGAACAATCTCCTAGGAAGCGTCATACCTGTCGGCAGCGCTAGACAGTCTAGGCAACACTACATCATGCAGGAATTCCCTAGGGTGAGGGAACTCTAGCGATAGGTTGTGCAAGAACTGTACCAATTGTTCCTGCTATGGGAACCTAGTGGGGGTCCTTGTCTCCTTCAACCATTTCATAATGGGGTCGACCACCAGTTTAATGAGTAGCCTGGCTTACGGCGAGGAGGTAGACCCATAGTCAGAGAGTACTTACTTGAGCTTGCTCACTACCTCCATCTTCCTATTTGGCTACTCTAGCGGATCATACAACGTCAACTGCTTTAATGTCTCATGCAGATAGGGACCAACATCTTGCTCACTATGTCTGGTAGGAACATCTCTTTGTAATAGGAGGGATACTCAGTCAGCAACTTCGTGAACTCACTAATAACCGTATCCAAGATGACCTTGGTGTGGCTCTCCTACGGGCTTGGTGGTTACATGACCTCATCATCATGAGGACTCAAATTGCTTGCGTCCTCATCATCAGACGAGGTTGAATCATTGGAGGGATTATTGGTTGTAGGGATGATGTTGGAGGCATCGGCGCGGTCGGTGCCAAGACCCGAGTACCTATGGCGTAGTCGCACCTGGATGAGGTTGGCGTCCTCTTGGCGGTGTAGTCTGAGGTTGTGGCTAGCAAAGTAGCCCATGTGTTCCATTATCTGGTGAACCACTAAGTTGTTCATAGCGGTCGTCATCAGCGCCGTTGGACAGGGCGACGCTCGATGCACGTCTAGCAGAGCAAAATGGCCAAACCATGACGCTAGGCCCCCAGAGACAAACGACATGGGTCACCTATAATCGACTGCAGCAATGGGCATGGTATCCTCATCGGCAACCATGATGCCATCAGCACCGACAACCGTGGTGCCACCAGCATTGGCAATCACTGCGCCATCAGCATCAACAACCGTAGCGCCAGGTAATAGCGCCAGTGTTGTGCTCTACTGGCATCGCATGCGGGATGTTGCCGCTAGTGAGCTCGTCGAAGGCCATGGGAAGTGGCGACTATAACACGCCTATGTTAAGCTTTGCATTTGGCACCTACATTTCATGAGCACAAGTATCATCGAAGCATTCATAAACATGAGCATATGAAATTTCATCTCATTCTTACACTTTGTCACATGAAATGTTGATTTATATATATGCTTATGCTTGCAATTTTGTATGACCAATGTATGAGATGGTTGTGAGGTCATGAAAACACCTTAGACATGTGTAGGATGGTAAATAGAACAATGTTTGTATTCATGACCTAGGCCAATTTTGCTTCTAAGTGTTGGTTTTATTTGAAATGCCATTTTCATGATGCTAGTTTGACCAAAGTTGAACAATAGCTTAGAGTGTTTGCATGGCTATGTGACCTAAATAAAAGTTGTAGTACTTGACTAGGGTAACAACTTTTATTTTTGGGTCAAGGTCTAATTCAATGCATAGCATGCTCAAAAAATAGCTCACAAGTATCAACAAAATATTGTTTTAAGACTTGCAAAATTTTCTAAGTGTTGAAACGATTTTCAGTTTCAAAGTACCTCAATTTGGAGCAATGTAGTTTGTTAACCAGTGAGAATTAGATGATGGTTCTTAAAGCAAAGTGGGAGATCTCATGTAGCTCTACAACTTTCATTAAGAAAGTTTCTGCAGTGGACAAACGGACTAGGAAGTATAGCATCGTTAAGTTGCACTATCAGTCAACGATGGCGGCGTGTGAACCCACGCCTACACGTGGCATCATGGCCGATCGGCCACTGGCCGTGGCCGTCATGTGGTAGTAGCACACCAGTGTTGGACCAGCCAGTCAAGCACGAGCGCGCACTTAAGCGCCGTGCACCCACCGCTCACTCCACTCACCCGCTCTCGCCTTCTCCCTCTTGCTCTGTCTCTCTGCAGCGTCGCGCCGAGCACCGTCGCAACTCCACCGCAACCGCTCACCACTGACGTAGCCTTGCTGCCCAATTCATCTTGGCCATAGCTGCTATGCCATCACCTCCACCTCCTCGAGCCACTAGCACCACCTGCCGACCCATGGTAGAGTGGCATTTCACCCTGCCGCAGCCGCCGTTGTCACCGGAGCGCCGCCGTGCTCGTGGCTCACCATGACCCAGCCATCCCACTACATCACATGCCTCCATTTTCTTTGGTCCAGCACTGCACTAGAGTCTAGTAGCTTAGGCCAGAGTTAGGGATGACACCGCCATGTGACAGCGCCGGAAGGAGTCACCGCTCCGCGCGCGCCCGCCATGGCCGCCATGGCACTCGAGCTCGCTGCTATCGAGTTGGTTCACCATCTCCCTCCTTTCTCACATGCCTTAGGTTGAGCAAGCCTAGGCCTCACTAGTGGCATGACGGAGACCCACCTTTCACCGCTGTTTAGCTAGAACAGCATGAGCACCGCCGTGTTCCATGCGCCGCCGCACGGCCATGCACGCGGCCGAGCTCACCGACGCCTCCCCGAGCCCTCACCTACGCCGTGTAGATCTGCTAGGTCACCAGGATGGTGTAGCCATCCTCACTTGAGTGTACCATAGCCGGAGATGGCCGGCATACCACCACCGACCTCTACCATCCGCCATGGCCGCCTTTGAGCTTGCTCCGGTGAGCCACCGGGCCAACTAGGCCTACCATTCGATGCGCGTGGTTGAGGAGAGTCTAGTGGTGAAGACACTACCACGGGGGACCTTGCCATCGGTGAGTTCTCACCGGTCAGCACCGTCCTCTATTTTGTATCACTGACGGGTGGGTTCTCGTTGACCGCGGGCCTCAGCTGTTAGTGTGTATAATATTTGATTTTGTAGATTTATTTCACAGATTTGAATGCATGTTTCAAAAATTCATATCTCAAGCTAGGAGTGTCCAATTTTGGTGAACCAAATTTTGTTAGTTTCATCCAGAAGTGTAGTATTTGATAAAAATATGACATGCACTGTTTCTATTATTTTTCTAGGAGAATAAAATGTAACTATATAAATGCTTTTTAAATGGTTTCTATCTTGTTAAATGCATAACTTGAGCTAGAAAGGTGATAAAATTGTGATTCAAATTTTGTTGGTTTTGTGTTGACATGCTCTGGCTAGGAAAAATACTAAACTTATAGTGGTCATACTTTGAATATGGTCTTCATATTTAATGCTAATTAATTGCTAGTTTCTAGTGAAATTAATTGGGGTAAAAATACATAACATATTATCATGCAATTTTTTACACAGTATTATTATACTTGGAGGAATGTATGAAAAATATTAAATCTATTGCTTGACATTTTTCACTATGCTAAACTATTTTTGCTAAAATAAGCCTACATAACTTATCATTTTTGTAGAGGTAGTTGCACTTATCCAAATAGCATGAAATTTGTATAGTAGACTATTGAGGGCATTTGTAGGCTACTATAATTTTGTTAGAATTTATTAAGCACTAGAATTATTTATCCTCTAAATCACCTTATTATTTAAGGAAAATAATAAATGGATATAAATAAGTTAGTTATGTTTAACCATGATGTTTTCTATGGTACTTGTGATACATATGAGTTGTTGACATTATTAGTAAGGCTTAAAAGCAATTGGCTGTATGCAACTAGTTAATTATTGCTTTATAATTCAACTAGATGGTTGCATGTATAGTTTCGGTTGAGTTGATAATTTCAAGATGATGATGATCTTTTCTATAAAACTTGTTAATAACAAATTTGTAGATAACCTATTGATCTACCTTGTGTTAAATTTTCATAGTCATAGGCCTTATGGTTTAAGAATTATGGCTATTAGAAGTCTACTGTCAGGAATGCTTGCTCTCTAGATAAATTTGAATGATTGAATTGTTTGACATAGATAACTGCTGAATCACATTAAGATGATTAAAACAAAGTAGTAGGCAATTTCATAAGCTTTCCAGAATGTCTACAACCATATTATTTTGATGTGTATGACTCCAGTTATGGTCAAAACAAGTGGCTATTGTCTTATAGTCTAGAAAATGATTTACATAAGTGTTTGTTTAGTATTAGAGAAGAGATAAGCACCTACTCAGTAAAGTAAGATGCAACTTGTTATTACTTGATGCAAAGTCATTGAAAACACTTGGGAGGATTCATTCATCACATCATATTATATTATACATGTCATCATATATGCATTCGTGATATCTTATTTTATGCTCATGCATATAGGATCGTCCGAAGAAATAACTCTATTGGAGTTCAACGAAGAAGAAGAGGAGGATCAGTAGGAGATGCCTTAGGCCATAGCTCCAGGAGAAGAGGAGCAAACTCTCGAAGATCTCCCTGAGTGCTCGGATCACCGGCCAACCTCTTTCCTCAAAGGCAAGCCCCGGAGCATTCTAAGTCTCCCATGTTTTATAAAATATTACTTGAGTCCTTTATGTTTGATGCATTAGGTTGTAAGAGTTGATTGGAAACACTTGATGCATAGAACTACCTTGTCTAGTTACATATACCTTTAACCTTGTGTAGGTCCAGGATCTAATATATGCTTAGCCATGCTTAGACCGATAGAAGTCGGGTGATTCCCTGTCACTTGCGAGATATAGGTGGATACCGAAGCATGGTTGGCTATATTTGCTATCGAGGAACCATGAGGTAATGTAAATGGAGGCTAGATGAAGTCTATGTATAGGTTGGCTCATGTGATTCCGTCTATGCCGATTAAGGACCGTACCATTGTTGGGCGCTTCTGATAAGATTGAATGCATGCCTATCACTTAGCTGGCCAGATAACTCATTCCGACCATAAATCCGAGTAGCTCAACTCAGCCTAGCCCCCATTTTGTTAGAGTGCACACTCTAGATGGTAGTAAGGATGTGCGGGGAGCTAGACGTGAGCCCAAGGGCAGGCCGGGCCTGAACGACCTAGCAGCTAGTTGTCCCTAATTGTGCGGCACTGGGTGAACCCGTGAAATGTGGACCTAAGTTGTACCAAAGGTGACCTAATGTGACTGTTGATCTGGTCTGCTTGGGTTTGTGTTAGGAATAAATTCCCACCTGGTTGAAATTGATTTGAATCACTGTCTCTCCCGGACAGTGAGAAACTTGGCTAGTACCAACATCGTAGTAACTGTGATATGGAACATGATGTTTTGGATGAACATGGAATTACTACACCGGCTATGGTTACTATTGTATGCTTCTAAATGATACACTACATGCTTGGCATAGGTTAGTTGCTAATCTAGAGATGAATAGCTATAATTAACTTGATGACTGAATTATAATCGTACAACTGAGTTAGTCACTTTTTATGCAAAATGTTGTCAAGCTACCTCCACTTATAAAGCCTTGCATAATCCTTGGAGTAACTTTGTTTTTGGTTTATGATGATTAAGTCTAGCTGAGTACCTTCTCATACTTAGGGTTTTATTCCCATTGTTGCAGATGGTATAGTTTATTATGGCTATTGCAAGAACTGCTTCTATCCCACCGTGGACGAGGAGTGAGCCCTAGGCAGACATCTCTTATTAATCCTTCTTATATGCTTTTGTGGGAGTGTGATCATGAACTGGCACTATGTATTTGAACTATGATGGCAGATGTTAGTTTCAAACTTTAAATTGCTTCCGCTACTATTTATTGAACTTGGTTTGTAATAACCTTAATTCATACTCTGATGAATGAACTATATTTGTGAACTTTATGTAACATGTGACATGTATGTTGAATCAAGTACGATCTTGGTTGTATGTTGATGGTTAATCGAGATCCGTCATGGTACTCGACGGACTACTGGGTTTATATGGGCTCAAGTATGACAGTGCGACCGCTTGTGAGCTGCCATTGTACTTGTGATCTTATAAATTGGTTAGTTCTGCTACAACGACAGTCATGTGGATGGATGTCACAACAAAGTGGGAGGCAAAAGAAGTTTTGCACTACTAACTTTTTCACTTAAGTATGGGAATGTGTTGTGGCAGTTCCAAGCACTGGATGGAGGATGATCAGTAATTGTTGCATCAATGCGGTTGAATTGAGATTGGGCCGCGTCCGTTGCATTGCCATGGGCATCGCAACCGTCAAAGTTCGCCCTTTCTAATCGGAGGATGTGGGTGTATAGCTGTTGAGATTTTTGGGACCCTAAGACAGTCCAACCCTATGAAATATAGATGCTCCAGATCACTGCGAGTTGATGAACAATGAAATACAGTGCTGGCAACTATCAGGGGCTATCCAACTAGTCCATAGAACCCAACTATCAGGGGCTAACAACTAGTTCTAGTCTATAGGACCCAACAATTAGTTCACTTTTTTTAGCCATGGCTAACTAGTCATAGTCCATCCAAATAGGGCCTAAGATAGTCTGATACTAGGAAATCTTGACCAGCCGAATAATAGTTCTAATGAAACAACAAAATACATATCGTGTCAACTCTTGCACCGAGTTCACCGCAACCCCATCTGCCATTCATCTTGCGCACCTCCACCTTGAGCTTAGCTTCATCGTACTCCTGCTCCTCCTCCCATTCCTCATCCTTGTCATCGCTATAGGTGGCCTCATGAATCACGCTGAAGAAGTAGGTGTCGCCGATGTTGAGGTGGTTGCTTGCATAGAACTCGTCCCACCTGTACTTGAACGACGTGCGCACTTTGTTGTTCATGCGGGTCCTTTCCATGGCCATGAACTAGAACTACTTAGCCATCTACTGCTCGATAGCTTGCCACTGCTGGTAGTCATGCACTACCTCAAAGTCCACTAGCACATTCTTCACCTCGCACAAAAAAAGATTGATGAGAAAGATGACACTAGTAACTTGCAACATTGATACATTCTACGTCTCGCGTGAGTGCTCACCAGATACTTCTTTTTGATTTGGTACTTCTTCAGGATCACTGCAAAACTCCTTGGCTCTGCGATGGGCAGGGTGAGTTGACTACTGCTGGCCTTGAAGTCGTACGGGTACTACTTGAGATAGGTGGTAAGGTCAAAGACCTAGACATTAATCTATGACCGACCATCATACCGCAATACAAGAGAGAACCTATCTTGGAGGTTGAGGGTGCAGGCGAAGTGCTTCCATCCCTAGTGGAGGTACAAGTGACCGCCGTCGGGGAACACCTCCGCCTTCCATCAGTCTAGGCTCTACTCATTGTCTAGACAAAGCTCAAGTTTTCGGTGACCTTCGATGGCCCAGGCCATTGCAGCCAGCAGTTTCTGCGTGCACAACGATCAACATAGCCAGATAGAGGGACAAGTTCATTCCCATAGGTAAACCCTAGCAGATCGGATTTAGCACATAGAAAACGGGCACTTACCAAGGTTTCTGCATATAATCCAGGAAGAAAGATCTTCATGCACTCCAGGTCACTCTGGCTTGGTCATGCCATGTCTTCTAGCAACCCCACCGTGCCAACTAGGGAACTTGATAGTCTTGAGGAATCCTTGCTGGTATGTCTCTGTTCTCGTTCTCCTCTCGTGGGGGCTTTCTTTTTCTATGTTTCTGGTGTTGTCACAAATGCAAGGAGTGCACACAGTATGGGGCATCAGTGGAGGAGCTAACATGTAGTAAAAACCAGCACCAAGACTGACGCTATCTCATTGGCGTAAATGGAGGAGACATGCTTTGTTTTCATTAGTGTACGCTTGGGAACATCAATACTTCTACATCTCTGGTCGAACATGTCTTCAGCGATATGACTGGTTGAGGTCCCTAAGGGAGTGCAGCAGCACCCGAGGGGTGAAAAGACCTATCACCACTACACCAGGCTTTCAAGTCTCAACCGTGTCATGGTGGTGAACTCACTCCTCTCCAGCTTTCATCCTACATTCACTTCGCTCTCGGCAACCGCACAAGGTTTCTTTGAGAGGAGCAAGTCATGGCAACTAGAAAGTCCTACCACCATATATTCGAATGCATTAGATAGTATTTGTGTTGTATGCATTTGTGCAATCATTTTCGTTCAAAAAGGAACATTTACCATTATCTCGTTGAACATGTGATAGTCCGAGCATTGTAAATCTGACCGGGCTAGACACATCTCACTCTTGCCAACCGCACAATGGTTGCTTTGTGCCTTGGTTTGGTGAACCAAATAGGTATCAGTAGTAGTAGTAGTCATGAGTCGCTCTGATCATGCTCAAAATGAGTGGCTCTAATCCATCGTGAACCTAACTCATCTTATTTGCATGTGTCTAATAAAAATTGTTGAACTTGCAACATCCATGCAGTGAGGAGTTCATCTGAACAAGTCTCGGCTTGATCTAATGCACAATGAAGGAGGCATAGATATTGCATTTTACTGCACAGGCCAGAAAGTCCACCGCTGTCCATTTGATCTTTCGTCGGATAGTAAGTGTACCCATCTCTAGCTAGCCGCTACATGTCTCTACAAAACCAACCAAGAGAAATTACTTACGAAAGCAACTCCTCTTCACTCTTTAGTCTACTCCTTGACTGTTGTGACTACTTGGATAGGAGAGAAAAGAATTATCACAACTGCACCAGGCTTTCAAGTCTCAACCGTGTCATGGTGGTCAAAATCTCTTAAATTTTCACTCCTCTCTAGCTTTCATCCTGCATTTACTTCGCTCTCAGCAACCACGCAAGGTTTCTTTGATAGGAGCAAGCCTAGCCTAATGCAGAATAGATGAGCCATAGGTGTTGAAAATTCTACTACACACGCAAGAAAGTCCGGCCATAGTATATTTGAACGCATCGGATAGTATACGTGTCGTATGCATTTGTGCAAATGTACTCCCGGCCCCATGTCATACATTATGAAAAACATTACTTTCTTTTAGGAATTTAATTAAAAGCTAAGCAGAACACGATACACATGACCACGCCCCTACTACTAGTAATAATAATATTGGATGAAACGATGAGTGAGTGTAGTCAATCACAAACTATGAAATTTTACTACGCACACCAGAAAGTCCGCCGGCCGCACAATTGATGTCGTCGGGCCAAGACTCACCACTACACCATAGCCCTAGAATGGCGATGCACTGTTGGTCACTATAGGTGGATACAATGATGCACCATCAGTTGGAATAGATCTATGCCGACACTTAACTACTGCCGTAGAAAGTGGAGTTGGGATAGGGTTATAGCAACCAACATACTTTTAGCGACCGATAGTCTAATGAAATGCTAAAGCAATATTGACCAACAGGCTGATGACACAGTAGTTTTACCATCCAACAGTTCAAGGCTAATGGGATTTATACCAACCAACAATCCAACGCATAGATCACATGACACATTGTTAATCTCACATTAACCAAATTACAATATTCTTTTAGACATGAAACATACAAGGTCACACTCAACAAGAGACACAAAATCGAGTCACAATGAACAATCAACAATCATGCTGGGTACAATGTTCTTCACAACACACAAGTCTAGCTTGCACACCTCATAGCTAACATGCCCAAGGAGCTCTTTACAAAATGTTACATCATCCAAAGCAACTAGCTCCATCCCCAAGTAGTTCTTTACAAAATGCTATATCATCCAAAGCAACTAGCATCCATCGATGTTTCATCTCCATCTCACTAAATGTTTGATCTGCTTACTGACACAAAATAATCACGTTACATCTAATGCCTTCCACCTGAAAAATCAAAACATATTTTCAGCTCCAACTACTAGTGTGCGCTGCCTTATTTTCAGCTCATGTATTATCTGAAATGCAACACAAAGCTAGCCATGCACCACATATACTTAAATACACATATGCAATTGAATAAGCAACTTAACATCTCAAAGACGTGTACACTAACCCAAGTTCTAGCTGCTTCAATGAGTTTTGGGTGCACGCCTCTCCTCCCCTACTGCAAGACCAACATAGAACATATTAGTAAGGTCAGAAGAGTATGTAAGTTTGTGACCATAACTAGTATAAAAAAAGACAAGTCCAGTGAGAACACAAATCTATTCTAGATTAAATTTATAGTTTCCTTTCAGTACATCATCAAGATAATATTTTCCCAACTATCCATTTTCTGTTATGAATAGCAGATTTGTACAGATTTCCTAATCTATCTACTGCTATTATGAATTAAGCAACATCCATCATCTAACTCCTATCCCCAAGTAAGCAGTAGCTGCAACAGCAAATCCCACCCCCACCCACAGTGGATCAGATCAGGTAAAGAAGGTTTTGTACCTAGATTTCATCTCGTTTGATCTTAACAAGACAACCAGTCTAGAGGGAAACAATTCTTATTAGCTAGTAACCATTTCCTAGATTCACCAAAAAAAAGGGGCTAAGTTAGGCTAACTGGGCTAGGACACAGGTTTTTTGATCCATAAATACACTAGGGGAAGCCCTCACTGTTAGTATATAAATTTAAATAAAGTGAACTGTACAGAGAGAAAGAGATGACTACATGGCTATACAACTATGCAGAAAGAGAGGGAAAGACGAGAACAGCAAGGGGGAGTCAGCCTTTGAGACAGGGCTGGGACATAGGTAACGTTTATGGTTACTAAAGCATCACAAATAGCAGTTTGATGAATGTAAAATTCAGAAAAAAACAGCCCAACAGATACATTTAGATGGCAATGAATAAGAACTTGTAGTACCAAATTCTTTTGATAGTGTGTTGTATGCATAGCAGGGTGTGTTCAGCATCACAAATTATAGCTTGGTGAAAGTAAAATTTAGAAAAAATACATACCTGCAGTAGACTTGGATGAATGTGATGCCTTGCTGACATTCAACTATTACAAATATCATTAATTAGAAGTCAAAATTATGTCGAAGCATCAAATCTTTCCAATATGGAAGTTGAAACCAAATAAATCTCCTTTTCAATATACCAATGGCTCTCCTTCCATGCATCTCTTGCTCGCTGGTTTCTTTCTAGAAGGATCCTTCCCAAAAACTGTATCAAGGTCTTTAGTGCACTCCAAAATCTCCTCCCCGGAAAGTGGAGTAGGTGCTGCCCTAAACTCAGTTTTACCACCAAATTTATTAGCATCAAACCTAAATGGGTGGTTTTCAAGCAAGAATCTGCGATGACCCATATAACAAGTCTTGCTACCATTACCAAGTCTAAGTGAACATGTATAGCTATGGCAATCAGGACATCCGGCTTCACTAGATGTGACAGACCCAAACACATAGGCCCCGTTCGCTGGTCTGAAACTTGGCTGAAACTGGCTGAAAAACACTGTTCTGGCTGAATTGTTGTGAGACAAAAACACTGTTCCAGCTGAGAAAAGAAGCCGAATAAGCCGAATATGGGGTAAGCCAAACAGGGCCAAGCCTAAACCTGGGAAGTCAGTAATAGTCCATAGTATCGCTGTCTTCAACTGAAAGAACTCACCCTTCGAAGCATCATATGTTCTAACTCCCTTGGTAAACAAATGTAACAGATCTTCAACTAGTGGCTGATAATAGACATCCATATCACTACCAGGAGCTTCTTTACCAAGAATCAACAAAGAAAGGATGAAATTTGATTTCTTCATGCACATTGAAGGTGGAAAGTTGTAGGGAATACAAATACTAGGCCAAACACTATAGCTAATATTCATGGTTCTAAACAGGATTAAAACCATCAGTGGCAAATGCTAGACAGATATTTTGGCTATCTACTAGTGAATTCTAGATGTTTCTCATCAAAGTCTTGCCATAGTGGTGAATCTGTAGGATGCCTAAGCAGACCATCCTTTTTTTAACCTTCATCAAGCCATCTCACTAGACTTGCTGTTTTAAAGGATTGAAATAACTATTTTAGACATTTCTTTATTGGAAAGTAGCGGAGAACCTTTTTAGGAACCTTATATACATGTTTTCCATCTAGGCTCTTCCTTACTAATTTCCACCGAGAAGCCTTACATTTTGGACATGAATCTAACCCCTCTTTATCCTTCCAAAATAGAATGTAGTCATTTTCACAAGCATGAATACTATTGTATCTGATTCCTATAGATTTCACCAATTTCTTACCTTCATGAAAGTTTCTAGGCAGTGTCAAACCCTCAGGTAGTGCATCATTAAGTAGATCTAGTAGCAGGTTAAAACTCCTATCACTCCACCCTCCAAGGAGTTTGGTGTGGAGTCATCTAATTAGGAAACGCAGCCGTGTATATTTCTTGCAATTAGGGTATAACTCTTTGCTATTCTCTGCTACTAACTTTTGAATGGCAACTAGCTCCTCACAGGGCTCTAGGTTTGAATTGTTGTCATCAAAATCCCCATTATCATCTAAACCAGTAGCTAAGTCTCTTAAGCAAATCAGAGATGCTATCATCTTCGTCAGTCTCCTCCATAAGTTCAACACCATCATAGTTTCCATGATTCACGGAAGAGCTAACTTCTCCATGTAACGTCCATGTTCTATACCCTTTTAGAAACCCATCACATATCAAATGCTCACGTATTTCACTTCCCTCTCTCCAAAATGAGTTAACACACTTTTTGCAAAGGCATAATATCCTGCTTCCTACTGCTGAATTCTCAAATGCAAAAGCTATGAAATTGTTCACTCCTTGTTGATATATCTTGGTATGTCTACATGCAATTTTTAAGTTAATTCCCATGTTAACTATAGATAAAACTTTCAGTCTTTGTGAAATAAATCTTTGTACTTCCCCTTTGTGAAAGATCAAGCAGCTTTAGAAATGAACTATAAAATAAAAAAGACCATAAGCATCAAAGAAGCTACATACTTTGACAGTCATGCTCATATCCATGAATCCACAAAATGGCTTTAATTTAAACACGATTGTCGTGTTCATGTTCACACACAATATTAAAAAACATGGCCTACAGAAAGAGGATCATACCGTTACACACAAGAAGATCAGCTGCCAATGTTGTGGCTATTCAAATAATCTCCAAAAGATTGCAAGTTGCCCACTTCGGCTCTAGGCTGGGGTAGACTATCCTATGCAGATTCTTTTGGCTACACCTCCAACGCAACAAGGCAGCTATATTGTGAATACACATGACATCAGATCAGTACATGTACAAGTATGTTGAGACCTGAATTGCAAAACAAAGTACTGCAGTAAATCGATTATGCCAAATAAAACTAGTCTGTATTTTAGTTTTCTACTACTTTGTACAACAACTTATATATAGGATGATGCCCTCAAAATCATATCATCATTTAGCACATCTGGTCTGTGCGTGTGTGCCATGACAAAAACCGATTGTCAATGGAGGTATGCAAAAATGTAGAATGCAAACATATTGGTTACCAATAAACAATGTTCTACAACTGAATCATGGGAAACACTAGGGATAATACTATATGGCAAGCTTAAATGTAAACACATACACATCTATATACACTAAATGGCAAGCATTTAATGTAATAGTAGGAAGAGACATACGTTTCTATGGGAAATTGCAGCTGACAGGGTGCGACAGAACCGCCCAATTTATACAAGCTCAAGCACGGCTGCCCCCACTTAACACGTTGGCACACACACACTTGCACTTATATAAACTTGGTACTCCACCGAGTGTCATGAAGGACCTCGGTAAAAACATCATAACCAAGATCGCACGATTAAGCAAATACACATCACATACACGGAGTTGCAGCGATATAATATTACAATTGAGTTTACAAATAATAATACATTGCCAAGTTTACAAATACGATGGCTAAAACAACATAGCTTTAAAATGATTACAATAACATAAGTTTAAAATACACTACTAGCATAAGTAACATCCTCCAACAATAGCATATAGATGAGAAATAAATATAGAGTCACCGAGTCCACCGGTGGTTAGCCACCATCTTCAGTAGGCCGAGAACTACACCTGCAACATGGCGGGATAAACCCTGAGTACTCGAATGTACTTAGCTAGACTTACCCGATAGGAGAGAAATAAAAAGGCTCTCAAGGATATGCAAGGCTTATTTAGTGGAGCTGGTTGGATAGCATAACTTTGCAAAAAGAGCATTACTATCATAAGTCCTTACTTTCAATCTTTTAGTCAATATTTTAGCATCAAGTTTAGTGAAGCTTATTATGGCTAACTTTGCACCTATTATAGGGCAATTACTTGATTAAGCTAAAGCAAACATTAGTAACCATATCCAGGTTATCATATAATCATCATAACTATCATGTTCCATCCAGTGTTACTACGATGAGGAAGCTCAGTCAAGTTTCTCACTATTCGAGAGAGACGGCGATTCGAATTGATTGCAACCAGTTGAACAAAAATCCTAACACAAACCCACACTTCCCTGCTAGGGTCACGTTGGGTCACCTTTCGTACAACTCAGGACTCAACTTCGCAGGTTCAATCAACACCGCACTCTCAGGGACTAACCAGCTTCCAGGATGCTCAGGCCTTGCCTACCCTTGGTCTCATATCCAGCTCCCCGCACATCCTTACTACCTCTACTGTGCGCACTTGGATAGAACGACTCCCATCCTAAGTTGAGCTACTCGGCTTCGTGGTCGGAATGAGTTATCCGGCTAGCTAAGTGAGAGGCTGTGTTCAAAATGACATGAGGGCCCACAATGATGCAATCCTTAACAGATACAGACGAGATAAATCATGCATGCAAGACCTCCATGTCTTGCTGCCTCTCGATCACCAGATCTCGTCCGGTCTCCATTTATTCATCACCACATGGTTATTTTCCATGATAGCAAATATAGCCAACCATGACCAGGTATCCCCTATATTATAGGTGACAGGAAATCTCCCACTTCTACTGATCTAAGCATGGCTAAGCATAGAACATCCTTCTCATACTAGTAAGGGTTCAGGTATTCATGTATAGTGGACAAGGTAGGAATTATGCACCAATGGTTTCATTCAACTCCTATCACCTAATGCAGCATACAAAAGTTATACTTAGATGCATTTGTAAAAAGAGAGGGTAGGAGACTTAGAATGCTCCTGGGGCTTGCCTGGGATCCAACACTATATCAGTGCTTGTTAGATGACACTCGCTTGGCAAGCATCTCCTTTTCAGGCATGTACTCTCAGGGTCTTTCCATCTTCTGGATAGGTCCACCAACACACATCTTTAGGGCTTATCTACCAACACCATCTTCTACTTTGACTCCAACATCCCATGCTTTACGTCCACACATGGTACATCTAGCATACCTAAATGAGATGCAAGATGCAAGTGCATAAATGCAAAGAATGGTAACATGCGATGCATCATGTAAAAGCATGTAAAACAAGCACAAGGTTACACCACATGACATGTGCACCTAGAGAGCAAGTTATTTACATCAAGTCTAACATAGAGATAGCAAGCACATCAAGCATGGCATGCTAGTCAACTCAAATTCAGTTACATCAAGCATTTATCAATCAAGAACTAACTAAACATGTTTAACCAAACAAGAGTAAGCTAAAGCAATTAACTTAGCACATGCCTAGAATCTGGACAGCAACATAGAAGGCACTTGTTTCAACCATAACTAGAGTTATAGGCATCAAACAAAACACATCCTAGAGTTTCTAGAAAGCTTAGGAAATTATCTACAACTTTGTTATTTATACCTAGAGCTGATTCAAAGATTAACAAGGTTGAAAAGCACTAACAAGCAGATCTACACAAACTAGGACAAAAAACTAACATAAACTTCAGAAATGCATAACTGGAGTTTTAATCATCCAACAAACATGATTATTAACTTTATAGAAATCTTATTAAGTTATCTATAACTTTCTTATTATCATCTTAAGATGATTCTATAGCTAACAAGGTTAAACAACGCTAAGAAGGCATCTTTGTCCAGATTTGGACAGAACCTGCCATTCCACTTTGAATAGCTATAACTGGAGTTCTAGACCACCAAAAAGGGTGTTCTTAGACATTTTGGAAATCTTAACAAAGCACTACAACTCTTCTATTATCACCAATATATGATTCCTTGTTTAAATAAGCCAAACAATATAATTATTCAGATCTATTTAGAGGACATGCAAAACCTGACAACAAACTTCTAAAATCTATAACTCCTAAACCATCAGGCCTAAAATCATGAAATTTTAGGACAAGATATGGAAATTATCTACAACTTTGATATTCACCACATTTACAGGAAACATCATTTGCATCATGAAAATATCACCACCACAGAAACTATACATGCAGCCATTTTCAGCACATAAGCAAAGTGATGCTTTACTTGATTCTTTAACAAGATCATGCATGTACAACTCATTGCATGGATCATAAACTACTTCTAAACTTGGTTAATTAACATTAGTCATAGCTAACATGAAAACACATCAACACATTTAAAAAGGAGCTAGAGCAATGGGTCGCAACTTGCATAAGCACATAGTCATTAGTTGATATACCAATCAAGAGAGCACCTAAACAAGCCATTCCAAGGATCAACCAACTAAACTTGCTCAGCAACATTCCACTCAGGAAACAAGTATTACAATCATCACAAGAAACACATATAAGCTTATCTACTATTAAGCTTTCATTAGCTTTTCTATATATAAAAACCTATATATTAATTATAGGTGATGTTGCAAACATCTCATTTGGATCTCAAATTTTTATGAGAGATAGATGATGAAAAAACATGATTAATGTACAAATCTTACATGCTCAGGTTTTATATATTAATCATTACAAAAAAGACTCATTGCAATTGCAAGAAAACATGTGTGAGCAAGATAAATATAAAACACACTATTTCTACAAACACATAGACACATTATGTATTAACATGACACAACCACATCATACCAAGGTAATGGAACAACATTTTCCATTTTTACACCTTCATAAAAATTATAACTTATTTAAAACCATTTTATCAAGCACTAAACAAGTTAAATCAATAAATCTAGCATACTGCGTCCAATGGAAATTTTTACCACAGTACACATATAGCATCAGTAGCCTACCATAAAAATTTCACAGCAATTGGAGCACAACAACTCTAGATACGAATTTATTCCTAGAAAACCCTAATTTACGCAAATAAATAAAAATAGCAGAAACTTTCTACTAACACATATCATATTATGACACTACTGCGATTCCAAAATGTCTTCATTTGCTATTTTATGATTTTTCTATGATTTACTATGATTTTCCAAATTTTTAGCCAATTAAATGCACTAAAGGAAAAGAAAAAAAAGAAAAACACATTTGCATCAGAAACCCTATAGATCTCTTAAATCATCTAATCCCACGAATGTAAATCATTTGTCTCTTGGCGTTTTGCATCAGGACCCAGCAAAGAGTTTCTATCTATGTTTTACTCCCTTTTCTTCTTCCTCGATGGGAAACAGAGCAGAGAATGAGCTCGGCTTGGACGATAGTCCTCCGGCGATGAGAGGCGGCGGCGGAGCACCAAGGTGTGCTCGTGCACCTGTAGCTAGGTGCAGCCTAGCCTGAGGTGGTCTACAACACCACGTCCTGAGCAGTAGTGTCTCCAAGCCACTGGGGAAAATAGTGGCGGCGACAGCTGGGGACAGTGAGGTTGGCTAGGGAAGGTGCAGCGCGGTGGCCAACTCGACCAGATGAGGGAGGAGGAAGGACCGGTGGTGGAGGAGGGGCTCTACCATGACGTCCATGGTGGGCGCGCCCGCGCTCACGGGTAGGTTGAGGGAGAGGGACCCGAGTGCGAGAGATAGAGAGCGAGGGAAAGAGAATGAGAGAGCGAGCGAGAGGAGGGTGCCGGTCTCTGTTTTCTTTTCTCGAGCATGGGCGAGGTGGGGCACGCACGAGGCCACGTGGTAGTGAAGCGCTATGGCCGGTCGGCCACGACCAACCCCTGAAGCTATTTTAAATTTGTTCAAAAACCGACCGACGACTGACTCAGCTGACACCGTGCCTGCCCAAGGCAAGCCCCGATGCATAACCTCTATTTTATAATTCACCGTATATATATGTGTTGTGCATTTATGTTTTAGGTCATCGGTAGCATGAGTAACCTGTCGTTGCTCATAATAGGTGATTATTATAATTACTCCCATGATAAAATGATGAAAGGAAAAATGGAGATAGGGCAGGGATATGGTATGGGTTTTGGTGGGTGTAATAGGTTGTGTCCCATAGCCAACGGGGCTTAGCTTGGTTACACTATTTCCCCTATTCATGTCGATTAAGGACCGCCCATTGCTATGGATGATAGTCAGGTCATAGACTTATTATCCTGAGCACATACTTGCTTATGGGAGTGGGAAGGCTGGTTATGATCTTGTCGTGGGTTCTGGCTCTTTCTGGACAGACTGATTGGAGGCAGGGAAAGGTGGAGGTCTAAGCACCATATTGAGACCGGGTCTCAAGTGTTGGGGCTTGGAGTCTATGTTTAGACGGGGACCTGGACCCCATGATAGGAGTGGAATGGGTTGGTCTTGTTTGTGCCTAGGGTACAAACAGGGCGTGTGTTTTAGGGTACCCAGTTGGGATACATTGGTTGCCGAATCGATGTTTCTGTGAGACAGTATGACTTCGCTTTGGTCTAGCACCATAGTAAGAACTAGAAGATGAAAGATGGTGAAGTGGTTCTGATTGCTTAACCCTTGCTTCAAAGTAGAACAGGTGCTTACCTAAAATGGTTAGCTAATGAAGTAATCATGACTGCTAATAAAACTTGACTATAAGGATGAACTATTAGTAAGGCTTTCCACAAACAAAAAGAAAATAGCAAAACCATATTGCCTATCATATCCTTGAGAGTCGGGAAACTATTCCCACTAGTTGGGTAAGTCTTGCGAGTACATTGTGTACTCAGGGTTTATTTTACCCATGTTGCAGGTGCAGCTTGACGAGTAGCTCTTGTGTGGAGGATTCTTTTGGTGGGCACAGATGGATCCTTGTATCATTTCCGCTAGATGTTTATTTTTATTCTGCTATTTCATTATCGCACTCTAAACTCTTGTATTGTAATAAATAATTTCCAAGAACTCTTATTGTATGAAATGGATTAAGTATTGTAAGCTCGTACTGATTATTGGATTCTATATGTGAAACAGTGGATTGTTTCGAGTTCTCCTCTTGGGGTATGCTCGATGGAACTATCCGATGTAGCTCACTTTCGAGGTGCTTAGTGTCTAGTGGAAGACAAGCACCTCCGAAAGCGTGTTATTTCGGGCGGTTCTACCACAGATGGCACTGCTCTCCTCTTATGGTCAGATGGCACTATGCATTTGTGCAAATATTTTGGTTCACAAAGTAACATTTACCATTATGTTCGTGTGCACTTGATGGTCCGAGCATCGTCCATCTGACCAGGCTGGACACTTCTCACTCTTGCCAACCACTGCAAGGATACCTTTATGCCTTGATTTGGTGAACAAAAAACATATTAGTAGTGGTAGTAGTCATGAGTGGGTTTGATGTGTGGTGAATCCAACTCATGTCTTCTATAAAATTTGTTGAATTTGCAAGAACCATGTAGCTAGGAGTTCATCTGAGCAAGTGTCGCCTCAATCTAATGCATAACATAGGAGGAATAGCTATTGCATTTTTTACTGCACATGCTAGAAAGTTCCGCCGTTGTCCATTTGATCTCTCGTCAGGTAATAAAAAGTGTAGCCATCACTAGCTAGCTGCTTACATGCCTTTGCAAAAACCAACCAAGAGAAATTGCTTACAAAAGCAACTCCTCTTCACTCTTCAGTCTGTCCCTCGACTATTGTGACTGCGTTTTTGGAGTGAAATAACTAGAGGCTTTCCTCTTGCATTCAATTCACTATTGGAGACCATGCAAGGGTTGCTTTGTGCATCGGTTTGGTAAACCAAACATGTATCAGTATACATACTTGGCATGCTGGTCGAACTGATTAATGATCTTGCCATAGTGGTTGAAGCATGTTGTGTGAAAGGAATGCTTTATGTCAATGGCTTATGTAGTGTGTATGAACCTATAACAAGTACTAGTTGCAGTTGAATGGAATAGTCATGTACACAATAGACAGTCCACATAGTGCAGTATTGACCCCGGCAGACAAAGCCTATGTGTCCACTAAAGCACAAGTTTATAACAACTGAGCATACCGAACATGTTTAGAATACAAAGCCAAAAATCCAAAGCAAAGTGCAGCTTTAGAATACATGTTTCCCAAAGATTATACATGAAATCTCCTACATGTCATCGTCACCTCTAGACATGTGATCTCTGCCACCACAGTTCCTGTCGTCACTGCAATACTGGATTCTAGTATCATCTTCATCCTCATATTCATCCTTGTTGCCTTCAAGTATGCCAACTGCTTCCCTCTTATCTCTTAGAAGGTCTTCTAAATTGGCTTCAATAACAGTGCCTTCTCCATCATGACTAGCTTCGTGCATAACCTGATCAGCATCACCCAGTAGGACTTCATGCTCGTTGTTAGAACAATGATCATCTTGGTGCACTACAGGCTCTATTTCATTCATGTCATACATATCCCACTATAACACAACATACTTTTGCTGATACTTTCTATTGTAGGCAAAGGGCACCTTTGCCAACAGATAACCTCCTGCAAAAAGTTTTGCCGACAGTTTAGAAACAGTCGCGCTAGAAGCCGTCGATGAAACTTTTGCCGACACTTTATGTGTAGGCAAATGCTCTACCTACGCCGACAGTTGAAACCTTTGCCGACAGTTAATCCTTTGCCGATAGTTAAGACCTACGCCGATAGTTAAGACCTTTGCCGACAGTTTGTATGTTGGCCAAACCATTTCCAAGGTATTTTACAAACCATACCCTGCAAAAAAAACTATTGGCAAAACTGCATAGATATAATTACAATTAAAATAATTTGACAAATCCACTTTTGCTCATATAGAAGGCATCACATTGAACAAATTCACTTGATTTTTGTATAAATAATATATTAGATCTTCCATACATACACCAACTTGATATATATATATATATATATATATATATATATATATATATATATATAGCAGGTCAAGTAATGATCATAGTACATAGAGCCACATAGGTCCAAGATATAGATTAGTCAGTTACATACATGTATAGACATAGTACAAGTCTTGTATTAATTGGTTATGACTAAAGCTAAGAGATCAATAGTATGGTTGCTGCCACTCCATGGTTGCTGCCACTCCAAAATATGGTTGCTGCCACTCCATGGTTGCTGCCACTCCAAAATATGGTTGCTGCCACTCCAAAATACTTGAACACTAGCTTCGTGCACATATGGTTGCTGCCACTCTACAGAACATGTAACAACTATTTGATCGAACCTCAAAAGCTTGCCAATCCAAAATACTTGCAACACCACATAGTACCTAACATGAAAAAATGTGAAATATCAGTGCAATGTGCTATGTACATTAACTCCTAATATGAAATGCACAGTATGCAAAATTCCAAAATTATGGGACACATTTATTTGCTATGTGTAGATGGCACCTAAGCATCTACAGCCTCTTGGACCTTCAATTGACACATTTATATTGCTATGTTTTCTACTCCATAAGCTCTGTTTTCTTGGCATACTTGCCTCAGATGAGCTACTACTACAAGGGCACTGCCCAGGTACTAGTGATGGGCAAATCTAAACTAAACTATTTATTCATGTGATGCACAAACATGCATACAAGGAGCAAAAGATGGAACTGCAGCTTGCCGATAGATAAAATTTACTAATGGAATGCATCTATGCTGTCTAATACTCACATTGACCTAGGTACCAAAGAAGCAAAGACACATGATCTGCTATGCCCTAGTGTGCCATCTTCGATAGCTTAAGGCTCAATTTAGACAAGTGAGAAGCAAATGACTCATTTGGACTAAAAACTGCACCTATGCTATCTGAAATATATGTTTTTTTTGCATCTGCATTATATATGCTCTTGTATTGTAACAAATATCACTAATAGCAAAAAGTAGACTAAAGATGATGAGTACATATTCAAAAAAGAAAGAACGATCATTACAAGCTGAACTGCAGTAAATCAATATCTTTAATTTTGCAAACGATACACACCTACTGATCTAGATTGTAAACAATATTAGCTAAAAAAAACTAGGTCACATGAACAAAATTAGCAAGAGATGAAAAAGAATCCATATATGCCCAGAACTAGAACATCCACACATGCAAAGCCTTTTAACTAAAGCATGACCCTTCTAGTTCAAAAGGCAAAAAAGAGTTAGAGGGACCAAAGTGGATCTCGCCATATTGTTGGGATCATGCACCTCAACTCCTAGAAAGGTGAAGACACCCATGCAAAATGCATACACTAGCCACAGAAAAGGCACAAAAGCAAATGAAGGGTTGCGATCACCAGGACAGTCAAGTGAAAACTTCAGGCCTTCAGGGGAAATTCTAACTTGGCCATAGTGCGAAGGCAGTGGTAAATTTACCAACAAGTAGCCAAATTATAAAGAACAATGAATGACGTCTTTCTATCGGACATGTAACTGTATCAACCACAGCATTGCATTTGACAGATACCTGACTATGTTCGGATAATACATTGTAGCCATATTATTGGGTCACATGGTATTTCTAACCTATAGTGGACAAAATTATACAAGAGCAATATAGAGCACTCTTAAATGGATGTAGCACTCAGATGTAACACATGACAGCAAGTGAAGGCAACATGAGTAATAATGAGTGACATCTGTATACCAGTCATGTAACTATATCAACCACAAGATTGTATAAGACAGATACCTGACTATGACCGGACAACCCAAAACATATTACTGTATCATACATCTTTAAATAAATACTATGACCCAATGAAACTATCATGGGAGAAAAATATACTACCCAAATGGAACACATAGTAGCATTACGAGAAGCAATATGTGTAACGATGAGCATATTACATATCCCGGGCATGTAACTGTGTTCAGCCAAAGAAATAAGGCAGACACCTGACTATACCCACGTAGCACCTAATCGAATGGCACCCACAAAACAAAATGACACATGCCACTACTCACAGAGCAAATCAAGAAGTCAAACGTGAGATAAATGTGGGATCAGATACAAGAGCAAGATCAACTAGAAGCTATTCCCGCTCGGTCAGGTGATCCCTGACTGTACTCTAGCTAGTAAAGGACCATTATAGAACCAAACTGTCTCATATGCTATCATGCGTTCCATTTGGGTGCTACATGCATATTGCAAAAGTACAATATCTTGAAAGTAAGATTTACATGCTACAAACAGGATGTATGTTTCTGAGCAGAGAGCTAGAGACCATATTTGTCTCAGTATGCTCATGTGAGTTACAGCCTTACAGGAGCTACTTCGTCAAGTGCAATAAAATCTACATGAGCTTGAGAGGAGCATGGAGAAGGTTTTGCATACATGAATAACTATTTTTTTGAACAGTTGCAATTAACCAATGCAATTAACAAATAGTTATGGCTTCCTCTGCTAGCTAAATATATACATCAAAATGTTCAAGTAAAATACCTTCAAGCTGTGCCACCACCTTTTGACTACTGCAATGACTTCTTGTCATCCTTCATCTAGTAGAAAACAAATATATTACTAAGAGCATACTAAGACTTCTTGTCATCCTTCAAGAATATAAAGAGGTTAGACCATTACTCTGTCATGTGGCCAAGCAATGCATCTCCCATGAGCCTCTAGAATGGTGGTGACCCCTTCATATGGATGGGGCAGTACAGCGTTCCTCATAAACACATGGTTAACAACCACTTCACAGAACTGCACGCCAAGAGCAGTACCCCCAACAATAGCTCTTGGGTTCTTTGTTTGAATGGTAGCCTTTGCCACAACAACTTCATATGACCTTACTACATTATATAGTATCACATCTCTACCACCCTAAAGCATAAAATATATTTTAGTAGGGTAAAAATACTAATACCAATGCAATATGGTCTGATTCAGCTTAAAGGCATAGCAAGAACACAAAGGAAATTACCTCATTATGTTGCTCCTCTCGAAGGACCACTCATCTACTCAGAAAGTCATCATCATCATATAAGTGCATATCAGCCATATCATCCCCTGCATATGATCTAGCATCTTGTTCTTGTTCTTCATGTACTTCTTCATCATGATAGGTTGGTGCAGCCCTCAAGCTCTAAATCAAAGTAAAAACCATTGAACAATTATTGCACTGACAATGAGAAAAATGTAAGAGATAAAGGTTAACAGTTACCACATGTGGTGCATTATTAGATCCATGGGGAGTGCTATTGGCATTCTGTTGCTGCAGCAATCTGTCTAGAGTTTCTTGAATTATGTCTAGACGATTTGTTAGATCTTCCACTCTCTTATCAGATTGCCGACGAGCTTCTATCTCTATTTGAAGCCTTGTTGATGTGTATTTTCTAGCTCCAGGCATTTCCAAATCTACTGGACTTGGCCCCAAACTCACAACATGAACATATCCATTCTTCTCTACCCCACAAACATAGGAATAAGCATCACCTTCCTAGATACTCTTGTCTCTCAGTACAGGATTATCTCTAATTGCATCTTGAAGTGCATTCTGCAGCAAGCAAAAAAATTAGTAAAATATGATGGCATAAGAAATTGTTGTGTTTATCACACTTACAATTGTTGTTGCAGCTCCTTTATGAGGTACTCCATTCTTGTGTGTGTGAGTTTTGATAAACAATTCATCTCTACGAGGGGGACGCCCTAGCTCCTCACCCTAAACCATATATATGTTATTGTAGTTACAGGATACGAAGAAAGGGAAAACAAACTAAAAAAAGATGTTGCATACCATTTCAGTACCAACACGTGCATGACTCTTACTCCCAGTTGTATGGTTTTGGGTCAGCTTTGAACGGTTTGCTTTCCCCCTCAAAGAACGGGCCTACCAAATTATTTCATGTCTATAATTCTGTGCCACATACATTATGAAAATGAGCGAGTAATTTGTAACTTACAGCTGCCTTTGGAGACCTCCAATGATTAACTAGCCACTTCCAGTCATCCATATGAACTCTATCATCACATAGAGCAAACAGTTCATCATGTTCCATGTCATCATCATACACCTTTTTCAATTCTGCTTTAAACTCCTTCCACTTCATAGCTGTTGTCTTCATAAACCAATTGAAGACACAGTTGTCTACTTGCCAATATAGCTGTACAACACACAAATAATAAGTTAGGACTCAATCACATGACTGTAGTAGGTGGATTTTGCAACCAATTTCACTACCTGTGCATCTGTCCAAAGCTTATACTTTTTGCGTGGACAGACCTTCCTCCAATCATCATGTGCAATTGGGAAACCCTTTGTTCTCACAAGTGTTCCAATGAAGTTAGCAAATTTAGTGCCTGATGGTCCACAAGGTTGACCACACGCATTGACATCCAATTGGAGTTTAGGCTTATTTTGCCTTGCATATATATCAGCCTTTGTAGTAGGTCCTCGAACATTTTTTTGGGCTGTTTGGGAACATCTGGAAAACAAATACAACATAGTACACCAAACTTAGGTATGCATGATGCATTGCATTATTAGATGTCACAACATAGAGACGAATACCTTCATTAAGTTGATTCTCAGGATGTTCATTCATAGCTTGCATATCAACATGTGCGTCACTTATTCTAGAGCTAGATCATAAGTTACGTCCAATTGCCTCAATAGGAGTTCGAGTCTACATTTGGGGACACAATTAGTTCAGATTTCCATAGACACTTCACAGAATTCTTTGAGAACATATATTTCAGATTCATGGGAATACATACCTTTTTATTTTTGTTTGTTTGATGCATTGAGCTAAGTTGTTGTGCAGTAGCTTGAATATTTAGTTCTTGCATTTTCTGCACCCTTAGCCTGATGTTTTCATTCCTTTCAGATACATAAACATTTGGCTCCATGCCATTTTCATAATCAGTTGGCTCCATGGATTTTCTTTTTCCCCTTGCTTTTGACATTGTTTATCCTGAAAAAAATGAATTAGTATAGGATTCTCATAAAACAGTAGTGCAAGTATGTAAGCAATCAACAATTAGTTCAGACCAACAAAGCAATTATGTCAAAGAAAAATCTACATAGCACCAGCAACAATTGATGGTGTTTGAGACTTACTTCCTCTTTCTTTTAGCAACAATGACCCCATCTATATCAGTCCTTACATTTACAACATCTCCAAAAAGACCACTAAGATCAACATTTGCATCCAAATCAGGCATTGGGTTACGTATTTCATTTTCAACTGCCATATCATAAAGATCGCGTGGTTTTGACTGGGCAACAGCATACCAATCTGGTTCAGGACCTTCCTTAACATAGTAAACCTGTACAGCTTGTGATGCCAAGATAAAAGGTTCATCTAACATATTTTCTCCAGTATTGAAAAAATGCTTTAAATTAACACTTGTAACCCCAAATTGATCTTTTTTTACCCATTTATCTTGAATGCGATTGTCCACCCAATCACATTTAAACAAAACTATGTTTCCTTTGTTGCGATAGTTTAACTCAATGATTTATTTGATGATGCCATAGTATATCTTATTTCTCATAACTAGGTCCACATTGTTTCCATTTTCAAAGCAAGAGGTCTGGGCAACCAAAGCTACTCCACTGCCTTGAACTGGTCTACCCTCATCATAGGAGAACGTATGGAATTTAAATCCATTAATTGCATAGCTATTGTATGTTGTTGCAATCATGAAAGGTTCATTTGCCAAAATATGTATCTCTTCTGGTACTTCTACACCACTTTCAACTAACCCTTCCACCTATAAATATCACATTATGTCTAGTTAATTTAACTGTATTAGATCTGAATAGAACATGTTAATCACGCTGTTACTTACATGCTTTCTAAACCAATCATGAAATGTTTCATGATGGATACGAGTCATTTGTCACTGATTATGGTGACCAATCGAGGAAAGGTACTCCACATGTTTGCTGCAAAGGTGTGGTATCCATTGAGAAATTTATAGATAAGAACACGAGAAATGCAATGTGCCAAGTTGTGTGGATTGCTTACTTCAAGTATGGTTCTATCTTATCATAGTTGAACAATACATATCTATGTGCTTGAACCCAAGTCTTGTATTCTATGGATACAGTGCACTTGCCACTCAAAGCTTGCCCTGTGCTTTGGAAGAATGGTGTAGTACAAATTTCACAGTCCATACTTTCACCATTTCCTACTTGTCCAGTCTCATAGCCTTTCAAAAATTTGGAGCAGAAAGTAAGACTCTCATCAAATTTGTAGGTTTCACAAATTGATCCCTCTGGATGACTTCTAGTACGAACAGAGCCCTTCAACTTCATCAAATACCTATTAAGTAACAGTTTTATCATGGAATCTAACTACAAATATGCTCAATAGCAATTGAAAATAGTTTGGTACCTCTCTACTGCACACATGCTACGATAGTGTACAGGACCAGCAAGTCTTGCTTGAGCAGGCAGATGCACCATCAAATGAACCATGATATCAAAAAAAGATGGCAGAAATATAGTCTCAAGGACACTTAGTGTCTCAGCTATTTCAGCCTCTGGTTTTTGCATATCACTGATACAAATAGTGGGTGAGTAAATCTTCTTGAAGAAATTGCTCACACAAATTAGTGCTGCACTTACTCTTTCTGGTAGTATATTCTGAATAGCAATGGGAAGTAAGTGCTGCAACAATATGTGGTAGTCATGGCTCTTTAATCCAATTTTCTTCTTCTCCTTAACTTGCACATTACAACGCATTTCAGATGCATAACCATCTGGGAACTTCATATCCTTCAATACTTGGCAAAATGCTTCCCTATCATCAGGACTCATTGTAAACTATGCTGGAGGTAAATAAAAGTTATCTTCTACACTAACAGAATGAAGATCACTTCTAATGCCAAGTTTCTGGATGTCCAAGCGAGCATTTAAGTTATCCTTGGATTTTCCATCGGTGTCCAAAAGTGTGTCAATAATATTCTAACACATGTTCTTTTCTATGTGCATAACATCAAAATTATGCCGTAGAAGTAGGTCTTTCCAATATGGCAACTTAAACCAAATGGATTTTCTTTTTCAAACAGTTGGTGGCTCATTAACTTTCTTGCATTTTCGCTTGGATGGCTCCTCTGTAGTTGGATTGCACTGACGCTTGGCTAGCTTCTTGGTTACTGGGTCCTTTCCGAAGGTCGTGCATATGATAACTATTTTTTGAACGGTTGCAATTAACCAATGCAATTAACAAATAGTTATGGCTTCCTCTGCTAGCTAAATATATACATCAAAATGTTCAAGTAAAATACCTTCAAGCTGTGCCACCACCTTTTGACTGCTGCAATGACTTCTTGTCATCCTTCATCTAGTAGAAAACAAATATATTACTAAGAGCATACTGAGACTTCTTGTCATAGCTGTCAGCTCCAATATTTCCTCTCCACTAAGAGGTCTAGGTGCTGGCCTAAGTTCTGTGGTACCATCAAATGAATCTGCATCAAACCAAAACTTGTGTTCAACATCTAAGAATCTACGATGGCCTAGGTAGACACACTTGCCTCCCTTTTTTGGTTGGAAAGGACATGTATCTAAGTGGCATTCAGGACATGCAACTTTGCTAGAAGTGACACATGCCACCAAATAACCTAGACCTAGAAAATCAGATATGGTGCAAACTATGGCAGCACGCAGTTGGAAGGGTTCATGCTTAGAGGCATCATATGTTCTTACACCGTGAACAAACATTTCTACCATATCATCCACCAGCGGCTCAAGAAAGACATCCATATCACCACAAGGTGCCTTAGGTCCAGGGATCAACAAGGATAGGATGAAATTTGATTGCTTCATACACTTCCAAGGTGGAAGGTTGTATGGGATCAAAATAACAGGCCAAATGCTATAAGTTGATTTCATGGTCCTAAAAGGATTAAAGCCATCGCTAGCTACAGCTAGTCTAAGATTTCGAGTCTCTGATGAAAATACTGGATGCTTCGAGTCAAAATCTTTCCAGAAAGGAGCATCAGTAGGATGCCTCAACAAACCATCTTATGTGCGTCCTTCATCATGCCACCTTGTGTCACTTGCTGTTTTTGAGCACATAAAATACCATTGCAGCCTTTTCTTTATAGGGAAGTAACGCAGAACTTTCCTAGGAACCCTATGCACATGTTTTCCACTAGGACTACTGTTTTCTGATTTCCATCTTGAAGTATCACATTTTGGACATACATCTTTCTTCGCATGCTCCTTCCAAAACAGTATGCAATCATTCTCACATGCATGAATTTTCACGTAACCAAGTCCTACACCTTTTGCCATTTTTTAGCAGCATTAAAGTTTTTTGGAAGTGATGACTCTTTAGGTAAGACATCCTTAAGTAATTCTAATAGCATGTCAAAGCTTTTGTTACTCCATCGCCCAACGAATTTGATATGCAGTAATCTTACAATGAAACGTAGCTTCGAGTACTTGCAACCTGGATATAGCTCCTTGCCAGCATCTTCTACCATTTTGTAAAAAGCTTCCATATCCTCATCGTGCTGCTTCGTGTTGTCTACTTCTAAGTCCCCCTGGACATCTAAACCCCCAGCTATGTCTTGAAGTAAACCAGAAAATGTCATCCTCTTGATTTGGGTCCCCTACTTCTACCCTTTCATGTTGGTTGCTATTTGTGAAAAAACTGGAACTAGGTTCACCATGATTCACCCATGTTATATACCCATATGTAAATCCCTCACATATCAAGTGCTCAAGTACAATACTATGGACCCTCCAACAAGAGTTCTTGCATGCCTTATAGGGACACAAAATCTGATTTCCTTTTGCTGAATTACTAAAGGCAAACTCTAAAAACATATCCACTCCTTCTCTATACACAAGGGTTTGCCTACAAATGATGATCAAGATATCAGACCAAACACCCTATGCATGCAGATTCTAGAATATGGTCATAGGTTTATTATGTACCTAGGCTGATCCATCCATGTTTTATCCATGACGCACCTTTTACAAAATGTAGTATCAAAATAGTGAAATATTACTCCCAAAATAAAAAAAAATCATTTAGTTCAGATTGGGTTGTTCAACAAAAAAATAAAGATCATGCCAAACAATTGTTCAAGTTAAATCAATTTCACCACACTTGATGCTAAAAAATTATCTCACCACAAGCCATCAATAAGAACTATAGGGGAAATTTACTCCAGTTTTAAGAAACCAAATCATCACATCATAGATCACACACAACCTGCAATTCTAAGCCAAATGCAGAGACAAAGTTCATAAGAAAAGGAAAGCATACCAATCAAGCAATGACAGTAGAAGATCTTGACTGTGTTGTGTACAAGATCTTGAATCCTACTAGTTCCTCTGCAAAATCAACTAAGGCAGTAAACATCACATCTAAATTGATTCTCCAAAGAGGGGAAGAGATGGCGGGCAAGAGAAGTAAGCCAAACCTTGAATCTTTGTAGTCTTTCTCACCTTTGTCTACTCCATTTTGCAACCAAGAAAAAAGTACAAAAAAAGTAAGCTGTGCCAAAACCCTAGCACGCAGGGGAATGGGGATGAGAGGAAGGGGATATAGAGATGACGCACTTGGATGCGGAGGGGAATGGGGATGCAACGGTGACACCGCTCTTGCTGGCCAGCGGTGGGCTAGGGTGACGGCGGGCTAGGGCGATGGGGGGCTAGGGCGGCGCCATCCGTTGGATTCAGCGGTGGGGGCCTATTGCTATAGGCTATGGGTCTCTGGCCAGGGACGACTTCGGCGCCACGGGATTGGGAGGCGGTGATTTGGGCGGCGGGATTGGGAGGCGATGCTGGTGGGATTGGGAGGCAGGTGATTTTGGAGTCAGGGGTGCCGGGTACTAGCCTCTGGCAGCGGCTCCTAGCAGGCGCTCGACAGCTGGAGCCCTACTGGCAGCACCCAGCGGCGAAGCTGTAGTGGCGGCGCCTAGCATCAGAGCTGTGGTGGCGCATTGTGCCTGTGTGAGTGGAAAGGGGAAGGGAGCAAGAGACGAAGGGTTGGTAGAATTAGTGGCCTCAACTTAGCATTTTCTCGATCAAAAAAAATATTTAGCCTTTTAGCTCCTGCACACAGTACTGTTTTGGCGCGTGGTCTCCCGCCGACATAGGCATCTCTATTTTGCTTCGGCGCGTACCCCTTCACTGACACTTGGACAGTGGTTTAGGTAGGCTCTGATGACACTTTTTTTGTCTAAAAACTTTCACCGACACTTTATGTGTTGGAAGGAGAAACACCGACATATAAGTTGTAGCCTTATATTACTATTGCCGACACTTTAAGTGACGCTAAAAAGGTAAAGAATTGCCAACACATTACTTGTTGTGAAAACCCTTGATTTACCAACACATGATTGTAGGGAAAAGTGGATCATGGTGTAGTGTCCCTATTTTCGAACTTTTGCACGACCCGCCAATCTTTGCCCAAGGAGGTGTCCTACAGATAAAAAATCTTCCTTGCCTGTGTCATGAGAATGAAAGGGTCATCCTTGTACCAGAATGATTTAATGTTGACATATCTGAAATGTCCGTCATCAGTCAAAGCATGTAGACTTCATAGTGCCATCTAGATTGTACTAGTCATAGTGTAGAGAACCACCATCCTATGACTTTTTATGCTAGAGCTATACATCAACTGAATAACCTCTATAAGGACACCATAAAATTCCACTAATTGGCCTTCATGTGTGATGATGGTCATGACACCACTATTCTGTGTATGTTGGGATTTCTTGTGGTCAATAGTGCTATACCTGACTCCATTAATACTGCAAGCTGCACAGACCTAGACTCGAGTATCAGGACCACATGATAGTGCATACAAACCTTCACTGATCTCTGTTGGTTTCTCTCTACACAGCTCCTCGATCTGCACACAAACATGAAACCACCTTCACCACTAAGTTATCATATAATTCTACCAATGATCGCCATAACAGAACTAAAATATGCTAATCACGTACATGAGACTTAAACCACGCTGGAAACTCTGCGCCTACTATCAACATCATCACTTGTCCCTTGTTCCTCTAAAATTTGTCTATATATCCAGTAGCACATATAAGCATTATTATTGGTAACATGTCGTATGTAATATAGGAATCAGCAAATTAGCATATAAAAATCAGACTTACTACACATATGGTCCAACCTTGTCACAATTATTAAGCACATACCAAGCTAGCTTATTGATTTCGGCTTTATCCTTGATGTCCTTTACCCTAATCTAGCCAATGGGCTTGACACCATGCATGAAACATAGAGGTCTCACCAGGTGTTGGCCCACCATGTGACATATTGTTGTCCCAGTTATATCTTGTTTTAACATCATCCATGAACCTCTCCCAAAATGCCAGCGTCTCACTTTCTAAGTAAGCCTCCGCAATTGATCCTTTAGGCCTGGCCTTGTTCCTTAATAAATTATTCAACATGCCTAGTCACCGTTCTATTGGTACATCCATCCGTACTGTATGAGCCCTCTAAGAAGTGCCTCATCAGGTAGGTGGATAGCCAAGTGCACCATAACATCAAAAATTGTCGATGGAACAATCTTCTCAAGCTTGTATAAGATGAGTCGGATGTCCTGTTTCATCTTTTCCATAATTTCTTTCCTTAGAGTTCTACTACATAGTTGGCTGAAGAAGTTCCCAAGTTCTAAAATAGCTTCGTATACATATTTGGGAACAAAACCTCTTAAGCCTGTAGGTATGATCCTCTAGAGAAGGACATGGCAAGTATGTGTTTTAGCTTGCCAACTACCTTGGTACCATCTGCACTTATGGATTTTGCTAGGTTGGCTGCATAACCATCTGGAAACTTGATACATTTAAGGAACTCGCAAAATTATGCTCTATGTTTTTTTGTCATGACATAGTGAGCTTTTAGGAATTTAAGCGAGGTGCCTTGCTACACGCCATGATATTGAGGCCTTATGTTCATATCATGCAAATCTAGCCTAGCGTTCATTGTGACCTTTGTCTTGCCCTCCACTTTCAGCAATGTCCAAAGAATGTTTTCACATATGTTCTTCTCAATGTGCATGACATCAAGATTGTGTGCCCGCAATAGGTCCTTCCAATATGGCAGCCCCCACCAAATAGATTTTTGATTATAAATCACTAGCTCTTCTCCACGCTTTTGTTTCCTTTTTCCACCGTGCTTCTAGGGCAGACATCTTTCACCTTCTTGAGTTCCTCAAGGACCTCCTATAAGGTGAACTTTTCCGGCACATCTCGGTCCTCAGTTTCTCCATCAAAATCCAAGCTCTTTCTCTAAGGGTGATCCCTAGGAAGGTAACGACGGTGTCCAAGGTAGCCTAGCTTCTTTCTTAGGATCCTTGACAATGGATTTTTGTTGCAATAAATACATGCATAATAACCTTTTGTAGTTCAGCTTGACAAGATGCTTAATACTAGAAAATCCTATATGCACCAAAGCACGGCAGCACACAGAGTGAAGCCTTTCTTATTATCATGATGTAGTACATGAAAAGTGTTGACACCCTTCCATAGTTCTTTCAGTTCTTCTATAAGAGGCTCCAAAAATACATCAAAATCCTTTCTTGGAGAGGTTGGGCCCAGGATCAGTAGAGACATAAAGCAATTCGATGGGTTCACACATTCCCATGGTGGCAGGTTTAGAAGCGTTACAAGAACATGCCACATACTATATGTCAAGCTAAAGTTGCCAATTGGATTGAAACCATCTGTGGCGACGGCAAGTCTCAAGTTCCTTGGATCATCTACAAAAGTTGGGTGCTTTCTATCAAAGTCCTACCATGCCTCCCCGTCTGCTGGATGGCTCATTTCATCGGTATTCTTCTCTCGCTTAGTCTCGTGCCATTCGGCGTTCGCTGCTGTTCCTCGAGCAGCAAAGATCTTCTACAACCTTGGTATTAGAGGAAAATGCCTCAAAACCTTATGAGGAACCCGCCTGCTACCATCTGCATCCTCCCATCTAAACTCTTTGCATTTTGGGCACGCTTGCAATTCCTCACGATCACCCCAAAACAACACATAGTTATTCTTGCACACATGGATACTTTCATAACCTTTTCCCAATTCTCGAATATATTTGCGTGCCTCCTCGCATGATTTTGGTACGTTGCTACTAGGGATTGCATCTGACAGCAACACTAATAGTGCATCAAAATAGCTGTTGCTAACTCGATAGTAGGACTTGATATAGACCAACCTAACAAGGATGGAGAATCTTGAGAAGGTAGATCCAAAAGAAACTGATTGCTTCAACTCATCCAACACTCTTTCAAACTTTGGGACTCTTCCATCCCGCTCTTCAGATGTCAATAAGTTTTGAACAAAATAATCAAAATCTGCTAATATGTTGTCATCATGGTCCTCCTTCTCCTCCTCCTCCGCAATCCAACCATCATGATGAGATCCATGCACATCTGATGGCTCTATAATGTTAGTACCTCCTCCCTCTTCCCCATGATGAATCCATGTGGTGTATGTGGGTGACATTCTGTGTATAAGTAAGTTGTCCTTCACCTCCTGCCAAGTTTTAACCACCTAGTTAAGACAATGTGTACACGGGCAAGGGATATTTTGCTCTGGGTATTTTTGTTTAACCATATCCATGAAATCTTCAACTCCTATGATGAACGTTGGTGAGAATAGTCTCCCATTAGGAATCCAGGATTTGTCCATATGTGGCAACAAAAGTATGCAAAGTCCGTTAGAGTTTCAGCCATTGGGTGGACAATGGCAAAACTAGCATTAGAACAAAGCATATAGTGTTCAAGAGCACTAATCTATGGATTTGTTCATATCATACTATGGGACAGTCTAGTTTCTATTTTTGTGTGACAAAAGCATTGATTTCAATTGAAATTCATATAGAATAGCCTTTATTTATGTGTTCTTTACTTTATCATAGAAGATACTCATACCATTGTTCTATGAACTGGCACGGCTCGTCTGCAAGCCACCTCTGCTGTGGCACACACCTGATCATGCGGACACCAATGCCACCACACTCCACTAGGAGAGCCCCGCCACACCACCAAAAGGACACCTAAGCCACCACAACAGACCAAGGATCCTCTACCTCTGCCTCCGCCACCGCCATTGCCGTAGGTCTAGTGGGCACAGATTTGTTTCCACTTACAGGGGATATATCGCAATTTAGGTCAACCTGTAGGGCATACACACAACAAATAGGATACTATAACAACTCCAAAGAGATGTTAGCACATCTAGACATCTAGCGCAATGGTAAAGATGCTACAATCCTTGATCCAGATCCCGTGTTCGACTCCTAGGTATCAGAACTTTTTTTTAAGAAATTAAACCCCGATGGCACACATGGTACAAGTGACACGCAAACTGCTAGGTCCCATAAATTAGATGGAGATGGAGAAAGGTCCCATAGGTACACATGACACGTAAGTCATTGGGTCCCATAGGTTGGATGTAGAAGGACCGAGTGGAGACTTTTATGATGAATTGCAAGCGTCAAGTGACACGCAAGCCGTCGGGTCCCATAGGTCTGATGGAGATGGAGAATGGTCCCATAGGTAACCGTTGGGTCCCACAGGTCGGATGGAGATGGAGAAAGGTCCCACAGGTACACATGACACGTAAGCCATCGGGTCCCATAGGTCGGATGCAGAAGGATCGAGCGGAGACTTTTATGACGAATTACAAGCATCAAGTGACACATAAGCCATCGGGTCCCACAGGTTGGATGGAGATGGAGAATGGTCCCATAGGTACACAGACATGTAAGCCATCGGGTCCCATAGGTTAGATGCTAAAGGGTCCTGCAGGTACACGTAGGATGGAGAAAGGATCGAGCGGAGACTTTTATGATGAATTACAAGCATCACGGATGAGTAACTGTAGTTCACATTGGTACACGTTGGATGGAGAAGGGTCCCACAGGTACACATCGCATGGAGAAAGGATTAAGCAGAGACTTTTATGATGAATTGCAAGCATCATGGATGAGTAACTACAGGTCCCCACAGGTACACGTCGGATGGAGAAAGTACCAGTGTGGAGATCTATGACAAAGCATTGTTCATTACTGATCGAATATTCTTCATCATAGATGTGTAATTAGTTCAATGACAAAGCCCTGTTCATCAGACTATTAAAGGAGATCGTCACAGATGAGTCACGCGAGTGATCAGTGATGAAACCCTATGCTCTTCTATGACATTTTTTGTGATGATGCCTGATTTCATCATAGATAGGGAAGGTTGAAGGATTGTCACCACTGATCTATGACGAAACAAAAAAATTCATCACAAAAAGCAATCTTCTATGATAGTTTTAGAATCATCATTAAGATTTTCCTCGTAAAAGTGCATATTTCTAGTAGTGTTATGATTAAAAAACCAACTTTCCTTTTCAATAAAAGCAAAACATGTCATCAGGATAGTATGCACCTTCAGGGTATTCTTGTTTACTAACCCTTTTAGGTGAAGATCAAGAAGAACAGGGGACATACGATGCCTAAAAACATGGGAGCTGGATCAACTACATACCATAATGATCTTTGGTGATGGAACACACTCAAATAGGAGACCCCGACATTACACATTTGACTTTTACACAAAAGTCCAAGTGTGGGGGAGAATGGTTAAAGTGTCACCAAAAGTTCCATACACACCAAAAGCCATCTCGATAAAAAAGAAAAAATGATGACAACTATGTTTTACTAGAAAAGGATATATATAAGAAAAGAGAGAAGAAAATTGAAAAAAGGTAAGAAGAAAAAAAGATATATATATATATGATATAAAGAAAAAGAAGAGAGAGAAGGAGCTGGAAGACGAGTGCTGCTCTTCTGTAGCACCCGGTTTTAAAGACAAAACCAGATACACACTATATGTGAGCCCAGGAAGTCAAATCTCACATATAGCCACAAATAAGGGTAATATCAAGAGACAATACTTATAACGTATTAGTAAAAAGAAAATAACCTCAGAGTAAAGACAGCGGAAAGTTGACTCCAATCTTCTGGTGAAGACTCCAAATCCATAGGGACGACTAACTGGTTGACCACAAGCCTAACTCCTCCAAACCAGCAATCTGGTACCCATTCAGGATTTTTATCCAATGTATAGAAAATAAAGCAAGCATAAGTACATGTCGTACTTAACAATTATATCATGGGGTTCATGAGGCTCAAAAGGGCTAACACTGGTTTAACTGCGATTAGCTTTAATAGATCATCTTTTTAAGCAATTGAGTGGCAAAGAATTTATCATTCCCATAAACACATGATCGGGTAAACATGATAATGTATAGCATAAACAATTAATCATTAGAACCATTATCCATTAGTGATCATCCCTATTCCATAAGGGTCCAAGGCCACTCATGTCCATGAGCACGGCTGTTATAATAGTTTTATACTCTGCAGAGTTTGTACACGTTCACTGTGAGTTGTGATTTACCCTTTCGCCTGAGGTAGCTATTCTCTTGACCCACTTCCAAGGAAGGTCGGTAGGGTTCACTATGAAGCCTTTCAAAGAATTCAGTCTAACAAGTTAGGGCCGCCAGGCGTATGTGGCCCATCTCTAGGAGTGGCAAGCGTGGGCATCGCAGCACGGTACACACTTCCCAGCGGCAAAGGAAACATACCCCGTGCCTCAAAGGTAACCACTAACAAGCTAGAAAAGATCCTCATACTGAGCTAAAGCTAGAGCCATATGGCCCTCACAGCTGTACTGTAAGTCCCGGATGATCGCTTACAGATAAGTCCTTATGGAGAGGAATCTGAATCATATAAACACTCCAGCCCCCTGGTTCCATGTTACTAAAAAGTCATGTTTTAATGTTTATTGCATATACCATTAGTCAAGTTACAAGATCATGGTTTTGATTAAGCACTTGCAAAAACTATCCCAATGCATTATCCCAAAGGTTTTCAAGGAACAAGATATCAAATATCTAGGATATCCTTATTGGTAACAAGGGAGACACATGCAATATGAATTATGTGGTTAAATGTGAATAGGTAACAAGGATAATCCCATGCAATACTTGCCTTACACACTGAACCTTCGGTAAGCTTTATTCTTCGATGTCTTTCTTCTTCTTCTTGGATCACCACGTGTATCTCACCGACTGGACAATCGTAGAACACCAACCAAACATCCATACACATACATGCATAGCATACAATTGCATCTATATTAGAATAGTACACCAATCATAGAAAAATAAGTAAAAGAGATTGAAATACGGTTCTACGCATCACTACGAACACACAGTCGTGAGAGGCACGCTAATCGGAGCTACGGTTGAAAAATTACAACTACCGAGAGATTTGCTTTATACGTGAAAAAATAAACTATAGGCTTCATTTATGTTAACTATATGAATTCATGTACAAAAGATATTTTATAAACAATATGGATTGAATTAAGTCAATTTTAGATTTAAATTATAAAACAAAAGTAAAACAAATTATATTTTATGTATAAAACCTAGTTGCATAACCTTTAATCAAGATATGATTTAAACTATGATTTTTATGAAATATTAATATTGTAAGCACTATTACTAATGCATAGATCTTGTCGTTACGAAACAAACGCAACTTGAACGGACTATTTCGGAGTTGAAATGGATAAGTTATGATTTAAACAAGTTTTCCTTTAATTGAATAATAGATTAAATCTACTCATGAATTTCAAGTGTTGAAAACATGCCTAACAGTTGTATAAACATGTAGATAACGTAAATACGGTCCTAACGCAATTTGAATGGGTCAAATCAGACTTAAAACGCAAAAGTTACGCATGAAATAAGATTCAGTGGCATTTGTGTAAATATTTGAACTCAATTTTGAATTTAAACAATTAAAATTCTGAATTTAAATGTATTTTGGACTGGGCATACTATTTCTGGAAACTACAGGGTCCTAACCGAATAAAAACAGGACGGATTTGAATTTATTTTGAACTGCTACGGACTGTGGGTTATTTTCTTGAAACTCTAGGGGCTAATCTGCAAAACGTGCACGGCTGACTGGATGTTGACTGCGTGCTGACTGGACAGGCGGGCATGTGGCAGCACGTGATTGGTGCGGTGCACCACACGTTTGGTGGAAGCAGTGCGCTGGCGCCGTGGACCACGTCCACGAGTCCATGGTGGACCAGCCACTTAACCCCGAAGGGGTATCTAATCCTAACCATGCAAAATAGATCCGACAGCGCTGGAGGCTCGGGTGGATCTCCACCGGCTGCGCAGTAACTCCGGCGAGGGCGCCATGGCTGGCGGCGAGCCGAGCTCGGCGGTGGACGCCGGGGGGCGATTCCGGCCACGCCCTACCCAACCGAGGATGCCTGGATGATCTACAGGACCTCGCGATCTCGCTGGAATACCTAACGGGGACGGGGACCACGTCGGGGCAACAATCCGCGGCGGCGCCATGGCCGGCGGCTCGGGAGCTCGCGGATGCGGCGTTCTAGAGTGCCAAATGCGACATTAAGGGGTCTACAAGGTATAGGAGCTCACCGTGATTCGATTGTAACGGAGCGTGGCGTCCGGGGAGGCTCCGAAGCAGTGGTTCATCGACGGCAGCGAACTGGAGAGAGTGAAAGAGGCACACGGGTGAGGATGTAATTCGATCAAATCAAGGCTAGAACGGAGAATTGAAGGTACCTAGGGCTATGGGAGAACACGGCGGACCTCTGGAAGTCGTCGGCGATGAGAATAGCGCTCGGGAGGGGGAATTCACCGGCGGCGGTGGCGACTGGAGCGGCGGACAGAGAAAGGGAGGAGGGAGGGCGTCCGACTCGGGTTTTATAGGGGGGTGAGGTGCTGTAGATGGAAGGAGAGCAGGGCATGGGTGAATTCAGGTCGCTTGCCTTGTAGAAGTGACGGCGCGGGTGACTTTCCAATCGGGGCATGCGCCATCAGCGAGTAGAGGAAGGAAAGGGGAGGAGCACGCCGAGAAAGAAAAGGAAAGGGATGGTGGCGGCTAACGGGTGGGGCCAGGAGTGCAGTGAGGGAGGAAGAGGTGGCATGCGGCGTCTGACCGAGCAGGCCGGTGCTTGCGCATGGCAGGCCATAGGCGCGTGGTGAAGAAAAGGCCACGTGGGGCGACGACACATGCGGGCCGCGAGCAGTGGGCCGGGGCCGGGAAGAGTAGGCCGGGCGCGTGAGGGAGGGAAGAGTGGGGGAAGGGACTAGGCTGACTGGGCCAAGCGACTAGCTGGGTCGACGAAGAGGTGGAAGGAAAGGCCAGAAAAAAAAACAGTGGGCCTTCGGGCCAAAAGAGAGGGGGGGTTTCTTCTCCTTTTTAATTTTTTTCCAAATCTTTTTTTCTTTTCTTAATTCAAAACAATTTCAAATACGAACCGAATCGAGTATAAATACGATTCCAAATACATTTTTTTAGTTCAAACATAAATGAACCAATTTTGGGTATGTTTTCCCGAAAATAACTTTTTAAGTTCTTACATTTTCCAATTCCTTTTCTTTTTCTAATCTTCCAATTCTAAGCTAAATTCAAATCCAATTCGAGTTTGGATTCAAATATACTTTCCGTTCAATAAAAATAGACAATTCTATTAGGCTTTCCAAGATAAACTTTACAACTTCAAAAATACTTTTATTTTCTAATTTTCTTTTCTTTCTTTTCTTTTATTTCAAAGCCATTTTCAAACTCTTTTCAAAAACACTCCAATTTACTTTGGAGTTTTGGATCCACACCATCCATCACAATAAATAAGATGCAACAGCATGTATGCTCACACATGTTACTACCTTATGTTGAATTTTAAATTAGTGAAAATTTTATTTCCTATATTTCATGTGCACAATATTTCAACTTAAATCATTTTAACTCTATTTCAAAAGAGAGAAATTTTAGGGTGTTACAATTCTACCCCCCTTAAGATGAATCTTGTCCTCGAGATTCAGAAGACGTCGACTAAGAGATGGGAATACTCTGTCCTTGGATTCTTTTTACTTCCTCATGTAGTTTCATCGTCTTGCGTTGATAAAGATCCACATTACTTTGCACACCTGTTGCTCTTACTTCCAATTAACTTGCCTAACTAATTCCAAAACTTTGATCAGTGCCTTGAACAACTCTCAGGTCACCCTAATCACTAGGCCATAATTTTCTTTTCTCATATGTTCACCTTTCAACAAGGCTTCCTTATCTTCTTGGTCCGAAAGATGATCTACCATTAATCTTCAAAACATTAATGATCCTAGTGAAGTTGCTTGAACTGGGAATACAACTCTTAATTCTTGGTGTTACTCGAACCTTCTTAGCACAATTCTCCATTGCTAAGGGCATCGGCCATGACTTCGCTTCTCGAAGTGATAGCACTTTTCCAAGTCACAATTAATCTCATTCCAACGAGGTTATCACAAGCTCAAGACCAACTTGGTGAAGGTATCCTATATATTCTTGTGATCCTCCTAGATATTACTTTTACTTTTAAGAAGATGGTACTTACATTCTCCACAATGGATAGCTCCAGATATCCTGTTAGTTCAACTAACGCATATAAGAACATATCCTACACCTTCACAAGATGCATTATTATAGATACAAAGTTCTTGTCCTGATCTAACAAGCTAATACTTAGGTTTTACTTTGACCTCTTGGACTCCTTCAAACACTTGGCTGAAGTCTCTTGATCCAAACTAACTTAAAAGCTTCTTTGGTAACTTTATCAACATCTTGCTGGTCTTGGATAGACCTTTCTTAGACTTCTAACCAAAACTCATTGAAACTCTGAGTTCTCTCTTACATCCTTGAGTACCACCACGCTTCCGCTGCGCACTCTGATTTCCGCTGTGCAAACTCGAACGTATGATACTTCATCTTACCAATTCTTCAACTTGGCTACCCCCCTTAAGATGAGACAAACTAGGGGACACCAAAGTATAGCTTGCATCCTCTTGTGATTGTAGTCTACTGTTGTTCAGAATTTTCCTCAGGATTTTTGATCGTCCAACATCAGAGATGTGAACCGATAAAGACAGGCAGCTCCAAAGACAGGATAAGAAAAAATAGAAGAACGATAACCCAACTATTTATTTCAGTAATCCTTATACCTTAAACCTATGAACTAAATGATATTGCGGGAACACCCAACAAGATCATTCCAATCATTACAAAGATGCAAAACAAACATAAACATAATGACAATTCGACAAAGCACTTAAAAATGCACAACTCATTCTTTGACTCAACTTGTGATACTATCGTTTTTATTACCTAAGGGGCACAATTTCCTAATTCTTAAAAATGGCATGTTTATAGGGACATCTCTCGCATGGGAGTGACACATCATCCACTACATTAATTTCATCATGGGCTCCCTTTGTATTGTGTGTCACCATCATTTGCTGGTGGTAGTCCTGTATTGACCTAACTCTAGCTACCTCCATGGCATATTTGTTGATTCTTCTGTGGGCAAGATTTGACATAGTGTCCTTCCTCCTGACAATGATAACACTTTCTCTTAGCTAGATTCTTAGTGATGTCATACTCCACAGAATTGTTGCTTAGAGTATTGTCAGCTTGCTGACTCTGTAAATTCATCTTTGTTTGACTAGACCGCTTTTTAGCTCGCTTGATCTTTCAGGGTTGAAACTCCGTGTAGGTGATTGTCCACCCATCTATACATACCTCATGTGGAAAGACTGGAGTAACCTTAGCTTAAGAAACTTCCAATTCTTTAGAGTCTGAGTTTAACTGACTAGGGATTGGAGCTGGATGTGATGATGTAATAGAACTCAAATGTTGATTTCTTCCTGATTCTGACTCTGGTGAGATCTCCTTTCTCTTCTTATCCACATTGTCCTCAGGTATAGGCTGAATACCTTCATACTCAATTCTTTCTCCTAACGGTGTTGTTAGAAGCACTGAACGCTGGGCATACTTGATCACTCCTTTACCAGCAGATAGCCATCCTATTCCAAGAATGACATCAATGTCCACTAACTCTAATACAATAAGGTTTGCTTCAAATTTTACTCCTTTGATGTTAAGACTAACTCTTGGGCACTTGCGGTTTGCCTTCATTTCTCCTTCTGGGGACTTAACTATCACTGGTCTCCTCATTGGAAGCATAGTTATCTTATGTTCCTTTGCGTATACGCTAGAGATAAACGAATGTGAAGCTCTAGGGTCAAACAGCACTGTGGCAGAAGCTGAGTTTACTTGAATGATACCATACACAACCTCCTTAGCTCCATGAGTGGTCATCATATCCACATTATTCAATCTTCCTTGGATATAGTTTCTCTTTGCTTTACTTCCTTGCTCCTATTTCTTCTGGACCTTCTGTTCCTGCTTCTGCTGTGGTTGATCCTGGCATTCATGTGACATTCTTCCAATATCTTCACTGGACTTCATATTTTTCCAAGCTTCTATGACTTGTCTCTTCACTGGTCCCTTTGGTATGTTGATTTGACCTTAGTGGCAAGCACTAGTTGAAAACTCCTAGGTTGAGTCATTCCTTCTGGTGCTTGTTGTTGCATAGCTACAAACTTCTCCTTGTCGAATGCAGTCAAGGACAACGTAGCTTGGTCCTCCTGATCTCTAATGTTGGCAGTTATCTCATTACGTTCCATCTATATAGACAAAGATAGAGGATTGAGAATAGAGACAAAGTTTTCATAATAGATAGAGGCTGAAGTAAGCATAAATTTTAGCAAATAACAAGGTTGGAGAGAAAACAAGAATTAAGCAAGATAAAAGCATGCTAAAACGTCTAGTTCTATCTAGGCTTGCGTCCTACAGTCAGCATTGCTTTGATACCACTTTATAGCACCCTGTTTTAAAGACAAAACTAGATACACACTATATGTGAGCCCAGGAAGTCAAATCTCACATATAGCCACAAATAAGGGTAATATCAAGAGACAATACTTATAACATATTAGTAAAAAGAAAATAACCTCAGAGTAAAGATAGCGGAAAGTTGACTATGATCTTCTGGTGAAGACTCCAAATCCACAGGGACTGACTAACTGGTTGACCACAAGCCTAACTCCTCCAAACCAGCAATCTGGTACCCATCTGGGATTTTTATCCAATGTATAGAAAATAAAGCAAGCATAAGTACATGTCGTACTTAACAATTATATCATGGGGTTCATGAGGCTCAAAAGGGCTGACACTGGTTTAACTGCGATTAGCTTTAATAGATCATCTTTTTAAGCAATTGAGTGGCAAAGAATTTATCATTCCCATAAACACATGATCGGGTAAACATGATAATGTATAGCATAAACAATTAATCATTAGAACCATTATCCATTAGTGATCATCTCTATTCCATAAGGGTCCAAGGCCGCTCGTGTCCGTGAGCACGGCTGTTATAACAGTTTTATACTCTGTAGAGTTTGTACATGTTCACTGTGAGTTGTGATTTACCCTTTCGCCCGAGGTAGCTATTCTCTTGACCCACTTCCAAGGAAGGTTGGCAGGGTTCACTATGAAGCCTTTCAAAGAATTTGTCTAACAAGTTAGGGCCGTCAGGCGTATGTGGCCCATCTCTAGGAGTGGCAAGCATGGGCATCGCAGCACGGTACACACTTCCCAGTAGCAAAGGAAACATACCCCGTGCCTCAAAGGTAACCACTAACAAGCTAGAAAAGATCCTCATACTGAGCTAAAGCCAGAGCCATATGGCCCTCATAGCTATACTGTAAGTCCCGGATGATCACTTACAGATAAGTCCTTATAGAGAGGAATCTAAAGCATATAAACACTCCAGCCCCCTGGTTCCATGTTACTAAAAAGTCATGTTTTAATGTTTATTGCATATACCATTAGTCAAGTTACAAGATCATGGTTTTGATTAAGCACTAGCAAAAACTATCCCAATGCATTATCCCAAAGGTTTTCAAGGAACAAGATATCAAATATCAAGGATATCCTTATTGGTAACAAGGGAGACACATGCAATATGAATTATGTGGTTAAATGTGAATAGGTAATAAGGATAATCCCATGCTATACTTGCCTTACACACCGATCCTTCGGTAAGCTTTATTCTTCGATGTCTTTCTTCTTCTTCTTGGATCACCATGTGTATCTCACCGACTGGACGATCGTAGAACACCACACAAACATCCATACACATACATGCATAGCATACAATTGCATCTATATCAGAATAGTACACCAATCATAGAAAAATAAGTAAAAGAGATTGAAATACGGTTCTACGCATCACTATGAACACACAGTCGCGAGAGGCACGCTAATCGGAGCACGGTTGAAAAATTACAACTACCGAGAGATTTGCTTTATACGTGAAAAAATAAACTATAGGCTTCATTTATGTTAACTATATGAATTCATGTACAAAAGATATTTTATAAACAATATGGATTGAATTAAGTCAATTTTAGATTTAAATTATAAAACAAAAGTAAAACAAATTATATTTTATGTATAAAACCTAGTTGCATAACCTTTAATCAAGATATGATTTAAACTATGATTTTTATGAAATATTAATATAGTAAACACTATTACTAACGCGTAGATCTCGTCATTATGAAACAAACGCAACTTGAACGGACTATTTCGGAGTTGAAATGGATAAGTTATGATTTAAACAAGTTTTCCTTTAATTGAATAATAGATTAAATCTACTCATGAATTTCAAGTGTCCTAATGATTTAAACACATAGATAACATAAATACGGTCCTAATGCAATTTGAATGGGTCAAATCAGACTTAAAACACAAAAGTTACGCATGAAATAAGATTCAGTGGCATTTCTATAAATATTTGAACTCAATTTTGAATTTAAACAATTAAAATTCTGAATTTAAATGTATTTTGGACTGGGCATACTATTTCTAGAAACTACAGGGTCCTAACCAAATAAAAACATGACTGATTTGAATTTATTTTGAACTGCTACGGACTGCGGGTTATTTTCTTGAAACTCCAGGGGCTAATCTGCAAAACGTGCATGGCTGACCGGATGTTGACTGCGTGCTGACTGGACAGGCGGGCACGTAGCAGCACGTGATTGGTGCGGTGCACCACACGTTCGGTGGACGCGGTGCGCTGGCACCATGGACCACGTCCACGAGTCCATGGTGGACCAGCCACTTAACCCCGAAGGGGTATCTAATCCTAACCATGCAAAACAGATCCAACGGCGCTGGAGGCTCGGGCGGATCTCCACCGGCTGCTGCAGTAACTCCGGCGAGGGCGCCATGGCTAGCGGCGAGCCGAGCTCAGCGGTGGACGCCAAGGGGGGCGATTCCGGCCACGCCCTACCCAACCGAGGACGCCTGGATGATCTACAGGACCTCACGATCTCGCTGGAATACCTAACGGTGACGGGGACCACGTCGGGGCAACGATCCGCAGCGGTGCCATGGCTGGCAGCTTGGGAGCTCGCGGATGTGGCGTTCTAGAGCGCCAAATGCGACATTAAGGGGTCTACAAGGTATAGGAGCTCACCGTGATTCGATTGTAACGGAGCGCGACGTCCGGGGAGGCTTCGAAGCGGTGGTTTGTCGACGGCAGCGAACTAGAGAGAGTGAAAGAGGCTCGCGAGTGAGGATGTAATTCGATCAAATCAAGGCTAGAACGGAGAATTGAAGGTACCTAGGGTTGCGAGAGAACACGGCGGACCTCTGGAAATCGTCGGCGACAAGAATAGCGCTCGGGAGGGGGAATTCACCGGCGGTGGTGGCGACTGGAGCGGCGAACGGAGAAAGGGAGGAGGGAGGGCATTCAACTCGGGGTTTATAGGGGGGACGAGGTGCTGTAGATGAAAGGAGAGCAGGGGGGTGAATTCGGTCGCTTGCCTTGTAGAAGTGACGGCGCAGGTGACTTTCCAATCAGGGCGTGCGCCATCGGCAAGTAGAGGAAGGAAAGGGGAGGAGCGCGCCGGGGAAGAAAAGGAAAGGGACGGTGGCGGCTAACGGGTGGGGCCAGGAGTGCAGTGAGGGAGGAAGAGGCGGCGTGCGGTGTCTGATCGAGCGGGCCGGTGCTTGCGCGTGGCAGGCTGTAGGCACGTGGTGAAGAAAAGGCCGCGCGGGGCGACGGCGCATGCGGGCCACGAGCAGTGGGTCCGGGGCCGGGAAGAGTAGGCCAGGCGCGTGAGGGAGGGAAGAGAGGGGGAAGGGACTAGGCCGGCTAGGCCAGGCGACTAGCTGGGTCGATGAAGAGGAGGAAGGAAAGGCCGGAAAAAAACAGTGGGCCTTCGGGCCAAAAGAGAGGGGGGAGGTTTTTCTTCTCCTTTTTATTTTTTTTCCAAATCTTTTTTTTCTTTTCTTAATTCAAAACAATTTCGAATAAGAACCGAATCGAGTATAAATATGATTCCAAATACATTTTTTTAGTTCAAACATAAATGAACCAATTTTGGGTATGTTTTCCCGAAAATAACTTTTTAAGTTCTTACATTTTCCAATTCCTTTTCTTTTTCTAATCTTCCAATTCTAAGCTAAATTCAAATCCAATTCGAGTTTGGTTTCAAATATACTTTCCGTTCAATAAAAATGGACAATTCTATTAGGCTTTCCAAGATAAACTTTACAACTTCAAAAATACTTTTATTTTCTAATTTTCTTTTCTTTCTTTTCTTTTATTTCAAAGCCATTTTCAAACTCTTTTAAAAAACACTCCAATTTACTTTGGAGTTTTGGATCCACACCATCCATCACAATAAATAAGATGCAACAGCATGTATGCTCACATATGTTACTACCTTATGTTGAATTTTAAATTAATGAAAAATTTTATTTCCTATATTTCATGTGCACAATATTTCAACTTAAATCATTTTAACTCTATTTCAAAAGAGATAAATTTTAGGGTGTTACATCTTCTATACCTTTGGTGCTTACCACCAAGGCTCATGGTTCATACACGCTAGTTGTGTGTGCGGCTTAGCCTTGGTGTTCGCCTAAGTTGGAATATGTGCAATCAAGCCACCGCTGCAGCAACCTCAAAGTTTCTTACATATATGCTGTCAGTAAATGCACTTAGGTATGCAAAGGTAATGTTCACCAACACCTTTACTCATATTTGTCTCCATGTGAATAAAGTTTGGTCATACTTCCTTAGTTTATGATGTTTGCTCTGATTTGGATGTATTCACTAGTGGTACATCCATAGGATTTTCAAATTAAGCATGGTGCTTAGGTTAAAATAGCCTTCTTTAATCAAATTTTAACATGGTGTTGAATTTTAGTTAATGAACTTTGAGTTACTGTCATAAACAATGGAAGTAATTTTTGATGGAGACAAACCAAGGCTAAGTATACACTATAAAACTTTTATCTTAGCCTTGCTTGAGTTGGGTGAACAAATAAAAAATAATAAGGTAATAATAAAATAAATAAATAACAATAGTAATAAATTTAGGTCCCCCGGTGTTCAAGCCATTGGAGCCCGTGCTTGTTTCTATTTCTTTTGTTTTTGTTTCTTTGTTGAAAATAAAGCAGGTACAAAATAAGTGTGGGGGAGATCTCTTAAGCACAATGAACATACATTCAAGATCTCCTGCCAATATGTTGCACAACAGCGAATGGTAAAATCATATAAAAGGGGCAGGACAGATAGCTTGAGAGGGGATTGGCTGAACCTTTTGGTTTAGCCAAACCACCTCTGATTCTCCTTAACTCCCTCCTCTACAACATTGGTTTGTGCAAACACTACCCTCAACTCTCCTAAGTTTTGAAGTTTAAAACTGAACAAATTAAAAAGGCAAAACTTTTGATGCTCCATCTCCAAGCAATCCTTTAACTGAATTTGCATACTCTTTATTCCTTGCTAATAATCCTATACTTGTGAACAATTCATCATACGGACCCCATGTTATCTAAGTAATTGGAATATGCGATATAGTAGGATGGAAATGAACCTTGCTCTCTCATATGAAGAACTTGAGATTTATCTTACAAAATCAAAACTCTAATAGCATGCTCCTCGATGATATGCAAATTCCTACCAGAGCCATATCTAGTGTTTCAAACTTAAAACCTCCAAAATTATGCTACTTATTCCTGCATTGAGTTTTATCAAGTCTTGTTGACCCTTGTTGAGAAAGTTATCATGCCTACAAGATCAAGATCACGTACACGGCACATATACGAGCTATTCCTACACTAGGAATATGATAAAACATGCTTCCATCCACCAAAAATATTTTACTCCTACACTAGGAGTAGACAAAAAATATGTCTTAGAAATAAAAATCCCACGTTCTACAAAATAGTGATCTCTCTCAATATGTGGTTCAAGAGACATGTGCTATGCAAAAGTATATGATAAAAGAAAAAAGGGGGACACATGAAGACCCCAAAGAAAAAAATGGACACATGAAGGTCCAAGTATAAAAAAATGATGAGCACATGAAGGCTCATGTGAAAAAAGAAAGAAAGAAGATAGCCATGTTCTCAAAATAAAACTTATGAGGGAGATCACTCATATCAAGGAGTACAGTATAGGTTTAACACTATTTTATCCACACATGCACTTCTTGATCTAAGGGTTTGACATCATTTCTCCTTGGATCCAAACTTTGACTTAACAAAATATGCAGAGTAAGCATGCCTTCATATCTTTCACTACCCAAAGATCCATATAAGCTTTTTAGAAGTAGGAAAGAAAGAATGCAACACTATGATATGCCTTGGTAAGGAACCAAACACATATATGAGCGATCCAAGAGAATCATTTGAGGAGCTAAGCTATATTTACATTTTCAAATTCAAATGAAAACCCAAGTCTCTAAACTGATTGATGCAAGGGGATTTGAATCCATGTTGCTCCATTATTCAATCACCCAAGATAATGTGGTAGACACTCCAAAGTTCACAAGTGCAGGTGAAGTTTCAAATAACTTGTATGCAGATGTCGTATCAAGAAGATGACCCATCTTAGTCCTTAACTTTACTCATGGACAAGCAAAGGGCTAAGTGTAGGGGAATTTGTTGGCGGTCCTTAACTCACACTTTTAACCACCAACATTTATGTAAAATCCATCCAAATAAACACCAAACTTAGAAATAGGGCTTATAACTAACAAAGTTCCACAAGTTTTGGTGATTCATCAATTGCAGTAGGACATGTCAGGATACCACAAGAAACATGTCAAAAGTACATAAAGAACAAGGCATAACATCACCCAACATGAGCCCAAGAGGAGGAGGGCCAATAAACCAGTAAAATCAGGGCCCAGTCAGGTGGAGAAAAAAGGACAAAACCCATATCAAATCAATTCAAAATGGTGCAAAACTTTGTGGGACCCACCTAGAGGCCCAAAAGAAGCATGCCACCGAAGATGGGGCCAGTTGGGGTGCGCCCGCACCCCTGGTGTGCCCTGCACCACCACTGGGACCCCTTGAGCCCATCTTTCAGCGTGTTGTCAGCTACCACCTTTCCTATGATGGTTCCATAGGGGATGGCCAGGTTCAACGTACTTAGGCCATCGATTTGAGGTCAGTTTGGTGCTTTCCATGAGGGGATGAAGCATTTTCCAAGGAACCCCTCCTCTCCACCTATAAAAGGAGGCTCCCTCCTCCTCATTTGAACAAGACCTCAAGGAGCAAGAGTAGTACCAAGAGCACCATTCCAAGGCTTAGGCCATAGCTAGCTTGAGTTGAGTAGTAGGGAGAGATATGAGGGAGAGTTCGGGGAAGTGCCAGACTTGTCAGTATTCTCCCCAAGCTTGTACCTTGGCGACCACTTGCTTAGTACCTCGACGGATACATTAAGCTAACTAAGTGTTTGTGATTCTTATGGTAGAAAGTCTTTTGATTAATTAAGCTTTACTCTTACTTGTTTATGGGTTCATGGTCTGTCCTCATGGTGCATACTCTAGTAGAGGGCTCCCGATAAAGATGGATCACCCTGTACAGCATTAGAGTAGTAGTTGATAGCATAGACATGGTGTCTAGGCTAGAGGCTACCTTCATTTGTCTCATACTCTATGGTTGAGGGGTAGGCAGCAGGTGGTGATAGCCATATCCATCTCTTGTAATCCCCCATGTTCGGTTATGGCATAGAGCTGTAGACTAGCATCGCCTGGTAGATCAGGTGCAACCTAGTGCCTCAAGTAAGCAAGTAGAAGTAAAGTTTATCTATCCATAGACCCTAAGACCATAGGAATCCATCTCAACCTCTACCAACTCTACCCTTGTGTTGTCCTTGGACTGAACTAGCTAGGAGAGATCCACCATTCCCTGTGGAAAATATGATACCCTAAATACTTCCAGGTGAAATGCTACAATGGTAATTTTGTGCACTTGTGGATTATTTCTGTATGCGTTAAGAAATACCAACAAGAATTTCTGGTGCCGTTGCTAGGGAACGGTTGCTATTTTCTTTGAACCTACTTTGTTCTCGTATCTTGTATCTTTTTATAAAAAACACAAAATATTTTCACCATAAAGCCAGTTCCTATCTAGAAACCTTTTGCTTCAAAGGGGGAGTTCCCTAACCCTTTTTAGGGCATGACAATGAAAAGCCTTTCCATCACCTGCATGAGTTCGATGAGATGTGTTTGTGCCTGAGTATCTCAGGCATGACACAGGAAACTCTAAGGTGGACATTGTTTCCCTTCTCTCTCAGAGGGGAGGCAAAATAATGGTACACACATGTCATAGGAAGTACGAATGGGGACTGGGAAGAACTTAAAGACAAGTTTTACCTTGCTTTCTTCCCTATGTCCTATATCATCTCTCTACCAAGGGCGATCCTCGATTTTGAGAAGTATGAGAAGGAGTCTATAGGTGCAGCCTAGGCTAGATTTTTAGCATTAATACACGCTAGCCTAGACTTGTCTTTACCTAACAATATATTGCTGTGACTCTTTTGTTTGGGTATTGACATTGATGCTGACCTGTGCCTTGACATGACTACCAGAGGTCATTTCACACACAAATCTATGACAGAATGACAGAACAAGTAAAATTGCTTGAAAACTTCATAGACAAACACACTTCTTCCGTCATAAGAACCAAACCCCTCTAGGCCAAAGTTATGTCGAGTGTTGTGGAGTCTTCATTAGTTGAATCCAAACCCTTACCATCCTTAGATTCAACTCATGAGCCCTCACCCATACCACGAACACAGAAGGAAGGAGTACTTCATCCTTTAGAGTTCCCTATCAAATTCAAGGATTATGGCAATACCTTGAAGATATCACTGACATGGAAAGCACACAAAGGAAGTTTCCCCTAGGGTGGAACCATCAAAGGAATGGTTAATGGAAGTGAAACATTCTTCTAAAGTAATTTAGATTCTTTCACCTTCCACGACCATACCTTGTTCATTAAGGGGAACAAACATAGAAGCCCTACACAACCCCACAGTTAGGACTAGTATCATGTCAGAATTCCTAGTGAAAAACCTTTTGGGTAATATGCCGCTAGTCCCAACCAATAAACTCTTCAAAAGTCATTTGGGACTATTTTTTGGGTGTTGTGGCATCGCCAGGGACGTGCTAGTCATAATTGACCAAATTGAGGTTTCCATAGACTTCCATATCTATGCCATCCTTGAGTTTGATATTCTCATAGGCTACCCTTTGGAAAATCTTATCCAAGAAAAATGTTCCCATGGGGGCCTTGATGAAAAGTTGGGAACAACTGCTTCCACCACTTCTATCCCTTTTCTCAAAAGTCCAAAGGCAAAGCAGCAACCCAACCATAACCCGTTTGAGGAGGTGAAGTTTATATCCCCATTTGTTTCACCTAAGCTTGCTTATGAAACTAAACGATCATCATCACCCTCACTCGAACCCAAACCATGTCCCTCTGGCCATCCAAATGAAAACTTCTAAGCCATGGATATTTCTAAAGAAACTCTAGGGATCAAGAAGAAGGAACCGATAGTTGAGCATGAAAGCTTCTCTTTTGAAACCCCTCAAGTTTCATGCTCACTCTTAGAGTCTCTAGAGTTGATCTTGCTTAGTACCAAGTGCTCCTACTAGGACCACAACTTCCTCTTAATCCTTGTTCACAAACTTTTTAAGAGGATGGTTGTGGATGCTTTCGTTTATCACAAACATTGCAAATCCCATAGCAGCACTATGGTACTAACCTTGCAGCTTGAACATTAATGCTAAATGTTTGGTGGTGAAGCTAGGAAGTATACCACCATTGATAGCTACAAGATGAAGTTCCCAAGGTTGAGCTTGTGACCATAAACAAAGCACTACCGGGAGATACCCTGGATTATCACCATAAAAAAGAAAACATAATAATTATGATAAAAAACCAACTTTCCTTTTGAATAAAAGTAAGAACATGTTGTTAGGATAGTATGCACCTTTGGGTATTCTTGTTTACTAACCCTTTCAGGTGAAGATCAAGAAGAACAGGGGACATACGATGCTTGAAAACATGGGAGCTGCATCAACTACATACCATGATGATCTTTGGTGATGGAACAAACTCAAATAGGAGACCCTGACTTTACACCCTTGACTTTTACACAAAAGTCCAAGTGTGGGGGAGAATGGTGAAAGTGTCACCAAAAGTTCCATACACACCAAAAGCCATCTCGGTCAAAAAGAAAAAAATGATGACAACTCTGTTTTACTAAAAAAGCTATATATAAAAAAAGAGAGAAAAAAATTGAAAAAAAGAAAGAAGAAATATATATATATATATCATATAAAGAAAAAAGAAGAGAGAGAAGGAGCCGAAAGACGAGTGCTCCTCTTCTATACCTTTGCAGCTTACCACCAAGGCTCATGTTCATACACAATAGATGTGTGTGTGGCCTAGTGTTTACACCAAAATTAGGGAGAAGAACACGGGAACTCGAAGGCTTCCAAGATTGTGTCAATCAAGGAATCAATTGCATGAGGATCGATATCAGTTGATTCAGATGCGACACTGGAATTGGCTCTCTTTGAATGACGTCAGCAGATGAGCTACGGTTGGCATCAGGAAACTACATATTGGACTCTACAAAAGGGGAAAGATTAGGGTCCAAGTTATCTTAAGATAGGAATATTTTCTTTTATACCAAAGATGGTAATGAGTTGTGCTAGAGTAGGATTCATGTTTAGGCTCTGGGTATAAATATTGGACCCCAGCTATTGTAAAGGACACACAATCAATCAAATACAAGTTACTTACTTTTTTGGCTCTGACCAACCCTTAGGAGTAGGAGTAGAGTAGATCTCAGCGAGTTCTTCAGCGAGCAGGGTTGCATCGGTCCGGCCGACCTCTGACTTGTCTATAAGTACCCTCATGGCTTATACTTCTGTTCATACGGCTGCATCGATCTGGTTGACCTCCACTGCAACTCTAGGTATAAGCTAGTTATTTACTCTTGTCTAGTTCAAGTATGGCTGCATCGATCCGGTCGACCACCACTGCTCGAATTAGATTAAGGTCAAGTTATCGGCTCTACCTAAGGCTGGCGTCCTTCGGGTAGATTCATTAAGTTACCAATCTTGCTGATGTTTTTATCATTATTAGTTTGCAGCAATATCAACCTACCCAGTTGAGATCGATTTGGATCGGCCTCATATCCTTTTAGTCCGTCGTTTGCTTTGTTACAACACGATATTATTTACCTTGAGCGACGGTTTATGTTTCATCGGCTGTTTCTACTTCGATCTTGATCATGCATAGTATGCGGTTAAGGCATGAATGATCTTGAAGAGGTTTGCTGGCTAGTTAAATCTGATCCATGGTTCACTATTATGGCTATAACGATTCGGTCGATCCCCACTGATAGCACTTTAGATTGGAGGATGCTAGTTGGTAGATTTGTTCTCGATCAGGCGTGACCTTAACTGTTTGCTATGCTTGCTAAATAGTCTACGATGTGTTTACATGATTCTATTAAGCATGAATAGATCAGTTTACTTTAAAGGTTTGATTTATTGTCTTTATCACGGCTGCATTGATCTAGTCGAACCCCACTGTTATAGATAACAGGTTAGGTCTGACGAGTCCATACGTTTGTTCATGTGAAATAGTCGATTGTTCACATGTTGTAGCTCTCTTCACTTGAATCGGCTATTTTAGCCGATTCATCCGAGCCTTCACATATAGCATGTCATTCGGAAAGCCTGTCGAAGTATGGATGTCTTTATGGATTCTTCGGTTTTAGTTTGTTATTATCATCATAGCTGCCATCGATCCGGTCGAACCACACTATTGATGGTAACATATTAGATTCAGAGCGTTTGTAGGTCCATTCATATCAGATAGTTGATTTGTTCACATGCTATATCTTTTCTTGTTAGATTCATCGGCTCAATGCTTCACACCGGTAATATCTACCTAGCTGATGATCTCATTTACATCTACATGTATTGTACCTACCAACATAAAATCAATCTCTACCCACAAGCTTTATAGTCCGTAACAGCTGATTTCTATGCGTATCGGCTATTTAGTCATTTTCCCGTCTGGCTGCTCCTGAAGCAGCACACTTGGAACTGTCTAGGCATAGACCGGCATGTTCTACCTTAAATTACTGATAAACTTTCTCTCCTTGTCAATTGCAGTGTCAAATTGACTGGCACATCTCGGGAGGAATACATAGGATCGGTTATCCCTACATTGAAGCCAAGCGGATCTCCAGCTTCATCAAGCAGATCCTTCCGGCTTGCTCGTGTGTCGGCATGATATGCATTTTTCGTGCCGACACACATTTTGGCATGCCCGGTGGGACCCTACAATCGTCATGGCGGCTTACAACAATAATGACATCCTTATGGTGCCTTATGAAGACTTACCTGATGGAGATAAAGATATCATCAGCAAAGCTATAGAAGAATTTTAGAACAAATGTTTGTTGTCCTACACCAAGACATGTGACAATACAATTGTTCAGAAATATCCACTACCAAGAGTTCTATTGCATGGGCAGATAGATGCAGATGAAGCTGAAGACAGACTGTTTATTCATGGAAGTTGTAAACAAATCTGTTCATGATGCCATATCAAACCATAATGAAGTTTTCTTGAACACATTCCACAACACCATGAAAGAGGTATGTCATGGATATCCAATTGATCAGGTTGGACCGGCTTATTACAACATTCCACATCCGTTGACTCAGGGGACTAATCAAGCTGGTACTAGCCATCAAGAAGCAGCACCAGCTGGTAATGATGATGTCTAGGTAGTTTAGAGTTCATCTGAGCAAGTTCAAGGTGCTACTATGAATCACATATAGTATAATCCTAGATCAGTCAGTGCAGCATATGCAACAGTCGGTGGGGCAAGGTTAGAACCAGATGATTAATTTTGGCACATTAGGCCAAATACCGCCATCGGCTTAAAAAATAGCACCATCAATTCAAAGGATCTGTAGAGATATAGATCCTAATGTCTATAACCAGAGACTTCAAGCAACAAACTAGCAAATGACCCAATAGATAGAGATTCCACAAGGATATCATTATGGCACATATTACAACACCCTTCACATGATTCCAAATCTAGGGTATCAAGGTACACAGGATTTTAATCCACAAATGGGTTAGTAGGTGTAGAGAAATCTAAATTCAAATGCTGATGAGTTGTTGTTGAGAGTGACCGAGATGATGAAGAATCAGTTCAGTTTGAAGCCAGAAGGGCAAACCTTCTCATACAAAGGCCAATATCCAGAATGGTATGATTTGGTCACTCTTCCTACAAGTTATAGTCTCCCAGAGTTTGCTAAGTTCACTGGCCAAGATAGCACAAGCACAATAGAACATGTCAGTCGGTATCTTACACAGTTGGGTGAAGCATCCATTGAAGAGGCCCATCAAGTTTGTTTCTTCTCCTTGTCCCTATCAGGACCAGCCTTCACTTGGTTTTCATCATTGCTAGTTAACTCCATTGCCAATTGGGCTAACCTAGAGAAGAAGTTTCATACATATTTTTACACTGGGATAGGAGAAAAGAAGATTACTGATTTGATGACTATAAGGCAGAGAGCTAATGAATCGGGCACCGAGTTTCTTCAGAGATTCCGAGAGACCAGAAGTTTGTGCTTCTCACTAAACTTAACCGATGATCAGCTAGCTACTTTGGCCATTTAAGGAATGTTGTCGACATGGAGAGAGGAGCTGCAGGGACAAGAGTTTGATAACTTGGGTCAATTGGCTCAATGAGTGGCAGCGCTCAATAGCCAATTCTAGAATATGCGCAGAGATACCCGATTCTAGAAAAGTACCACAATGGCCGAAGCTTATAATCCATATTTAGTCGATGATGGCTATGAAGACGATGAAGAAGAAGAGGTTGCCGTGGCTGAATGGAATTGGGGTAAGAAGACGGTAATGGTGCCAAATCCTTGGGGAAGAGGAGTCAAAGAGAGCTATGATTTTGACGTTACAAAGTCAGACAAACTCTTCGATTTCTTGATTGAGAAGGGATAGATCAAGTTGCCCAATAATCATGTTATGTTTCCCCCTAATTAGTTAAAGAATAAGAAGTTCTGCAAGTTTCATAATGCTACATCTCATTCTACTAATGAATGCAGAGTTTTCTGGCAGCATATACAGAGGGCTATTCAGCAAGGAAGGCTCAAATTTGATATGCCTCGAAAGATGAAAGTTGATGATAATCCTTTCCCAAGAGATCAGAACATGGTTGATGCTAGGTTGCTCAAAGGGAAGATTAAAGTTCTGACATCAATTAGATCAAAAGAAACTAGAACAGTCGATCTTGAGATGCAAATATCAGCTGATGAATATAGAGAAATTAGAAGGCGTCATGACTTACAAAAGAGCCGATATGTGCAGGGAGAAACGTTGAAGGATGGGGCAACAAGGTCACGTGTTACATCTCAAATTTTGTTGAACAAATGGTAGCGACAGAAGGAAAAGGTTTATCAACATTGGTTAGAAGAGCAAGAAAACCAGCATCGATAGGAAAAAGAGAGGCATGAAAGAAAGCAAGCCGAATCACATTGGAATTGTCCTTTCTTCAGACATTGCTGGAACGAAGGTTTGAAATTGCCTACCAGAAATAACTATCTGGAGTGCAGTGAGCAATATTAGGAGTTCAGGCAATCTCAAGCCAACCGCCGGTCTATCCATGCTCAAGATGAGTATTATCATAATAACAGGGATAGGCGCTTGAAAAATAGAAGTGTTCATGATCGGTTAGGAAAGCGAGTTATTGATCAAAACTGGGCTGATCATGAAGAAGAGAGTAATGAAGAAGAATATGTTTGGCAGGAAGGCCAATGGTGTCTAGGAGGTCTAACAAGAAGCCAGAAAAGAAGAGTGCAATGGCTAAGGAATAGAGAACTAGAATAGGCTCAAGCATGTGGTAGACCTTGAGTGTGGCGTGCTAAGCAAACATCCGATAGAAGGCAACCTTTGGCTAATATTCAAATGACTTTTCTGTTGCCATTAGAATTCAGAGCTCCAGCAGATCAAGAAGTTTACTCAGATTTTGATGAATTGGAGTATGAAGAGATAGTTGCCAAGTTGACAGTTATACAATAGGCTATATTCGATAAACCAGTCAAGCATCGGCACTTAAAGGCTTTATATGTAAAAGGTTTTATTGATGGGAAGCCAATAAACAAGATATTGGTGGATGGAGGTGCTTCTGTCAATCTTATGCCTTACACCACTTTTTGTAAACTTGGCAAGGGACCAGGAGATTTGATTGAGACCGACATGATGCTTAAGGATTTTAGGGGTAATGCGTCTAAGACCTAGGGGGCAATGAACGTCGAACTGACAATCGGGAGTAAGACTCTGCTCACCACATTCTTCTTCATCGATGGAAAAGGTTCATACAGTTTACTCCTTAGTCATAATTGGTGATGAGGACATGACACCCATGCATATGACCATGTTTGGCACATGGGATAGAAGGAAAGGAGGCCAGCAAGGGTGTCCAAGGCAAGAAGGAGGCCCGAGGCTAATTCAGTTCGAGTCCCCGAGGTGGAGGCCCAAAGCAACTCAAGTTTGAGTCTGCCTCGGAAACCAGGATCAGTCTGCCTTAAACTAGTCACCCAAGATGCATCCGAACTCCGTTTTCGATGATCCACATATGGATGGAAAGATAATTTGATAAGGAAAGCCAATACAAGTGGTTTCAAGTCAAAACCTCTTCGTAATCAACAGGAATAGTCAAAACAAGTCTGTGTCTAGAATCTACCAGGGTGCTACGATACCTTCTTTTGGTCCATTGGACCGTGTATTGTGTTTGGGCCCATTAGGAGGTGCGTCTAGGGTAGGCGATGACCCTAAGACCTTTATAATCATACACCATCGCCGTCATTAGGTTTTGGGGGTTTTGCTTAGATTATTCTATCAAGAACAATTTCGCCGTTCATCGGTTTGTGAGACCCCAACTCGTGAGATTAATCATTGATCTGCAATTTAGGTTGCTTTCTTTCTTGTTCTTGCTTGTGTTCTTCGTTGCGTAGGCAGGGATTAGCCTTCTTGGTGAGGTCAATCAGATCTGTGTCTTGGTTGATAACCAGAGGAGTTGTGGTGCTAAGATTGCAGGGTTCGATCTTTCGATCTAAAGCCGGATCAGTGTGTCATTCTCCTGCCACAACGATAGTTACCTCTACCTGACTGGAAGATCGAGATCCCTGTCTCCATTAATTGGATCCATGCAAACTGCTATGTGCCATCAACCATGCATTCAGTGTTTGATTCAATGTCATGGAGATGATGTCGAGCTAGTTCATGCTGATGAATCCATGAGTATCGCAATAGCCGATCTAGTATATTGGGAGCTAGAAGACTTTGAATGTTTTTCTGGCAAGCTATGGAAAGGAGGATTCATTAAGATCAGTGATGAAAGCCAATAGCTGATCCAAGCAATTGGCTATGAGAGTTTGTTTTGTTGGATAATCATAGCTTCACCTCAGTCATTGGATTAAGGGAGATAAACATTGGTCATGAAGATAAGCCTAGACCAACATATGTAAGCGTTAAATCGAATCCTGAGAACAAGCCAGAGTTGATAAATTTATTAAGAGGTTGTTCTGTTTAATGAGATGCTTGGCCTGGATCGATCGATTATTTAATCTTTGGTCTGAAGTGTTCTGGTGCAATCTGTCAAGGAATGATTAATGGAAAATGTTTGAAGGAATACTATCCTAGCATTTGGATCAACACTCAACAACTGATTCGTTTAGTCATTGGCTCTAATAGCCAGTACTAGAAGGGTATCACCTCTAGTTCAAAAAATAAACCCAAAGATGTAAAAGCCGATACGATATGTATCGCCTATAGAGCAAAAGCAAAAACGAAGACAATTGTGACACATACAAGGGCATTGCACTGAAACACGATCATGGAAGAGCAAAAGACTTCATTCATTAGTTTACCCTAGATACAAACTAATCAAAGACCTTGTTCACCACATCCTGAGCAGATGTGATGTCCACTAATGGCCTCTGCTGCAACAACAAACTCTTCGATCAAATCCTCATGCTCCTCGGGACCATCACCCATCGGGAAGCCGGTCTCCATGGTGTGGAGTTCGTGCCTAGTATGGACCTACGCCATGGGCAGCACCACCGATGCACCATGATAGACGTCATGGAGGGCGATCTCCTGGACACGGGCCAGAATGTCGTGGAGGCGAACATTGATGAGGGGGGCCCAAGCGTTGACGACATCCACGGCTGCATTCACCGCCAGTTGAAGAGACTCCAACTGCACCATTAGGGCTAGCAATCTCAGAGATAGGAGGGCTATCAATATAAAGATAATGGAAATCAGAATAAAAGCGTTCCTAGGTTTCATCTTACCCACCACCATGGCGTCGGACTTGGCCAGCCGTGCTCGAGCGGTACTGGCCTCTTCTTCGGTGGCGTGAAGGGTGGCTTGAGAGACCCCAAGGTGGATTTCAAGCTGGTCATTTTCCCAAGTTGCCTCAGAATACGGTTTTGGGCTGCCCTCCACTCTTAGAGGAAACGCTAGGCGTCGTTGCCATTGTAAGAGTCGGAGGAATCCGATGACGAGGCCGGCATAGAAGATGTAGCATCAGAGGGCTCACTGGCCCTAAGAAGAGGACGAAGACTGTCATTCAAGATGAACCTATAAACGAGTTAGAAAAAGTTCATCGCCATGAATAGAAGATATCAATCTCACCTCATGCGTCGAAGGTGCTGGTTCACCAGCATATCCTCCTCCGGAATCTCCTCCGCCGCACGTTTGCCGCGGTTGTCCTTACCGGCCATGAAGTTGATTGGATCTACTAGAAAGGGAAGAAGGCTACTACAGAGTTTTGCTGAGGGCAGAGAAGTGGTAAGGAACAGGAGTGGTTGCGAATGTAGATGTGTTCAAGATCACAGCCCTCGGCTGGTATTTGAAGCCACGGCGCGAAGAGGTGGATGCCTCGGGACGTGCCAAAGGCAACCATAATTAATAGAAGGCGAAGCGCCACTTCACTAATGCTGAAGAGAATATGGCGCTGGGTGACTAAGGACAGAAGATCAAGGGGTTCTCTTAATAAAGGCCATGTTTTCAGACTTAATTGGATTAAGGTTGGAAGTCTAGAATAAGCTATTTTCAAATTGGCTCTTTAGCCGAAAACAAGAAATACAATGAGGCAACAAAAAGTATGGTTATCGTTGATTCTACACAAGATACACGTTGATATACAGATCATGAGTCTAGAACATCCTGGATTGCTTTCAATACTTCTAGCCGGATAGCATCAACTTCTGCAATTTGTTGCTTGTCTTCTTCGGCTATTCTAGGAATGTCATCGAGGCTACTGCGGATGGCTCTACTTTCTCTAACTTTGGCTAGCAGTTCTTGTTTCTTTTGCTTGATGGCATTGGGTATTTGAGCTAGGTTGGACTTATGGCGATCAATGGCAGCCTTCACATTCTCCAGCTCCTTCTTGAGTTTTGTACGCTTGATTTCCAATTGGGACAACTCTGGGTCGATCCTGAGGGAGGAGTTCTTCAAATCATCAATCGACTGTATTAGCTCTTTAGCCTCTTGCCTGTTGGAGTTCCTCTTGGCCAATAAAGCTTCATGGTTAGACAAATTCCTCTAAGCCTTTTTCACCTTTAGGACCTGATCTTCAATAATGGATAAAGGTGACAGGACTCTAGAGAGAACTAGAGATGGAATTACCCTTAATAGCTAAGAAGACTCTCTGCATTGAATCAGTATCTTGGACCAAATCGGCTATATTGTTCTCAAACATTGGCAATATATCCCTTAGCCGATTTCTGGTCTCTTCTGACAAAGCTTCCTTAGAGGAGGTGGCTGACGAGCTAATTTCATCTTCATCTAGATACTCCTGAAGATTAAAAGAGTAGCTTAGAGCTGGAAGATTGAGTGCCTATGTATAAGAAAATCTTGATTAGGAGGTTTGGAGAAGTTTTAACAAAATGAACAGTGAAGTGGATACAGTACCTTTTCTGTGATAGCCTCTGTCTGAAGAGGAGGAACAACTGATGATGCATCAATAATATCTAGGTTGAATCGGCTCCGAAGTTTCAACGTTGGTATCTGCAAATATCAAGGAAAATTTTTAGTTCATGATTATTGTGGAAGGATAGAAGGGATATATGATTTTCTTACCATCAGTTGTATGTTGAACTAGGGAATCGGCAGTATAAGTGTCAACAATGGGATCATTCTCAACGTCAACAGGATCGTTGTCAATAGGTGGACTACTAAACTCCTGCTCTTACATGGGTATGAATTTAAGATTCTCTCCAGTAATTTCAGTTTGGTATGATTATATAATTCATCTGCAATCTCCTGACATCATCCAATAATCACTTATTATTGCAACTTTGCAGATGACTCGCACCCGTGTCAGCACAAGCAGCAGCCAAGGGGGCAATGACGGTGACTTTCCACCACTGCCACCACCATCTGCTAATGAGTTCTTTGCCTAGTTCTTGGGCAGCCAAAGGACTATGGAGAAAGCCCTGTGCCTCATCACGCAGAACATGGCTCATGCCCACCCACAACAATATGGGCCTGAGCCAAACCAGTACAACACCTTCAAGGATTTTCTGGATACCAAGCCTCCTATTTTCAAGGTGGCAGAGGAACTGCTCTAGTCGGATGAGTGGCTCAACACTATTGAGCAAAAGTTCTATCTTCTAAGGGTCATGGAGCACTAGAAGGTAGAGTATGTGTCCCACCAGCTGCAGGGACTGGCCGGGATTTGGTGGACCCATTTCCTATCATCTCTACCTGCCAATGCACAGGTCACGCAGGGAGAAGTTCAAGTTAGCCTTTAGGGGACATCACATTCCCCTAGGGCTAATGCGCATGAAGGTGGCTGAATTTATGTGGCTCACGCAAGGGACCAAGATCCTTACTGAGTATATGCATGCTTTTAACAACCTATCCCAGTATGCCCTAGGTTTTGTTGATACTGAAGAAAAGAAGATACAAAGTTTCAAGAGAGGTCTTGGCATGAAGCTGATGAAGACTATGGCCAACTCCAAGTGCACCACTTACAACGAGTTCATCAGTGATGCATTGACTCAGGAGAACCACAACAATCTGCATGCGGCAGCAAAGGGTCGCAAGAGGGTAGCTGAGGCAGGTGCCTAAGGATTTTCATAGTCCCGAGCTCCAGTGGTAGCTAGGCCACAGTTTTGACCACCAGCACCCAAGTTCCAACCTCCTCAACCAAAAGCTCAAAACAACCGACCTTAGAAGGTGTTTCGTAAGGCATTCACCATTGCCTTACCCAAGGGGAATGGAGGGCAAGGAAGCTCCACAAGGCCCAAAAGCAATCAACCCTGCTTCAACTATAATCAAGTGATTCATTGGGCCAAGGAATGCCCCCATCTTAAGAAGAACAACAATCAGAACTAGAACACTCAGAGGCAGGCGAACCCTAAGGCATGTCCTGGATATGTGCACTATACTACTATTGAAGAAGTGCCCATAGGAGAAGTTGTCACTGCTGGTATGTTTCTTGTTAACAAGCATCCCGCCATTATTTTATTTGATTCGGGAGCTTCTCATTCATTTGTGAGCCAATCATTTGCATCTAGACATGATCAGAAAGTAGTTGAAGTAAGCAAGGGTGGTTATAGTATAAGTTCAGCTAGGGCTACTATCTCTACAAATAACATGGTTAGAAATGTGCTCATCTCTATACAAGGGAGGGAGTATACAATGGATCTGATAGTATTGCCTGGATTATCCATAAGTGTAATCTTAGGCCTAAATTAGATGAGAGATCATGGTGTTCTCATTGACACTAGCACTCATACAATTATGTTGAGAGAACCAAAGGGAGGTAATGCTTTCCTAGTACCACTTTCCCGCAACTTTGAACTCCAGAACTTGTCTTGTGCTATCCAAGCCACTACCCTTTGTGATATCCCAGTGGTTTGTGAGTTCCCTGATGTATTCCTAGATGAGTTACTAGGTTTACCACCAGATAGGGATGTGGAATTCAAGATTGAGTTAGTGCCAGGTATGACACCTATCTCAAGAAGACCCTATAGGATGCCACCAAATGAGTTAGCTGAACTCAAAATTTAGTTACAAGAACTATTGGACAAAGGTCTCATTCAACCTAGTTCATCTCTATGGGGATGTCCAACTTTGTTTGTGAAGAAGAAGGACAAGTCCTTGAGAATGTGTGTGGATTATAGGCCACTAAATGTTGTGACCATCAAAAACAAGTATCCTTTGCCTCGTATCGATATCTTGTTCGATCAGTTGGCAAAAGCAAAGGTATTCTCCAAGATTGACTTGAGGTCAGGTTACCATCTGATAAAGATCAGGCCAGAAGATATACCTAAAACAACTTGCTCCACTAGGTATGGCTTGTATGAGTATTTGGTCATGTCTTTTGGACTGACAAATGCTCCTGCCTACTTCATGTACTTGATGAATTCGATATTCATGCCCAAGCTCAACAAGTTCATGGTTGTGTTTATTGATGATATCTTGATTTATTCAGAGAATGAGGCAGATCATGCAGAGCATCTGAGAATTGTTCTATCCAGATTGAGGGAACATAAGTTATATGCCAAGTTTAGCAAATGTGAATTTTGGTTGAGTAAAGTACCTTTCTTGGGTCATATCTTATCGAGGGATGGAATTTTTGTAGACCCGTCTAAAGTACAAGAGGTCATGGATTGGAAGGCCCTGACTTCAGTTCATGAAGTTTGGAGTTTTCTAGGGTTAGTAGGTTACTATTGTTCGTTTCATTTTGGATTTCTCCAAGATAGCTAAGCCCATGACTAGACTCCTTCAGAAAGATGAAAAGTTCAATTGGACACCTGATTGTGAAGCGACTTTTCACACCCTAAGGACTCTGTTAACTATAGCTCCTGTTTTAGCACAACCCAACATTGAAAAGCCTTTCGATGTGTTCTATGATGCATCGGGTATAGGTTTGGGGTGTGTGCTCATGCAAGAAGGAAGAGTGATTGCCTATGCTTCTCGGCAGTTGAGAAAGCATGAAGTCAACTACCCTACACATGATTTAGAACTTGCAGCAGTTGTTCATGCATTAAAGATATGGAGACATTATTTGTTGGGCAATGCATGTCACATATATACTAACCACAAAAGTCTCAAATATATCTTTACCCAACCTGAGCCGAACATGAGACAACGAAGATGGTTAGAGTTGATTAAGGACTACAATTTGGAAGTGCACTACCATCTAGGGAAAGCCAATGTTGTGGCTGATGCACTTAGTCAGAAATCTTATTGCAACACTGTGGAAGCATTGTTGGAAGATGGGTTCAATTTGTTACATCCTGTTGTACTACACAATATCACTATTAGTTGTTCACTTGAGAGCAAAATCATAGAACTGCAGAAAACAGATGTAGGTATATTTCACATCAAGAGAAAAATGCGAAGAGCAAGAAACAAAGCATTTCAGATTAGATGAAAGAGGTGTGCTATGGTTTGAGGACCGACTTGTGGTACCAAAAGATCATGAGCTTAGAAATCAAATTTTAGATGAAGCTCATTCGTCCAAGTTGTCTATCCATACGGGTAGTAGCAAAATGTATCAAGATTTGAAGACCCATTTTTGGTGGACTAAGATGAAGAAAGAGATCGTAGCCTATGTCGCTAGGTGTGATAACTGTAGTAGAGTAAAAGCTGTTCATATGAAATCTGTTGGGTTACTTCAGCCATTGCCTATTCTAGGATGGAAATGGGAAGAAATCAGTATGGACTTTATCACATGCCTTCTAATGACACAGCAAGGTCACGATTCAATATGGGTTATTGTAGATCATCTCACCAAGTCAGCACATTTTATACTGGTTAACACAACATATCACACAGGTAAAGTACGCTGAGCTGTATGTTTCTCAGATTGTGAGACTACATGGAATACCCTGGACTATAATCTCAGATTGAGGACCGTAGTTTATAGCTCGTTTCTAGGAACACTTGCACCAAGCTTTGGGGACTAAGCTAATTAGAAGTTTAGCATACCATCCACAAACTTCTGGACAGACTAAGTGAGTGAACCAGATCTTTGAAGATTTGCTGAGAGCTTGTGTTATATCTTCTAAGGGTTCATGGGAGAAATGGCTACCTTTAGGTAAGTTCTCCTACAACAACAGTTATCAAGCAAGCATCAAGATGGCTCCTTTTGAAGCCTTATATGGTAGAAAATGTAGAACTCTGTTGAATTGGATTGAGCCTGGTGAAAGAAGATACTTTGGCATTGACTTTATCACTGAAGCTGAAGAGCAAGTGCACATTATCCAATAGCATATTGAAGAGATGTCTTCGCATACCTGAGGAAGTTGTTGCACCCACCAACATTAAGCTCCAATCGGATTTGACCTATGAAGAGAAACCAATCCGAGTGTTAGAAGAGATGGAAAGAGTAACACGGAGTAAGATCATTAAGTTCTATAAGGTGGTGTGGAATAATCATAGTGAACAAGATGCCACATGGGAAAGAGAGGATTACTTACATGAGGTTTATCCCACCTTTTCCAAGAATGGTAGGTCTTGCAAATCTCGGGATGAGATTTCTATAAGGGGGAGGGGCTGTAACACCCTAGGTGTTAGGCTTGCATAATTTGACTTTCATTGCATGATCATAAGCATCAAGCATTAGGTGTGAATGAGTGTAAGTGGTTTATGTTAGTCACTAAAACACCTTAGCTACACTTAGGATGACTAGTGGAACATTGTTCATGTAGGTCACTTTGTCCAATTAAGCTCCTAAGTGATGATATGCATGTTGACCTAGGAAGTTTTATCTGTAACCAATGTAAGAAATGCTTGTGTGACCTTAGGAATACATTAAACATGTTTATAATGTCATTATGAACAACTTTGGTATTCATGGCTAGGGCTAATTTGGTCACTAAGTCATAGTTCAAGTGTTAGTCATCATTTAAATGTAGTATGTTTGACCTAGTTTGAACTATGTCATAGAGACTTTGCATGGATGTGTTCACTAAAGGAAAGTTGTAGTATTTGATGAGAGGAACAACTTTTATTTTTGGGTTAGAGGCTAGTTCAGCTCCTAACATGCTTGAATTTGGCTCACAAGAATTAGCATTTCATGGTTTTTAGCACTTACAAATTTTGCTAAGTCTTTTTGGAGGTTGCAGTGTGACGTGCTCGACTTTGGGCTGATTTATCTTCCTAACCATTGTGAATTAGACTTTGATTTCTAAAGAAGTTTTGTAGCTGGTACATAGCTCTACAAGTTTGGTTTTAGAACCGTGCACTAAATGGCCATGGTTTAGGAGATTAGTGGTGTCAAAGTTGCACTGTCAGACCGAAGTTTTCACCCTAATCAACGCCGAGGCGCGCCGGGTCATGGTCGACTGTGGATAGTAGCTAGCTGCCACATGGCCGCCGCTGGCCAACGCTAGGCCCTTGATGCCGTGCGCTGTCCTGCGTTATCTGCAAGCCACGTGCCTTAGTTCCACTCCCTCACGCCCACTCACTCCCTCTCCATCACTCTCTTTCACGTCCACCGCGGAGAAGCCGAGCGCTACCGAGCACCGCACCCCTCCGCCGAGCTCATGCGCACTCATCGCCAACCCATTCTTGAATCCACTACATGCATAGCTTTGCCTCGCTCTATTCTACCATTCCCACCTATCCGCGCTCACCGTTGTGCCCTGGGTAAGCCACCTTTCGGGTTGCGCCACCGCTGGAGCGTCCTCGCCGGAGTTCTGCCATGGCCGCCGCTGTGGCCACGCTTCCTCGCTGCACCTCATGCTTCTCTCTTCCCTGTCCTAGAACCGCCTCTTAGCCATAGTGCTCATGTACCACGCTGATCTCATGCTACTGCTCGGTTCCGCTGGAACACATCACCAGCGCCGTCGTAGTCGCTATGCCCGCCGTGGCATGCGGGTTTGTCGCAGCGCAGTTTCCCCACCCTTTCATCCTCCTTTCACGTGCACCGAACTACGCAACCCTAGATTTGGTTGTTGGCAAGACGGAGACCCTTGTGTCATCGCCATTGAGTCAGAATGGCGACCTCGCCGTTGAGCTCTATGCGCCACCGTGCAGCAGTGCATGTCGCCGAGCTCACACGTAGCTTCCACCGCGTCCTAGTTACCTCCAGTAGCTCCGTTGGACCTCCCCAGTAGCCTAGGAAGCCATCGCTTGGCCAAACCTTGGACGGAGTTGGCCGGTGTACCTCTACGCCATCGCCGCCGTCCGCCATGGTCATCGGCCATGCGAGACCATCACCGGGTGCGGGCGGAAGTGTAGGTCACGTTGGTGTAGTTGTTACCACCAACGAGCTCGCCATCGGTGAACTCTGGCCGTCCTGCGCCGCTCCTCTATTTTGCTATCACTAACATGCGGGTCCATCTGATGCGTGGGTCCCTGCTGTCTGTGGCTCAGAGCTGAAGGCTAGTTCATTTATTTTTAGATTTGCATGCAACTTTGAAAAATGATAAGTGGAGTTCTAGAGGCCCAATTCTTGGGAACCAAATTTTGTTGTGTTCCTCATGAAGTGTAGTGTTTTCTAAAAATATGGAATGTACAGTTTCTGATATTTTTATTGGTGATTAAAATGTATTTAAATAAGTGCTTTTTGAATGTTAGTAAACTTGTAAATTAGATATCTTGAGCTAGAAAAATGATAAAATTGTGATTCCAATTTTGTTGGTCTTGTGTTGACATGCTCTAGCTAGGAAAAATATTAAACTTGCAGTAAACTTGATTGAAATATGATCTTTCTATTTATCTATTAATAAATGGCATTTTCTGAGGAAAATTGTAGGGATAAAAATATGTAACACATTGATATGCAAATTTTTGTACAGTAGTATGGCACTAGCATGAACCTAGGAAAAATATATAATCAATTGTTTGACACTTTTCTATAGGGTTTACTATTTTCACTAGAATAGGCCTTGTTAGCTTGTCATTTTTGTGTAAGATGTTATACATTTGCAAATGGTATGAAATTTCCACAGTAGTCTATTATGAGCACTATGAAGCTACTTTAATTTTATGAGAATTTATTGTGCAAATTTGGTGTATGTTTGTTATTTCCCCTAATTATTTAATTAAATTAATAAGGGAATTTAAGTAATTAAATTGAGATTGACCATGATGTTTTCTATGGTTCTTATGATGCATAGTAACTGTTTGTGTGATAGTAAAGCTTAGAAGCAATTGATTGTATGCAACTAACTAATTATCACTTTATAATTCAAACAAAGGGCTGCATATATAGTTTCGGTTGTGTGGATGATTTCATGTTGATAATGGCCTTTTCTGTAAAACTTGTTAATAACAAAGTTGTAGATAACTTACTAATCTACCTTGTGTTAAAGTTTTATGGTCATAGGCCTTAGGGTTTAAGAGTTTTTGCTGTTAGAAGTTTGCTGCCCTAATTGTTTGTTCTCTGGATAGATTTGCTTGACTTATTTGTTTGACCTAGATAACTGTTGAATCACCTTGAGAGTATTAAAATAAAGTTGTAGAAAATTTCATAAGCTTTCCAGAATGTCCACAACCATATGATTTTGATGTATATAACTCCAGTTATGGTTAAAACAAGTAGCTGCTATTTTATAGTTTAGTAAATGAATTGCAAAAGTGTTTGATTAAGTAATCGAGAAGAGATATGCACCTACTCAATAAAATAGGATGCACTTGTTATTACATTGACACCATGATGTTGAAATTACTTACAAGGATGCATTCATCCCATTTCATCATATTATACGTGTCGTCATACATGCATTTGTGGTATCTTATGCCATATTCATGCATATAGGATCGACCGAGGAGATAACGTTGCTGGAATTCAATGAAGAAGAGGAAGGGGACCAGCAGGAGATTCCTCAAGCCGCAGCCCTCGAAGAAGAGGAGCAAACCCTAGAAGAGCTCCTAGAGTGCCCTGATCACCGCCCCACCTCTTTTCTGAAAGGCAAGCCCCGGAGCATTTTAAGTCTCCTAGTGTTTTACAAAATATTATTTGAGTCCTTTATGATTGATGCATTAGGTTATAAGAATTGTCTAGAAACACTTGATGCATGGAATTACCTTGTCTCGATATATACTCCCTCCATATCGTATTTAGGTGTCGTTCTAGAGGCCAGGCCGGTTGCGGCAAAAGAAGTCGTTCACGATAACGAGGGCGATTTTGGACGCGATTACCCCTGGCTAGGCACGCGCGCCACCTGTTCGCAATGGCCGCCCATTCGCATGGTCTCCTCGTCATTAATCATGGACTCCTTGATTGAAGAGATCGCCTTAGCACATAGACCGCCCACAGCACGCTCGCCGCCTGTCCGCACGCCTACTTCATCTCCCTCACGCTCACCTATGGATTCCGGGAGCTAGGGTTTAGTACTGTTCGGTTGGTTTCGTCTCTATGGAGACCGGCGGTGCGTGGGTGCTGGTCACCACGGACGGCGTCGGGTCAGAGTAAGAGGTGCTCACCGCGGAGGACATTGGGCCGGAGTCAGGAGGAGGTCACCGCGGAGGACGTCGTCGACCCGCTGCTGTCCGTGGGCTCTGACCCACCAGGAATCCAAAAATCGCCATGCAAAATCGCCATGCAAAATAGCGAAATCCAAAAATATGTGTGCCCACTAGGAATTGAACCTAGGACCTTGGGGCACTAACAACACTGCGCTAGCCACTCCAACTCTGATTTGTTCTCGTATACAATGCACCCGCAGGCGTATTTAATAGGGGCAGACAGGGAAAAATACCCTTAAATTAATGACTCCTTGGTAATCACACTCATGTCCTAAATGACTTCTAATTACGATATGGAGGGAGTACACCTTTAACCCTGTGTAGGTCTACGATCGAATATATGCTTAGCCATGCTTAGACTGGTAGAAGTCGGGTGATTTCCTGTCACCTGCGAGATATAGGTGGATACCGAAGAACGGTTGGCTATATTTGTGATCATGGAAAAGAACCATGGAGTAATGTAAATGGAGGCCAGGCGGAGTCTATGCATAGGCTGACTCATGTGATCCCGTCTGTGCCGATCAAGGATCGTACCAGTTGTTGGAATTTTTGACAAGATTGAACGCATGCCTATCACTTAGCTGGTCGGATAACTCGTTTTGACCATGAAGCCAAGTAGCTCAACTCAAGCCAGGCCCCGCTCTATAAGAGTGCACTCTGGATGATAGTAAGGATGTGCGGGGAGCTAGATGTGAGCCCAAGGGTAGGCCAGGCCTGAACGTCCTAGGCAGTTGGTTGTCCCTGATTGTGCGACGCTAGGCGAACCCGCAAAATATGGACTTGAGTTGTACCAAAGGTGACCTAAGTTGACTGTTGATCTGGTCTGCCTGGGTTTATGTTAGGAATAAATTCCTAGCTGGTTGAAAATGATTCAAATCGTCGTCTCTCCCGGATAGTGGGAAACTTGGCTAGCTCCAACATCGTAGTAATTGTATTATGGAATGTGATGGTTCGAATAAAGATGGAATTACTACACCGGCTATGGTTACTATTCTATGCTCTTAAAATGATATACCACATGTTTGGCACAGGATAGTTGCTAATCTAGAGATAAATAGCTATAATTAACTTGATGACCGAAGTATAATTGTATAATTGAGTTAATCGCTTTTTATGCAAAATGTTGTCAAGCTACCTCAACTTATAAAGCCTTGCATAATCCTTGGAGTCAATTTATTTCTGGTTTATGACGGGTAAGTCTAGCTAAGTACCTTCTCGTACTCTGGGTTTTATTCCCATTGTTGCAGATGGTATTGTCTATCATGGATATTGCAAGAATTGCTTCTATCCCACCATGGATGAGGAGTGAGCCTTGGGCGGGCATCTTTATTAATCCTTCTATATGCTTTTGAGGACTGTGATCATATGTTGGCACTGTAATTGAACTATGTGACAAATGCTAGTTTTGAACTTAATTTGCTTCTACTACTACTACTCTATCAAACTTGGTTTGTAATAACTCTATTTCATACTCTGATGATGGAAATGTATCTGTGAACTTTATGTAATATGTGACATGTATGTTGAATCCTATATAATCTTGGTTGTATGTGGATCATTTATCGAGACCCATCGTGGTACTCGACAGACTACCGGGTTTATATGGGCTCAAGTATGACAGTGCGACCGCTTGCGGGCTACCATTGTACGTGTGCTCTTATAAATTGGTCAGTTCTATGACAGTTATCCGCAAGGTGTATGACAAGTTCAGCACTAGTTGACCAATTAGATGTATAATTTTCTGCTAGTTGATTTTTACTGAATAGGTGCATATCTCTCCTATAATACAAGAAACATACACTCACCAAGTTTTAGCAACCTAAGGTAAAGTTGTTCATCATCAGTAAGAGGCCTAGAACCTATAGCTAATAACTAATCTCAATTAGCCGAAGCATCTACACAAGCATCACATAAGACAAACAACTATACTTGACTTAGTCATTTCCTGCTGCAAACAATAGCTACATAATTTGGTTATATACGGAGTTCTACTAACCAAATATTATGATCTTTAACTTTCTGGAAAGCTTATAAAACTTCCTACAACTTTAATTTAATCACCAAAATGTGATTCAACCACTATCCTAGTAAAAATAGGTAAACTTCCTAGGTCTATCCAGAAATTCCAGAGAATAAGCATTTATGGAGACCAACTTCTAATAGCTATAACTCTTAAACCATTTAGCCTATTGACATGAAAATTTGACACAAGCAATATAAGTAAGTTATCTACAACTTTATTATTGGCAATATTCACAGCAAACATCGTTTTACCCATGCAATTTACTTCACAACCGAAACTATCCAAACGGTCACTAAAATTGAATTATAGAGCAATTAATATTTCACTGCATACAAGGAATCAAATTTGGGCATAACCAATGGTACCAACAGTACATAGGCATCATATACACTCTAGAAAACATGATGGTCTAGCTCAAATAATTTCTTTAAATGCATTTATTAATTTATTTAGACACTAAGGTAAAATAAGGAAAATATACAAAAGTGCACCATAAATTCTGAGCAACTTATAGTAGCCTACTTATGCTCCTAGAAGTCTACTGTAGAAATTTCATGCCATTTGGATAAATATAGCCATCTCTACAAAAATGACAAGTTGCATAGGCTGATTTTAGCAAAAATAGTTTAGCCTAGTGAAAAGTGTCAAACAACAGATTTCATATTTTTCTTACATGCATCCTAGCACCATAACATTGTGTAAAAATTTGCATGATTATTAGTTATGTATTTTTACCTCATTTATTTTCACTAGAAACTAGCAATTATTTAAGATTAAATAGGAAGACCATATTCCAAGAATGCTTACTGTAGGTTTAGTATTTTTCTTAGCTAGAGCATGTCAACACAAGATCAGCAAAATTGGAATCACAATTTTATCACTTTCCTAGCTCAAGTTATACATTTTACAAGATTGAAAACATTTAAAAATAATTTATCTAGATCTATTTTATTCTCCTAGAAAAATACTAGAAACAGTGCATTTCATATTTTCATCAAATACTACACTTCATGATGAATACAACAAAATTTGGTTCACTCAATTTGGACACCTATAGCTCCAGATATGATTTTCCAACGTTAGCACAAAATTCTGGAAAAGAATAAAACAAAACCCTAAAGCTACAACCGCTGACGCGTGGGACCCAGAGGTCAACGGGCCCCATTTGTCAGTCAAACAAAGGTAGGGCAAGGTGGTTGACTAGCCACTGCTCGTCGATGGGGAAGCCACCGGCGATGAGAGAGAGGTCTCCATCATGCCACCTGCTAGATCTATGGTTACTCGTCCTAAGGCACACGAGAGAGGATGGAGGTGATGGGCCAGCTCGGCAGCGGCGAGCTTGAGTGTCACTGATGGACATGGTGGCCACGGTAGGAGCGGCAGTGTGTTCCTGTGCACTTGCTTGGTAGCATCTAACCTAGACTTGACCTGAGCTTCTACGACCTAGTGCGGTGTTGGACCGGGGAAGAGAAAAGTAGGGGGTGCGGTAGAATGGCTAGGTCACGGTAAGCTGAGTGCGCGACGGTGCTCCGGTGAGGTCTCACGGTGACAGAAAATGAAATGCAGCCTTACCCAGGCGCAATATAGTGAACCAAGGGGTCGGGGAGGTGGTAGTGGAGATAGAGCAGATGTGGCCGAGACAGATTGACGAGTGAAGTTACATCGACGACAAGCGGCTGCGGCGGAGCGGTGCGGTGGCGTGGCAAGCTCAGAGTTGTGCTTTGGCGAAGCAGAGCAGAAAAGCAGAGAGTGAGTGAGGGCATGGGGGTGAAAGAGCAGGTGCGGGGTGCCTTTGTGCCCATCATGGCCTAAACGGCCAGGCCATCATCGGTGTACGGCCGCCACGCGGTGGCTGCGGCCTGGTGTGGTCGGCCACCAACAGCGCGGCACCCATGGCCATCAGAGCCTGATGGGGTGCCTAACAGTGCGAATTGAGGGTGATTTTGCGCTTAATCCATGGTGAATTGGTGCAAGATGTTTAAACAAACTTTGTAGAGCTATGTAAGGGCTACAAGATTGCTTTAGAAATCATCTTCTAATTCGCAATGGTTTAGAAGTTACATCATCTCAAAGTCGGATACATCGAAACTGTGAAATCAGTTTGACTTAGCAACTTTTCTATGTCTAAAAATAGTATTTTATTGATTCTTGTGAGTCCTATTTGACCATGTTAGACACTGAATTAGCTCTTGACCCAATAATAAAAGTTGTTACTCTAGTCAAGTACTACAACTTTGCTTAAGGGTGCACTACCATGCAAACACTCTATGTCATAGTTCCACTTAGGTCAAACATACATCATGAAAATGGTAACTTACACTATAGTCATGAATACCAAAGTTGTCCCTTGTGACATTACAAACATTTTTATACATTGGTCACATGTAAAGCCTAACATGTGTAAGCATTAGCATATATATATATGAAGCAACATTTCATGTGACAAAGTATGAGAATGAGATGAAATTTCATATGCTCATGTTCATGAATGCTTGGATGATGCTTGTGCTCATGAAATGCAAGTGCAATAGTGCAAGCCCAACACCTAGGGTGTAACAGCCCCTCCCCCTTATAGAAATCTCACCCCGAGATTTGAAAGACCTACCATTTTTCGTAAAAGGAGGGATAAACTTTACGTAATTAATCTTCCCTTTCCCACGTAGCATCTTGCTCACTATGATTATTCCACATCACTTTGTGAAACTTGATCACATGATTTCGAGTTACTCTATCCTTGCTATCTATAATTTGCACCAGCTTCTCTTCATAGGCTAGATCCAATTCTAAGTTGATATCTCTGACCTCCACTCTTTCTTCTAGAACACATAAACATTTCTTTAATTGGGATACATGAAAAACGTTGAAGATAACCCTCATTTCTAGAGGTAATTGGACCTTGTAGGCTACTCTTCCACTTTTCTTGATGATTGGATATGGACCTACATATCTAGGTGCAAGCTTTCTTTTCACCCCAAACCATTGTACCCTTTTCATTGGCGACACTTTTAGGTACACATAATCACCTACTTCAAACTCAATGGGTCTTCTTCTCTTGTTTGCATAACTCTTCTGCCTTGATTGAGCGGCTTCTATATGTTGTTGAATTATATGCACCTACTCTTTAGCCTCTTGGACAAAATCAATACCATAGTATCTCCTTTCTCTGGGTTCAACCCAATTCAAAGGAGTTCTACATTTACGGACATACAATGCTTCAAAAGGAGCCATCTTAATACTCTCTTGATAACTATTGTTGTAGGAAAACTCAGCTAAAGTTAACCATTTTTCGCATGAACATTTTGAAGAGATGACACAAGCGCTCAGTATGTCTTCCAATATTTGATTTACACATTCTATTTGTTCGAAGGTCTGAGGGTGATAGGCAAAACTTCTGACTAAGTTGGTGCCTAACATCTTGTGCAAATGTTCCCAAAAATGAGCAGTGAACTAAGGCCCTCTATTAGACACAATGGTTCTTGGCGCGCCATGTAGATGTACTATGTGGGATATATACAACTCAGCATACTCATGCAGTTGATAGTTGGTTCTAACTGGAATGAAATGTGCAGACTTAGTTAGGCGATCCACAATCACCCATATGGAATTACAATTCTTATGAGTAAGCGGAAGTCCAACAATAAAATCCATGCTAACTTCTTCCCACTTCCAACCTGGAATAGATATTAGGTTGAAGCAGTCTAGCAGGTTTCAAATGAATAGCCTTAACTCAGCAATAATTATCACATTTAGCAACATAAGCTGCAATCTCCTTCTTCATTTTGGTCCACCAAAAATGGTTCTTCAAGTCTTGATACATTTTGCTACTACACAGATGAATGGATAGTTTAGAAGAGTGAGCCTCTCCTAAGATCTAGTTTCTAAGTTCCTTATCCTTTGGCACTACTAGTCTATCTTTAAACCATAGAACACCGTTCTCATCTATCCTGAAATGCTTAGTCTCTTGCTCTTTCATCTTTCTTTTGATGTGGAACACACCTGGATTGGTCTTCTGAAGCTCGATGATCTTGCTCTTGAGAGAACAACTGATCATAATATTGTGTAGCATAGTAGGATATAACAAAATTGAAGCCATCTTCTAACAGGGAATTGCAATGAAACTTTTTGCTCAAAGCATCTGCAACAACATTTGCTTTGCTAGGATGATAATGTACTTCTAAATTATAACCTTTGATCAGTTCTAGCCATATTCTCTGTCTCATATTTAGTTCAGGTTGAGTGAAGATATACTTAAGACTCTTATGATCTGTATAGATATGACACACATTGCCAAGCAAATAGTATCTCCAAATCTCCAATGCATGGACAACTGTTGCTAATTCCAAGTCATGAGTTGTGTAATTGATTTCATGCTTCTTTCAGCTGATGTGAGGCATATGCAATGACTTAGCCTTCCTGCATAAGAACACATCCCAAACCGGTACCTGATGCATCACAAAACACATCAAACGGTTTCTCGATATCAGGTTGCGCCAAAACAGGAGCTAAAGTCAACAAAGTCCGTAAAGTGTGAAAAGCAGCTTCACACTCTGGAGTCCATACAAACTTCTCATCTTTCTCAAGCAACCTTGTCATTGGCTTGGCAATTTTGGAGAAGTCCAGAATGAACCAATGGTAGTAACCTGCTAAAACAAGAAAACTCCGAACTTCATGAACTGAAGTCGGGGCCTTCCAATCCATGACTTCTTGCACCATAGAGGGGTCTATGGAGATCCCATTTTCTGACAGCACGTGTCCTAGAAAAGGTACCTTTTGAAGCCAAAACTCACACTTGCTAAACTTAGCATACAACTTATGTTCTCTTAGTCTGGTTAGCACAATTCTCAGGTGTTCTACATGATCTTCCTTGTTTTTTGAATAGATCAGAATGTCATCGATGAACACAACCACAAACTTATCCAGCTCGGGCATGAGCACCCTATGACAGAACCGCCCAATTTATATAAGATCAAGTATGGTTGCCCCGCTAACACATTGACACGCACATACTTTCACTTATATAAACCCGGTAGTCCATCGAGTGTCACGAAGGACCTTGGTAAATCAACATCACAACCAAGATTGTGGGATTAAGCAAATACACATCATATACATAGAGTTGCAGTGGAAATAATATTACAAATGGGTTCACAAATAATAGTACAAGTTTGGGTTTCAAAACTGATTAGTGAAAACAACATAGCTTTCAAATGATTACATTAATATAGGTTCTAAATACATTGCTAGCATAAGTGACATCCTCGGATAAAAGAACATAGATGAGAAATAAATATAGAGTCACCTGAGCCAACCGGCGGTTAGCCACCATCTTCAGCAGGCCGAGAACTTCACCTGCAACATGGTGGGATAAACCCTGAGTACTCGAATGTACTCAGCTAGACTTACCCATCATAAACCAGAAATAAAGTGACACCAAAGAGTATGCAAGGCTTTATAGGTGGAGCTAGCTTGACAAAATTTTGCATAAAAGCCATTAGTTGAGCTATACATTTTACAATTCGGTAACCAAGTTAGTTATAGCTATCCATCTCTAGATTAGCAACTAACCTATGCCAAACATGTGTAATATCATTTAGCAACAAGCAATAGTAACCATAGCCAGTGTAGTACTGTGAGTATCATCATCAAAACCATCAAGTTTCCATTAAGTTACTCTATGTTGCCGCTGCTCAGTCAAGTTCTCACTATCCGGGAGAGATGGCGATGCCAATCGATTCCTACCCAGCTGGGGAATTATTCCTAACACAAACCCACACATACCTGCGCTAAGGTAGTCTTAGATCACCTTTGGTATAACTCAGGAACTAAATTCATGGGCCCGAGCAGTGCCACACTCTCATGGAATCCACTCTACTAGGACGTCAATCTACCCTCGGTCTTACGCCAATGGCTCCCCGCACATCCTTACTACCACCAGAGTGCGCACTTTCACTTTCCGGCTTCTGGCCTGAGTTGAGCTACTCAGCTTCGTGGTCAGAACGAGTTATCCAGCCAACTAAGTGATAGGCATGCGTTTAACATGACATGAGGACGTACAGCGAATCGGTCCTTAACCGACACAGATGGGGATAGATAGGCACCCACGAGCTCCATGCCTTGTTGCTTCTCTATCACAATCCCGTCCAGTCTCCTTTTTATTCATCAACACATGGTTATTTCCACGATAGCAAATATAGCCAACCATGCTTTGGTATCCACCTATATCTCGTAGGTGATAGAAAATCACCTGACTTCTACCCGTCTAAGCATCGCTAAGCATACATTCGATCCTGGACCTACATAGGATTCAAGGTATATTTCTGGGCAAGGTAGTTCTATGCATCAAGTGGTTCCAATCAACTCTTATAACTTAATGCATCAAACATAAAGGACTCAAGTGATATTTGTAAAAACATAGGAGGCTTAGAATGCTCCGAGGCTTGCCTGTGATCCAACACTAGGTTAGTGTTTGTTAGACGACACTCCCTTGATGAGTATCTCCCATCCTAGCACTTGTCTAGTATTTCCATCTTCAGGATAGGTCCACCATACACTGTCTTTGGGTTCAGCTCCAACATCACTTCCTTCACATTGTTCATCTAGCATACCTAGATGAGATGCAAGATGCAAGTGCATGAATATGAAGAATGGTACTATGAGATGGATCACATAATAGCATTCAAGGCAAACATAAGATCATGCAAGACATAGGCACCTAGAGTTATTTAACTCAACATCACACAACCTATTTTAGAGGGATAGCAAGCATATTAGGCATGGCACACAAGTGAGCTTAAGTTCAGATATTTCACCCATGCATCGATCAAGAACTAACCAACATGTTTAGCCAAAACAAGAGCAAGCTAAAGCAATCACCTAGCACATGTATAGAAATCTAGACAGCAGCACAACAGTCACTTGTTTTAACCATAACTAGAGATACAAGCATCCAACAAGGGTGACCCTAGACTTTCTGGAAAGCTAATGAAATTTCCTACAAGATTTTTATTATCACCAAAAGCTTATTCCAAAGCTAGCCAGGTCAAACATGCTAATGTTTCAGATCTACACAAACCTAGGATAGAAAAGTAATAGTAATTTCAAATATGCATAACTAGAGTTACAGACATCAAACAAGCATGAACCTTAACTTTCTAGAAAGCTTATTAAATTATATAATACATTTTTATTATCATCATAAGGTGATTCCACAATTAACAAGGTCAATCAAGCACAATTGATCACCTATGTCCAGACATGGACAGATTCTGCCAAGCAACTTCACAAGATTATAACTGGAGCTCTAAAACACCAAAATGGGTGATCTAGGATAATTTGGAAATATTAAGGAGAGCACTATAACTCTTATATTATCACTAAGACATGATTTTGATACTCAATTAGGTCAAACAATGTAATTCTCTAAATCTACACAGAGCATGGACCAAACATGACACATCATTTGTCAAATTCATAACTCCTAAACTATCAAACCTGAGATCATGAAAGTTTAACACAAGCAAGATATGATAATTAAATACAACTTTGTATTCACCAAAACCACATAAAATATCATTTACACCACGAAAATAATTGCACAAGCAAAACTGCACATGCAGCCCAAACAACAATGGTAAAATTATAGACAAAAAACTGATAGGAACTTTAGAGAAACATAACTAGAGTTCTAGAACTCCAACAAACATGAATCATAACTTTTTGAAAATATTCTGAAGTTACCTACAACTTTCTTATTCTCATCTTAAGATAATTCTACAGTTAACAAGGTCAATTATTCCAATAAATACATCTCTGTCCAAAACATGGATATAATCTGATATGCAACTTTAAACAGGTATAACTAGAGTTACTCATGTCCAATAAATGTAGTTCTAGACTTTTTAGAAATCTTAGAAAATTTTAAACAACTTTGTTATAAACACCTAGAGCTAATTCTACAATTAACAAGGCCACACATTACCAACAAGGAAACCCTATCTGGGTTTGGGTAGAAACAGCCATAGAAATTTAAGCAACTATAACTAAAAATCTACATAACCAAAAATTATGCTCTTTAGCTTTTTGAAAAGCTTAAGAAAAGTACTACAACTCATTTATTGTCATCAAGGCATGATTCATAACTTAGCTGAGCCAAATTAGCACAAGCGTTCAGGTCTATTCAGAATAGGAGCAAAGCAACATAGGGCATTTGTTATTTTTATAGCTCTTAAAATATCAAGCCTTAACTAGTGAAATTTTTACCAAACATCAAGCCTCACCTGAGTAGCATTCCATAAAAATTTCACATTTATTTGAGCAATACAACTGTAGTTATGAAAAAGACAAGTACAACTAGTATTCAAAACATAACCTACATAAATCTATTATTATAGATCTACTGCATAGATAATTTCACAAGGATTCCAAAAAGTCCACATTTGTTATTTTACGATTTTGGTCTACAATTGACTATGATTTTCCAATGTTTCAGCAAAATTAAATGCATAAAGGAAAAACACAATTGCATCGAGGCCCCTGAGTTTTTCCTGAGTCAACTCGCAGTCTGCTACACTATTCAATTGAGTCACAATTTCAGCACTTAGGCCCCTTCCTTTGCCCTTATTTTCGCATGAGGTCTCTCTCTTCTTCCTACCAACAGAGAGCAGTGGATGGCTAGCGGGGAGGCCGGAGGAGGGCCAGCGGTGACGGAGAAGGGCAGCGCGAGCACCAGCGGGTCCATGAGCATCCATGGGACCGCTCGGCTTGGCCCGAGGAGACCATAGGTGGCTTGGCCACCTACGAGCGAGCGGCCACGGTGGGCACAGCGCGCCGGCGGCGGCCCAAGGGCGGCAGCAGCAAGCTTCCTTAGGCGAGAAGGAGTGGCGCACGATGGCAAAGGCGCCATGGTGCATGGGAGAGACAAAGGGGGCTTGAAGGATGAGGGAGGGGCAGTGGCTATGGAGCTCGGTGGCGGCGTCCATGGCGGCTCCGCACGCGGCATGGAGAGGGGGCGAGAGAGCGGGCCGAGAGAGAGGGTAGGGAGCGAGTGAGGGAATGGGGAGCTCAGGCGTCCACCTGGGAGATCGCAGGGGCACGGAGACACGTGGAGTGGAGAGGGAGAGCCATGGTGGGGCGAGCTCTCGCATGGCTGCCACGTGCTCCCCTTAGAGGCATATTCTTGAGCATCTGGAAGGCGACGACGTGGCATGTTTGGAGCCAAGTTTTAGGCATCTTTGAGGCATATTCTGGAGTGGGTGATTAAAGCAAAGTTGTAGCTCTCCTAATGGTCTACAAACTTGATTAAGGGGTCCCATTAGGGCTTTGAAATAGTGGTTACTTAGCGTGCAATTTGCAGGTGTCAACGTGATGACGCTGATTAATCAAATCCAAAATCGATGGTTAAGACAAGGCCAAACGAGTGCCATCTTTTTGTATACTCTCCTCCAATAAATTGCCTGCAACTTTTATCTTTGGACCAAATCGAGTTGCTTATAAAAGTTTGGAGAACGCGGAATGTCGACATGTCAATGTTAGTTAAGTGACAAAGTAAACTTTTGTTGTTTTGGAAACTATTTTTGAAGATCCAAATGAACTCCAAATTTGATGAGACTTGATTGATTATTTTCATCATGAAAGGTACTTCAGCTCATCTTAAGGAATCCAATTGAGCTACCACATGAATTTGGACGATAAAATGTCGCAAAGAAGTTAACTTACTGCTTTCACTTCAGGGACTTAGAAAAATTTGTGGGAGCATAAGACAACAACTGATTCAATCTTCAGGCCTCTGTTTGACTTAGTTCCAAGATGATCTGGATCTTGGTCCAAAAACAAAGTTTGTTCTACATAACATGGACTACAACTTTTATTTAGGTTCCACTGCCATGCAAACACTCAAAGCCATAGTTCAAACCAAATCAAAGTAGCATCACGGTAAAGCTTAAATTAGAGTTTTAGACCGGTTGAGGCATTTTCTTGACTTCTGCTCAACACAAACCACTACTACAGGAATCAATTTGCGCAGCGTGGCCAAAATGGGCTCCATGGTGGGCACCTCTTTTGCCCGCCATGGTTAACCGGTGGCCGGCCACCGAGGCCGGCCACCGAGGCGTCCGCTGCAGGAAAAGGGTTTACCGCGATGGGCCACCTTACTTGCCCGCCGTAGGAAATCATTATTTAACGCAGCGAGCGGTATGAATCGCCCACCGCGGTTAATATGATTTACCATGGCGGGCTCTTTAAACTGCCCGCCACGGTAAAGAGTTGATTTACCGAGGCGGGCGCTTTATCTTACCCGTCGCGGTAAAGCCTGTACAAATACACACCCCTTCATCTTCTCCACGGGTCTTCCTCTCAAACTCATGGGGGGAGGCTTTGCCCTAAAATTTGAGGAAACTTTTGATTTGAGTTGAAGGGCTTGGATTTGAGGGAGGACATCATAAGAGGTTCATAAAGGCTCTCCCTCTCTCCTTCCATCCTCTCTCTCTATTTCCATCACCTAGAGTTCTCTCTAAATCTAGATCTAGATCTAGATCAATTTTAATGGAAAAAATGATGTCATGTATTTCTTTAACTTTAGATTCATCATAGATGCATGCTTCATCTTTCACATCGTCATTTCCTTTCTTTTTCATGATTTTTGGACGTAAAAATCATCAATTTCTCCTAATTCTTCTTTATTTAATGTTGATTGTGATGGATAATGTTCGCAGGTATGATGGATAGGTCGGAATGGATGTACCAGATCAATAGAGTGAATGATCCGCGGTACCTCTTTGAATTAAGGAAGTTTATTGCTGCTGGTAAAGCTCACCATGAGAGACTGAAGCGGATGACAACCATATGTCCATGTTCTCGTTGCAAGAACCTGAAAGCCCACTGAGACAGTGAGGTGCAAACTCATTTGATCATGTATGGTTTCATCGAGGGCTACACAGTCTGGACATTTCACGGCGAAAGAGTTGGTGCGAGTGGCGGTGCATCTAGAGTGAGCTCTTCGACATCGACGATGATAGCACCACCGGTGAATAAAGATCCTTTAGGAGCACCCGGCTCCTCATCATCTTCAGTAGCAGCTGCGCCAGCCGACAGTGACAATAGTTGTCGTGATTACATCACGGTGGATGATCTAATGCAAGACATGGCCGACAAAGCCGGCGATGGTGGGGATGGTCAGGATACTATGAGCCAACCCGAGGATGTGCAGCTTGTTGAAGATCTAGTCAAACACTTCGATGAAGACGACATTGTGTTGGGTTGCCCAAAGTGGTTGGAGAATTTTAGAGAGTTGAAGCAGGCGGCAGTTGATCCTCTCTATAAGGATGGCGGCGATTGTTCGAAGGAATGCACGGTGCTCCGTTTTAACCTCCATATGTTGATGTTGAAGGCTCATCATGGTTGGTCTGACACTAGCTTCAATGAGTTGTTAAGCTACCTTGCCACCACGTACCCAATGGCTAACAAGGTGCCCGCCAATACTTATTGGGCCAAGAAGCTGATCCGGCTAGTGGCAATGAAGCTTAGAAAGTTTGATGCATGCGCTAACCACTGCATCCTATATCGGGGCAATGAGTATGAGAATTTGACAAGTTGTCCGCACTGCGGCTTTAGTTGGTACAAGAAAAATGCTGGTTGTCGCAGTGGATGCAGAAGACGAGGGAGGCTTGCGGGGTGGTCGGAAGAAGAACAAGAAGGGGGCAAAGAAGAGCAGTGCGGCCAAATAGATCTTAGCTTAGCAGGACGATGAAGAAGAGGGTTACATGCACAGGAAAAGTCTAGCACTATTGGTGTGGTACCTGCCCGTGACCGATCGCCTGCGTGCAATATTCGGGAACCCAGACGATGCCAAGCTCATGTCCTGGCATGCATCAGCTGACCTGCCTGAAAGACGATGGCAAGCTATGGCACCCATCCGATGGCAAGCAGTGGAAGGATTTCGATGAGGCCTACCTAGAGTTTGGTAAGGAGCCTAGGCATGTTAGGTTCGCGATGAGTACCGATGGGATGAGCCCAGGCATGTTAGGTTTGCGCTGAGTACCGACGGGATGAACCCTTCATGACATTTGTTGTAGAGTTCAATTAGAGTCGTTTGGGCAAGGTAGCAAGGTTTGCTTGACATCTCATATTCCCATTTACTTAATAATGCAATCCAAGAAAGATTATAACTTATCATTTCATGTGACTTCTTGATTCCAAACTTCATGAAACTTTTCCACTAGTCAAGATGGATGCATGTTGATGTAATGTACATGAAATAAGCATGTTTAACATTACTCTTGCATAATCTTAACAAGGATACACATGTAAGTAAAGGTGTGTTGTCCAAGTTTAAGTTGGAGCTCACTCTTGTAGATTTCATCTTGACACCTTCATCACCACTTAACATGTCATGTTTGAGCTCAAACCCATTTCTTAACTAGTGACAAACACCTAGGGTATAACAACCCTCCCCCTTATAGGAATCTCGCCCCGAGATTTGGTGCGATAGACTTTTAAGGGAAGAGAAGCATGTCATACATTTTCCAACATCAGTGATAGCATTAGGCTGCTTAACTTCGGAGTATCAGAGAGACTAATTTGGTCAAGACAACTTTCTGATATTCGCTCTTCATAAAAACTTTTGTCTGAAGACTTTCTTTCACTAACTTCTATGAAGCATTGTTACTTTGGGGAGGAATCCAAGACAGCATAGCACTTCATTCTTGGGATACGGAGAGTACTATGAAGCATAAACTAACTACCCATAATATCTATTTCCCTAGTGGATATAGCATGGACCATGTGAACTTTGCACTAGACTGCAAGCTTCTGAAAGCTACTCATTACAATGGTTCCATGTTCATTCACAAAGTTTGAAAAGCAGTTCTCTACCAAAGTAGCTTGAGTACAACATTTCATAAGGGATGAGATCACAGATGGGGTAATCATCCTCTGAGGCTGTGAGAAACCGAGTAACCAATAGACAATGTCTATGTCAGTCGTAACTATTCAATCACTCAGATGCCAACCGATGGAAAACTACATAATGTTCCATGTGTGTAGTTCTCTTTCTCTAATGATAATACTTTATTATCTGAGTCCATTAAGTGAGCAGTGAATGCAATAGCTGACTCTATTGACTCAGTGTTTTCGATGATCATTAATTGGGGGAATCCTCGTATCCAAGTGGCAATAGTTATCTGGGTTGAATCTGATGCAACCTCTTGGGTAAAACACATGGAAGGTACCAAAGGACAAGTTCACCTTAGAAAACATTGCTGAAGAAGGATGACAGTGAGGTCTGAAGGTCAACGAAAGTTGCAAGTATACACTGACTAGAAAAATAGTACACTACTTAGCAGGTTGAGCACAATTTGCCTTCATGGTGCAGTGGTGTAGTAAGTTGGGTTGACTTGAACTGTCGCAAAACTAGCTTTATTGGACTACATTTGACATTGAAGCTTTCTTTCTAATGTCAACCAACAACTCATAATCATAATCTGAAATATGTTGTTTGACACTTTTCAAATTGTTTTTGACTCGTAATGGCATAAATTGACATGTAGAACACCTTGACTGCTCAAGCATTATTGACATGAGAGGGCAAAAGCAAGGCACAATGCATACTTCATGTGGAGGGGTAGTCCTACAGGATAAGGGACCATTTCCAACTATCCTCCTATGCTTCATCCAATAGAGTCCTAAACAAATCCTTTGATAACACCATGTACATAATGATGCTGACCGAAACTAGGGACATGCTCTCTCTAGCTCTTTACTTAGCTGATACAGTATCTTGCACTACCCGTGTGATTGTCCAAGATGGAATTGACTTGATGACATAGGGCTTGGAGAAGAAAGCAGTACTGGCATCGTTGACCGGCTTTGCTATTTCTTTGCTTAACATTGTTCTATGAGATCTGGCCTTCATAGTTACCAAAGAGTCATTACCTAGCTAGAGATTAACCTTCCTACTGGTAACTAATCGGTTATCTCTCAACACCAAAAAGGTTCCAAATCTTCACTCTTGACAATAAGAATTGTGGTCGAAGCATAAATAGATGGTCGCAATTGAAGTCAGCAGAAAGGTTCACACCAAAAAAGGTAGGTTGATCATCTTGCACATAAAGATCAAAGCTGAGATAAAAAGCTCATAAGCACTAGGTGACCTATTATAGGACATAATATCTTGGTCCATTTATCATCCGACTGATAACTTGTCCAACTTTAAATATTGTGTAGCCTTTTGATCCAACGTGGATGACATAAGTTGCTCACTAGATGACCGACATCATTACAGGGACAGCCAAGTAGAGTCACTTGTCTACCATCTCTTATAGTCTATTAATGTTTATGTCAGTGACCTGTTCTTCAAAGGTTATCCGCTTTGTAACTTTAGAAGGAAACTGGTCTGATATATGGATCTTCTGAGTAGATATGGAGAGATAACCAATGAAGAGCTCACATGAAATTAACACATCGGTGCAGTTCTACAATGGATCATGACTAGAAACCTCAATACCAGTGTGTGCTGAGCAGTACAGCCTTGTGTGTGCACCCATTGGGGCTCTTGGTTTCATTGCGGCACCGTAGTTGCTACTCATAACACCATTACTGATCACACACCCAAAGTGAAATTTCAAGTTGCACAGATTGGGTTGTAAGAACAAGCACTATGCAAAGGAGGGATAGCAAGCAAAGGTTGTCACAAGGTTAGGAGTCAACGAGGGGGTGATCTGAAGATTAAAACATAGAGCAAGAGAACATAGCCTAATTGCCAAAGACAACTAAGCAGGGGACTCTTGCTTAATTTCCATATATGCCTTATGTCCACCAAGGTGATTACCAGGTAAAGATTAACATGAGATTTGGTCTTGCCGAGCAGCAACATGAGATCAAGATTGATAAACATCTAGAGACTTAGAAGGGTTGGAGACAAAACAAACAAGATTCGAAGGACAAAGCCGATGCACTGACTAGGGATTCAGTTGATAAGGCAACGGCATGATCTATGAGGAAAAGGTTCCAAAGCCAATGTAGATAGCAATTAGCGTTGCACCAGGTCATCTATAGGAGAAGGAGCAATGAAGTCTGATAAGGATTTTTGAGTAGGGTCCTCCCACACAGGAGCAGGACAACCACGAGATTATCAAAACTTGGACGCTGTTCTAGGATAGCGCTCTTCAACACTCATATGCTTACCGAGGACAAAAGGGGTGACACCTATGGCACTACCTAGATAACGAGCATCCACACATACATCATGGTCTTAAGCAAGCATTTCAAAATACTCAATCCAATGAGCTTAAGTGACTATTACTAAGCATAAAGCTTGTATATAACAAACAGTCACCTACAGCAACACAACTACCCATATCATGCAAAACATGGTGGTAAGGTACTGTTATCTTTTATTTCCTTTTTACTGAGTAGGTGGATATCTCTACAAAACAAGTTTTACTTACATTTAGCAATTTAGTTTTCAAAGGGGTGAACTTTTCATTAACTATTAACTTGTCATCTATTTCCTATGGAAGCAAACATACAAGGCAAAGCTAATCACACACTATCTTCAAGCATAGCTATTCAAGTGGCATGGAACAAGGCATTTTGTCTAGCTTCACCCAGGGAAGATAGTAACTTCACATTGATCACAAGTTACTTAGTATTAGAACAAAGTGAGGCAAGCATATTTATGCACAAGCACAATCATGATGCATGACCATCCTATTCTTCCTCACAAAATTGCCAGCCTAAGGCAGAAACCACGTTCTATGTCGGTGGCATAACACGTACTCTCTCGACATATAGCTAGTCGTCAACTACATTCAATCTACATATTCGTGGTTAGCGTACCTGTAGAAGGATTTTATTTTAGCCTAACCCCACAATTATATATGCAGAAATGAAAGTCTAGACTCTAGGTTACAAGCTAAATACTTCCATATATATACCTATATATATACTTCCATATCAAAGCTACCCAAAAGTAAATACGTCTATACATACATATAGAATATGCATATATAGCCATACCAAAGCTAACCCACAATTAAATACTTCCGTATATATACGAGATATATATACTTAAGTATCAAAACTACTTCTCCCCTTTGATCGCACGCTCACATCTTGCGGTCATGCCACTCACCATCTTACTTGGGCATAGAAGTATATTGATCCATACATTACCACTCAAGTGAATGGCATCCATACAATAGCACGCCGTATGGACGACAAAAGTAAAAATTACAATAAAGTACATCCCCCATAGTTAGTACTTAGATAGCCACCTAATAGTTCTTAACTGGGCATAAAGGAGGATGTCGCTAGCATAGTTTTGCAAATTAGTTTTGACAAATTTGCCTCTAGCTAAAGTTTTAGTCAAAATAGGCTTTTTAAAACCAAAACTTTGTTTTTAAAACGATGTACATGATAGTATTATGCTTAATCTTGCTCTGATGCCAGCTGTGATAGAATCACCCAATTTATACAAGATCAAGTATGGCTATCCCCGCTAACACGTTGACACGCACATACTTTCACTTATATAAACCTGGTAGTCCACCGAGTGTCACGAAGGACCTCGGTAAATCAACATCACAACCAAGATCATGGGATTAAACAAATACACATCACATACACAGAGTTGCAGCGGAAATAATATTACAAATGGGTTCACAAATAATAGTACAAGTTTGGGTTTCAAAACTGATTAGTAAAAACAACATAGCTTTCAAATGATTACATTAATATAGGTTCTAAATACATTGCTAGCATAAGTGACATCCTTGGTAAAAGCACATAGATGAGAAAAAATATAGAGTCACCGAGCCCACCGGTGGTTAGCCACCATCTTCAGCAGGACGAGAACTTTACCTGCAACATTATGGGATAAACCCTAAGTACTCAAATGTACTCAGCTAGACTTACCCATCATAAACCAGAAATAAAGTTACACCAAAGAGTGTGCAAGGCTTTATAGGTGGGGCTACCTTGACAAAATTTTGCATAAAAGCCACTAGTTGAGCTATACATTTTACAATTCGGTAACCAAGTTAATTATAACTATCCATCTCTAGATTAGCAACTAACCTATGCCAAACATGTGTAATATCATTTAGTAACAAGCAATAGCAACCATAGCCAGTGTAGTAATGTGAGTATCATCATCATAACCATCAAGTTTCCATTAAGTTACTCTACGTTGCCGCTGCTCAGTCAAGTTCTCACTATCTAGGAGAGACGACGATTTCAATCAATTCCTACCCAGCTGGAGAATTATTCCTAAGACAAACCCACACATACATGCGCCAAGGTAGTCTTAGGTTACCTTTGGTACATCTCAGGAATTAAATTCGTGGGCCCAAGCAACGCCGCACTCTCATGGAATCCACTCTGCCAGGACATCAATCTAGCCTCGGACTTATGCCAATGGCTCCCCGCACATTCTTACTACCACCAGAGTGTGCACTTTCACTTCCCAGCTTCTGGCCTGAGTTGAGCTACTCAGCTTCACGGTCGAAATGAGTTATCCAGAAAACTAAGTGATAGGCATGCATTCAACATGACATGAGGACATACAGCGAATCGGTCCTTAACCAGCATAGACGGGATAGATAGGCACCCAGGACCTCCATGCCTTGTTGCTTCTCTATCACAATCCCGTCCGGTCTCCTTTTTATTCATCAACACATGGTTATTTCCACTATAGCAAATATAGCCAACCGTGCTTTGGTATCCACCTATATCTTGCTGGTGATAGGAAATCACCCGACTTCTACCCATCTAATCATTGCTAAGCATACATTCGATCTTGGACCTACATAGGATTCAAGGTATATTTCTGGGCAAGGTAGTTCTATGCATCAAGTGGTTCCAATCAACTCTTATAACTTAATGCATCAAACATAAAGGACTCAAGTGATATTTGTAAAAACATAGGAGGCTTAGAATGCTCTAGGGCTTGCCTATGATCCAACACTATGTCAGTGTTTGTTAGACGACACTCGCTTGTTGAGTATCTCCCATCCTAGCACTTGTCCAGTCCTTCCATCTTCGGGATTGGTCCACCATACACCTGTCTTTGGGTTTGGCTCCAACATCATGTCCTTCACATGGTTCATCTAGCATACCTAGATGAGATGCAAGATGCAAGTGCATGAATATGAAGAATGGTAATATAAGATGCATCACATAATAGCATTCAAGGCAAACATAAGATCATGCAAGACATAGGCACCTAGAGTTATTTTACTAAACACCACACAACCTATTATAGAGGAATAGCAAGCATATTAGGCATGGCACACAAGTGAACTTAGGTTCAGATGTTGCACGCATGCATCGATCAAGAACTAACCAACATGTTTAGCCAAAATAAGAGCAAGCTAAAGCAATCACCTGGAACATGTATAGAAATCTAGACAGCAGCACAACAGTCACTTGTTTTAACCATAACTACATATACAAGCATCCAACAAGGCTAACCCTAGACTTTATAGAAAGATAATGAAATTTCCTACAACATTGTTATTATCACCAAAAGTTTATTCCAAATCTAACCAGGTCAAACATGCCAATGTTTCAGATCTGCACAGAACTATGATAGGAAAGTAATAGTAATTTCAAATATGCATAACTGGAGTTATAGACATCAAACAAGCATGAACCTTAACTTTCTAGAAAGATTATTAAATTATCTAAAACATTTTTATTATCATGACAAGGTGATTCCACAATTAACAAGGTCAATCAAGAATAATTGTTCACCTCTGTCCAGACTTGGATAGATTCTGCCATGCAACTTCACAAGTTTATAAATAGAGCTCTACAACACCAAAAGGGGTGATCTAGGATAATTTGGAAAGCTTAAGGAAATAACTATAACTATTATATTATCACTAAGACATTATTTCATACTTAATTAGGTCAAACAATGCAATTCTCTAAATCTACACAGAGCATGGACCAAACATGACAGATCATTTGTCAAATTCATAACTCCTAAACTATCAAACCTGAGATCATGAAAATTTAACACAAGCAAGATATGATAATAAAATACAACTTTTGTATTCACTAAAACCACATAAAATATCATTTACACCACGAAAATAATTGCACAAGCAAAACTGCACATGTATCCCAAACAACAGTGGTACACATAACTAGAGTTCTAGAACTCCAACAAACATGAATCAAAACTTTTGAAAATATTTTGAAGTTACCTACAACTTTCTTATTCTCATCTTAAGATAATTCTACAGTTAACAAGGTCAATTAATCCAATAAATACATCTCTATTCAAAACATGGATAGAATCTGATATGCAACTTTAAATAGGTATAACTAGAGTTACACATGTCCAATAAATGTGGTTCTAGACTTTTTAGAAATCTTAGAAAATTGTAAACAACTTTGTTATAAACACCTAGAGCTAATTCTACAATTAACAAGGCCACACATTACCAACAAGGAAACCCTATCTGGGTTTGGGCAGAAAGAGCCACAAAAATTTAAGCAACTATAAATAAAAATCTACTTAACCAAAAATTATGCTATTTAGCTTTTCGAAAAGCTTAAGAAAAGTACTACAACTCATTTATAGTCATCAAGGCATGATTCATACCTTAGCTAAGCCAAATTAACACAAACATTTAGGTCTATTCAGAATAGGAGCAAAGCAACACATGACATGTGTTATTTTTGTAGCTCTTAAAATATCAAGCCTTAACTAGTGAAATTTTTACCAAACATCAACCCTCACCTGAGTAGCATTCCATAAAATTTTCACATTTATTTGAGCAATACAACTGCGGTTATCAAAAAGACAAGTACAACTAGTATTCAAAACATAACCTGCATAAATCTATTTTTGCAGCAAAATCTTTAAACTAAAACATGCTATATTATAGATCTACTGCATAGATAATTTCACAAGGATTCCAAAAAGTCCACATTTGTTATTTTACGATTTTGGTCTACAATTGACTATGATTTTCCAAAGTTTCAGCAAAATTAAATGCATAAAGGAAAAACACAATTGCATCGAGGCCCCTGAGTTTTTCCTTAGTCAACCCGCAGTCTGCTGCACTATTCAACTAAGTCATGATTTCAGCACTTAGGCCCCTTCCTTTGCCCTTATTTTAGCATGAGGTCCCTCTCTTCTTCCTACCTATAGAGAGCATGGGATAGCCGGCGGGGAGGCTAGAATCCGGCCAGAGGAGGGCTGGCGGCGACGGAGAAGGGCAGCACGAGCACCAGCGGGTCCATGAGCATCCATGGGATCGCTCGGCTTGGCACGAGGCGACAATAGGTGGCTTGGCCACCTGCGAGCGAGCGGCCACGGTGGGCACAGCGCGCCGGCAGTGGCCCGAGGGTGGCAGCAGCAAGCTACCTCAGGCGAGAAGGAGCGGCGCATGATGGCGAAGGCGCCATGGTGCACGAGGGAGACAAAGGGGGCTCGAAGGATGAGGGAGGGGCGGTGGCTGCGAAGCTCAGTGGCGGCGTCCATGGTGGCTCTGCACATGGCATGGAGAGGGGGGCGAGAGAGTGGACCGAGAGAGAGGGCAGGGAGCGGGTGAGGGAATGGGGAGCTTGGGTGTCCACCTGGGAGAGCGTAGGGGCACGGAGACACATGGAGTGGAGAGGGAGAGCCATGGTGGGGCGAGCTCCTGCATGGCTGCCACGTGCTCCCCCCTTAGAGGCATATTCTCGAGCATCTGGAGGGCGACGATGTGGCCAGTTTGGAGCCAAGTTTTAGGCATCTTCGAGGCATATTCTAGAGTGGGTGATTGAAGCAAAGTTGTAGCTCTCCTGATGGTCTACAAACTTGATTAAGGGGTCATAGCCATTAGGGCTTTGAAACAGTGGTTACTTAGCGTCCAATTTGCAAGTGTCAACGTGTTGACGTTGATTAATCAAATCCAAAAATCAATGGTCAAGACAAGCTCAAATGAGTGCCATCTTTTTGTATACTCTCCAGTAAATTGCCTCCAACTTTTATCTTTGGACCAAATCGAGTTGCTTAACAAAATTTGGAGAACACGGAATGCCGACATGTCGATGTTAGTTAAGTGACAAAGTAAACTTTTGCTGTTTTGGAAACTATTTTTGAAGATCCAAATGAACTCCAAATTTGATGAGACTTGATTGATTATTTTCACCATGAAAGGTACTTCAGCTCATCTTAAGGAATCCAATTGAGCTACCACATGAATTTGGATGATAAAATGTCACAAAGAAGTTAACTTACTGCTGTCACTTGAGGGACTTAGAAAAATTTGTGGGAGCATAAGACAATAGTTGATTCAATCTTCAAGCCTCTGTTTGACTTAGTTCCAAGCTGATCTAGATCTTGGTCCAGAAACAAAGTTTGTTCTACATAACATGGACTACAACTTTTATTTAGGTTCCACTGCCATGCAAATAGTCTAAGCCATAGTTCAAACCAAGTCAAAGTAGCATCACGGTAAAGCTTAAATTAGAGTTTTAGACCGATTGAGGCATTTTCTTGACTTCTGCTCAACACGAACCCTTCATGACATTTGTTGTAGAGTTCAATTAGAGTCATTTGTGAAATATAGCAAGGTTTGGTTGACATCTCATATTCACATTTACTTAATAAAGCAATCCAAGAAAGATTATAACTTATCATTTCATATGACTTCTTGATTCCAAACTTCATGAAACTTTTCCACTGGTCAAGATGAATGCATGTTGATGTAATGTACATGAAATAAGCATGTTTAACATTACTCTTGCATAATCTTAACAAGGATACACATGTAAGTAGAGGTGTGTTGTCTTGGAGCTCACTCTTGTAGATTTGATCTTGACACCTTCATCACCACTTAACATGTCATGTTTGAGCTCAAACCCATTGCTTAACTGGTGACAAACACCTAGGGTGTTACACACAGAATTCATTAGATACATAAAGTATGCAGGAGCATTTGTGAGCCCAAAGGACATGATGAAATACTCATATAGGCCATACCTAGTGGAAAAAGCAGTTTTAGGTATGTCTTTCATTCTAATTATAATCTGATGGTAACCAGATCTCAAATCGATCTTGGAGAACACCTTAGCCCTTGACAATTGATTGAACAAGATATCAATTCGAGGCAAAGGATACTTGTTCTTGGCTGTTACGGTATTAAGTGGTCGGTAGTCCACACACATCCGCAAGGATTTGTCTTTCTTCTTCACAAATAAGGTAGGACAACCCCACAGAGATAAGCTAGGTTGAATGAGACCTTTCTCTAAAAGCCCTTGCAATTGAACCTTAAGCTCAGCTAGCTCATTTGGTGGCATTCTATATGGCCTCCAAGAAATGGGTGTTGTACCTGGCAATAACTCAATCTTAAACTCTACATCCCTATCGGGTGGCAACCTAGGCAATTCATCTAGAAACACATCCGGAACTCACATACCACTGGAATATCAAGGAGGGTGGAGGTCTGAATAGCATCGGCGAAGTTTTGGAGATCAAGATTTCTAGGAAGTGGCACTAAGAAAGCATTGTTACTCTGGGGTTCTCTCAACATGATGGTTCTTGTCGAAGTGTCAATGAGAACTCCATGGCCACTCATCCATTTCATACCCAAGATTACATCTATCCTCAACCCTGGCAATACTACAAGATCTAAGGTATACTCTATGTTGCTTATTGAGATGTGCACACCTCTTACTATCTGGTTGGTAGAGAAATTATTTCCGGCTGCACTTATGCAATAACCACATTTATCAACAGTAACTACCCTTTGATCATGCTTAGATGCGAATATTTGACTCATAAATGAATGTGAAGCTCCAGAATCAAATAAAACAATTGCGGGGTGTTGGTTCACAAGAAACATACCCACAGTAACAACTTCACCTAAAGGGATCTCTTCTAGGGTGGTATAGTCCACGTGTCCCTAACATCCATTTGGATTACCCTACTTCTAGTTGTTGTTGTTCTTGGGATAGGGGCAATTCTTTGACCAATGGCCAGTCTTGTTGTAGTTCCAGCATGGCATACTGCTAGGTGGAATGTTAGAGCTTCCTTGTCCAATGCTACCCTTTAGTAGGGCAACAAAAAAGACCTTGTGATACAATTTTCTGAGCCTAATTGGTCTGTACCTTCTTCTAAGGTGGTCTATACTTTGGAGCAGGTGGGCGAAACTGAGGTCTCACAGCAGTAGGAGCTTTTGGCTAAGAAGCAGCTACTTTATAAGCTCTCTTATGACTCTTAGATGCTGAATAGATGTTGTTCTGATTCTCTTGAGTTAAAGCATCACTAACAAACTCATTGAAAGTGGCACATTTGCTGTTAGCTAGTGTCTTCATCAGCTTCGGACTAAGCCCTCTCTTAAAACTAGCAATCTTCTTTGCATCAGTATCCACAAACTCTATGTCATACCTTGACAAATTGTTAAAGGCATGCAGATACTCTGTTAGACTCTTGGTACCCTGCGTTAGCCTCATGAATTATATATGTTTCATACTCATAAGACCTAGGGGAATATAATGTCCCCTAAATGCAGCCTTAAACTGGTTCCAGGTAATTTTAGCATCCTCAGACAAAGTGGATCAATGATGACTCCACCAAATGCATGTAGGCCCTTGCAGCTGGTGCGACGCGTATTCTATCTTTAGGTGCTCGGTGAGCCTTAAGAGATGGAACTTCTACTCAATTGTATTCAGCCATTCATCTGCCTGCAATGGCTCCTCTGCTTCCTTCAAAATAGGAGGCTTGGTGTCAACAAAGTCCTTAAAAGTGCTGAACTAGTTAGGTTTAGGTCCTTGGTGTTGGTCCCTTCCTCGTCCATGGCCAGCATTCTGCGTGAGACCGCACAGCACTTCTCCCATGGAACATTGTGTCTCCATGAGTTGGGTCATCATCTCTGCTGGTGTAGGATGCAGTGGTGGTAGGAGGTCCTCATTGCCATTGTCACGGGCACCACTACCACCCGCATCATCTCCACCAGCTCCCCTACGAGTGCACGTCATCTGTAGATTTGCAACCACAAGTAATTATTGATGATGCCAGAAAAATTGTAGAGGAATTATATAGTTATGCCAAACTGAATTTACTAGAGGGAATATCAATTCATACAATAAAATAGAGGTACAATAATTCATTTCCACAACCATACAACACTAATTATATTACTTAATGTCATTCGCAATGCATTTCGTATATGCCAAATTGTTTGTCAACACAATGGCATTCATTAAAAGTGCAACCACAACATAGATTAAACATGCAAGGTTCTGAGATTACATCAAAAGGGTACACCATGAGATTGAACTAAATTACGAGTTCATTACATAAATGATCGAAGATAGAGAGCTAACGCATTTAGCTAGATACTATAGCTAAGCTACTCCTTGGGGTGGTCGCTGTCGATGTTGGACACACCATCACCATGGTCATCCTCAAAAGGCTCGATCTCCTCATCTTTAGGCTCATCCTCGGTGTCCACCTCCATGCCATCGTCCTCAGCAATCAACACATTGGGATCATCTTCCACCGCTGGAGCTGGAGGAAGAATTGGGTTCACCATGTTGTTGAGACGATGAACATCTAGCTGTAGCTCCTCAAACTACGTATGAGTTCTTGCTCTCTATGATCAAACTCCGTTGTCTACCTAGCAGCCTAAAACATAGTCTGAATTCTAGCTGCCTCCCTAGTTTCAGCAAGGTGAATGACCTCGTCCCTCTCAGCACGAATGTCTTGTAACTCAGCCCTAGCTGCATCTCTTTCTGCAACAGCATTCACTAACTTAACCCAGCGAGCTTCTAAAGTTGTAATAGCATTAGCGGTTTCCCGCTGAGCCTCTTTAGTTGCCCTTTGATGCCTACGCACACACCCTCATAGCTGGCGTTGTGCGGCCTATGCTCGCTGGAGCTCTAGCATGCAGTTGACGTAGCTGTCTTGGCGGGAGTAGAATATCTTCAGGGCAGTGAACATAGCACTCATAGTAGCACTAGAGCTCTCTGCTCGCTCATCATAGTCTCTTACCAGTGCATTGCCGCTCGGCTACATCCTAGCGGTCACCAACGGATCCACTCGGGGAAAGGTTCCGGCTGGACCATTGACAAGTTCATCACCAAACTCCTGACAGATCTCACTCAGTGCCTCTAAAGCTACCACTTGGGCACCTTCCCAAGGAGACTGCCCATCTAACTCAATACTCCAACCCTGCCACTGTGGATTGTCTACATGGGCCAGAATGGTCATCCGCACATCATACCATGGCTGCCCCATAGCTGCCACTTCCCTCTAGAAGTAGAGGGGTGGCTCAGCATACCCAATTGAGTTTAGCACCCTCCATAGCAAGGTCAAGTGCCAAACATAGCCAAGAATGTGTCACTATGAGGCAGGGCTCCTAGTGGTGCCATCTATAGCAAAGTGTGCAACTCTTGTGAGAGGACATCATACGTAAGAAGAAATTCAATGAATGGGGTAAGCAATTATAATGAAGGGAGGGATGCAACAATGTAAATGCATGAGTGAACATGATGCATGCACATTCCGCACGTCCTCATGAATCTTAGGAAAAATTTAAAATTCTAGCAACATACATGGTGGCATACATACGTTCTCTCAATATACGTAACTAATTGGGCTACATGATTCGCTGTTAGTGTACCTACACAAGAATTTCATTACAGCCCAACCCAACACTTATATATGCAAAAATGTAAATCTAGGCTCTAGGTTGCAACTAAATACTTCCATATATGTATACCCATACATATACTTCCATATCAAAGCTACCCGATGACAATTTATTACCCACAATTAAATACGCACCATACACACATGAAAGCATGCATATACAACCGTATCAAAGCTAGCTCTCCTCGACCGCATGCTCACATCTTATGGTCATGGCTGTAACACCCTAGGTGTTAAGCATGCATTTAACCTTGACATTGCATGAGCATAAGCATCCTTGAGCATGCATGAGCATGAGCATCTCAATTAATATCCCTTTGTTGGCTTATATTGCATGTGTTATTACTTAATTGCCTTACTTATGTTAGGGTTTACATGTAACCAATGTATGAATTGTGTGTGGAACCTTAGGAGTACCTTAAACATGTTTTGAATATCATAAGGAACAACTTTGGTATTCATGACTAAGGCTAGTTTGACCTCTAAGTCATAGTTATTGTGTAAGTCATTAGTTTTAAGTTGTATGTTTGACTAAGTTGAACATCATTTTAGAAACTTTGCATGGCTGTGCACCCTAAAACAAAGTTGTAGTACTTGAGTAGTGTGACAACTTTTATTTATTGGGTCATAGGCTAATTCAGCTCCTAACATGCTTGAATTTGGATCACAAAAATCATTGAAATATTGTTTTTCCACACTTAGAAATTTTTTAAGTCCTAGTGCGTTTACAGTTTCATCGTGCTGACTTTGTGATGATTTTACTCCATAACCATTGCGATTTAGACTTAGGTCATGTAATCAATATTGGAGCTGGTATGTACATCTTTAACTTTTGTGTTAAGAAAGATTTCGCTAATGTGCCGTGGATTAGGAGATTGGTCAACATTAAATGGCAGTTGTCCATCGGGGAAACGAACCCTGATGGCCGTCGCACGTCGTGCCATGGTGGACGACCACGGATAGAGTCCGACCGCCGCGTGGCTGTCGCTAGCCATCGTCGGGCCCCCATCGTGGTGTGTTGGCGCGTGCTTAAGGAGAGTCCGCGTAGCTCAATTCTCCCACTCCTTCATGCCCTCTCCATCTCCACTGCCTTCCTCTGCCTTTGCATCGTACCAGCAGCAGCGCTCGTCGCCGACGCCATTGCTGGCTGCTCGGCTTCGCATTGCGTTCACGTCGCTCCTTCGCCACCGCCATAGCTCCGTTGTGTTCCCACCACCTCACCGCACTCCTTGACTAGCTAGCAGCGCACAGTAAGCCTACGTGCAGCGCGCGGCCATCGCCGTCGTCTCACCACCGTGCCACGCCACACGTGGTCGGGTCGCCTTCGACCACCGCTTGCCATGCTTGAGTGCGCAATAGATTCACCATAGTACGTAGAAGCTTGGCCAAACCCTAGATTGTGCCGTCTTGGCCGGCTCCGGCGTCTCACCGTCGACCCGCGTCCGCCACGCTGCCATGAGCGCCGTCATCATCCTTAGCCTCTCTAATCGGTCTAGATTGCTACACTAGTGCATGCGGGAGGTCATGGGGAACCTTGTAGTGTCGGTGCCATCGCTGGAGAGCTCGCCATCGGTGAACTCTGGCCAGCCAGCTCCGCTGCTCTGTTTTGGTGCCACTGACGCATGGGCCTGGCTGACTCACGGGTCCCAGCTGTCAGCGGCTTAGGTCTAGATGCTAGTTCATTTATTTCAGAAATATATGCCAACTTTGAAAAATCATAAGTGGAGTTCTAGATGTCCAATTTTAGTGAACCAAATTTTGTTGGATTCCCCTTGAAGTGTAGTATTTTGTAAAAATATTAAATGTACAGTTTCTAGTATTTTTCATGGTGATTAAAATGCATTTAGATAAGTGTTTTTTGAATGTTTACAATCTTGTAAAAATAGATATCTTGAGCTAGAAAAGTCATAAAATTATGATTCTAATTTTGTTGGTCTTGTGTTGGCATGCCCTAGCTAGGAAAAATAATAAACTTGCTGTAAACTTGTTTGGAGTAGGGTCTTTCTAATTATCTATTAATAAATGGTATTTTATGAGGAAAACTGTAGGGATAAAAATAAGTAACATATTGATATGCAAATTTTTGAATAGTATTATGGAACTAATATGAAGCTAATAAAAATATATAATCTTTTGTTTGACACTTTTCTATAGGGTTAACTATTTTCACCAAAATAAACCTTGCTAGCTTGTCATTTTTGTAGAGGATGTTTTACATAGTCAAATGGCATGAAATTTTTATAGTATTCTATTGGGAGAACTTGGAAGCCACTGTAATTTTCTAAGAATTTATTATGCACATTTGGTATAGGTTTATTATTTCCCCTAATTATCAAATTAAATTAATAAAGGCAATTAAATAAATAGATTGGGCTTGACCATTATGCTTTCTTGAGTGTATTTGTATTCTTGAACTATTGGTATACTTCGTGATGTCAAATTTGGAAGGCTTATATGCAGCAAAAATATTGTTGCTCTATAATTCAATTTAGGAGTGCTTTCGGACAGATTATGTTGTTGGGTATGTTGCGTAGTCGAAATAATGTTTTCTGTAGAAATGGTTAATAACAAAGTTGTAGGAAACTTCTTCATATATCTTGTGTTAAACTTTCAGTGCAATAGGCCAAAGGGTTTATTAGTTATAGCTGTTTAAAGTTAGTCTCCCGAAATGCTTGTTCTCTGGAATTTCTGGGCAACACTGGATAAATTGCCTGTTTTGGTTAGGATAGAGTTTGAATTAGCTTTTGGTGATTAAATAAGAGTTGTAGGAAATTTTATAAGCTTTCTAGAAAGTCCAATATCACAGCATTTGGATAAGTAGAACTTTAGTTATGATGTCAACTTGTAACTGCTATATGTAGCTCTAAAATTGTCTTGTGATGAATATTGGAAGTAGATAGAGAAGAGATATGCACCAACTTAGTAAACAAGGAGTTGGCATTGTATCATGGTGTAACTTGACATCATTATCACAGCATGTACATTCCCATGTCATATCATCCATGATCCTTCTTGTGCATTCGTGGAGCTTACTTATGCATATTGATGCAATAGGTGCAACCGAGGAAATCACGTTGGTGGAGCTCGACGACGATCCACAAGAGGAGGGTCAGGAAGTGCAGCACCAGGAGGTTCCCGGCGAAGGTGAGCCTGAGGTTGATCATCTCCCAGAGTGCCCTGACCATCAGCCAACAACATTCGTGAAAGGCAAGCCCCAGAGCATTATAAGTCTCCCTATTTTATTAATGTCACCTAAAGTTATTCGTATTGATGCATTACGTGACAGGAGTTATTTGGAAACACTTGCTACATATTTCCTTTCCTTGACCAGAAATATCTAGCATGAATCCTATTTAAGTCCAGGAACGCATATCATGCTTAGCTATGCTTAGACCGGTAGAAGTCAAGTGATTTCCTGTCACCTGCGAGCTATAGGTGATAACTTGATCACGGTTGGCTTTATTGTGCTATCGTGGAACATAACCTGGTACTGTTGAATAAATGGAGACCGAACGGAGTCTTATGTTGTGGTATCATAGTGATTCCGTCTGTGTCGTTTAAGGACCAGCTGTTGGAGGTCATCTTGTCATGTTGAATGCATGCCTCTCACATAGTTGGCTAGATAAGTCATTCTGACCGCAAAGCCGAGTAGCTCAACTCAGACTAGGGACACGAGCAGTTAAAGTGTGCATCCTAGAGGCAGTAAGGATGTGCGGAGAGCCAATGGCATAAGCCCAAAGGTGGGTTAGAGTCCCGAGCCCCCTTGGCAGATTGGTAGTATCTTTGATGTGCGGCGCTAGTCCTACCCACGATTATACTTGAGTTGTCCCAAAGGTGATCTGATGCAACCCCGACAGGGGAAGTATGGGTGTGTGTTAGGAATAATTCTCCAGCTAGGTAGGAATTGATTCGAATCGCCGTCTCTCCTAGATAGTGAGAACTTGACTTGATTCCTGCATCGTAGTAAATGATGGAATGTTGGTTATGAGATTATGAAAGAACTCAACTGGATATGGTTATTATTGTGATGACTTAATGGTACCAACATGTTTGGCATAAGATAGTTGATATTCTAGTATGAGATAGGATTAATAACTGGTGATTCACAATTAAAGAGATATTGGATAACTTATGCTTTTTATGCAAATAATGTCTACCCTTACAAAGCCTTGCATACTCCTTGATGTCTTAGTATTTTAGTTGGACGAGTAAGTCTAGCTGAGTACCTTCTCGTACTCAGGGTTTTATTCCCATTGTTGCAGATAATGTGATGTATCACGGCTACTGCAAGAACTGCTTTGCTCCTGCAGTGGATGAGGACTAGGACCATGGGCAATGGTCATCCTATTTATCATCTCACCCTTGTGCTTTTGATTGGAGATGAGTATGAAACTGGCTTTGTATTAAACTATGTGTGATGTTGAGGTCAAACTACTTTGCTTCCACTACTTTCAAACTTGGTTGGTAATAATTTTTCAAACTCCGATGTATGAGAAATATTTGTGAACTATGATGTAACATGTGACTGGTTATGTGAAATGTCTACCATCTTGGTTTGTATGTTGGTTGTTTGAGATCCTTCGTGATTTCATCAGACTATCGGGTTTATATGGGCTCAAGTATGATGGTTTGATCGCTTCGGTGATTGCTATTGTACTTATGCTCTTATAAATTGGACGTTTCTGTGATAGCTGGCATCGGAGCAAGGATTCAACATTAAACTTGTCATGTGTGTATTTAAAAACAAAGGTTTTACGATATAAAAATCTAAAGTATACCAGTGGTAATCTCCTTTATGCCTAGTTAAGGACTTTTAGGTGGCTATTTAAGTACTAACATGGGGGTTTTACTTTCGTTGTCCATACGGCATGCTATTGTATGGATGTCATTCACCTGAGTGGTAATGTATGGATCAAATGCCTCTATGCCAAGGTAAGAAGGTAAGTCGATGAGTGGCATGATCGCAAGATGTGAGCGTGCGATCAGGGAGAGCTAGTTTTGATACAGCGGTATATGCATGCTTGCATGTGTGTATGGTGCGTATTTAATTGTGGGTATAAATTGTCATCAGGTAGCTTTGATACGGACGTATATGTATGGGTATACATATATGGAAGTATTTAGTTGCAACCTAGAGCCCAGATTTACATTTCTGTACTTATAACTATTGGGTTGGGCTGAAATGAATTTTCTACAGGTACACTAACAACAAAACATATAGCTCGTTTAGTTACGATTATATCGAGAGAACGTATGTATGCCACCGCATATGTCGTTAGGATTTATTTTTCTAAGTTTGTGAGGACGTACGGAATGAGCATACATCATTCAATTATGTTATTGCATTGTTCCCCCCTTTGCATGATCTTATTGTTAGGTAACCCATTTCTATAACGCATGTCTCACTTAATGGTAACCTTTTGTTACAGATGGCAGCCCCAAGAGCCCCTATTGCTAGCGACACCTTTTTGGCACTGTTTGGGACTCCCACCTTACTATGGTGGGTGTTGAACTCTATCGGGTATGTTGAACCACCTTGCTACTTTTGGAGTGAAGTGGTAACTGAGGGACAGAGGTGGTATGATGTGCGGGTCACTGTCGCAGCCCATGAGGACAATCCTCAATGGCAAGGATGGAGTGTAGAGTCAGATGGACAGACCTCGTGGGAAGGTGCCCAAGTGGTCGCATTTGAGGTTCTCGGTGAGATTTGTTAGGAATTTGGCAATGAACTTGTGAATGGGCCAGTTGGATCTTTTCCTCATGTGGATGCCTCATAGACCGCTTGGACCCAGCCAGGCGGTAATGCTTTGATAAGAGATAGGGATGAAAGAGCTAGAAGTAGTAATGCTGCAATGAGTGCCATGTATGCAGTCATGAGGATGTTTTACTCTCGTCAAGATAGCTACATTAGTTGTATGCAAGAGCTCCAAAGAGCACAGGCTACATAGCATAGGATGCGAGGACATGTGTGCAGGCACCGAAGGGTAGTCAGGGCAGCTTAGCATGTGATAGATAACTTTGCAATAGCCTTAGAAGCTCGTCGGAGGTAGTTTGGTCATGCAGTTGCAGAAAGAAATGCAGCGAAGGCTGAATTACAGGGCGGCCGTGCTAAGACGGATGATGTTATTCGTCTTGCTGAAATAAGAGAGGCAGCTAGGATTAGGATAGTATTACAGGCTGCTAGGTAGACCATTGAGTTCGATCGCCAAGAGCAAGAGCTCATGCGCTAGATTGAGGAGCTTCAGATTGATGTTCATCGCCTCAACAACATATCAACCCAATTATTCCTCTAGCCCCAGTGGTGGAAGAGGGTCCTAATGTGTTGACTGCTGAGGATGATGGCATGGAGTTGGATGCTAAGGAAGAGCCTGAAGATGAAGAGATTGAGCTTTTTGAGGATGACCAGGGTGATGGTGTGTCCGACGTCGACAGCGACCACTCTGAGGAGTAGCTTAGCTGTAGTCGTAGTGAGCTTGATGTCTTAGCTTTTTATTCTCGATCATTATGTAAGGAACTCATAATGTAGGTCTCAATTTCATGATGTACCCTTGTGATGATTAGAACTATGCATGTACTACTTGAAGTGATTGCACTGTTTAATGGACTTCCAGTTGTTTTTAACATGAAAATTTAGCATGTATGGAACGCGTTGCGAGAAAGATAAGTGATCATTTTGTGATGTTATGTTGTGGAAATGAATTATTGTGCCTCTGTGTTATTGTATGAATTTACGATTCTCTCCAGTAATTATAGTATGGACATAATTATACAATTCTTCTGCAATCTCTTGACATCATCCAATAATCACTTGTTGTTGCAACTTTAGCAGATGACGCGCACTCATAGGGGAGCTGGTGGTGATGATGCGGGTGGTAGTTATGGCCATGGCAATGGCAATGAGAATCTTCCCCCACCACCACATCCTACACTAGCAGAGATGATGGCTCAACTCATGGAGACTCAACGTTCCATGGGAGAAGTGTTGCACGGTCTCACGCAGAATGTTGCCCAAGGATGAGAAAGGGACCAATTTCAAGGACCTAAACCTAACCAGTTCAGCACTTTCAAGGACTTTCTTGACACCAAGCCTCCTATTTTTAAGGAAGCAGAAGAACCATTCCAGGCTGATGAATGGTTGAATACCATCGAACAAAAGTTCCATCTGTTGAGGCTCACCGAGCACCTAAAGACAGAATATGCATCGCACCAGCTGCATGGGCCTGTAGGCATATGGTGGAGTCATCATCGATCCACTTTGCCTGAAGATGCTCAAATCACCTGGAACCAATTTAAGGTTGCATTTAGGGGACATTATATTCCCCCAGGTCTGATGAGTATGAAGCATACAAAATTCATGAGGGTAGGGTACTAAGAGTTTAACGAAGTATCTACATGCCATTAACAACTTGTCAAGGTATGCCATAGAGTTTGTGGATACTGATGCAAAGAAGGTTGCTAGTTTCAAGAGGGACTTAGCCCAAAGCTGATGAAGACACTAGCTAATAACAAATGTTCTACTTTCAATGAGTTTGTTAGTGATGCATTAACCCAAGAGAATTATAACAACATCTATTCAGCATCCAAGAGTCACAAGAGAGCTTATGAAGCAGGTGTATCTCAGTCAAAAGCTCCTACCACTTGCGAGACCCCAGTTTCACCCTCCCGCTCCAAAGTATAGACTACCTTAGAAGAAGGCACAACCCAGTCAGAACCAAAAAGTTTATCGCAAGGCTTATTCTATTGCCCTACCGAAGCGTAGCACTGGACAAGGTAGCTCCAATGTTCCACCTAGTAGTATGCCATGCTAGAACTGCAATAAGACTAGCCATTGGTCAAGAAATTGCCCTTATCCCAAAAAGAACAACAACCAGAAGCAAGGCAACTCAAATGGACGTCAGGGACACATGCACTATACCACCATGGAAGAGATTCCCTCTAGTGAAGTTGTCATAGCTGGTATGTTTCTTGTGAATCATCATCCTATAGTTGTTTGATTTGATTCTGGAGCTTCGCATTCTTTCATGAGTCCAACATTTGCATCCAAGTATGATTAGAAAATAATTGTAGTAGACAAAGGTGGTTATTGTATAAGTGCTACCGGGAGTAACATTTCTACCAATCAGATAGTTAGAGATGTACATATCCAAATAAGTGAACGAGAGTATGCTGCAAATTTAGTGATATTATCCGGGATTGGGTATAGATGTGATCTTGGGTATGAATTGGATGAAGAACCATGGTGTTCTTATCGATACTTCAACTAGAAGCGTTATGTTGAGGGACCCCAAGAATAGTGAGGCTTTTCTTGTACCCCTTCTAAGGGAGTTTGATCTCCATAATGTGGCCAATGCTATCTAGCCTGTGGCCCTTACTAATATTCTGGTAGTATGTGAATTTCCGGATGTCTTTCCTGATGAATTGCCGGGGTTACCACCAGACAAAGAGACAGAGTTCAAGATAGAATTGTTATCAGGTACCGCACCCATTTCCCAAAGGCTGTATAGAATGCCACCAAATGAGTTAGCAAAATTGAAGATTCAATTGCATGAACTCTTAGGAAAGGGTCTCATTCACCCTAGTTCGTCACCATGGGGTTGTCCCACCATATTCATAAAAAAGAAGGACAAGTCTTTGCGGATGTGTGTGGACTATCGACCACTCAATGCTGTTACTATCAAGAACAAGTATCCTTTGCCTCCTATTGATATCTTGTTTGATCAATTAGCAAAAGCAAAAGTGTTCCCTAAGATTGATTTGAGGTCAGGTTATCACCAAATAAAGATTAGGCCGAAAGACGTACCTAAGATGGCTTTTTCCACTAGGTATGGCCTTTATGAGTATTTAGTCATGTCCTTTGGATTGACCAATGCTCCTATGTACTTCATGTATTTGATGAACTCAGTGTTCATGCATGAACTTGACAAGTTTGTGGTTGTGTTCATCAATGATATCTTGATTTATTCTGAAACGACAGAAGAACATGAGGAGCACTTGAGAGTGGTATTGTCAAGACTAAGAGAGCATAAGTTGTATGCAAAGTATAGTAAATGTGAGTTTTGGTTGAAGGTACCTTTCCTAGGTCATGTATTATCGGAGGATGGAATTTCTATAGACCTATCCAAAGTGCAAGAAGTGATGGATTGGAAAGCCCTAACCTTGGTTCATGAAGTTTGAAGTTTTCTTGGTCTAGCTGGATATTATTGTCGGTTTATCCTAGATTTCTCCAAGATATCCAAGTCTATGACGAGGTTACTTCAGAAGGATGGGAAGTTTGTGTGGACACCGGAGTGTGAAGCAGCATTTCACACTTTGCGGACTTTGCTAACTACTGCTCCTGTGTTAGCACAGCCTAACATTGAGAAACTGTTCGATGTATTTTGTGATGCCTCAGGTACCGGTTTAGGGTGTGTTTTAATGCAGGAAGGCCGAGTCATTGCTTATGCCTCACGCCAGTTGAGAAAGAAGTCAACTATCCAATGCATGATTTAGAGCTTGCAGTAGTTGTCCATGCTTTAAAAATTTGGAGGCATTACCTGCTTGGTAATGTTTGCCATATCTACACTGATCACAAGAGCCTTAAGTACATTTTCACTCAACCTGAACTGAACATGAGACAGTGCAGATGGTTAGAATTGATCAAGGATTACAACCTAGAAGTGCATTATCATCTGGGAAAGGCCAATGTAGTTGCCGATGCCTTAAGTCGGAAGTATCATGGTAATTCTTTGTTGGAAGATGATTTCAACTTATTGCATCCAGGTAGTCCTACACAATATCATAGTTAGTTGTTCTCTAGAGTCAAAGATCATGGAGCCCCAAAAGAACGATGTTGGTATATTCCATATCAAGAGAAAGATGAAAGAAGAAGAAAGTAAGCATTTTCGATTGGATGAGAATGGTGTTATGTGGTTTAAAGATCAGCTTGTAGTGCCGAAAGATAGGGAGTTGAGGAACCAAATCCTAGAGGAAGCTCATTCTTCCAAGCTATCCATTCACCCGGGTAGCAGCAAGATGTACCAAGACTTGAAAACTAGATTTTGGTGGACAAAAATGAAGAAAGAAATTGCGGCATATGTTGCTAGATGTGATAATTGTTGTCGAGTTAAGGCCATTCATATAAAACCAGCAGGGTTACTTCAGCCACTATCCATTCCAAGTTGGAAATGAGAGGACATTAGTATGAATTTCATTGTCGGACTTCCAAACACCCAAAAGGGTCATTATTCTATATGGGTAATTGTTGACCATCTCACCAAGTCTGCACATTTTATTCCTGTCAATATCCAATATCGACCTCATCAATATGCAAAGCTATACATTGAACAAATTATCAGATTGCATGGAGTACCTAAGAGTATTGTATCAGATCAAGGGCCCCAATTTGTTAATCGTTTTTGGGAACATCTACATAAGTACTTGGGTACCACATTGATTCGTAGCTCTGCTTATCACCCCTAGACCACAGGTCAAACTAAACATGTGAATCAGATCTTGGAAGATATGTTGAGAGCATGTGTGATTTCTTCCAAGGGTTCTTGGGAGGATTGGTTACCGTTGGTTGAATTCTCCTACAATATTAGTTATCAAGAGAGCATCAAGATGGCTCCGTTTGAAGCTTTATATGGTCGCAAGTGTAGGACCCCTCTAAATCGAATTGAGCCTGGTGAAAGAAGGTATTGTGGGATTGACTTTGTCAAAGAAGCTGAAGAGCGAGTTCAAATCATTCAACAACATATAGAAGCCGCTCAATCAAGACAAAAGAGTTAAGGAGATAAGATGAGAAGTCCTATTATGTTCCAAGTTGGAGATTATGTGTATCTGAAGGTATCCCCAATGAGGAGAGTACAAAGGTTTGGAGTGAAGTGAAAACTTGCTCCTAGGTATATCGGACTATATCAGATCATTGCATGAAAAGGGCTAGTAGCCTACGAACTCTAGTTACCTTCAGAAATGAAAGCTATATTTAGTGTTTTCCATGTCTCCCAACTCAAGAAATGTCTTCGTGTGCCCGAAGAAGCTATTGAACCCACTAGTATCAAGGTTTAGTCAGATTTGACCTATGAAGAAAGACCTATTCGAGTGCTTGAAGAAATGGAGAGAGTGACCCGTAGCAAAGTCATCAAGTTCTACAAGGTGATTTGGAATAATCATAGTGAGCAAGACACTACGTGGGGGCATGACGACTATCTTCGTGAGGTTTATCTGAGTTTCTACAGGGAATGGTAGGTCATGCAATCTTAGGGCGAGATTTCTTTTAGGGGGAAGGGCCGTAACACCCTAGGTGTTAAGCATGCATTTAACCTTGACATTGCATGAGAATAAGCATCCTTGAGCATGCATGAGCATAAGCATCTCAATTACTATCCCTTTGTTGGCTTATATTGCATGTGTTATTACTTAATTGCCTTACTTATGTTAGGGTTTACATGTAATCAATTTATGAATTGTGTGTGGAACCTTAGGAGTACCTTAAACATGTTTTGAATATCATAAGGAACAACTTTGGTATTCATGACTAAGGCTAGTTTGGCCTCTAAGTCATAGTTATTGTGTAAGTCATTAGTTTTAAGTTGTATGTTTGACCTAAGTTGAACATCATTTTAGAAACTTTGCATGGCTGTGCACCCTGAAACAAAGTTGTAGCACTTGAGTAGTGTGACAACTTTTATTTTTGGGTCATAGGCTAATTTAGCACCTAACATGCTTGAATTTGGATCACAAAAATCATTGAAATGTTGTTTTTCCACACTTAGAAATTTTCTAAGTCCTAGTGCGTTTACAGTTTCGCCGTGCTGACTTTGTGATGATTTTACTCCATAACCATTGCGATTTAGACTTAGGTCATGTAATCAATATAGGAGCTGGTATGTAGATCTTTAACTTTTGTCAAGAAAGATTTCACTAATGTGCCATGGATTAGGAGATTGATCAACATTAACTTGCGCTGTCAGTCGCAGAAACGAACCCTGATGGCCGTCGTGCGTCGCGCCATGGTGGCTGACCACGGACAGAGTCCGGCCACTGCATGGCTACCACTAGCTATTGTTAGGCCCCCATCGCGGTGTGCTGGCGTGCTTAAGGAGTGTTCGTGCATCTCAATTCTCCCACTCCTTCATGCCCTCTCCCTCTCCACTACCTTCCTCTGCCTTCACACCACAGCAGCAGCAGCGCTTGCCGCCGATGCCATTGCTGGCTGCTCGGCTTCGCATTGCGCTCACATCGCTCCTTCGCCACCGCCGTAGCATCATCATGTTCCCACCACCTCACCACACTACTTGACTGGCTAGCAGTGCACGATAAGCCTCCGTGCAGTGCACAGCCATCGCCGTCGTCTCACCGCTGTGCCACGTCGCACGTGGTCGGGCTGCCTCTGATCACCGCTCGCCATGTTTGAGTGCGCAATAGATTTGCCATAGTACATAGAAGCAAGGCCAAACCCAAGATTGTGCCATCTTGGCCAGCCCCGATGGCTCACCGTCGACCCACGTCCGCCGCGCCGCCATGAGCGCCGCCGTCGTCCTTAGCCTCTCTAATCGGTCTAGATTGCTACACTAAAGTGTGCAGGAGGTCATGGGGAAGCTTATAGTGCCGGTGTCATCGCTGGAGAGCTCGCCGTCAGCGAACTCCGGCCAGCCAGCTCTGCTGCTCTGTTTTGGTGCCACTGACGGGCAGGCCCGGCTGACTCAGGGTCCCAGCTATCAGCGGCTTAGGTCTAGATGCTAGTTCATTTATTTAAGAAATGTATGCCAACTTTGAAAAATCATAAGTGGAGTTCTAGATGTCCAATTTTGGTGAACCAAATTTTGTTGGGTTCCTCTTGAAGTGTAGTATTTTGTAAAAATATGAAATATACACTTTCTAGTATTTTTCATGGTGATTAAAATGTATTTAGATAAGTGCTTTTTGAATGTTTACAATCTTGTAAAATAGATATCTTGAGCTAGAAAAGTCATAAAATTGTGATTCCAATTTTGTTGGTCTTCTGTTGGGATGCCCTAGCTAGGAAAAATAATAAACTTGTTGTAAACTTGTTTAGAGTAGGGTCTTTCTAATTATCTATTAATAAATGGTATTTTCTGAGGAAAATTGTAGGGATAAAAATAAGTAACATATTGATATGCAAAATTTTGTACAGTATTATGGCACTAATATGAAGCTAAGAAAAATATATAATTTATTGTTTGACACTTTTCTATAGGGTTAACTATTTTCACCAAAATAAACCTTGCTAGCTTGTTATTTTTGTAGAGGATGTTTTACATAGTCAAATGGCATGAAATTTTTACAATAGTCTATTGGGAGCACCGGGAAGACACTGTAATTTTCTGATAATTTATTATGCAAATTTGGTATAGGTTTCTTATTTCCCCTAATTATCTAATTAAATTAATAAAGGCAATTAAATAAATAGATTGGGCTTGACCATTATGTTTTCTTGAGTGTATTTGGTATTCTTGAATTGTTGGTATACTTGGTGATGTCAAAATTTGAAGGCTTATATGCAGTAAAAATATTGTTGCTCTATAATTTGATTTAGGAGTGATTTCGGACAGATTCTGTTGTCGGGTATATTGCGTAGTCAAAATGCTGTTTTCTGTAGAAATGGTTAATAACAAAGTTGTAGGGAACTTCGTTTAATAGTCCAAAGGGTTTAGGAGTTATAGCTGTTTAAATTTAGTCTCCCAAAATGCTTGTTCTCTAGAATTTCTAGATAGCACTGGATAAATTGCCTGTTTTGGTTAGGATAAAGTTTGAATTAGCTTTTGGTGATTAAATAAGAGTTGTAGGAAATTTTATAAGCTTTCCAGAAAGTCCAAGATCACAGCAGTTGGATAAGTAGAACTTCAGTTATGATATCAACTTGTAACTGCTATATGCAGCTCTGAAATTGTCTTGTGATGAATATTGGAAGTAGATAGAGAAGAGATATGCGCCTACTTAGTAAACAAGGAGTTAGCATTGTATCATGGTGTAACTTGACATCATTATCACAACATGTACATTCCCATGTCACATCATCCATGATCCTTCTTTTGCATTCATTGAGCTTACTTATGCATATACATGCAATAGCTGCAACCGAGGAAATCACGTTGGTGGAGCTCAACGACGATCCACAAGAGGAGGGTCAGGAAGTGCAGCACCAGGAGGTTCCCCGCGAAGGCAAGCTTGAGGTTGATCATCTCCCAGAGTGCCCTGACCATTAGCCAGCAACAGTTCGTGAAAGGAAAGGCCTGGAGCATTTTAAGGCTCCCTATTTTATTAATGTCACCTAAAGTTATTCGTATTGATGCATTATGTGACAGGAGTTGTTTGGAAACACTTGCTGCATATCACCTTTCCTTGACCCAAAATATCTACCATGAATCCTATTTAAGTCTAGGAACACTTATCATGCTTAGCTATGCTTAGACTGGTAGAAGCCGGGGGATTTCCTGTCACCTACGAGCTATAGGAGATAACTTGATCAAGGTTGACTATATTGTGCTATTGTGGAACATAACCTGGTACTGTTGAATAAATGGAGACCGGACGGAGTCTTATGTTGTGGTATCCTTGTGATTCCAGTCTGTGTCATTTAAGGACCGGCTGTTGGAGGTCATCTTGTCATGTTGAACGCATGCCTCTCACATAGTTGGCTAGATAAGTCATTCCGACCGCGAAGCTGAGTAGCTCAACTCAGGCTAGGGACATGAGCAGTTAAAGTGTGCACCCCAGAGGCAGTAAGGATGTGCGGAGAGCCAATGGCATAAGCCCAAGGGCGGGTTAGAGTCCCGAGCCCCCTTGGCAGATTGGTTGTATCGTTGAGGCTGCGGCGTTGGTCCTACCCACAATTGTACTTGAGTTGTCCCAAAGGTAACCTGATGCGACCCCGATAGGGGAAGTATGGGTATGTGTTAGGAATAATTCTCCAGCTGGGTAGGAATCGATTCGAATCGCCGTCTCTCCTGGATATTGAGAACTTGACTTGATTCCTTCATCGTAGTAAATGATGGAAATGTTGGTTATGAGATTATGAAAGAACTCAACTGGATATGGTTATTATTGTGATGACTTAATGGTACCAACATGTTTGGCATAGGATAGTTGATAATCTAGTATGAGATAGGATTAATAACTGGTGATTCACAATTAAAGAGATATTGGATAACTTATGCTTTTATGCAAATAATGTCTACCAACCCTACTTATAAAGCCTTGCATACTCCTTGATGTCTTAGTATTTTAGTTGGATGGGTAAGTCTAGCTGAGTACCTTCTTGTACTCAGGGTTTTATTCCCATTGTTCCAGATAATGTGGTGTATCATGGCTACTGCAAGAACTGCTTTGCTCCTATAGTGGATGAGGACTAGGACCATGGGCAATGGTCATCCTGTTTATCATCTCACCCTTGTGCTTTTGGTTGGAGATGACTATGAAACTGGCTTTGTATTAAACTATGTGTGATGTTGAGGTCAAACTACTTTGCTTCCGCTACTTTCAAACTTGGTTTGTAATAATTATTCAAACTTTGATGTATGAGAAATATTTGTGAACTATGATGTAACATGTGACTAGTTATGTTGAATCTCTATGATCTTGGTTTGTATGTTGGTTGTTTGAGATCCTTTCATGATTTCATCGGACTATCGGGTTTATATGGGCTCAAGTATGATGGTTTGATCGCTTCGGTGATTGCTATTGTACTTGTGCTCTTATAAATTGGATGGTTCTGTAACAATGCCACTTATCAACTTACCTCCTTACCTTGGCGTAGAGGCAATTGATCCATACATTACCACTCAAGTGAATGGCATCCATACAATAGCACGCCATATGGACAACGAAAGTAAAAACCCCCATGTTAGTACTTAATTAGCCACCTGATAGTCCTTAACTGGGCATAAAGGATATGACCACTGGCATACTCTAAATTTAAAAATTCAAATTTTAACACACCTATATATAGCTATAAGTTGTCAAACTGATTTTATAAAACAAAACCTTTGTTTTAAATACCTATGTGACCAGTTTAGTGTTGAATCTCACTCCGATACCAGCTGTAATAGAACTGACCAATTTATATGAGCACAAGTACAATAGCAATCACCGAAGCGATCAAACCATCATACTTGAGCCCATATAAACCCGGTAGTCCAATGAAATCACGAGGGATCTCAAACAAACCAACATACAAGCCAAGATCATACATGATTCAACATAACTAGTCACATGTTACATCATAGTTCACAAATAGTTCACAAATTTTCTCACATACATCGGAGTTCACATAGTTATTACAAACCAAGTTTAAATAGTGGAAGCAAAGTAGTTTAACATCAACATCACACTTAGTTCAAATACATGCCAGTGCTATGGTCATTCCAGCAAAAGCAGAACAGAGGGGATAACTCAGGAGTACCATGCCCCATGGTTTAGTCCTCATCCATGGCAGGATGAAGGCAGTTCTTATAGTACCCATGGTACATCATGTCATTTGCAACAAGAGGGAATAAACCCTGGGTACGAGAATATACTCAGCTAGACTTACCCATCATAAACCAGAAATAATATGACACCAAGGAGTATGCAAGGCTTTATTGGTGGAGTTAGCTCGACAACATTTTGCATAAAAGCTTAAGTAACATAACTTGAAGGTTTAATATCTCTTGCATCAATTTGGAATACCTATTCAATTAAGCATCTCTAGATTAGCACCTATACTAGAGCAATCACTTGATTAAGCTAACAAGCATTAGTAACCATATCCTGTTATAAGAATAATTTGAGCATCATCATAACCATCCAGTATCCATTAAGTTACTCTATGTTGCTGCTGCTATGTCAAGTTCTCACTATCCAGGAGAGACGGTGATTCGAATCGATTCCTACCCAGCTAGGGAATTATTCCTAACACAAACTCACACTTCCCCTGTCTGGGTCACATCGGGTCACCTTTGGTACAACTTAGGAACCAACTTCGCGGGTTCGATCAGCGTCGCACCCTCAGAGATTCTACCAATTTGCCAGGAAGATCAGGACATGAACCCACCCTTGGACTTACGCCATTGGCTCTCCGCACATCCTTACTGCCTCTAGTGTGCACACTTTCACTTACTAGGGCCTAGCCTGAATTGAGCTACTCGACTTCATGGTCAGAATGACTTATTCGGTCAATTAAGTGCTAGGCATGCGTTCAACATGACATGGGGACATACAGCGAATCGGTCCTTAACCGACAATAGGTGGGGATAAATAGGCACCAAGACCTCCATGCTTTGTGCTTCTCTATCACAACCCCGCTCGGTCTCCTTTCTATTCATCAACACATGGTTATTTCCATGATAGCAATTATAGCCAACCGTGATCAGTTATCTACCTATGTTTCAGGTGATAGGAAATCACCTGAGTTCTACCATACTAAGCAAGGCTAAGCATATATTCTATCCTGGACCTACCAAGCATTCAAGATATAGTTATCTGGACAAGGATAATATATGCAGCAAGTGGTTCCAATCAACTCTTACAACCTAATGCATCAAACATAAAGGACGCAAGTGATATTTGTAAAAACATAGGAGGCTTATAATGCTTTGGGGCTTGCCTTTTAAGAATGAGGAAGGTTGGTGGTTTGGACACTCAAGGAGATCTTCTACGTTGACTCCTACCTGGACTTCCTGTTCCTAGGCTGCCTGCTGCTCCTCTTGATGCTCGGGTTCGAACTCGAGAAGCGTCACTCCTTCCGGAGAACCTATTGCATGCATATGCACAAATGAGTACCATGAATGCATAAGAGATGAGATGAGATGATAAATTGTGTATGCATGAGCATGGTTAGCCGTAAGGTGTATGATAAGTTCAGCACTAGTTGACCAATTAGATGTATAACTTTCTGCTAGTTGATTTTTACTGAGTAGGTGCATATCTCTCCTTTAATACAAGAAATATACTCTCACCAAGTTCTAGCAACCTAAGGTAAAGTTGTTCATCATCATAAGATTCCTAGAACCTAAAGCTAACAAATAATCTCAATTAGCCTAAGCATCACATAAGACAAACAACTATACTTGACTTAGTCATTTCCTACTGTAAATAGCAGCTACATCATTTGGTTATATCCGGAGTTCTACTCAACCAAATATTATGATCTTGGACTTTCTGGAAATCTTATAAAACTTCCTACAACTTTCATTTAATCACCAAAAGGTGACTCAACCACTATCCTAGTCAAAATAGGTAAACTTCCCAAGTCTGTCTAGAAATTCCAAAGAATAAGCATTTCTAGAGACCAACTTCTAACAGCTATAACTCTTAAACCATTTAGCCTATTACCATGAAACTTTTACTCAAGCAATATAAGTAAGTTATTTACAACTTTGTTATTGACAATATTCATAGCAAACATCATTTTACCCATGCAATTTACTTCACAGCCGAAATTGTCCAAACGGTCACTAAAATTGAATTATAGAGCAATTAATATTTCACTGCATACAAGCTATCAAATTTGGGCATAATCAATGGTACCAACAGTTCGTAGGCATCAAATACACTCTAGAAAACATGATGGTCAAGCTCAAATAATTTCTTTAAATGCATTTATTAATTTATTTAGACACTAAGGTGAAATAAGGAAAATATACAAAAAGTGCACCATAAATTCTGATAAAATTATAGTATCCTACATATGCTTGGAGAAGTCTATTGTACAAATTTCATGCCATTTGGATAAATATAGCCATCTCTACAAAAATGACAAGTTGCATAGGCTGATTTTAGCAAAAATAGTTTAGCCTAGTGAAAAGTGTCAAACAAGAGATTTCATATTTCTCTTAAATGCATCCTAGTACCATAACACTATGCAAAAATTTGCATGATCATTAGTTATGTATTTTTACCTCATTTAGTTTCACAAGAAAATAGCAATTATTTAAGATTAAATAGGAAGACCATATTCTAAGCATCCTTACTGTAGGTTTAGTATTTTTCTTAGCTAGAGCATGCCAACGCAAGATCAGCAAAATTAGAATCACAATTTTATCACTTTCCTAGCTCAAGTTATACATTTTACAAGATTGATAATATTTAAAAATCATTTATCTAGATCTATTTTATTCTACTAGAAAAATACCATGAAATAGTGCATTTCATATTTTTATCAAATACTACACTTCATGATGAATCCAACAAAATTTGGTTCACTTAATTTGGACACCTATAGCTCCAGATATGATTTTCCAACGTTAGCACAAAGTTCTGGAAAAGAATAAACCAAAACCCTAAAGCTACAGCCGCAGACGCGTGGGACCAGAGGTCAACGAGCCCCATTTGTCAGTCAAACAGAGGCAGGGCAAGGTGGTTGACCGGCCACTACTCGTCGATGGGGAGGCCACCAGCAGTGAGGTCTCCACTACTGCACTCCTCATGACCTCCCGTGCCCAGGGGTACCCTAGGTTTGGTTGAAGGTCAACTGGAGCATGCTCGCCTGGTGGCAATGGCGGACGATGGAGGGTGCAGTGGCGATACGCCAGTAGTCTCGAACCACCATTTGCTCTGGTGACAAGCCCTATGGCTCTGCGGTGCTTCAACAGAGCAAGTTACGGTGGTTAGGGATCCGACAATGCGACGGTGAGCTCTGCCCACATGCATGGCCATGGGGTGGTGCATGATGCATGATAGTGTTCTCACCAGTTCCAGCTAGACAGCGACGAGGGAGAGGTCTTCGTGATGCCACCTGATAGATTTATGGTTACTCATCCTAAGGTGCATGAGAGAGGATGGAGACAATGGACCAGCTTGGTAGTGGCAAGCTTGAGTGTCAGGACGGATGTGGCGGCCATGGCGGGAGTGGCGGTGTGTTCCCGTGTGCTTGCTCGGTAGCATCTAACCTAGACTTGACCTGAGCTTCTATGAACTAGTGCGGTGCTGGACCGGGGAAGAGAAAAGTAGGGGGTGCGGTGGAATGGCCGGGTCACGGTAAGCCAAGCATGAGGTGGCGCTCTGGTGAGGTCTCACGGTGGTGAAAAACGAAATGCAGCCTTACCCAGGCGCAATATGGTGAAGCAAGGGGTCGGGGAGGTGGTAGTGGAGATAGAGCAAATGTGTCCAAGATAGATTGATGAGTGATGCTACATCGACGGTGAGCAGCTGCGGCATAGCAGTGCGGTGGCACGGTGAGCTCAGAGCTATGCTTTGGCGATGTAGAGTGGAAAGCAGAGAGCGAGTGAGGGGGTGGGGGTGAAAGAGCGAGCACGGAGTGCCTTTGTGCCCATCATGGCCTAAACGGCTAGGCTATCTTCGGTGTATGGCCGCCACGCGGTGGCTTTGGCCTGGCGTAGTCGGCCACTGACGGTGCAGTGCCTACGGCCATCAGAGCCCGACGAGGTGCCTGATAGCGTGACTTGAGGGTGATTTTGCGCTTAATCCATGACGAATTGGTGCAAGATGTTTAAACAAACTTTGTAAAGCTATGTAAGGGCTACAAGATTGCTTTAGAAATCATCTTCTAATTTGCAATGGTTTGGATGTTACAACATCTCAAGGTCGGATACATCGAAACTGTGAAATCAGTTTGACTTAGCAATTTGAAATTAGTTTTACATCAAAAATAGTATTTTATTGATTCTTGTGAGTCCTATTTGACCATGTTAGGCACTGAATTAGCTCTTGACACAAAAATAAAGTTGTTACTCTAGTCAAGTACTACAACTTTACTTAAGGGTGCACTGCCATGCAAACACTCTATGTTATAGTTCAACTTAGGTCAAACATACATCATGAAAATGGTAACTTACACTATAATCGTGACTTAGAGGCCAAATTGGTCCAAGTCATGAATACCAAATTGTTCCTTGTGACATTCTAAACATGTTTAAGGTACTCCGAAGGTCCCACAAACATTTTATACATGAGACTTTTCCCTACAAGCCATTATAAAAGTTTCTAATTCCTTCTCTGCCATAGAAATTTTGGCTACCCCTCCTTAGTCCCTCGTGCAAACTTTTCTGGTCCTATGTGCCACTTCCGTCAGTTTAGAGCATGACGGCCAGTAATGGAGGGATAGAAAGACCCTTTTGCCCCTGTGTCCAGGTGTCAGGAGCAGAATTTTCCACTTGCCCTTGATGCCACAAATTTGACAAGCCAGTTACACAGATTCAGAAACTAGAACAACAAATTTGACAAACCAGTTACGAAAATTTCACAAACCATAATAGCATTTCACAAACCAGTCATGACATAGACTAGACCATTGTTTTGGTCATGACATAGACTAGACCATTGTTGTGGTCATGCATAGACCACTATTTTGGTCTTACAAAATGCAGGTTATGGTCAATAGACAGACCACATGAGTCACAAAATATTTGGAGTTTTGAGTCATCCCATAGACAACAACTAAATGTCAAGCTTCCTTTTGCTTCTGGTACCCATAGTAGGATAATCTAGTGTTGTAGATACCTTGGCTCTTGTATTCATAGCAGGACTGTCAAGCTTCCTTTTCTTATTCACTACTATCTTGGGTCTCCCTTTGTTCTTAGTTGTGTTGATATCGTCAGCAGTGTTGATATGCTGAGGTTCTGGCTCCAGGCTAGCAGGGAACACAATGCTCAAAGGCACATGCTATAGGCTTCCAATTTCTGGCTAGTTGGAGCCTTTTCCAAATCTTCTAAAGCAAAAAAAGTATTGGGTTAGTTGACTTATAAACCTATAGTACAAGGAAAATGTCAAGAACATGAGCCTCTGTATTAGTTTTCTTCAGTGACATGGAAAGCTTAATGTAGTGTCTAACCCTATGGCATCATAAATTAGTTAGTGCCTTGGTTTGCTTAGGAGTAAAAGCAGTACCTGATCAAGGCTACCATCAACCACCTGTTGTGGCTACGAGTCATCACTAGAGCACGCCGGTGGGAGGACGGGCTCCAGTGATGACTCGCAGCCACAATAGGTGGTTGATGGCAGCCTTGATCAGGTACAATCATATGACATGACACCACATTGACATATATTGCTTAGGATTTACTGAAAAACTTGAGTGGGGTTTTAGGGAACAACTAGGGTGTTGCAAAAATGGTATGGAGAATCCAAACCTTCATAATTTATAGTGTCGTATATTTACAAGTGTTTGGTATGTGTCATAGTTGTAGTACAAGGAAAATATCAAGAACATGAGCCTACCTGATTGAAGCTGCTGAGGCAGAGGATGAGCTCTTTGATTTTTTAGAACCTGCTGTTGTTGTTTTCCTCTTATTTCCAGCAGCTGCTTCAGTTGTGGCAGTTGTACCAGGGGGCAAATCAGGGAACACCATTCTGGTAGGAACAGGAACAATGCTTGTTTTAGTTGAGGCTGGGGTTGCCTTTTTCTTCTTCCTTTTAGGTGGTCCCCTATAATAGATAAATACAAACTATCATAGCTGCTAAGTATGTCACATACAACCCAACACAAAAATCTAAAACAAAGAATCTCACCTATCAGCAAGCATTGCTGCAATGTCTACATGATCTCCATCTTTACAAGTGTACCAGTGATGCCCATATTCATGGCAAATAGGGCACTGGTGCCTGCCTTTATTGCCTTTGTTGCCACCTTCAACACCTCCTCTGAACCTTGTCTAACTCCTTCTACCAGCTGTTGATTTGAGAAGAGGTGGATGGATGAAGAAGCCATGATCAGATTTGGGCCACATGGACTTATTAGGAATGGTAGGGATGATACCCTCATAAGCTGACCTAAACTTCTACACTGAGTAGTAGTTGTCCACATGGTCTTCAATTTTCTCTCTACTTATGCTAGTGATGTAGGCCAGTGCATGCTTACATGGTAGGCCTAAAACCTACCAAGCCCTACAAGTGCAAGTCCTTTGGTCCAAATTCACAACAAATCTAAAGCTTGATCCTCCTCTTGCACATAACTCTGCAATGCCATCGCCGCTAGTTATGACATCAATATTTAGGTTCCTGCTTTGCTCCTTTAGCTTGTCCACAATGTGTGAAAGTATCTTGCCCTGCATCTACCTTGCAATCTTCCTTCTGTGGTTCCATTTGATTAATAACTTATGTCTGATTATATCAAGCAAGTCATCCAAATGCCTGTCTTTTTCACCTTTGATCCAGTTGTTGAAGCTCTCAGCTAAATTATTTGTGACATAGTCTATCTTACATGTGACTCCAAATTGACTTCTGGTCCATAGCTTCTTATGGTTCTGCTGTAGATAAACCATAGCTACTGGCTTAGTTGCTATCGTTGCTAACTAGTGTTTCTCAAAAAGGTATGAGTTCCAACTATAAGATGATGCCCACAAATGATCATCAAACACCTGTCCATGGAACCTTTTCTTAAAATTTTGAACAAGATGCCACATACACTCTCTGTGCTCTGCATTAGGAAATACCTCACTCACACCGACCATCATTGCTTGACCATAATCAGTACAGAAGGTCAGACCTGGTGGACTCCCTATAGCATCTCTCAGTCTCTCCATGAACCATATCCAGTTCTCATTTGTTTCTGAATCTATGACTCCAACTGCAACTGGATACATCCAGTTGTGCCCATCTATAGCACAGGATACACATAGTTGACCTCTAAACTTGCTAGTGAGAAATGTACTATCCACTGACAAGTATGGCCTACAGCCTTGAAGAAACCCATCAATACATGGCTTCATGGCAAAGAATAGTCTATTGAACCTAGTCTTGTTATTAATGGTATGATGATCAATAACTACAAAGCTACCTAGACAAGATTCCTCAATTTGCAACTTGAACCTATACAGATTATCAAAACTGGACTTCCAATCTCCAAATAATTGGTTGTGAGCTAGTTCCTTACCATTATATACTCTCTTGTAAGGCACAACCACCTTGAATTTATCCTTGATCCTCTTCTGTAGCTCCATAGCTGACACCCTGGGATCCTCAAATACCCAGTCCTTCACCTTTCCACAAACCCAAAACTTGGTTGCACACTTCACTTTACCACCTCTTGTTGTCCTCTGACACTCATGAGGATATGGGTTCTTCTTCACCTGCAAATATGTCACACCAATTATAAGTAAATCAACAAAAAAAAGAAAGATGGCAAGAGCTACCTTCACTATTATCTTGTCTGTAGTTGTAGATGCAAGAATCCTCCACCTACATCCATCAATTTTGGCATTGCAGTAGGCCATGTACCTCCCTGGATCACTCTTCTCTATGTTAAACTCAAACTCATTTCTGATTGCATGTGTAGCCAAAGCCAACTTAAAACAAGACATATTTTCATAGATGTTGCCTACTATCATTGGTGGGTCATTTTTGTCATACACTATTTTAGGATTACTAAGTGGAACTTTATCTTTGACCATTTCATCTACCTCATCCTCCTCATAGTCATCATCATCAGAATTAGATTCCCATTAAGAGTCAGAAATAGGTACATCCTCCTCAAATGCATCAGTACCCTTGGTCCATGGCTCTAATTCTAGGTACATGCCCACCTCATCCACACCCACGTGCTCATTCTATGGCTTAGGATTGTTTAGGTAGTTGCCATCATCAGTGGTTGTTGCTGTTTGAGAGGAAGCTAGTGTTTGAGTGGAAGCTTGTGTTTGGGTTGGTCCTGGTGTAGGCTTAGCTGGGTTAAAGGCTTGCATAGAAGAGTTAGGCATTTTAGCTAAATCATGCCATAGTGGAATGACTGGTGTATCAGTACCCATAGGATGGTAAGCAAAGGTCAACAAGCAGGTCTTGGCACTAACATTTTTGGAAAACATAGCAACTAAATCATGGTCACTGCTGACTTTGATGTTGGACTTGGTTTCACCATAGTAGTAGAACATGTCAACAATGTCACCATAACCACAAGGGTACTTATCCACAATGTCTTCGACCAAATCCAGCATCTACAACTGTGCTTATTCTAAACCAACGACATCGAGAATTTGTCACAACAATCCTTATTTCTAATCTATTGCTCGTTTTGGGGTCCATCCTACATACAAACACCCATCGATTGAGGCAGATCTATGGCAACAAACTAAGCACCTACAATTAGGCTAAGTGCATGACAATGGAGGACAACAAGAGAAGAAGAAGACAATAGCTTACCCATCTGAAAGCCACATCGGGCACACCTCCGGCTCCACCATGGAGACTCCCTAGATCTCACGGTCACCCTCAACCATGGCCCCTACTGCACATGGCCTCGGATCTAGTGGGTCAACCTCTTGATCCCTACCCCATGAGACCCCCTCCTCACGTGTGCAGATCTGCTTGGTCACCGTCGCCTCTTCTCACCGCCACCTTGGTTCCTTCGGCTAGGGTTTTGAGAGAGAGAGGAGCTCGAGAGAGAGACGAGAAATGAGGAGTTGGAGACTATGGTGTCTTTCGTGGGACTTAAGTGGACACAGGGGCAAAAGGGTCATTGTATCCCTCTATTACCGGCTGTCACGCTCTAGACTGACGGAAGTGGCACACAAGACCAGGAAAGTTTGCGTGAGGGACTAAGGAGGGCTAGCCAAAATTTCTGAGACAGAGAAGGAATTAGAAACTTTTATAATGGCTTGTAGGGAAAAGTCTCTTTATACATTGGTCACATGTAAAGCCTAGCATATGTAAGCATTAGCATATATATGAAGCAACATTTCATGTGACAAAGTATGAGAATGAGATGAAATTTCATATGCTCATGTTCATGAATGCTTGGATAATGCTTGTGCTCATGAAATGCAAGTGCAAAAGTGCAAGCCCAACACCTAGGGTGTTACAATCCACAAGCTTTTTAAATTAAGCATGGTGCTTAGGTTAAAATAGCCTTTTTTAATGAAATTTTAACATGGTGTTGAATTTTGGTTAATGAACTTTGAGTTACTGTCATAAACAATGGAAGTAATTTTTGATGGAGACAAACCAAGGCTAAGTATACACTATAAAACTTTATCTTAGCCTTGCTTGAGTTGGGTGAACAAATAAAAAAATAATAAGATAATAATAAAATAAATAAATAATAATAGTAATAGTAATAAATTTAGGTTTCCTGGTGTTCAAGCTGGTGGAGCCCTTGCTTGTTTTTGTGTCTTTTGTTTTTGTTTCTTTGTTGAAAATAAAGCAGGTACAAAATAAGTGTGGGGGAGATCTCTCAAGCACAACGAATGCACATCCGAGATCTCCCGCCAATTTGTTGCACAACAGCGAACAGTAAAATCATGTAGAATTGGAGGACAGATGGCTTTAGAGGGCATTGGCTAAACCTTAGCCAAACCACTTCTGATTCTCCTTAACTCCCTCCTCTACAACATTGGTTTGTGCAAACACAACCCTCAACTCTCCTAAGTTTTGAAGTTTAAAACTGAACAAATTAAAAAGGCAAAACTTTTGATGCTAATAGCATGCTCCTCAATGATATGCAAATTTCTACCAGAGCCACATCTAGTGTTTAGAACTTAAAACCTCCAAAATTATGCTACTTATTCCTGCATTGAGTTTTGTCAAGTCTTGTTGACCCTTGTTGATAAAGTTATCATGCCTCCAAGATCAAGACCACATACACGCCACATATATGAGCCATTCCTACACTAGGAATACGCTAAAACATGCTTCTATCCACCAAAAAAATTCTACTCCTACACTAGGAGTAGACAAAAATAATATGTCTTAGAAATAAAACCCCATGTTATACAAAATAGTGATATCTCTCTCAATATGTGGTTCAAGAGACATGTGCTATGCAAAAGTACATGTGAAAAGAAAAAAAGGGGGACACATGAAGGTACCAAAGAAAAAATGGACACATGATGGTCCAAGTATCAAAAAATGATGAACACATGAAGGCTCATGTGAAAAAAAAGAAAGAGAAAGAAGATAGCCATGTTCTCAAAATAAAAATTATGAGAGAGATCACTCATATCAAGGACTACAGTATAGGTTTGACATTATTTTATCCACACACATGTACTTCTTGATCTAAGTGTATGACATCTTTTCTTCTTGGATCCAAGCTTTAACTTAACAGAATATGCAGAGTAAGCATGCCTTCATATCTTTCCCTACCCAAAGATCCATATAAGCTTTTTAGAAGTAGGAAAGAAAGAAGGCAACACTATGATATGCCTTGGTAAGGAACCAAACACATATATGAGCGATCCGAGAGAATCATTTGAGGAGCTAAGCTATGTTTACATTTTTAAATTCAAATCAAAACCTGAGTCACTAAATTGATTGATGCAAGGGGATTTCAATCCTTGCTGTTCCATTATTGAATCACCCAAGATAATGTGGTAGACGCTCCAAAGTTCACAAATGCAGGTGAAGTTTGGAATAACTTGTATGCAGATGTCATATCAAGGAGATGACCCATCTTAGTCTTTAACTTTACTCAAAGACGAGCAAAGGGCTAAGTGTGGGGGAGTTTTTCGTGGTCCTCTTGATATTCGAGGAAATTAATCCCCAAATACTATTAAAATGTGTTTTGGGAATTGTAAGCATCTTGAATAGTTTGACGATCTTTCTTGTAATTGGCTCACTGTTTAAGCCAATTCAACAAGACGTCTATCTTGGTTGATAGTGGACACACCTCTTCTAGTACTTCTTCGCTCTTATTGCATGTCTGAATACTTCCTTGAGACCAGCCTTGATTAGAGGCTATCTTTTCCATAAGAGTTTTAGCTTTTCCAAGGGTTAGTGACATAAATGCTCCTCCAGCAGTTGTATCAAGTTGTTCACGAGCTTTCTGAATTAATCCATGGTAGAAGCCTTGCATGAGCAACCATTCTTCAATCCCATGATGAGGACAATCTAAAATGTATTCTTGAAAATGTTCCCATGTCTCTAGAATGGTTTCTCCTTTCTGCTATTGGAAATTAGGAATTTTTCCTCTTAAGGCATTGGTTTTGCCTATCGGGAATTTTTTTGCTAGAAAGGCCTTCGAACATCTTGCCCATGTGTTGATGTTATATTTATTAGTGTAGAACCACTGCTTTGCCCTTCCCACTAATGAGAATGGAAATAGGTAGAGTAGTATGATGTCTTGAGCAATGTCCATGATGAAAATTATGCGGCTAATCTCTAAAAATTCTAGAGATGAGCACTAGCATCTTCATGTGCCTTTCAACTGAATAGGGTAGCTTGCACCATGTTGATGAGGCTTGGCTTGAGCTCAACTCAAGGTTGTTGGTTTTGAGTGCTGGTCCAATGCAGATGTTCTCAGTGCTTGGAGCAGAGAATTCACATAGAGTCTTTTCAGCCATTGCTTCAGAAACTGGTGTTGAGTTGTCTCTTGATTGGTTTGATTCTGATTGATGGAATTTGTTGACAAATCAGAACCAATCCTACAATACCCTATATAAGATATGAACAAAGACAAACAAGGGTAAGCCTACTAAAGCATAGGCATATAGTTATGATTTTATCAATAAGTATTTATTTGATCAATTCTCTTTTAGCCTTGTGCCCCTCCCTAGCAACGGCGCCAAAAATACTTGTTGGCATTTCATAGCATCACTCTTTTACTAAGTTGTCATCCCTAGCAATGATGCCAGAAATGCTTTGTTGCTAATTATTGAGAACACTTGTAAATTTATATATAGATTAAGTATCCATAAGCGCACAAATAATATACCATTGTAGCATTTCACCCGGGAGTATACCAAGTATCATTATTTATATTTTTCCATAGGGAGGAGCGATGGGGTGGCTAGAGATATTGACAAATATGTATACTTATGATGAGATCATTAACTTAACTCTCATGCTATAATAGGGGTAAGCCAAATGATAAATAAATGATAAGTGCAAGGCATTGATAATAATCTAGAAATAGAAATAGATACTCATAAATGTAGTATGGCTAGGTAGGAGATTAATTAAGAGAAAAGATTCCTAAGTCATTTCTTATTTACTAAGTCTTTTGTACAGTCTAGTATATATACTTTCATCTATAGCATAACTAACTCTGTATCTATGCATAAGGAACATTATTAAGGAAGATCAAGAACAGAGCTTGACTTCCTTCTCAACCGGGTTCTACTTGTTCTACAAACTGGGGAGTGGACTACAAAGGACTCAATGAGAGTGTCACACTCGTGATCTACCACATGGCCTAGAGTTTAGAGTGCATCCACAGGTAAACAATACTTAAGCACCATGCTTACATAATGTTGACCACTTAACTCACTCGAGTACTGAGCTAAGCACTTTGCGAACATATGCATAAATTCATCATCAATCATGACTATATCAAGAATACTACCAATGTAAACTAGGAACATAATAAATAGAAACATAGTATTGAAGTAGCACAAAGTCAAAATATAGAGGGATACAATGGCTTTACCAGCCTCGACGAATTCGAAATCCTGAGCAATATCCCAACTCTACTTGAATCTTGCTAGCTAGCCTATACTAGAACTGGAAGAATTGGAGCTCTACTCTCATCTCTCGAGAAACCCTAATTTTTTATCCTTCTTGACTTAATGATTAGGGTTATTGATTATGCCCTAGGGAAGGGGGTAGGGGCTGCTATATATAGGGGGATACATCAATTCTAGACACTTGGATCAAACTGACTTAAAAGAATAGCGTAGAAGCAATCTAGGAAGTGGTGTAGAACTGACATTCGAAGCTAGGGCTGACATGTGGGGCTAGGGGCTAGCCAGCCTATAGGTGGGGCTGGCCGACCCCACCTATTATCCTCCTATAGTCTAGCTTCGGGAGGATGGCTTTTGGTGATCTCTGGAACCTTCTAGTGCTATTTCCATCGTGGATAATTGCATTTAATTCTGATGATTGGGTCCACCATGATGGTTTTCTGAATAAACCCTGCTGAAAACACAGATTCATTAAAACTCATGGAATTTGTTAGTTTAAACCCCTAAGTCTTTGTTGGTGATCATTTTTATGCCCATTTTCAAGTTATGTTGATGGTTCATGATGAACGATAATTACCGTCAACAAACTCCCCCAAGCTTAACGTTTGCTCGTACCTGAGCAATGCTAAACTCAGCAATGGATCAGGAGTTGCATCAATGTTTTCACTCCTCAAAAGTACATATGTGTTCAAATAAGAATTCTCCTCTGAATTAGAACAAACTGATCTGACTTCCAAATTTACCCTTATTACCTTCAACCATGGAGCTTTTTAGCCTACACTTGGGTCTTGAGCAATTGAAAGATAGAATGATCAAGTCAAGCACTATGTCTCAAGTTATTTGCTCAACTATTATTCTAGAGTTTTTATAAGTTTTTCAAATAAAGCTCAGAGTTTTCATTGTATGACACTCTCAAGTCTCTCAACATATGTGGTATTTGTGGATCCTCACCAAGGCAATAGTAATGCTATGCTTTTTTCTTTCTATAGCTAAAGCTTATGTGGAGCTCATAGGAGTGGAAATAGCATGAAAGAGCATACTTGCAATGCATATATTGTGAAGTCAAGCCTCGGATCCAAAGAGAGTTGAGTCATACAATCAAATCAAGATGTGCATGTGTGTGGAATATGGTGGATATATATTGTGGGTAACCTAATTCTACTATGCTCCTTGAAAACTTATCTCTTTTGGAACTTGAGAATATTTGCAAGAAAACATGGGCCATCTTATTCATCTCTTTTCTTCTTTTTTAGGCGGGCATCTAAGTCCCCATTGTTTTAAATATCTTGGACACTTGTCCATTTTTTCCAACACTTTCTCTTTTTTCTCTTTTTTTCATGAATAACTTTTAAATAGCCCATGCCTCTTCTTTGTAGTAAAACTTTTGAGAGATAGCAACAAGAACTTAGAGCATTTATTTGGTGGATGAAAAACCTATCAAACATATTTTTGGTGTTTACTGCCAGTGTAGGAGTGAAACATTTTTGGGTGAATTTAAACAGAAAGCATGTTGTTGCGCCTACCCCCAGTGTAGGAATAGTGCATATGTGGTGGCGTGTACATGATCTTGATTTTAAGAGCATGACAAACCTCTCATAAGGGTCAACAAAGCTTGACGAAACTCAATGCAAAATAAGTAGCATAAAAGTGAAAGTTTTTCCTATACTAAATATCATGTTTGGCTCTGGTAGGAATTCAAGTTTTGTCATATAGGAACTCATCATGTAGCATTTTTATATTTTCAAAAGAAATCTCTAGAATTTTAGTATCACTTAGAACAAGATAAATAACAGCTCAGACTTTCTCATTTCATATCCGTCAATTACCTAGACTTAGATCAAGCATATGCTACCCACGAGTCTCAAGTTCGGAGCAAATCCTCATGACAATCATGACTATATCAAGAATACTACCAAAGTGAACTAGGAACATAATAAATAGAAACATAGTATTGAAGGAGCACAAAGTCAAAATATAGAGGGATACAATGGCTTTACCAGCCTCGGTGAATCCGAAATCCTGAGCAATAGCCCAACTCTACTTGAATCTTGCTAGCTAACCTATACTAGAACTTGAAGAATTGGAGCTCTATTCTCTTCTCTTTGGAAACCCTAATTTTTTATCCTTCTTGACTTAATGATTAGGGTTATTGATTAATCCCTAGGGAGGGGGGTAGGGGCTGCTATATATAGGGGCATACATCAATTCTAGACCCTTGGATCAAACCGACCTAAAAGAATGGCACAGATGCAATCTAGGAGGCAGTGGAGAACCGACATTCAAAGCTGGGGCTGACATGTGTGGCCAGGGTGTTGGCTAGCCTATAGGTGAGGCCAACCGGCCCCACCTATCATCCTCTCGTAGTCTGCTTTGGGGGGGGGTGGCTTCTGGTGATCTCTGGAACCTTCTAGTGCTATTTTTGTCATGGATAATTGTGTTTAATTCTGACGATTGGGTCCACCTTGATTGTTTTCTGAATAAACCCTGCTGAAAACACAGATTCACCAAAACTCATGGAATTTGTCAGTTTAAACCCCTAAGTCTATGTTGGTGATCATTTTTATGCCCTTTTCAAGTTATGTTGTCGGTTCATGATGAACAATAATTACTGTCAACAGCGACCACTTGCTTAGTACCTCGACGGATACTTTAAGCTAAGTAGTGTTTGTGATTCTTATGGTATAACCTCTTTTGATTAGTTAAGCTTTACTCTTACTTGTTTGCAGGTTCTTGGTCCATCCCCATGGCGGATACTCTATTAGAGGGCTCCCGATAAAGACAGATCACCCTGCATAGCACTAGAGTAGTAGTCGATAGCATAGACGTGGTGTCTAGGCTAGAGGCTACCTTCGTTTGCCTCATACTCTATGGTTGAGGGTTAGGCAGCAGGTGGTGATAGCCCTGTCTGTCTCTTATAATCCCCCACATCTAGGTATCGTGTAGAGCTATAGACTGGCATCACCTGGCAGACCAGGTGCAACCCAATACCCAAAGTAAGCAAGTAGAAGTAAAGTTTATCTATCCATAGACCCTAAGACCATATGAATCCATCTCAACCTCTACCAACTCTACCCTTGTGTTGTCCTTGGATGAACTAGCTAGGAGAGTACCACCATTCCCTATGGAAAATATGATACCCTAAATACTTCTGGGTGAAATGATACAATGGTAATTCCGTACGCTTGCGGACTATTTCTGTATGGGTTAAGAAATACCAACAAGCATTTCCAGCGTCGTTGCCGAGGAACGGTTGCTATTTTCTTCGAAACCTAGTTCATCCTCATATCTTGTATCTTTTTATAAAAAATACAAAATATTTTCACCATGAAGCCAGTTCCTATCCAAAAACCTTTCGCTTCAAAGGGGGAGTTCCCTGAGCCACCTTCAAAACCAAATCATTCATCTAGCTATGAACTCCACCCTAGTTTAAAAGCTATGGTTTAGGCACAACCCTTCTCAAGGCATGACAATGAAAACCCTTGCCATAACCTGCACAAGTTCGAGGAGATGTGTTTGTGCCTGAGTATCTCAGGCATGAGATAGGAAACTCTAAGGTGGACATTGTCTCCCATCTCTCTCACATGGGAGGCAAAACAATGGTACACACATGTCGTAGGAAGTATGAATGGGGACTGGGAAGAACTTAAAGACAAGTTTTACCTTGCTTTCTTCCATATGTCCCGTATCGTCTCTCTACCAAGGGTGATCCTCAATTTCAAGCAGTGTGAGAAGGAGTCTATAGGTGCAGCCTAGGCCAGATTTTCAGCGTTAATACACTCTAGCATAGACTTGTCTTTACCCGATAGCATATTACTACAACTCTTTTACTAGGGTATTGACATGGATGCTGACTTGTGCCTTGACATGACTGTCGAAGGTCATTTCACACACAAACCTATGATGGAACAAGTAAAATTCCTTGAAAACTTCATAGACAAACACAATTCTTTCATCATAAGAATCAAACCCCTCTAGGCCAAAGTCATGTTGAGTGTTGAGGAGTCTTCATTAGTCAAATTCAAACCCTTACCATCCTTAGATTAAACTCATGAGCCCTCACCTGAACCTCGAACACCGAAGGAAAGAGTACTTCATCCTTCAGAGTTCCCTATCAAATTTAAGGATTATTGCAATACCTTCAAGATATCACAGCATGAAAAGCATACAAAGGAAGTTTCCCCTAGGGTGGAACCATCAAAGGAATGGTTAATGGAAGTGAAATGTTCTTGTAAAGCAATTTGGATTCTTTCACCTTCCATGACCATACCTTGCTCATTAAGGGAACAAACATAGAATCCCTATACAACCCCATAGCCAGGACTAGTATCATGTCAGAATTCCTAGCAAAAAACCTTTTGCATAACATGCCACTAGTCTTGACCAATAAACTCTTCAAAAGTCCTTTGGAACTATTTTTCAAGTGTTGTGGGATCGGCAGGGACGTGCTAGTCATAATTGACAAAATCGAGGTTTCCATAGACTTCCATATCTATGCCATCTTTGAGTTTGATATTCTCATAGGCTACCCTTTAGAAAATCTTATCCAAAAAAACCTTCCCATGGGGGCCTTGATGAAAAGTTTGGAACAACTACTTTCGCCACTCCTATCCCTTTTCTCAAAAGTCTAAAGGGGAAGCAGCAACCCAACCATAACCCATTCGAGGAGGTGAAGTTTATATCCCCATTCGTTTCACCTAAGCCTACTTATGAAACTGAACAATCATCATCACCCTCACTCGAACTCAAACCATGTCCCGTAGCAACATTGTGGTACTAACCTTGCAGCTTGAACATTAATGCTAAATATTTGGTGGTGAAGCTGGGAACTATGCCACCATTGATAGCTGCAAGATGAAGTTCCCAAGGTCGAGCTTGTGACCATAAACAAAGTACTATCGGGAGTTACTCGGATTATCACCATAAAAAGAAAGCATAATAATTATGATAATAAACCAACTTTCCTTTTCAATTTAAGCAAGAACATGTTGTCCGAATAGTATGCACCTTCGGGTATTCTTGTTTACTAACCCTTTCAGGTGAAGATCAAGAAGAATAGGGGACATACGATGCCTGAAAACATGGGAGCTGCATCAACTACATACCATGATGATCTTTGGTGATAGAACACACTCAAATAGGAGACCCCAACATTACACACTTGACTTTACACAAATGACCGAGTGAGGGAGAGAATGGTGAAAGTGTCACCAAAAGTTCCATACACACCAGAAGCCATCTCGGTCAAAAAGAAAAAAAATGATGACAACTCTGTTTTACTAAAAAAAGATATATATAAAAAAGAGAAGAAATTTGAAAAAAAAGAAAGAAGAAAAAAAGATATATATATATATATATCATATAAAGAAAAAAGAAGAGAGAGAAGGAGCCGAAAGATGAGTGCTCATCTTCTATACCGTTGCTGCTTACCACCAAGGCTCAAGGTTCATACACACTAGATGTGTGTGCGACCTAGCCTTGGTGTTCGCCTGAGTTGGAATATGTGCAATCAAGCCACCACTGCAGCAACCTCAAAGTTTCTTACATATATGCTGCCAGTAAATGCACTCAGGTATGCAAAGGTAATGTTCACCAACACCTTTACTCATATTTGTCTCCATGTGAATACAGTTTGGTCATACTTCCTTAGTTTATGATGTTTGCTCAAGTTTGGATGTATTCACTAGTGGTACATCCATAGGCTTTTTAAATTAAGCATGGTGCTTAGGTTAAAATAGCCTTCTTTAATCAAATTTTAACATGGTGTTGAATTTTGGTTGATGAATTTTGAGTTACTGTCATAAACAATGGAAGTAATTTTTTATGGAGACAAACCAAGGCTAAGTATACACTATAAAACTTTATCTTAGCCTTGCTTGAGTTGGGTGAACAAATAAAAAAATGATAATAATAAATAAATAAACAATAATAGTAATAGTAATAAATTTAGGTTCCCTGGTGTTCAAGCTGGTGGAGCCCTTGCTTGTTTCTGTTTCTTTGTTGAAAATAAAGTAGGTACAAAATAAGTGTGGGGGAGATCTCTCAAGCACAACGAACGCACATTCAAGATCTCCTGCCAATATGTTGCACAACAGCGAACAGTAAAATCATGCAGAAGGGCAGGACAGATAGCTTCATAAGGGATTAGCTAAACCTTTTGGTGTAGCCAAACCATCTCTGATTCTCCTTAACTCCCTCCTCTACAACGTTGGTTTGTGCAAACACTACCCTCAACTCTCCTAAGTTTTGAAGTTTAAAACTGAACAAATTAAAAAGGCAAAACTTTTGACACTCCATCTCCATGTAGTCCTTTGACTAAATCTACATACTCTTTATTCCTTGCTAATATTCATATACTTATGAACAATTCATCATAGGGACCCCATGTTATCGATATAGTAGGATGAAAATGAACCTTGCTCTCTCATATGTAGAACTTGGGATTTATCTTACAAAATCAAAACTCTAATAGCATGCTCCTCAATGATATGCAAATTCCTACCAGAGCCATATCTAGTGTTTAGAACATAAAACCTCCAAAATTATGCTACTTATTCCTGCATTGGGTTTTGTCAAGTCTTGTTGACCCTTATTGAGAAAGTTATCGTGCCTCCAAGATCAGGACCACGTACACGCCACATATATGAGCTATTCCTACACTAGGAATACGCTAAAATAAGCTTCCTTCCACCAAAAATATTTTACTCCTACATTGGGAGTAGACAAAAAAATATGTCTTAGAAATAAAACCCCCATGTTCTACAGAATAGTGATCTCTCTCTCAATATGTGGTTCAAGAGACATGTGCTATGCAAAAGTATATGAGAAAAGAGAAAAAGGTGGACACATGAAGGTCCTAAGGAAAAAAATGGACACATGAAGGTCCAAGTATAAAAAAATGATGAGCACATGAAGGCTCATGTGAAAAAAGAAAGAGAAAGAAGATAGCCATGTTTTAAAAATAAAACTTATGAGAGATGTCAATTTGAGGTCGGTTTGGTGCTTTCCATGAGGGGATGAAGCATTTTCCAAGGAACCCCTCCTCTCCACCTATAAAAGGAGGCTCCCTCCTCATTTGAACAAGACCTCAAGGAGCAAGAGCAATACTAAGAGCACCATTTCAAGGCTTAGGCCATATCTAGCTTGAGTTGAGTGGTAGGGAGAGATGTGAGGGAGAGTTCAGGGAAGTGCTAGACTTGTTGGTATTCTCCCTAAGCTTGTACCTTGCTAACCACCTGCTTCGTACCTCGACGGATACTTTAAGCTAAGTAAGTGTCCGTGATTCTTATGGTAGAAATTCTTTTGATTAGTTAAGCTTTACTCTTACTTGTTTGCGGGTTCATCGTCCAGTCCCCATGGTGGATACTCAAGTAGAGGGCTCCTAATAAAGATGGATCACCCTATATAGTGCTAGAGTAGTAGTCGATAGCGTAGACGTGGTGTCTAGGCAGGCTACCTTTGTTTGCCTCGTACTCTATGGTTGAGGGGTAGGCGACAGGTGGTGATAGCCCTGTCCGTGCCTTGTAATCCCCCACATCTAGGTACAGTGTAGAGCTATAGACTGGCATCGCCTGGCAGACTAGATGCAACCTAGTGCCTGAAGTAAGCAAGTAGAAGTAAAGTTTATCTATCCATACACCCTAAGACCATAGGAATCCATCTCAACCTCTACCAACTCTACCCTTGTGTTGTCCTTGGATGAACTAGCTAGGAGAGTACCACCGTTCTCTGTAAAAAATACGATACCCGAAATACTTCCAGGTGAAATGCTACAATGATAATTCCGTGCGCTTGTGGATTATTTCTGTATGCATTAAGAAATACCAACACTGATCTGATGGCAACTTACTTAGCCGATTTCGTGAACATATCGGCTCCCCTCAATGAATTCTGAAATCTATTGTCTTCGTGTATCGGTCAAAATTTGGTGTCAACACAAGCGCACAGCCGCAGCCATGGTGGCTCAGCGACATAGAGCTCGCTGGCGTAACGGTGGGCCAGTCGCTAGGGCATGGTACGGGTTAGGCTAAGGGCTTAGGCAACATCAACAGCTCACCGCGATGTCGATGCACTGCTTGGTTGAACTCACCTGTTGAGTGAAGGGAGCCATCAAGGGCTCCATCAAGCCACAATGACACCGGGTGAGTTACGCTGTGCCTATTTCCTCTTCTACCATGCTTGCTCTCCTTATAAAGCTCGCTACCGAGCCCCTCCCTCTCTCTTTCTATACACCACCTGAGCTCACACTACTGCCCTTGAAATCATTGCTCTGGAGTTCGTTGGTCGTCACAGTCACGCTTAGGAGCTCTACCATGCCCTGCCACGACCGTAGGTACCTTTCTCTTCTCAAATTGGTCATGGGTTTGACATTCTCGAGCTCACCGGTGATGGATTCTCTTTCTAGTCTGCCTTCACTCATCACCGGTCGCTTTGGAACCTCCTTGGATGCCGCAATCACCTCTTCTAGACTCGCGGTATACCTCTTATGCTCCCCGTCCCTTTACTTTCATGAATGCTACACTGGAATGCCATGACGATTAGCTCAGGATCTCACCGGCCATGGCATTGCTATGGGGCCATCGTTCTGACATGCTTCCCCACCTTTTCTTTATGCCATGTCAAACTCGTGTTATCACGCTCATTACTCCCGTGCCCTCGGTTTGGTTTGAGGTGGTCAAAATCATAGTTCCGGTGATCACCGGTGAGCTTGGGTCACTGGCATCAATGGTGTTGCCACCGCTGCATAGTGAGCTAGTGGGGGGAAATGCCCCCCTTTCATCTGTGCCGTCGGCTCTCCCACGAACGGCGTGGCTTAGATGCCCCTTTAGGGTTAAGTGGCCGATCCATCGTGGACCCATGGACACGGAGCATAGTGCCCACATCACCGGTTCACCGCACATGGTGGTGCACCGCACCAACTAGCGTGCGCCACATTGTGCCCAGTCAGCGGTGACGTGGTCAAACCGCAGGTCAACCGAGAGCACTTTGCGCTTTAGCCCTTCTGTTTTCCTAAAATCAACCCGCAGCCCAACATCAGTTCAAAAGCATTTACTTTTACTCCTATATATATATCTGTTTTAGCCCCTATATTTTTGAATAATAGTATGCGCCGTCTAGATTTTATTAGTTTAAATTCAAATTTTAGTTCAGTTTATTTACAGAAATGCAATTGAAACTTGTATTATACATAACTTTTGCATTTTAAAGCCGATTAGAGTGATTCTTTCACTCATGTGTTTGTAGCAGTACGTAGATTAGTTTTATAAGCTTTGCAATCTCTGTTTTTACTATTTGGTGTATTGTTCTAATAGAAGTATATTTGTATGCATGTGATGACTAGAATGGATGCTTGATTGGTGAATTGGAACACGTTTAGAGGGTGATCAGTTCGAGGTTGCTGAGGATCAGTTGGGTGACCAGCAAGTACCAAGAAGCAAACTTTGAGGAAGGCAAGGAAAGCAAAGTCCCCTTATACCTATGAACTCTATAATTCATACATATGCATGTGTTTAAAATTGAATCACCCTTAAGGAGTTTACCTAGATTGTTTCTTGTGTTACATATCCTTATTACCTATGGTTTGGGATGCATTTTGGATAGTTGCTGCAGCGCATAACCTAAAATAAATATTAAACATGATTAAAGGTATATGCAACAAGTTAAAATGGTACTTTTTAGCAACTTTTAGGGGGCTAGAGTACTGGGTTGAGTTCTCTAGTGCCTTTCCATAAGGACTCAATCCTGAAATGGCCACCTAGGAGGTTCAGTACAACCTCAAGTGTCAAATGGCTCTGACTTTAGCCTGGTAACTAGATTGTACTATCTCGTCTGTAGCTTTCCGTAAGGGCAAGAGGGGGGCACTAGTTGGTATATTTCTTTTCCTACTAGGGTGTGTACTATGCCATGACCATGAGTGCCACTCCTAAAGGAGGGCCACATACGGCTAGATGGCTAAAACCTTAGTAGCTACGACTTGTTAGTGCGACTAGCGAAGGGTTATGTAGTGAAACCCTACAACGCTTCCTTGGTAGAGACGATGTGGGCTTTGCAAACCCCGGCATTGGGAATCATGGCTTGGTGGGTAAAGTTGTACAAATTCTATAGAATTCTTTAACCTGTTATAACAGCTGGGCTCACGGATACGAGTGGCCTGGATCCTTCATGATTAGTGGTGACTTAGATGGTTGTTTATTCACTAAACTAGTGACATAGGTTTAATAAAACTTGACCAACTAAAATTACTTACCGTAGTCAAACCGTGTCAAGCCTTTGAGCCTCATAGATCCCTTTTGTTATACTTGCTAAGCATGGTACGCTTACACTTATTTCACATTCAATGAAAATCTCGGATGGGTAACAGATGTCATATATGAGGAGTTCCCTAAAGATGTCCAAGACTACTAGATTGATGTTCACTAGTTGGAGTCCATGTGGCAGTTTGGGCTTAGTTTTCTGCTTTATGTAATAATGTTGCTAATGAGCAAGACCATGTGATAACAATATGATGAGATATGCGATGTAATAAAGTACTTTACTTTGATATTATTACAATTTAAGGATATATGTGTGTTTGGACTATCCTAGGCGCACATATATGAGTACTTGATTTTGCTATGCAAAATTGGGTGCAACAGATTGGTATCAGAGCTTTAACTGACTGTAGGGCGATCAACCTAGTTATAAATGGACGTTTTTAGGATCATATCACCTTTATTTTGTTGTTTTTAATTTACTATAAAACTATTGCTTATATTTTGTCTATTTTCTGTTGCAAAAATTATCCTTGTCCTAATACTCAACCTCTTCAATCTTATAGATGGCCCACACCAAGTGGACAGCCTGCAAGCGTGCCATTGTGATGCCAACAAGGAGGATGAGGTTCACGCTTGGCAAGCGTGTCCCCCGCACCTGGTCGAGGCACTGAGGGACATGGAGGAGGAGCCCGTGGAGGTGCCCATGGAGGAACCCATGGATGAGGAGGCTAGAGAGGAGCCCATGTTTGAGGAGCCCCTAGAGATAGAAGACTCAGATAAGGAGACCATGGAGGAGGATGAATAGGAGGAGGAGCAGGAGGGTCAAGATGGAGCTAGTGACCCCAATGATGGAAATGATCCTGATAACTCTAACTCTGATGTGATGATTATGGAGACGGAGGAGATGGTGGAGGTGACGATGAGGGTGACTACCATGCCGCACTACTTGCTAAGGGATGGACAGTGGAGATCCACTATGATCTGCATGGTGATGCCTACTACCATCCAAAGCCTCTCTCCCTTGTACGCCGCTACCACACTAGGTGCACCGTGCAGTACCAAATGGAGCATTGGACCCACCCTGACTACACCAACTTCTATGAGATGAAGGTGTACATCCGTGAAGGGAGTCGGGTGCACTACATCCACCATGCTATCACAGCACGGCTCACACATGCAGCTACCATCCGAGATGCTACTAGGTAGGTGTTGGTGGTCAATCGTGACTACCACTTCGATGACATTGCATGGGATGAGGATCGCTATCTTCCTTGCCGTCGGAGCAGTCAGTCCACCTGCAACATCGCTGCTAAACTTGGGGAGGAGAACTTTAGGATTAGGACTACTCTGGTGAACTTGGCCCAGACCAACACTGACTTGGACCAGACCTTGGATGAGCTAGATGCCATGGGGAAGGCATACCTGCAGCTTGCACTTGAGAATGCCATGTTGAAACAGCAGCAAGGTCATCCTAATGAGGAGGCACCAAGTATTCCTGCTTAATCACCCCCAAGAAATAGAGGAGGCCATGGAGACCCCAACACCAGCACCAACATTGACCCATAGGAGGTTCCCCAAATATGTAATAAACACGCATAGATGTGCGAGAGTGTGTTTAGTTTCTTTTCTTTTTAATGGTTGAACAATTGTCACTTAAGTGGTTGGACGATTGTCATAATGGATAATGTTTGATTTGGATTTTTGTCATGATTGTGGTGATTTGTGGGCATGTCCACAGTCATTTAGTTTAAGACTAAGGCTTAAGGATAATATGAATAAATAGTTGGGTTTCTTTTTATCCTGCTGTCCGTTCTATATCATTCTAAGAAGTCCACCTTTATCAGTTCATATCTCATGTCCTAGATGTTCAATGGTCATGAAAATTTAATGGATAAGAGTAGACTTCTATATCTTTCTTTTGGCTCTAGAATCACCTCAATACCTGTTACGATTTGTGAGATATAGCTGTTGGAAGATTGATGTTTCTGTGCTGTTAGAAATCTAGAGCAGTACTGATTGTCATCTATTTTTGCCTAACTAAACGTCGGAATCTGGGAATGTGTTCTAAATAAAAGTTGTAGAGAATTTTATAAGCTTTCCATAAATGTAAACTTCGCATTCAGACTACAAAAGAGAGCAATATATGTTCATTTTAATGGACTGCTGTCTGACAACTCGCAAGAAAAGTTCAGACTGCTTATCTTTCTTGTATACGTTATATATCTCTTGACTTTGGTTCTATATCATCTACCTTCAACATGGTGTTATCTCTTAAATATCACATATCCTAGACATATGAGACTTATATGATGTATCTACAGACGGTGAACACTAGGAGGACAACCAAGGGGACGAGAACTTGCCGCCACCACCCCTATCACTATGGAGCAACTGATGATGATGCAAACTTAACTGCTACAGCAGATGGCTCAGAACATGCAGAACAATAGGAATGGAAATGGGAAGCACCCCCTCAAGTTAGAGACAAGAGAGGAGAGTTTCTGAAGGGACATCCGCCTGTCTTCAAGCATTCCACTGACCCTCTCCAAGCTAATGACTGGTTACGTACAGTTGAGAGGCAACTTGAGATTGCACAATGTGATGATAGGGAGAAAGTGTTGTATGCAGCTGGGCAATTGTAGGGGGCTGCACTTGGCTGGTGCGAGCCATTCTGCTTTGGTCGTACTAAAGTTAACCCCATAACATGGCAAGAATTTCACAATGCTTTCTGCTCTCACCATGTTCCTGCTGGGTTGATGAAGCTGAAAAAGAAGGAATTCCTTGCTCTAAAATAGGGAGGCATGACCATGGCTGAGTATCGTGACAAATTCATACAGTTGTCATGGTACGCACCTACTGAACTGGAAGATGATGATAAGAGGCAGGAGCTATTCATGGAAGGTCTAAATGATGGTCTCTAGTACCAACTGTTGTCCCATACCTTTGCTAGTTTCCGGCAGCTAGTGGACAAGGCCTTGGTTGTAGAGAACAAGCGCCATCAAATGGAGGACAAGAAGAGGAAATTCTAGGGGCAATAGTCTGGGAGCAACACTCATGTCTACACTGTTCCTGAGCAAGCTTACCCACAGTAGCGCTATCAAGGTCAGTTAAGCCTGATCAATTGTAACCAGCAGCCATAGCATGCATAGCAGCAGCAGCAGTATAGGGCACCAGTTTAGCATCAGCAGCCAGCTAACAATGTTCCTATGAAGGGCAATGTTCCTAATGCTCCACCAAAGAATGGCGCACCAAAGGCGCCAAATGCTATCAATGACAACAAATGTTTCAGTTGTGGTGAACTAGGACATTACCTCAATAGATGTCCTAAGAAGTTGGCTAATGTGCAGCAGAATTATGTCCATGGAAAGGTCAATCATGTGACCGCAGAGACAGCTCAGGAGGCACCTAATGTGGTAATCGGTACATTTCCGGTCAACTCAAACTTAGTTACAGTTCTTTTTGATTCTGGTGCTTCGCATTCTTTCATAGCATATACTTTCATAAAGAAGCATGGCATACCCATATGTGTTATGAAGAAACTCATGTTAGTAAACTCACCTGGAGGGGAAATGAAAGCAAATTGGGTGTGTTTATCTGCTAGTCTCATCATAAGGGGGGTAGAATTTCATGCCAACCTTGTAGTCATAGACTCATCTAGAATTGATGTCATCTTGGGTATGGATTGGTTGAGGCCGCGAATGGCAGTTATACATTGTGAGAATAGTTTTGTGATTCTAACCACTCCATCTAGGGAGAAAGTTGAATATGTAGCAACATAGTCAGCTTTAGAAATCAGTCGGGTTAATCAATTGAAGGGAACATCCATAGAGGATATATGGATAGTAAATGAGTATCCAGATGTCTTACATGATGAGTTACTAGGTATGCCACCTGAACAAGATATTGAGTTTATAATTGAACTTTTACCTAGAACTGCACCCATAGCTAAGAGACTGTATAGAATGGGAGTGAATGAACTAGCGGAACTTAAGAAACAATTAAGGGAACTGCTAGATAAGGGTTATGTATGACATAGTTCTTCACCTTGGGGAGCACCAGTGTTGTTTGTAGAAAACAAGGATGGAACACAAAGAATGTGTATAGATTATAGATCACTTAATGAGGTAACAATTAAGAACAAGTATCCACTACCTAGAATCGATGACTTGTTTGACCAGTTGAAAGGAGCTTGTGTGTTTTCCAAGATCGACCTCCGATCTAGATACCATCAGTTGAGAATAAGATGTTCTGACATTCCCAAAACCGCTTTTGTGACCCGATATGGACTATATGAGTTCACAGTTATGTCTTTTGGTCTGACAAATGCACCTGCATACTTCATGTATTTGATGAACAAAGTATTCATGGAGTATCTCGATAAGTTCATAGTTGTGTTTATTGATGATATATTAGTCTTTTCTAAGAATGAGGAAGAGCATGAGGATCATTTGAGGCTAGTCTTGCAAATGCTTAGAGAAGCTCTATGCTAAGTTTAGTAAATGTGAGTTATGGCTAAAAGAAGTATCTTTCCTTGGCCACATCATCTCTAATGGAGGAGTAGCGGTAGATCCCAAGAAAGTTAGAGATGTGTTGAGTTGGAATCCACCTTAGGATGTTAGTGAGATATGGAGTTTCCTTGGTATGGCTAGGTATTATAGGAGATTTATTGAGGGGTTTTCCAAGATAGCAAAACCTATGACTGCTCTATTGGAGAAGAATGCTAAGTTTGTGTGGTCTAAAGAATGTCAGTCTAGTTTTGAAGAGATTGAAGAAGAGACTGATTTCTTTCCTAGTGCTCATCTTACTTGATCTTACTAAAAGCTTCTTTATCTATTGTGATGCCTCACTGGTGAGGTCTTCGTTGTGTTCTTATGCAAGAGGGTAGAGTTGTTGCCTATGCATCTAGACAGCTGAGAAAACATGAGTTAAATTATTCAACCCATGATCTAGAGTTAGCAACTGTAGTACATGCTCTCAAGATTTGGAGGCATTACCTGATTGGTCATAAGTGTGAGATTTATACGGATCATAAGAGTTTGAAGTATGTATTCACACAGTCAGATCTGAATTTGAGGCAGCATAGATGGCTAGAGCTAATCAAGGATTATGATTTGGAGATACATTATCATCTGGGTAAAGCTAACATAGTAGCAGATGCTCTAAGTAGGAAGAGTTATGTCAACATGTCCTATGCAACTCAATTACCCAGGGTGTTATGTGAAGAGTTTGAACACTTGAATTTGAGTATTGTGGCTAATAGTATGGAATTAGAGGTGGAACCTACCTTAGAACGAGAGATTCATAAGGGGCAGCTGGATGATTAGAAAATCAAGGACATTGCTAAGCATATAGTGATCGGTAAAGCACCAGGATTCTATATGGATGATCAGGGAATAGTGTGGTTTGGTAAAGGATTTGTGTGCCAGAAGTGAAATCTATTAGGGAGTCTATCTTGAGGGAAGCTCATGACTCAGCTTATTCTATACACCCGGGAAGTACTAAGATGTATCTTGATCTTAGAGAGAGATATTGGTGGTACGGACTAAAGAAAGATGTAGCTGAATATGTGGCCATATGCGATACATGCCAGAGAGTAAAGGCAGAGCATCAGAGGCCAGTAAGTTTACTTCAACCAATGAAAATACTTGAGTGGAAATGTGAGGAAGTTGGAATGGACATTATAGTGGGCTTACCCCGTACACAAAAGGGATACGACTCAATCTGGGTAATCGTAGATCGGTTGACCAAAGTGGCACATTTTATTCCTGTCAAGACTACTTATTTAGGTGCAAAGTTAGCAGAGCTATACATGGAAAGGATTGTATGTTTGCATGGTGTAACACCCTAGGTGTTAGGCTTGCATAATTTGACTTGCATTGCATGAGCATAAGCATCAAGCATTCATATATAAGCTTTTACATGTGAAACATATGATTGAAACATATGAAACATTCCTTGTTATTTTATGTTTCTATAGGTGTATGCTTATGATCATGTGTGAATAAGTGTAAGTAGTTGATGTTAGTCACTAAAACACCCTAGCTACACTTAGGATGACTAATGGAACAATGTTCAAGTAGACCACTGTCTAATTAAGCTCCTAAGTGATGATATGCATGTTGACCTAGGAAGTAAAATATGTAACCAATGTATGAAATGCTTGTGTCACCTTAGGAATACATTAAACATGTTTAAAATGTCACTAGGAACAACTTTTGTATTCATGACTAAGGCTAGTTGGGTCTCTTAAGACATAGATATAGTGTAAGTCATCATTAGAAAGTGGTATGTTTGACCTAGGTTGAACTTGGTCATAGAGACTTTGCATGGATGTGTTCACTAAATCAAAGTTGTAGTATTTGAGTAGGGTAACAACTTTTATTTTTGTGTCATAGTCTAGTTCAGCTCCTAACATGTTTGAATTTGGCTCACAAGAATCAAGATTTCACTGTTTTAGCACTTAGGAAATTTTACTAAGTCATGTGAACTGACAGTTTGACAGGCTCGACTTTGTGCTGATTTTTCTTCCTAACCGTTGGGAATTAGACATTGATTTCTAAAACAAATTTGTAGCTGGTACATAGATCTACAAATCCTGTTTCAATATTTTGCACTGATTCACCACCGTTTAGGATTTAGAAGGGGTTGAAATCACGTCATCAGGCCAGATTTCGAAATCTGCTGAACGCCATGTCGCGCACCGTGGTGGCCGACCGCGGGCAGAGACAGGCCACCGTGTGGCTGCCACTGGCCGGTGATGGGCCCTTGCCGTAGTGCGCCAGCGCTTGATACTTGAGACACTGCGTGGCTCATTTTGCATTCACCCGCTCGCTTCCTCACTCTCCAACGCTCTCTCTCGCTCTCGTCGCGGAGAGCCAAGCACCGCCGAGCACCCGTACCACTCTGCCGTCACCTAGCACCCGCTCCACCATGCCATTGCCACCTCCATCTCGTAGATAGCTTTGCCACATTCCCCTCTACGTCGTCGACTTGGTTGTAGCACCAAATGAGCTACGGTGAGGGCAAAATCGACGTTCCTGTCCTCGCTGAAGATCTCGACTTCCATGGCCGCCTCCACAGTGAGCTCGCCGCTGTTGAGCTTGCATGCGCATTTCTTTTGATTCCACATGTTAGAGCTAGGGTAGGATGTGCACTAGCATGTAGCATGATGTTATGGCAAGCCATTGCCTCGCTGGCGCGGAACACGACGCGCAACGCCGCCGCGCTCTCACCACCGCGCCACCGCGCATGCGGGCAGAGCTCGTTGGAGCACCTCGCCTAGCCTTGGTAGCCGCAAGAGGGTCGCATCATCACCGCAGAGCTCATGCGCCTCTCGCTGAGCCTTGCTGTGGCTAGAGACGACTAGCATACCGTAGTGCAGCACCGCCGTGGCGACATGGCTGGCGACGAGCATGCTCCGTCGCATCTGTGTTGCCACCACCTAGGTCAACCGATGTCGTTTGATGTGTAGATCATGATGGTGTGGTTAGTTTCACCGGAGACCTTGCCAGTCGACGAGATAGCGCCGAGCGACCACCATGCTCTGTCTTCGGGTTGCTGACACATGGGGTCCGCTGACCCGTGGGTCCCTGGTGTTAGTGAGAGCAGTTTAGGGTTCTTGTTAATTCTTTTATAGATTTCTATACTAACTTTGAAAAATCATAAGTTGAGTTGTAGAGGTCCATTTTTTGTGAACCAAATTTTGTTGTGTTCCTTAGGAAGTGTAGTATTTTATAAAAATATGATATGTACAGTTTCTAGTATTTTGATTGGTTAATAAAATATAGCTTAATAAGTGCTTTTTGAGTGTTTACAATTTTGTAAAATGTGTAACTTGAGCTAGGGATGTGATAAAATTTGATTCCAATTTTGCTAGGTCTGGTGTTGATATTCTCAAGCTAGGAAAAATATTAAACTTGCAGTAAACTTGATTTAAATATGGTCTTTCTATTTATCTATTAATAAATAGTATTTTCTGTGGAAATTTGTAGAGAGAAAAATAAGTAACATATGTCCATGCAAATTTTTGTATAGTATTATGGCACTAAAAGGAAGCTAAGAAAAATATATAATATGTTTATTGACACTTTTCTATAGGGTTAACTATTTTCACTAAAATAGGCCTTGCTAGCTTGTCATTTTTGTAGGCGATGTTATGCATGTCCAAATGGTATGAAATTTTCATAGTAGTCTATGGTGAGCACGAGGAAGCTATTGTAATTTTGTGCAAAATTATTGTGTAGATTTGGTATATGTTTGTTATTTCCCCTAATTATCTAATTAAATTAATAAAGGCATTTAAATCAATAAATGGTGCTTGACCATGATGTTTTCTATGATGCTTGTGAGACATATGAACTGTTGATGTTAGTAGTAAGGCTTAGAAGCAATTGGTTGTATGCAACTAATTAATTATTGCTTTATAATTCAAATAAATGGTCGCATGTATAGTTTCGGTTGAATGGATAATTTCATGTTGATAATGGCCTTTTCTGTAAAACTTGTTAATAACAAAGTTGTAGATAACTTACTAATCTACCTTGTGTTAAATTTTCATAGTCATAGCCCGTAGGGTTTAAGAGTTTTGGCTGTTACAAATTTGCTGTTCGAATTGTTTACTGTCTGGATAGATTTGATTTACTAATTTGTTTGACCTAGATAACTGTTGAATCACCTTGAGAGTACTAAAATAAAGTTGTAGAAAATTGCATAAGCTTTTTAGAATGTTTACAACCATATGATTTTGATGTGTACAACTCTGGTTATGGTTAAAACAAGTAGCTGCTGTGTTGTAGTTCAGTAAATAAATTGCAGAAATGTTTGCTTAAGTAGTAGAGTAGAGATATGCACCTACTCAAGTAGAATAGGATGCACATGTTATTACCTTAGTACCATGCTATGGAAAATACTTACGAGGATGCATTCATCATGTTTTATCATATTATAGTGTCATCATACATGCATTCGCGATATCTTATTCCATGATCATGCATATAGGATCGACCGAGGAGATAACATTGCTGGAATTCAACTGAAGAAGAGGAAGGGGATCAGCAGGAGACTCCACAAGCCATAGATCTAGGAGAAGAGGAGCAGACTCCAGAAGAGCTCCCTGAGTGCCCTGATCACCGCCCCACCTCTTTTCTCAAAGGCAAGCCCCTAGAGCATTCTAAGTCTCCTAGTGTTTTACAAAATATTACTTGAGTACTTTATCATTGATGGATTAGGTTATAAGAGTTGACTGGAAACACTTGATGCATGGAACTACCTTGTCTAGATATAAAAACCTTTAACCCTGTGTAGGTCTAGGATCGAATATATGCTTAGCCATGCTTAGACCGATAGAAGTCAGGTGATTTCCTGTCACTTGCGAGATATAGGTTGATACCGAAGCACGGTTGGCTATATTTGCTATCGTGGCAAAAGAACCAAGGGGTAATGTAAATGGAGGTCGGGCGGAGTCTATGTGTAGGTTGACTCATGTGATTCCGTCTATGTCGATCAACGACCGTACCATTGTTGGAACTTATGACAAGATTGAACGCATGCCTATTACTTAGCTGGTTGGATAACTCGTTCTGACCATGAAGCGAAGTAGCTCAACTCAGGCCAGGCCCCACTCTATAAGAGTGCGCACTCTGGATGGTAGTAAGGATGTGCGGGGAGCCAGCCATGAGCCCAAGGGTAGGGTAGTCCTGATCATCCTGGCAGCTGGTGGTCCCTAATTGTGCGGCGTTGGGCGAACCCATGAAATGTGTACTTGAGTTGTATCAAAGGTGACCTAAGGTGACCGTTGATCTGGTCTACCTGGGTTTGTGTTAGGAATAAATTCCCAGCTAGTTGAAATCGATTCAAATCGCCGTCTCTCCCAGATAGTGAGAAACTTGGCTAGCTCCAACATCGTATTAATTGTATTATGGAATGTGATGGTTCGGATAAACATGGAATTACTACACCGGCTATGGTATACCATATGTTTGGCATAGGATAGTTGCTAATCTAGAGATGAATGGCTATAATTAATTTGATGACCTAAGTACAACTGTATAACTGAGTTAATTGCTTTTTATGCAAAAATATTGTCAAGCTACCTCCACTTATACAGCCTTGCATAATCCTTGGATTTAATTTATTTCTGGTTTATGATGGGTAAGTCTAGCTCAGTACCTTCTCATACTCAGGGTTTTATTCCCATTGTTGTAGATGGTACCGTCTATCATGGCTATTGCAAGAATTGCTTCTATCCTGCCATGGATGAGGAGTGAGCCTTGGGCAGGCATCTTTAATAATCCTTCTATATGCTTTTGTGGATGGTGATCATGTGTTGGTACTATATTTGAACTATGTTGGCAAATGCTACTTTCAAACTTTAATTTGCCTCCGCTACTTTCTATCGAACATGGTTTGTAATAACTTTATTTTGTACTCTGATGAAGGAACTATATCTGTAAACTTTATGTAATATGTGACATGTATGTTGAATCATGTATGATCTTGGTTGGTTGTATGTGGATCGTTTATCAAGACCCGTTGTGGTACTTGATGGACTACCAGGTTTATATGGGCTCAAGTATGACAGTGCGATCGCTTGTGGGCTGCCATTGTACTTGTGCTCTTACAAATTGGTCGGTTCTATGACAGCTGGCATTAGAGCAAGATTCAACATTAATTGCCACATGTGTATTTAAAACAAAGGTTTTTATTTTCCAAAACCAGTTTCTAGCAACTAATAGCTATATAATTGGGTATTTGAAACCTAGAGTGAAATATAAAGTGTGCCAGTGATCACCTTCTTTATGCCTAGTTAAGGACTCTTAGGTGGCTATTTAAGTACTAACATGGGGGTTTTTGCTTTTGTTGTCCATACGGTGTGCTATTGTATGGGTGCCATTCACTTGAGTGGTAATGCATGGATCAAATGCCTCTATGCCAAGGTAAGAAGGTAAGTTGATGAGTGGCATGACCGCAAGATGTGAGCGTGCGGTCAGGGAGAGCTAGCTTTGGTATGACTATGTATGCATGCTTGCATGTGTATATGGTGCGTATTTAATTGTGGGTAATAAATTGTCATCAGGTAGCTTTGATACGAAAGTATATGTATGGGTATACATATATGGAAGTATTTAGATTACAACTTAGAGCCCAGATTTACATTCTGCATATATAATTGTGGGATTGGGCTAAAATGAAACTCTTGTGCAGGTACACTAACAACAAAACGTGTAGCACGACTAGCTATGCTATATATGAGAGAATGTATGTATGCCACCGTGTATGTCGTTAGAGATAAATATTTCCTAAGTTTGTAAGGACGTACGGAATGTGCATGCACCATGATAAATAATTATTCAATACTTGCATTGTTTCTCCCCTTATAGATTTCTTACTCGGTTATGTAACTCTTATCCATTATGACCTTGTCTCACGAGAGTTGCACGTGTTGTTGGTACAGATGGCAGCACCGACGGGAAGTGAGAGTTTCCTAATGATGTTCGGAACTCCTGCTTTGCTTTGGAGAGTCTTGCACTTTGTGGGGTATTATGAACCGCCCCTCTATCACTAGAATGAAGTATACCTGGAGGGACAGCAATGGTATGAAGTGTAGCTAACCATACCAGCTCGCACACAAGCACCCTTCTGGCAGGAATGGAAAGCGGAATCTAAAGGAAGAACTCCTTCGGAGACTGCCCAAGTAGTAGCCTTCGAGGTATTGAGTCAGATCTATCAGCAGCATGGGGATGAGCTTACCAGCAGTGCTGCTAGTACTTTTCCTCGAGTGGATCTATCAATAGCAATATGGGCACAACGCAACCGCAATGCATTGATCTGAGATCAGGGATGAGCAGGCCGATAGTTCTAGTCCCGCTATGAGCACCATGTTTGTAGTAATGAAGATGTTCTACACTCGTTAGGACACCAGGGACTTCTAGTAGGAGTCCTATACCACTTGCATGTATAAGCTCATGAGGGCTGAAGCCGCACAACGTGAGCTCAAGAAGCGTGTGCGCAAGCACAAAAAGGCAGCAAGTGAGGCTCGATGGGAAGCCGATCAAGCCTATGTAGCTTTGGGAAATCTCCACACCAAAATGGAGCAAGTGGATCAACAAAGAGCTTCCGCCCAGGAGGCAAGAGTAGCTGAATCAAGCAATGCTAGTAGGACTGTGGGGACATCTAGAGGCATCCACAGCTATGTGCCAGCGAAACCTAGCCAACAACCATGCCGCTTCAGTAGAAGCAGAACTGAGATAGGACCCATGCCATGAGCACCATGTAGGACCATGTTGAGAGGGACTTGCACCAATAGCTTGCATAGGCCTAGCATGTAGTGATGGATCTTCAGCATGAGGTGCATTATCTAAACAACCAACTGCATCCGATCCTTGATGAGGAAGACGAAGATCTAGAAATGTTAGTAGAAGATGATGGCTGGGACGAGGAAGAAGTGGAGCCAGAGAATGAGGATGATCCTATCTCCGACCTCGACAGCGACCATAATGAAGATTAGAATCTCCTAATGACTAGTTAAAGTGCTAGATGTATCCCCACTATTTATGTAATGGACATGTAGTTGAAGTTTGGTATTTCTGAGTTGACTTTCATGCAATATTAGTACTTTGCATGTTATTTCACATTGGGTTGACCTTTAATGAAATTCCAGTTTCGTCTTACTGGTGATTACAACTTGTATGTTAACGCGCTGCGAGCCTGATAAGTGATCAAATTGGTGATGTCATGTTGCAAGAATGAATTATTGTGCCTCTGTTTTATTATACGAATTTAAGATTCTCTCCAGTAATTTTAGTTTGGCATGATTATACAATTCATCTGCAATCTCTTGACATCATCCAATAATCACTTATTATTACAAGTCATCGAGCACCAGAAGGCAGAATATGCGTCCCATCAGCTGCAGGAACCGGGTGGGATATGGTGGACCCATTTCCTATCCTCTCTACCTACCAATGCATAGGTCACATGGGAGCAGTTCAAGTTTGCCTTAAGGGGACATGACATTCCCCCAAGGCTAATGCACATGAAGGCAGCTAAGTTTATGCGACTCACACAAGGGACCAAGACCCTTACTGAGTATATGCATGCTTTCAATAATCTGTCTCGTTATGCCCCAGGTTTTGTTGACACAGAAGAAAAGAAGATCAAAAGCTTTAAGAGAGGTCTTAGCACTAACTTGATGAAGACTATGGCCAACTCGAGGTGCACCACATACAATGAGTTCATCAGTGATGCATTGACTCAAGAGAACCACAACAATCTACATGCAGCAGCAAAGGGCCGCAAGAGGGTAGCTGAGGTAGGCGCCTCAGGGTCTTCATAGTCTAGAGCTCCAATGGCAGCTAGGCCACAGTTCTGACCACCAGCGCCCAAGTTCAAGCCTCCTCCACCAAAAGCTCAGATCAACCGACCCCAGAAAGTGTTTCGTAAGGCATTCACCATTGCCTTACCCAAGGGGAATGGAGGTCAAGGAAGCTCCATAGGACCCAAGAGCAATCAACCCTGCTTCAACTGTAATCAGTTGGGCCATTGGTCCAAAGAATGCCCCCATCCTAAGAAGAACAACAATCAGAACCTGGGAAATCAGAGGCAGGCGAATCCTAAGGCACATCCTAGATACGTGCATTATACTGTTGTTGAAGAGGTTCCTGTGGGAGAAGTTGTCACTGCTGGTATGTTTCTTGTTAACAAACATCCTGCCATTGTTTTATTTGATTTGGGATCTTCTCATTCATTTATAAGCCAAGCATTTGCATCTAGACATGATCAAAAGTAATTGAGGTAAGCAAGGGTGGTTATAGTATAAATTTAGCTGGGGTTACTATCTCTACAAATAAGATAGTCAGAAATGTGCTCATCTCTATACAAGAGAGGGAGTATACGACGGATCTGATAGTGTTGCCTGGATTATCCATAAATGTAATCTTAGGCATGAATTGGATGAGCGATAATGGTGTTCTCATTGACACTAGCACTTGTACTATTATGTTGATAGAACCCAAGGGAGGTAATGCTTTTCTAGTACCACTTTTCCAAAATTTTGAACTCCAACACTTGGCTTGTGCTATCCAAGCCACTACCTTGTGTGATATCCCAGTGGTTTGTGAGTTTCCTAATGTATTCCCAGATGAGTTACCAGGTTTACCACCTGATAGGGATGTGGAATTCAAGATTGAGTTAGTGCCAGGTATGGCACCTATCTCAAGGAGACCCTATAAGATGCCACCAAATGAGCTAGCTAAACTTAAAATTCAGTTACAAGAACTATTGGACAAAGGTCTCATTCAACCTAGTTCATCTCCATGGGGATGTCCAACTTTGTTTATAAAGAAGAAGGACAAGTCCTTGAAGATGTGTGTGGATTATAGGCCGCTTAATGCTGTAACCATCAAAAACAAGTATCATTTGCCTCGTATCGACATCTTGTTCAATCAGTTGGCAAAAGCAAAGGTATTCTCCAAGATTGACTTGAGGTCAGGCTATCATCAAATAAAGATCAGGCCAGAGGACATACCTAAAACCACTTTCTCTACTAGGTACGGCTTGTATGATTATTTGGTCATCTCTTTTGGACTGACGAATGCTCCTGCCTACTTCATATACTTGATGAATTTGGCATTCATGCCTGAGCTCAACAAGTTCATGGTTGTGTTTATCGATGATATCTTGATTTATTCAGAGAATGAGGTAGATCATGCAGAGCATCTAAGGATTGTTCTGTCCAGATTGAGAGAACATAAGTTATATGCCAAGTTTAGCAAATGTGAATTTTGGTTGAGCAAAGTACCTTTCTTGGGTCACATTTTATCTAGAGATGGAATTTCTATAGACCCATCTAAAGTACAAGAGGTCATGGATTGGAAGGCCCCGACTTCAGCTCATGAAGTTCAGAGTTTTCTAGGGTTAGCAGGTTATTATCGTCGTTTCATTCTAGATTTCTCCAAGATAGCTAAGCCCTTGACTAGACTCCTTCAGAAAGATGAAAAGTTCAGTTGGACACCTGAGTGTGAAGCAGCTTTTCACACCCTAAGGACTCTATTAACTATAGCTCCTATTTTAGCACAACTCAACATTGAAAAGCCTTTTGATGTGTTCTGTGATGCATTGGGTATAGGTTTGGGGTGTGTGCTCATGCAAGAAGGAAGAGTTATTACATATGCTTCTCGACAGTTGAGAAAGCATGAAGTCAATTACCCTACGCATGATTTAGAGCTTGCAGCAGTTGTTCATGCATTAAAGATATGGAGACATTATTTGTTGGGCAACGTATATCACATATATACTGACCACAAAAGTCTCAAATATATCTTTACTCAACCTGAGCTGAACATGAGACAACGAAGATGGATAGAGCTGATTAAGGATTACAATTTAGAAGTGCACTACCATCCCGGGAAAGCCAATGTTGTAGCAGATGCACTTAGTCGGAAATCTCATTGCAACACTTTGGAGGCATTGTTGGAAGATGGATTTAATTTGTTACATCCTATTGTGCTGCATAATATCACTATCAGTTGTTCACTTGAGAGCAAAATCATAGAACTACAGAAGATAGATGTAGGTATATTCCACATCAAAAGAAAGATGCAAGAGCAAGAAACCAAGCATTTTAGATTAGATGAAAGAGGTGTCCTATGGTTAGAGGACCGACTTGTGGTACCGAAAGACCATGAGCTTAGAAATCAATTTTTTGATGAAGCACATTAGTCGAAGTTGTCTATCCACCCGGGTAGTAGCAAGATGTATCAAGATTTGAAAACCTGTTTTTGGTGGACTAAGATGAAGAAAGAGATCACCGCCTATATCACTAGGTGTGATAATTGCAGTAGAGTAAAGGACATTTGTTTGAAATCTGCTGGATTACTTCAGCCTTTGCCTATTCCAGGTTGGAAATGGGAGAAAATCAGTATGGACTTTATCACAGGCCTTCTAATGACACAACAAGGTCATGATTCCATGTGAGTTGTTGTAGATTGCCTCACCAAGTTAGCACATTTTATACCAGTTAACACAACATATCACAGGGCGAAGTATGCTGAGCTGTATGTTTCTTAGATTATGAGACTGCATGGAATACCCAGGACTATAATCTTAGATCGAGGACCGTAGTTTATAGCTCATTTTTTGGAACACTTGCACCAAGCTTTGGAGACTAAACTAATCAGAAGCTCAGCATACCATCCATAAACTTTTGGACAGACTGAGCGAGTGAACCAGATCTTAGAAGATTTGCTGAGAGCATCTATTATATCTTCCAAGGGTTCATGGGAGAAATGGCTACCTTTAGCCGAGTCTCCTACAACAATAGTTATCAAGCAAGCATCAAGATGGCTCCATTTGAATCCTTGTATGATAGAAAATGTAGAACTCCGTTGAATTGGATTGAGCCTGACAAAAGAAGATACTTTGGTATTGACTTTGTCACTGAAGCTGAAGAGCAGGTGCGCATTATCCAACAGCATATGAGAGCAGCTCAGTCAAGATAAAAGAGTTATGCTGATAAAAGAAGAAGACCACTGACTTTTGAAGTGGGAGACTATGTATACTTAAAAGTGTCACCCATGAAAGGAGTATAGAGATTTGGAGTGAAAAGAAAGCTTGCGCCTAGATATGTAGGGCCATACAAGGTTACTGAACAGAAAGGGAATGTCGCTTACAAGCTACAACTTCCACCAGAGATGAGTGCAATATTTGATGTCTTCCATGTTTCTCAATTGAAGAGATGTCTTCGCATACCTGAGGAAGCCATTGCACCCACCGACATTGAGCTCCAATCGGATTTGACCTACGAGGAGAAACAAATTCGAGTATTAGAAGTGATGGAAAGAGTAACAAAGAGTAAGGTCATTAAGTTCTATAAGGTGGTGTGGAATAACCATAGTGAACAAGATGCCACGTGGGAATGGGAGGATTACTTACGTGAGGTTTATCCCATCTTTTTCAAAAAATGGTAGGTCTTACAAATCTCAGGACAAGATTTTTATAAGGGGGAGGGGCTATAACACCCTAGGTGTTAGGCTTGCATAATTTGACTTGCATTGCATGAGCATAAGCATCAAGCATTCATATATAAGCTTTTACATGTGAAACATATGAAACATACCTTGTTATTTTATGTTTCTATAGGTGTATGCTTATGATCAAGTGTGAATATCTATAACTAGTTGATGTTAGTCACTAAAACACCCTAGCTACACTTAGGATGACTAATGGAACAATGTTCATGTAGACCACTTTATCTAATTAAGCTCCTAAGTGATGATATGCATGTTGACTAGGGAAGTAAATTATGTAACCAATGTATGAAATGCTTGTGTGACCTAAGCAATACATTAAACATGTTTAAAATGTTACTAGGAACAACTTTGGTATTCATAACTAAGGCTAGTTTGGTCTCTAAGACATAGATATAGTGTAAGTCATCATTTGAAAGTGGTATGTTTGACCTAGGTTGAACTAGGTCATAGAGACTTTGCATAGATGTGTTCACTAAATCAAAGTTGTATTATTTGAGTAGGGCAACAACTTTTATTTTTGGGTCAAAGGCTAGTTCAGCTCCTAACATGTTTGAATTTGGCTCACAAGAATCAAGATTTCACTGCTTTTAGCACTTAGGAAATTTTACTAAGTCATGTGAACTGACAGTTTGATAGGCTCGACTTTGTGCTGATTTTTCTTCCTAACCGTTGGGAATTAGATATTGATTTCTAAAACAAATTTATAGCTGGTACGTAGATCTACAAATCCTATTTTAACATTTTGCACTGATTCGCCACCGTTTAGGATTTAGAAGGGGTTGAAATTGAGTCATCAGGCCAGATTTTGAACTCTGCTGAACGCCGCGTTGCGCGCCGAGGTGGCCGACCATGGGCAGAGATAGGCCACCATGTGGCCTCCTCTAGCCAGCATTGGGCCCTCGCCGCAGCGCGCTAGCACTCGATACCTTAGACCCTACACGCCTCATTTTGCATTCACCCACTCGCTCCCTCACTCTCCAGCGCTCTCTCTCACTCTCGCCGCGGAGAGCCGAGAGCCGCCGAGCACCCACACCACTCCACCGTCACCTAGCACCCGCTCCACTGTGCCATTGCCACTTCCATCTCGTAGCTAGCTTCGCCGCATTCCCCTCTACCTCCTCGACTTGGTTGTAGCACCAGACGAGCTATGGTGAGGGCGAAATCATCGTTCCCGTCCTCGCCGAAGATCTCAGCTTCCATGGCCGCCTCCACGGCGAGCTCGCCGCTGTTGAGCTTGCATGCTGCATTTCTTTTGATTCCATGCATTAGAGCTTGGGTAGGATGCGCACTAGCATGTAGCATGATGTTATAGCAAACCATTGCCTCACTGGTGTGGAACACAACGCGCAGCGCCACCGCGCTCTCACCGTCACGCCACCGCGCACACGGGCAGAGCTCGTCGGAGCACCTCGCCTACCTAGGTAGCCGCAATAGGGTCGCGTCATCACGATGGAGCTTGCGCACCTCTTGCCGAGCCTTGCCATGGTCGGAGACGGCCAGCGTACCATAGCGCAGCGCCGCTGTGCCGCCATGGCCAACGACGAGCATGCTCCGTCGCATCTGCGCTGCCACCACCTAGGTCAATCGATACGGTTTGATGTGTAGATAACTGATGGTGTGGTTAGTTTCGTTAGAGACCTCAGCGTCAGGTGAGATAGCGCCGGGCGACCACCATGCTCTATCTTCGGGTCGCTGACACATGGGGTCCGCTGACCCATGGGTCCCTGATGTCAGTGAGAGCAGTTTAGGGTTCTTGTTAATTCTTTTATAGATTTCTATACTGACTTTTAAAAATAATAAGTTGAGTTGTAGAGGTCCATTTTTGGTGAAGCAATTTTTTTTGTGTTCCTTAGGAAGTGTAGTATTTTATAAAAATATGATATGTACAGTTTCTAGTATTTTTATTGGTTAATAAAATATAGCTTAATAAGTGCTTTTTGAGTGTTTACAATTTTGTAAAATGTGTAACTTGAGCTAGGGATGTGATAAAATTTTGATTCCAATTTTGCTGGTCTAGTGTTGATATTCTCTAGCTAGGAAAAATATTAAACTTGCAATAAACTTGATTTAAATATGGTCTTTCTATTTATCTATTAATAAATGGTATTTTCTGAGGAAATTTGCACAGACTAAAATAAGTAACATATGTCCATGCAAATTTTTGTACAATATTATGGCACTAATAGGAAGATAAAAATATATATAATCTGTTGTTTGACAATTTTCTATTGGGTTAACTATTTTCACTAAAATAGGCCTTGCTCGCTTGTCATTTTTATAGGGGATGTTATACAGTCCAAATGGTATGAAATTTTCACAGTAGTCTCTGGTGAGCACTAGCAAGCTGCTGTATTTTTATGAGAATTTATTGTGCACATTTGTATATGTTTGTTATTTCCCCTAATTATCTAATTAAATTAATAAAGGCATTTCAATCAATAAATGGTGCTTGACCATGATGTTTTCTACGATGCTTGTGATACATATGAACTGTTGATGTTAGTAGTAAGGTTAGAAGCAATTGGTTGTATGCAACTAATTAATTATTGCTTTATAATTCACATAAATGGCCGCATCTATAGTTTTGGTTGAATGGATGATTTCATATTGATAATGGTCCTTTTCTGTAAAACTTGTTAATAACAAAGTTGTAGATAACTTACTAATCTACCTTGTGTTAAATTTTCATAGTCATAGGAATTAGGGTTTAAGAGTTTTGTCTGTTACAAGTTAACTATCCGAATTGCTTACTGTCTGGACAGATTTGATTTACTGATTTGTTTGACCTAGATAACTGTTGAATCACCTTGAGAGTACTAAAACAAAGTTGTAGAAAATTTCATAAGCTTTCCAGAATGTCTACAACCATATGATTTTGATGTGTATAACTCTGGTTACGGTTAAAACAAGTAGGTGCTATTTTGTAGTTCGGTAAATAAATTGCAGAAATGTTTGCTTAAGTAATAGAGTAGAGATATGCACCTACTCGAGTAGAATAGGATGCCCTTGTTATTACCTTAATACCATGTTGTGGAAAATACTTATGAGGATGCATTCATCATGTTTTATCATATTATAGTGTCATCATACATGCATTCACGATATCTTATTCCATGATCATGCATATAGGATCGGCCGAGGAGATCCCATTGCTGGAATTCAACGAAGAAGAGGAAGGGGATTAGTAGGAGACTCCACAAGCCACAGCTCTAGGAGAAGAGGAGCAGACTCTAGAAGAGCTCCCTAAGTGTCCTGATCACCGCCCCTCCTCTTTTCTCAAAGGCAAGCCTCGGAGCATTCTAAGTCTCCTAGTGTTTTACAAAATATTACTTGAGTCCTTTATGATTGATGCATTAGGTTATAAGAGTTGACTAGAAACACTTGATGTATGGAACTACCTTGTCCAGATATATACACCTTTAACCCTATGTAGGTCTAGGATCGAATATATGCTTAGCCATGCTTAGACCAGTAGAAGTCGAGTGATTTCCTGTCACCTGCGAGATATAGGTGGATACAGAAGCACGGTTGGCTATATTTGCTATCATGGAAAAGAACCATGGGGTAATGTAAATGGAGGCCAGGCAGAGTCTATGTGTAGGTTGACTCATGTGATTCCATCTATGTCGATCAAGGACCATACTGTTGTTGGAACTTTTGACAAGATTGAACTCATGCCTATCACTTAGCTGGCCGGATAACTCAGTTCCAACGCGAAGCCAAGTAGCTTAACTCAGGCCAGGCCCTGCTCTATAAGAGTGCGCACTCTAGATGGTAGTAAGAATGTGCGGGGAGCCAGCCATGAGCCCAAGGGCAGGGTAGTCCTGATCGTCCTGGCAGCTGGTTGTCCTTGATTGTGCGGCGCTGGGCGAACCAGCAAAATGTGTACTTGAGTTGTACCAAAGGTGGCCTAAGGTTTGTGTTAGGAATAAATTCCTAGCTGGTTGAAATCGATTTGAATTGCCGTCTCTCCCGAATAGTGAGAAACTTGGCTAGCTCCAACATCATAGTAATTGTATTATGGAATGTGATGGTTCGGATAAACATGGAATTACTACACCGGCTATGGTTACTACTATAAGCTCTTAAATGATATACCACATGTTTGGCACAAGATAGTTGCTAATCTAGAGATGAATAGCTATAATTAACTTGATGACCTAAGTACAACTATATAACTGAGTTAATCGCTTTTTATGCAAAAATATTGTCAAGCTACCTCCACTTATACAGCCTTGCATAATCCTTGGAGTCAATTTATTTCTAGTTTATAATGGGTAAGTCTTGCTGAGTACCTTCTTGTACTCAGGGTTTTATTCCCATTGTTGCAAATGGTACCATCTGTCACGACCATTGCAAGAATTGCTTCAATCCTATCGTGGATGAGGAGTGAGCCTTGGGCAGGCATCTTTAATAATCCTTCTATATGCTTTTGTGGATGGTGATCATGTGTTGGCACTATATTTGAACTATGTTGGCAAATGCTACTTTCAAACTTTAATTTGCTTCCTGCTACTATCTATCGAACTTGGTTTGTAAAAACTTTATTTCATACTCTGATGAAGGAACTGTATCTGTGAACTTTATGTAATATGTGACATGTATATTGAATCATGTATGATCTTGGTTGTATTTCAATCGTTTATCGAGACCCATTGTGGTACTCGACGGACTACTGGGTTTATATGGGCTCAAGTATGACTGTGCAACCACTTGTGGGCTACCATTGTACTTGTGCTATTATAAATTTGTCGGTTCTGCGACACATGGGGTACCAAAGAAAATTGTTTTTGATAGAGGTACACAATTCACATCTCATTTCTGGCAGAAGTTGCATGAGTCTATGGACACAAAGTTGAACTTTAGTTTAGCGTATCATCCATAGACAGACAGGCAGGCAGAGAGAATGAATCAAATTTTAGAGGATATGTTGAGAGCTTGTGCTCTACAGTATGGGACAAGCTGGGATAAGAGTTTGCCTTATACTGAATTCTCTTAAAATAATAGTTACTAGAAAAGTCTCAAAATGGCACTGTTTGAAGTGTTGTATGGCAGAAAATGCAGGACACCACTATTTTGGAACCAAACAGGGGAAAGTCAAGTTTTCGGACCAGAAGTTTTACAAGAGGTAGAAAAATAGGTACAAATAGTGAGGCAGAATTTGAAGGTTGCACAGTCTCGATAGAAGAGTTATGCTGACACTAGAAGAAGGGATTTAGTGTTTGAGATCGGTGATTTTGTTTACCTCAAAGTTTCACCTATGAGAGGAGTTAAGAGGTTTCATACTAAGGGAAAGTTGTCTCCTAGGTATGTGGGACCTTTCAAGATCATTGATAGAAGAGGAGAAGTTGCTTATTAGCTAGAGTTACCTGAGCAACTCTCAAGTGTTCATGATGTCTTCCATGTGTCATAGCTTAAGAAATGTTTAAGGGCACCCAAGGAATAGTTACCTTTGGATGAGCTTGATATCCAGAAGGACCTTTCTTATAAAGAACACCCAGTGAAAAATTTGGAAACAGCTGAGAGAGTTACAAGGAGTAAGGTTATAAGAATGTGTAAAGTTCAGTGGAACAGACATTCCAAGCATGAGGCAACATGGGAAAGAGAGGAGGATCTGAGATCTAAGTATCCCTATCTTTTCTAACCATCTGAATCTCAAGGACAAGATTCATCTTAAGGGGGGTAGGTTTGTAACACCCTAAAAATTCTATTTATAATTTAGAGATCAAATTGGGTATTTATTTAATCTTCTATGCATTTTAACCTAAGCTAAATAATATTTTTTATTAAACTAAAATTAACCACAAGGTTTAGAAACTTGTTTGTTGCATTCATGCTGAAATATATGTTTTTGGTTGAGTGTAGGGCTCGGTTGGTTGGGGTTAAATTCAAATTTGATTTGAATTTGATCCAATTGTCATGTCTTAAAAATGAAAAGGCTTTTCTTTTAAAGTTTTTCTCTCTCCCTCTCCTTTCTAGCCCAGCAACCAAAGCCAGCCCGTTCTTGTTTTTTCTTTTTCTACGCGCCATTCTAGCCTTGGGCCATTGGTGGCCTGTTTCTGCCTTCCCTCCCCCTATCTCATGCGCGTGGCCTAGCTCGACATAGTGTACGGCCTAGCAGCACAGCCCGCTTCCGTGCCCCCTCCCGTGCCTTTCCCTCTTCGCACGTGCGTGAGCCGTGGCCCAACTTGGTGCCCCACTTGGCCCAAGCAGCGGCCTGCCCGCATCCAAGCCACACCTACACCCACTCTCCCCCTTTCTCCCACTACGTGGTCAGGCCCGCTCATCAGCCGCCCGCCTTCCCCTTCCTTCCTCACCGATCGGAGATGCCGCGCTTGCCTTCAATGGCGGCATCACCTGCTAAGTGAAGGGATCCATTAAGGTCTCCATCAAGCCACAATGACACTAGGTGAATTGTGCCATGCCCGTTTCCTCTTCTATCGCCCTATAAAGCTCGTTGCTGAGCCCCTCCCTCTCTCTCTTTCCGTACACCGCCCGAGCTCGCACTGCCACGCTTGAAATCGCTGCTCTGGAGCTCATCGCACTCAAGAGCTCCGCCGTGCCCCATGGCGGCTATAGGTACCTTTCTCTTCTCAATTTGGTCATGGGTTTGATTTTCCCTGAGCTCACCGGCGATGGCTTCTCTTTCCAGTCTGCCTCTGCTCATCACCGGCCACTTTGGAACCTCCCCGGACACCGCAATCACCTCCTCTGGACTCGCAGTATACCTCTCATGCTCCCTATCCTTTTACTTTCATGAATGGTACACTAGAACGCCATGACGGTTAGCTTCGAATCTCATCCGACCATGGCGCCGCCATGGGTCCATCGTTCCTACATGCTTCCCTGTCCTTTTTATGTAGTGTTGAATTCACACTGTCACGCTCGTTACTCCTGTGCCCTTAGTTTGGTCTGAGGCGGTCGAAATCGCAGTTCTAGGTGATCACCGGTGAGCTTGGGTTGCCAGCGTCAATGGCGCTACCGCCGCTGCACATGAGCCATTGGGGGGAAATGCCCCCTTTCATCTATGCTGTCGGCTCTCCCATGAATGACGCGGATTGGATACCCCTTCAGGGTTAAGTGGTCGGTCCATCATGGACCCATGGACACGGAGCACAGCGCCCACGTCACTAGTCCACCGCACATGGTGGTGCACCGCACCAACCAGTGCATGCCACATCATGCCCAGTCAGCGGCGACGTGGTCAAACCATGGTCAGCCGAGCGCACTTTGTGCTTTAGCCCTTCTGTTTTCCCAAAATCAACCTTTAGTCCAACATCAGTTCAAAAGCATTTACTTTTAGTCCTATATTTATCTGTTTAGCCCCTATATTTTTTAATAATAGTACATGCTATCTAGAACACTATAGAATTCAGATTTTATTAGTTTAAATTCAAATTTTAGTTCGGTTTATTTATAGAAATGCCATTGAAACTTGTATTATACATAACTTTTGTGTTTTAAAGCCGATTAGAGTGATTTTTTTGCTCATGTGTTCGTAGCAGTACATAGATTAGTTTTATAAGCTTTTCAATCTTTGTCTTTTAGTGTTTGGTGTACTATTCTAATATAAGTATATTTGTATGCATGTGATGACTGGAGTGGATGCTTGATTGGTGAATTGGAACACGTTCAGAGGGTTATCAATTTGAGGTTGCTGAGGATCAGTTGGGTGACCAGCAGTACCAAGAAAGAAACTTTGAGGAAGGCAAGTGTAGCAAAGGCCCCTTCTACCAATGAACTCTATAATTCATACATACGCATGTGTTTAAAATTGAATCGCCCTTAAGGACTTTACCTAGATTGTTTCTTGTACTACATATCCTTGTTACCTATGGTTTGGGATGCATTTTGGATAGTTGCTGCAGTGCATAACCTAAAATAAATATTAAACATGATTAAAGGTATATGCAACATGTTAAAATGGTACTTTTTAGCAACTTTTAGGGGGCTAGAGTACTGGGTTTAGTGCTATAGTGCCTCTCCAAAAGGACTCAATCCTGTAGCGGCCACCTAGGAGGTTCAGTACAACCCCAAGTGTCAAATGCTCTGACTTTAGCCTGGTAACTAGATTGTACTAGCTCGTCTATAGCTTTCCGTAAGGGCAAGAGGGGGGCACTAGTTAGTATGTTTCTTTTCCTACCAGGGTGTGTACTATGCCATGACCATGAGTGCCACTCCTAAAGGAGGGCCGCATATGGCTAGATGGCTGAAACCTTAGCAGCTACAATTTGTTAGTGCGACTAGCGAAGGTTTATGTAGTGAAACCCTGCCACATTTCCTTGGTAGAGGCGATGTGGGCTTTGCAAACCCCGACATTGGGAATCATGGCTCGGTGGGTAAAGTTGTACAAATTCTATAGAATTCTTTCACCTGTTATAATAGCCGGGCTCACGGATACGAGCGGCCTGGATCCTTCATGATTAGTGGTGACTTGGATGGTTGAGAATGATATAATCTTGATTAATTATAATTACAACTTGGGTGGGTTTATTCACCAAAGTAGTGACACAGGTTTAATAAAACTTGACCAACTAATATTGCTTACCGCAGTCAAACTGTGTCAAGACTTTGAGCCTCATAGATCCCTTTTGTTATACTTGCTAAGCATGGTGCACTTATAATTATTTCACATTCAATGAAAATCCCAGATGGGTAACAAATGTCATATATGAGGAGTTCCCTAAAGATGTCCTAGGACTACTAGATTGATGTTCGCCAGCTAGAGTCCCTGTGGCAGTTTGGGCTTAGTTTTTCGCTTTATGTAATAATGTTGCTGATGAGCAAGACCATGTGATAACAATATGATGAGATATGCGATGTAATAAAGTACTTTACTTTGATATTATTACAATTTGAGGATATATGTGTGTTTGGACATCCTGGCGCACATATATGAGTACTTGATTTTGCTATGCAAAATTGGGTGCGACAGAGCAACATATATATGTGGAGTGTATGTAATCTTGATTTTGGGAACATGACAAATTTCTCAACAAGGGTCACAAGGTTTGACCAAACTCAATTCAATAGCCAGTAATATATGTAGAATGTTTCCTAGTCTATCGTATCATGTATGGCTCTGGTGGGATATTGTTTACCACAAAGGAGAGGTGTAGCTATTCTTTTTAACTTTTTGAAATAAAAGTCTCTAATAACAAGACATCAAGAATCAAGTTCTCATTATTCTACTATATCTCATTCCACAACTTAAGTAACATGGGGTCCCTAATAATAGGTTCCCAATAGTAGCAATACTTCCAAGAAAAGTTTTATGTGAGTCTATCCTTTAGTCATGACTGAAATAATCTTTTCCTCATGTTTTAACGTTGTTTTCTCATAGGATTTTCAATTGGGTTCAAAACAGAAAGCGAAATATGTGAAAATAGATCATATGGGCCACAAACCTGACCGTGGACGAAGCGCGAGGTGGGGAACCACTATGTTGGGCCGGCCGACTGAAAGAGGAGACCAGGTGGCCTGCTCCGAGGCCCGTTTGGGTCCAACTTTGGTGAGCGTGGTCCTTGGTCCATTATTTCCTAAATTTCATGATTTCTGCGATCGAATTCCATTCTATTATCGTGATGTGCTTTCCCCCACACTTGTTTCCTGTTTTCCTTTATGCACAACATGTGGAGACAAACACATATCCAAAAGAAATAGAGTGCAGGGTAATATTTACAAGATTCCATCATAAGGCACTTTATTACACAAATGAACCTAAACACAAACTTTCGAGTAGCTAGCACAAACTTCAACCACTCTAACAATTTGAGCTAAATAATCAACCTAAACATATGATCTTTAAACACTTGACCTAACCACTCATGATTCTCATCAACTATCTAACTCTTACTTCTTACACTTGGTGACATAATGATTTAAAATGTTTACATCATGTTCTAGGCTCTTGCGATGAACATGTTCTTCGTCAATCCTTTGTTCTAAAGTATGGACGCACATAATCGGTAAGATCTTCAATTGTCTTCTGCAAGAGTGCATTGATCATCCGTGGGTGCTTTTCCTCATTCTTTGGAATAGCTGGTGGCGCCTTCTTCTTCTTCTCCTTAGGAGGAACAACCTTGATTTGCTCCGGCATAGCCCAAACTCCATCAATAGTTGTACGTGGGGTGAACTACTTACACTTAGCGCATGTAACATCTCCAAACTTATTGGTCTTTACCCCGGTCAGCATCTCATGACCTTTTGGAGGAAGGAGGTTAATCTCCTTCATCACCTTGATCAACTTTGGGACTTCTAGCTAAAGCTCTTGCTGGCATGGCTTGCCTTCAAGAAGTAGACGTGGAGACGGTGGAGCAATCACCGGTGATGGATGGCTTGGGCGAAGTAGGATTGGCTTTGACGAATAGGGGCTATCTCACGTGGTGTGATGACGCTAAGTGCTCGAGCATTAGGCTTCTTGTTTAGATCAACTCCGAAAGGGACGATCCCTCTACCAGCCATTGGAACTAGGGAGGAGGAGAGCTTTGCTGCTGTTGGAGAAAAGAGGCTTGTTGGAATGACTATGGAGGTAGGTAGGGGCTCATTTATATAGGGGGAAAACTTGCAGTAGGGGTCAAGATCTATCCATTAGGGTCTCATAACTGAAGGAAACATGAATGCAGTGAAATAGTGCAGGATTGTAGAGGGGAAGACTCTAGAAGATACAAGAGAATCAATCAGAGGCAAGGTGGCTATCAGGTGGGCCAACCGGTCTGTAGGTGGGACCGGCCGGTCCAACATGGTGGCCTCTCGTTGAGATTTTCTCATGATGGTTTCTAATCTCTATCTAATCCTGAAAAGATATTTATGCGTTACGAAACGTAAAGAGGATGGCAGTTGTGTAAATCTATGGTAAAATTAGAAAATCTACCTCATCCAAATCCTTAGGTGGTTTTTTAGGGTCTAGAAAGATCTTGAGATGGTGGCCATTTACCTTAAATAATGTACCTTTGTCATTTTGAAGTGTTACCGCTCCATGCGACGAAGTGCTTATCCTCTTATCATGCCATCTTTTTGTTCTCTCCTCGTATATCTTGGTGTTATGATATGATTTTTCACTCCATTCATCAAGCTCAGAGAGTTGCATCTTTCTCTTGGTTCCTGTAGCTTCAATGTCCATGTTCCATCGTTTGATAGCCCAGTGAGCTTTGAATTCTAGCTCAACAGGTAGATGATAGGTATTTCCATAGATGAGTTGATATGGTGACATCCTGAGTGGTGTTTTATAGACCGTTCTGTAAGCCCATAATGCATCGAATAGTCTATCGTTCCATGCATTTCCCATCTCGTTAACTGTCTTCTATAGAATATTCTTGATTTGTTTGTTTGATATTTTTGCTTGGCCACTTGTTTGAGGATGATATGTGTTGGTATTTCTTAACATTTACAAAAATTAATCCCCAAGCGTACGGAATTACCATTGTAGCTTTCACCTAGAAGTATTTAGTGTATCATATTTTCACAGGGAACAGAGGTACTTCTTCAAGCTAATTCATCCAAGGACAACACAAGGGTAAAGTTCGAAAGGGTAGAGATGGATTCCTATGGCTTAGGGTCTAAGGACAGATAAACCTTACTCCTACTTGCTTACTTCGGGCACCAACTTACACCTGGTCTACCAAGCGACACCGGCCTATGGCTCTACGTCGAACCAGAATGTGGGGGATTACAAGGGACGGATAGGGCTATCACCACAAGCCACCTACCCCTCAACCATGGGCACGAGGCAATAGTAGTACCTAGACACCACGTCTATGCTATTGACTACTACTCTAGTGTGTGCAAGGTTATCCATCTTTATCAGGGCCCTCTACTAGAACATCCGCTACAAGAGTAGATGACAAACCTACAAACAAGTAAGAGCAAAGCTTAACTAATCAAAAGACTTTATTCCATAAGAAACCCGAACACTTACTTAGCGAATATTTCATCGAGGTACAAGTGTTCGCCGAGGTACAAGTTCAGGGAGATACCGACAAGTCTGGTTCTTCCCGTACCCTCCCTCACATCTCTCCCAAACAAAGTCTACTAGCTAGCTAGGTCCTAGACACTTTGGACTGATGCTCTTGTGGTGTAGCTCTTGCCTTGGTGTGTTGATATGAATGAGGGGGAGAGGTCCACCTTTTATAGGTGGAGAAGAGGGGGCTCTTTGGAAAATCCTTCCTCCCCTCATGGATGGTACCAAACTGACCTCAAGATGTGTTGAACCTGGTTGGGCACCTATGTAACCATCATTGTAAAGGCGGCATCAACCAACTGACCAAAACTAGGCCCGAGGCATGCCAGTGGTGGTGCGGGCGTACCAGGGGTGCGGCCGCACCCCAATTGGACCCAAATGAGCCCAAGTTTGGCTGGTGTCCTCCTATGACCTTCTAGAGTGGGCCTACAAAGTTTCGCGTTGTTTGGAGCCCGTTTGCTTTGGGTTTTGAGCTTTTTTCTCTACCTGACAAGGCCCTGATTGGCATGGTAAGTGGGCCTTCCCCCCTTGGGCTCATGTCGAATGTGTTTCTTGTGTACTTTAGGCACATTTTTTGTGTTATTCCAACATATCCTCCTGCAAATGATGAATTACCAAAACTTGTGGAACATTGTTAGTTATAAGCCCTAGTTCTAAGTTTGGTGTTCTTTTTAGCAGGTTTTATATAAATGTTGGCGGTAAAAAGTGTGAGTTAAGGACCACCAACAAACTCCCCCACACTTAGCCCTTTGCTAGTCCTCGAGTAAAGTTAAGGACTAAGATGGGTCATCTCCTTGATATGACATCAACATACAAGTTATTCCAAGCTTCACCTTCACTTGTGAACTTTAGAGTGTCTACCACATTATCTTGGGTAATTGAATAATGGAACAGCATGGATTCAAATCCCCTTACATCAATCAGTTTAGAAACTTGGGTTTTCATGTGAATTTGAAAAATGAAAACATAGCTTAGCTCCTTGAATGATTCTCTTGGATCGCTCATATATGTGTTTTGTTCCTCACGAAGGCATATCATAGTGTTGCCTTCTTTCTTTCCTACTTCTAAAAAGCTTATATGGATCTTTGGGTAGGAAAAGATATGAAGGCATACTTACTCTGCATATTTTGTTAAGTCAAAACTCGGATCCAAGGAGAAAAAAATGTCATACCCTTAGATCAAGAAGTGTGAGTGTGTGGATAAAACAATTCTAAATCTATACTATACTCCTTTTGTAGATATGATCTCTCTCTAGCTTTTTATTTTGAGACATGGCTATCATTTTTTTTCTTTTTATGAGCCTTCATGTGCTCATCTTTTTCATCGTTCAATACCTTGGGACCTTCATGTGTCCCCTTTTTTCTCTTCTTGGACCTTCATGTGTCCAAATTTTTTTTCATACTTTTGCATAGCCCATGTCTCTTAAACCATATATTGAGAGAGATCACTATTTTGTAGAACATGGAGTATTTTCCTAACAAACACATTTTTTTCTCTACTCCTAGTGTAGGAGCAGAGTTTTAGGTGGATGGAGGCATGTTTTAGCATATTCCCAGTGTAGGAATAGCTTTAATATATGTGGCGTGTACGTGATCTTGATCTTGGGGGCATGATAACTTTCTTGACAAGGGTCAACAAGACTTGACAAAACCCAATGCAGGAATAAGTAGAATGTTTTTGGAGGTTTTAAGTTCTATTCACTAGATATGGCTTTGGTAGGAATTTGAAGTATCATTGAGGAGCACACTATTTGAATTTTGATTTTGTAAAATAAATCCCAAGATCTTCACATGAGAGAGCAAGGTTCATTTTCATCCTACTATATCACATATTCCAATTACTTAGATAACATGGGGTCCCTATCATAGTTTGTTCACAAGTTATAGGAATATTAGCGAGGAATAAAGAGTATGCAAATTTAATCAAAGGATAGCATGGAGATTGAGCATCAAAAGTTTTGCCTTTTTAATTTGTTCCAGTTATAAATTTCAAAACTTAGTAGAGTTGAGGGTAGAGTTGCACAAACCAATGTTGTAGAGGAAGGAGTTAAGGGGAATCAGAGGTGGTTTGACTAAACCAAACAGGTTCAGCCAATCCTCTCTGAGCTATCAGTCCTATCCTTTGCTTGATGTACCATTCGCTGTTGTGCAACATTTTGGTGGGAGATCTCGAATGTGCGTTTGTTGTGCTTGAGAGATCTTCCCCCATACTTATTTTGTACCTATTTTATTCAAATAGAAAAAATAAAAACAGAAATGAACAAGGGCTCTTCCAGCTAAAACACTGGGGAGCCTAAAACTTATTTATTATCATTATTATTAAATTATTATTATCTATTAATTTATTATGTTTATTTTTATTTGTTCACCAATCTTTTTATACTCAAGCAAGGCTAAGGTAAAAGATGCAATATAAATCTAGCCTTGATTTATCTCCATAAAAGGTTACTTCCATTATTTTATGAAAGTAATACTCAAAGTTCTTTAATCAAAATTAAACACCATGTCTAAATTTGATTAAAGTAGGCCATTTTAACCTAAGCACCATACTTAATTTAAAAAGGCCTATAGATGTATTATGCATAAATACATCCAAACCAGAGTATAACGACATAAACAAAGGAAGCATGAACTTGTATAAGCACATTTTATTCTTATGGAGATAATTATGGTTAGGAGGGATTAGTGAACATTTATTTACCTTTGCTTACCTAAGTATTTTTTTTCTGGTAGCATCTATGTATGGAGCTTCGATGTTGCTGCTGCATCGGTGGCTTGATCACATGTGGTCCATCTCAGGTTATCACCAAGGCTAGGATGTACACAACTAGTGTGTATGGACAATGAGCCATAGTGATAGCAGCAAAGGTCTAGAGGAGGACACTAGTCTTGTGGCTCCTTCTCTCTCTTCTTATCTCTCTTCTTTTTTTAGCAAAATAGAGTTGTCATCATTTTTTTCTTTTTGACCAAGATGGTTTTTGGTGTGTATGGAACTTATGGTGAGACTGTCACCATTCCCCCCACACTTGGACTTTTGTGTAAAAGTCAAGTGTGTCATGTCGAGGTCTCCTTTTCGAGCATGTTCCATCACTAAAGATCATCAAGGTATGTAGTCGATGCAGCTTCCATGTTTTTAGGCATCATATGCCCCATGTTCTTCTTGATCTTAACCCGAAAGGGTTAGCACACAAGAGTACTCGAAGGTGCATACTATCTTGACAACATGTTCTTGCTTTTATTGAAAAAGAAAAGTTTTTTATGATTAAGTAAATATAAATATTTTTTCATGATAATTCAGGGTATCTCCCGGGTATGCTTTGTTTATGGTCACAAGCTCGACCATGGGAACTTCATCTTGCAGCTATCAATGGTGGTGTAGTTCCTAGCTTCACCACCAATCATTGGGCAATATCGCTCAAGCTGCAAGGTTAGTGCCACGATGCAACCACAAGATTTGCAATATTTCTGATAAACATATGCATCCACAACCATTCTCCTAAAAAGTTTTGAAACAAGGATTAGGAGATGGTTGGAATCCTCATAGGTGCACGTGGTTTTCAGCAAAACAAACTCTAGAGATTCCAAAAGTGAGCATGAAACATGAGGGGTGTCAAATGAGAAGCTTTCATGCTCGTCTGTGGAATTCATTTCCTTGGTCTCTAGAGTCGATGCTGCAGTGATGTCCATGGCACATAAGTTTTTGTGTTGGATCAATGTTGAATCTTGACCACTATCGAGAGCAACGTTTTGATGGCTAGAGGGACAAGGTTTAGGTCTGAGTGAGAGTGATGGTGAACGTTCTATTTCACAAGGATGTGAAACAGATGGGGATATAAACTTCACCTCCTCGAACGGTTCATGGTTGGGGTGCTGCTTCGGCATTGGGACTTCTAGGTGAAAGATAGGAGTGGTGGAAGTGGTTTCTCCTAACTTTTCATATAGGCTCCCTTGGGAGGGTTTTTCTTGGGAAAGATTGTCCAAGGGGTGGCCTATGAGAAGCTCAAACTCAAGGATGGCAAAGATATGGAAATCTATGTGAACCTCATTTTTGTCTATGATGAGTCCTGATGAACTTTTGAAGAGCTTGTTGGTCAAGACTAGCGGCATTTTTCCCAAAAGGGCTTCCGCAAGGAATTTGGACATGATACTAGTCTCGATTGTGGGGGTGTGTAGGGCGTCTATGTTTGTTCCCCTTAATGAGCAAGGTATGCTCATGGAAGGTGAAAGAATCTAAAATGCTTTAGAAGAATGTTTCACTTCTATTAACCATTCCTTTGGTAGTTCCACTCTAGGGGAAACTTCCTTTATGTGCTTTTCATGCCATGATAACTTCGAGGTATTGCCATAATCCTCGAATTCAATTATGAACACCGAAGGATGAATCACTCTTTCCTTTGGTGTCCATGGTTTGGGTGAGGGCTCATCAGTCAAATCTAAGGATGGAACGAGTTTGGATTCAGCTGATGAGGGCTCCTCAAAGCTTGACATGCCCTTCTTTTGGAGGTTTTTGGGTTCTATGATGGAAGAAACATGTTTTTCTAGGATGTGAGCAAGGATTTTCTTTTGTTCCATCATAGTTTTATGTGTAAATGACCCTCCAATGGTCATGTCAAGGTGTAAGGCAGCTTCTTTGTCGAGACCCAAACAAAAGAGATGCAATAGCACACTCTCGGGTAAAGACAAGTCTAGGCCGGCATGTATTAACACTGAAAACCTGACCTAGGCTGCACCTATAGATTCCCTCTCGTACTGCTCGAAATCAAGGATTGCCCTTGGTAGGGAGTCAATACAGGACATAGGGAAGAATGCAAGGCAAAACATGTCTTTAAGTTCTTCCCAATCCCCATTTGTACTTCCTATGGCATGTGTGTACCACTATTTCACCTTCTCCGTGAGAGAAAAGGGAAACAATTTCCACCTTAAGGTTTCTTATGTCATGCCTGAGATGTTCAGGCATGAATTGCTTGGGCAATGGTAGAAGTCAAGCATGAGAAGGGAACTCATACTCACGCATGTAGGACGCTACACCTAGAAAATTAATTACTAAAACCAGTGAGGGTACAACTTGACTCATCTTACTAATTGTTGATGGTAGTTAACAACCATTATAAACCGTCAATATAACATGCATAAGAGCATAAATATAATCACCAACTAAGGTCTAGGGGTTTAAACTAACAAATTCCATGAGTTTTGATGAATCTATATAATCTACCAGGTTTATCCAAAAAACCATCAAGGTGGACCTATATGATAGATTTAATCGCGCTTATTCGTAGGGAAACAGACACTAGAAGACTTGAGAGGACTCCACACTGAGGCAAAGCCCGAGTGGATGCCAGGTGGGGTCGGCTGGCCCCACCTGCAGGTCACCTAGCCCCTAGGGCCAACTGTCTGCCTCTGCATCGCAATGTCGGTTCTCCACCACATCCTAGGTTGCATCTACGCCGTCCTTTAAGTTGGTTTGATCCAAGGGCTCATGTTGGACGCTCTGGCATATATATACCAGCCCCTACCCCCCTAAGATATAGATAAGTCATTTGAGAAGATAGAAACCCTAATCATCCTCAGAGCTCTATCAATTATAGGGCATAGCTAGTTAGACTAGGTCTAGAGGGAGGCAAGCAGGCTTCGCTTGGATTCCTAATCGTGTCAAGAGCGTGGTTTGGTATAATTTTGTACCACCTCTCTTTTACATCTCCATTACTTTTATATGCTTGCTACAATTGTTATGACAATTTTAATATTCATCTCATTTATGTTCTTCATTATAATGTTCATCGTCTACTTTGATTATATGCTTAGTATAGTTGGATTATCATCATGTTCATGCATAAGTTCGTATAGCGCTCACTCTAAGAATCCATGGGTGGGTGGTTGACAACGTGTAAGCGTGGTGCTTATATGTTATTTACTTGTGGATACACCCTACATTCTAGGTCATGTGGTAGACACGGATGTGACACTCCCATTGAGTCCTTTGTAGTCTACTCCCCAAATGTAGGTGAACGTAGGATGCGGTTACAAAGGATGACAAGCTCTGTTCTTAATCTTCCTTAGTAATATCCATTATGTGTAGATATGAAGATGATCTTAGCAATGATTACTAGGTATAATTGCACTAATCAATGTATGCTTTGACTTGGAATTAAGAATGACTTAGGAATTATTCCTCTAATATTCTACCTAACCATGCTAATGCCATAGAAAGGAGTACTCTGAGTGATTTATCATTATCATTGATCAATACTCATCATATATATATATATATATATATATATATATATATATATATATATATATATATATATATATATATATATATATTATCCTATGACTTACCCCTATTATGAGTAGATTATTGGTTATGCTTTACTTCTCCATCAATAGTATAAGTTATCAATACATGTCCATGCTAGACCTTCCCTGTGGTAAAAATATAAATAACGATACCTAGAATACTCTTGGGTGAAGTGCTACAATGGTATATTATATGTGCGCTTGCAGATCCTTTTCATTCATATATTTATATATTCTTTCTAGTCACATAAAATGATAAAGAACTACTTAGTATTATTCTAGTAGTAATGCTATGTAGTAGCAACAAGCATCTCTGGCATCATCACTAGGGCTGACAACCTAATAAAGTAATGTTAGGAGATATAGGTTTATAATAGGTGGCTACTAAAACAAGTGACAAGTTAATAAATACCAACAAGCATTTCTGGCGCCATTGCTAGGGAAGATAGCTGGGCAAGTGAAGTATTAATAAACTTATACTTATTGATGTGATCGAGGAAAACCATTGACCTCTGCTCAAATAGGCTTACCCTTGTTTTGTCAACTTGAGTACCTTATGCAGGGTAATGTATGACAGGTTTTGACCTTCTAACAAACTATGTTGAAGATCTAGAAGCATTAATCAGGTGGACTAGAGCTAAACTCAAGAAAGTCCTAGCTTTAGAATCGGAAGATGACCAGATAAGGCTAAGCTTAACACTAGAATTTGAAGCCATAGCTAACAAGACTCTCTGTGAATTCTCCGCTCCAACTACAACCAACATCTGTACTAGACCAATAGTCAATGTTGGAGACAATGGATTAGAGCTCAAGCCAGCCCTCATCAACATGGTGCAAGCAAGCCAGTTTTGTGGAAAGGCACATGAAGATGTGACTGCACATCTCCAACACTTCCTAGAAATCTGTAGCACTTTCACCATCAAAGGAGTAACCCAAGATGCCATATTACTTCACCTCTTTCCATTCTCACTCTTGGGGAAGGCAAAGCAATCGTTCTACACCAACAAAGATAGAAATACTACATGGGATAATTGCTCCACTACTTTCCTAGCAAAGTTCTTTCCCACAGGCAAGACCAATGCTCTATGTGGGAGAATCTCAAGCTTTCAGCAACAACATGATGAATCTATCCCTAAGGCATGGGAATGCTTTCAAGATTACATATCAGAATGTCCCCATCATGGGATGGAGAATTGGCTTCTCATGTAGACTTTCTACCATGGGTTGACCAACAGTACCCATAAGACTATGGATGCTGCTGCAGGAGGTGCATTCTTGTCACTCACCATACTAGTTGCAATAGCTCTTGTGGAGAAGATGGCCTCCAACCAAGGTTGGAATGAAGAACGTCTTCAAACCCATAAGAGAGGTGGAGATATGCATCAACTCAAGGAGGTAGACATGCAGTCTGCCAAGATGGACCCACTGATGAAGAAGCTCGAAGATCAAGCTAATGAGAAGCAAGAAGTCATGCACATTCATGATTCCTGCATGATGTGTGAAGTATGTGGAAGCACTAGGCATTCACGAAACAGCTACCCTGAGACCCATGAGGATGTGGACTTTGTCCACAACAATTACTTGCGTCCTCAACATATGAGAGAATTAATTGCTAGCTAGCCTTGAGAGAATTAATTGCTAGCCAATCTAAACTTATGAAGGGATTATCTAGAAAGGTAGCTACCAAAGATAAAATTCTAGAGAATATAAATAATAGAATGGATAGCTTTGCTTCTGCCATTAAGAACTAGCATAGCTTTAATAAAATGATAGAATCATAAATAGCTTAGGTGGCTGCTGTTGTTCCTCCATCCGACAAAGGTAAGATTCTAGGGCAACTAGAAGATCTAGAAACTACAAATCTTGTCGATATCCATAATACATCATACTACTGTATACAACCATCGATGGGATGGTGGATAGAATATACCTTGCTGGAAAAGATGAGCGATCTAGGAAGACATGTCATCCCCATCGCCATTGGACCTCACATTTTCCAAGAAGCTATCTGTGACTTTGGAGGAAGTGTCAACATCATGTCTAAGGTAGTTTATGTTCAAATTAATGGTGATACTTTGTTGTACACAAATATGTGTTTGCAGCTTGTAGATTAGTCACTCTACTATCCCAAGGCAGTTGTTGATGACACTATTGTTTAAGTGGTACAATCATATGTTTTCATAGACTTTGTGGTTTTCGAAACAGGTGGAAATGTAAAGGCACCCATTATTTTGGGCTGACCTTTCCTAAGAACCGCAAAAGCCATCATCTACATGGACAGTGCCAAGATTTGTTTCATAATCAAGGATAGAAAGGAGAAGTTTTCTTTCAAGAATCATATCTTGCAATCTCTCGAACATCCGTAGATGTCATACCTGCCCGAAGAGACAACAGTGACCAAGAAGAAGAACAATAGGAGAAGGAGGAAGAATAAGGCTAGGCAGCCACAAGAAGAATTAGTTAACATGATTAACACACTCCGATCAGAGTACAACCACCTTCTCACTTCACCACTCCTAGCTAAGAAGGATGATCCAGGCATACCAATGATCGAGTGTACCATTGGACAAAGAATCTTCCATAAGACCTTCTGTGACATTGGATTGGGTATAAACATAATGTCCAAGGTAACGTATGAATACTTATTTGGTAAGGAATCGTTGTTCCCTACATATATGCAATTGTAGATGGCAGACCAATCAATCCAATTTCCGGAGGGAATAGCAAAAGATGTCATGGTAAGAATACATGATCACTATGCCCCTACCGACTTTATGGTTCTGGACATGGGAGAAGAAGAAGATGATACAACCATCATCCTTGGAAGACTGTTCCTTAACACTACCAACATGATCATCTATGTCGGATCTGGACAAGTCCTCTTCCAATTCCCTGGAGAAAAGGTATGTTGTTATTTTAATAGTTATACCACTTATGAGCAGTCGAAGAAGTCTTGCTCTAGGAGGAGACGTTGATCATCCTGAAACCAAAAGAATCAATCCCCAAAGAAAAGTTGGGAGGAAGATGAGGAACCTGAAGAAGTTGTACCCACTCCGCCAAAGTCAAGTCCATAGACCAAGCAGGTATGGAAAGAGAAGGTGACATCACCATCAGAGACACCGTCACAACATGTGCAGCCATTCAAATCTCCATCGTTGAGACCAGATGATGCACCCAAAGAATAAAGGGCTTTTCTCCAGTAAAGTCTGTCTGGAGGACTTAAAAATTTGAACCCTCGCCGAGAGGTAACATCGGTAGTTATCCATATTTACTTCCTAGTATTGCATGAATTACTTTTCACTTTAGCATATTTACTTTTCTACATTAGCACTGCATTTAGAAAAGGAAGATAAAAAGTTTCATGACTGCATTACATCACTGCATCATAAATCCTAAGCCTCATGTGAATAAATCTAAGATGTAAATACCCATGAAAATATTCACCGTGGTGGCATAAAAATAAAAATACCATACATACATATTTCTTGTAGGCATATAAAAATGAAAAATCAAAAGAGATATTAGAAAGACATCCTGTTAAAAATCTACCAAAACAGAAATATTTCTAAACTGCAAGAATAATTAATCTCTAGACGGCTGACCGCTAACCCTTTATCCTAATCCGTTCCACAAGTTTTGGTATTCTTGTTGATATTTTGTAGGATGATGCACCAAGATCAAGAGCAAATTCACCAGATTATCTTCATCTCATTCCATCTTGGGACGAGAAGGACATCCGCTGGCAAATCTGCTCTGAAAAGGATCACTCAACTTCAACATTCGACCGTGCCAACATCCAGTTTAGGGGAAAGGCATCCCCTATGTATCTAGCAAAGCATTTCTTTCCCTTTTGTTCTATTATTTCTAGGTCATAAAAAGATGCATAACAAATTAAAAGCAAAATAAAAAATATTATTATATTTGTCTTATATATATATAATAGTAAGGTGTGATCTTAAAAATGAAAACAAAATAAAAAGTAGTGTGTCTAGTTTTTTTATTTTTAAGAGCTAAATAAATGGACTCTGAGAATAATCTCTTGCAATAGAAATAATGAATAGTTGCTCTATCATAATTCCTTTCAAGTACCTAGTTTTTAACCGTTGAATTATCTCGAGTTTTGGATACGACTGTTTTGATATAAGAATTTACTCTGAACTTGAAACTCGTGGGTAGCATATGCTTGATCTAAGTCTAGGTAATTGATGGATATGATATGAGATGGTCTGAGCTATTGTTTATCTTGTTCCAAGTGATACTAAAGTTCCAGAGATTTATCTTTTGAAAAATATGAAAATCCTACATGATGAGCTCCTGTATGACAAAGCTTGAATTCCTACCAAAGCCATATATGTTATTTAGACTAGGAAAACTTCCACTTATATGTTGCTTGTTTTGCATTGAGTTTAGTCAAGCTTTATTGACCCTTATGAGAGGTTTGCCATGCTCTTAAAATCAAGATCACGTACACACCATCCAAATATGCACTACTCTTACACTAGTGGTAGGTGCAACAACATGTCTTCCATCTAGATCCACCCAAAAATATTTTACTCCTACACTAGGAGAAAACACTAAAAAATATTCTTGATAGGATATCCACCAAATAAATGCTCTATGTTCTTGTCGCTATCTCTCAAAAGTTTTATTGTAGAAAAGAAGCATGGGGCTATGTAAAACTTATTCATAAAAAAGAAAAAAAAAAGAGATGAAAAAATGGACTAGTGTCCGATATATTTAAAACATTGGGTACTTAGATGCCCACCTGAAAAAAGAGGAGATGAATAAGATAGTCCATGTTCTCTTGCAAATGTTTCCAAGTTTCAAATGAGATATGTTTCCAAGGAGCATAGTAGAAATAGGTTAGCCACCATATACATCCACCACATACATCCACACACATGCACATTTTTAATTTGATTGTTGACTTAACTCTCTTTGGATCCGAGGTTTGACTTTACAATATATGTATTGCAAGTATGCTCTTTTATGCTTTCTCCATTCCTATGAGCTCCACATAAGCCTTAGTTGTAGGAAGAGAAAGGCATAACACCATTATTGCTTTGGTGAGGATCCACAAATACCACATATATTGAGAGACTTGAGAGTGTCATATAAAGGAAGCTTTGAGTTTTATTTTAAAAATCTATAAAAACTCCAGAATAATGGTTGAACAAAGAACATGAGACATAGTGCTTTACTTGATTATTCTATCTTTCAATTGCTCAAAATCCAAGTGAAGGTTAAAAAGCCCCATGGTTGAAGCTAATATGGGTGAGTATGAAAGTCAGATCAGGTTTATTCTAATCTGAAGGAGAATTCTTGTTTGAACGCATGTGTACTTTTGAGGAGTTACATCAATGTTTTCAAAGTCCTTAAACTCCTGCCCCATTTGCTCAGTTTAGCTTTGCTAGGGGACTAGCAAAGGTTAAGCTTGGGGGAGCTTGTTGATGGTAGTTAACAATCATTATAAACCATCAATATAACATGTATAAGGGCATAAATATAATCACCAACGAAGGTGTAGGGTTTAAACAAACAAATTCTATGAGTTTTAGTGAATCTGTGTTTTCTGTAGGGTTTATACAGAAAACCATCAAGGTGGACCTATATGTCAGATTTAATTGTGATTATCCATAGCAAAACGGACACCAGAAGACTCGAGAGGACTCCACACCAGAGGCGAAGCCTAAGTGGCTGCTAGGTCCTATAGGCCGCCTGTCCCCTAGGGCCCACTGTCACCCTTCCGTGTCGCAATGTCGGTTCTCCCTGCCTCCTAGGACTAACATTGGATGCTCTGGCCTATATATACCAGCACCTGACACCCCCTGAGATATAGATAAGTCATTTGAGAAGACAGAAACCCTAATCATCCTCAGAGCTCCATGAATTATAGGGCATAGCTAGTTAGGCTAGGTCTAGAGGGAGGCAAGTAGGCTTCGCTTGGATTCTTGATCGTGTTAAGAGCATGGTTTGGTATAATCTTTGTACCCCCTCTCTTTTATATCTCCATTACTTTTATATGCTTGCTACAATTGTTATGACAATATTAATATTCATCTCAATTATGTTCTTCATTATAATGTTCATCAGTCTACTTTGATTATATGCTTTGTATAGTTGGATTATCATCATGTAAATGCATAAGTTCATATAGCGCTCACTCTAAGGATCCATGGGTGGGTGGTCAACATTGTGTAAGCGTGGTGCTTATACGTTGTTTACCTATGGATACACCCTATATTACAGGGTCATGTGGTAGATCACGGACATGACACTCCCGTTGAGTCCTTTGTAGTTCACTCCCTGAATGTAGGTGCTCGTAGGATGTGGTTGCGAAGGAAGACAAGCTCTGTTCTTAATCTTCCTTAGTAATATCCATTATGTGTAGATATGAAGATGATCTTAGCAATGATTACTGGGTATACTTGCACTAATCAATGTATGCTTTGACTTGTAATTAAGAATGACTTAGGAATTATTCTTCTAATATTCTACCTAACCATGCTAATGCCATAGAAAGGAGTACTTTGAGTGATTTATCATTATCGTTGATCAATACTCATCATATATATAACTTATCCTATGACTTACCCCTATTATGAGTAGAATATTGGTTATGGTTTACTTCTCCATCAGTAGTATAAGTTATCAATACATGTCCATGCTAGACCTTCCCTATGGTAAAAATATAAATAATGATACCTAGAATACTCTTAGGTGAAGTGCTACAATGGTATATTATCTGTTCACCTACAGATCCATTTCATTCATATATTTATATATTCTTTCTAGTCACATAAAATGATAAAGAACTGCTTAGTATTATTCTAGTAGTAATGCTATGTAGTACCGATAAGCATCTCTAACATCATCACTAGGGATAGCAACTTAGTAAAGTAATGTTAGGAGATATAGGTTTATAATAGGTGGCTACTAAAACAAGTGACAAGTTAATAAATACTAACACTAATCTAGATAAGGAATAATATTCCTAATATGATAATCTTGATGACAACTTGGATATCTTGCTCATGCAAGGGGTAGGTCATTGTGAGTATGGGATCTCAGATGACATAGCTCATGGAGTAGTAAGGACTGTGTATTAGGATATGTAAGTTCGAGTAACCACCCATATAGACCACATGTCACGGATGAGGTCGACAAGCCAAGTAACTAGTTGCGACCTATTTATCCGTGAAACTAGCAAGGGGGTGGCATTGGCCGGGAATGTTCGGGACATTGACCAGGAACCCAGTCGAACCTTTCATGTGACACTCAGGATGGATTAGGGAAAGGTTGGAGAACATGAGGCAACCCTTACTACCGGGCCCGGTATATGGTGGTTAGTCCTGTTTCTCCATGTGGGTATCGTTGTACACCTCTGCAGAGTCTTGAAAGCCTAGAGTCCTTTAGGACAGAACTATTTAGTTGTTCTTTGTTTCTATACCCATGGTAGAATGGATTATGGGGGCTATGAGCACCTTTGTCATAATAATAAATGCTTTAATTCTAATGTTGAGCATAGCATGTCATACTCTTAATGAATATCATTACTTTCCGCACTTATGCAAATGCCTCATAATCACTCTGTGCATCCACTAAATACTATGTGTTGGAATTAAGTCCTGCGAGTATGCAATGTACTCATGATGTAGCTGTTAAGTTATTTTGCAGGCAATCAGGGCATCTCCCCAAGACTAGCTCCAGTGAATGCCAAAGGATAGCAGACCTTGGAATGGGCATTCTCTAAGATGAGCTGCATGTAACTCGATGAGTAGATGAGCGACAAGTGTGGCAACCCAGTGTAGGGATAGAGTTGATCGAAGCATTAGACTTAGTATTAATCATATTCTCTTAAATCCTATTTTATTATCAATAATGTTTCAAGAACGAGCGTGAGACTGAGTGTGTATGTGACTGAGTTGTCCGTTATGCATTGTATTGGGTATGTGTGTGTAACTCAGTGCAAAGATCCTAAAGAAGAGTAGCTACGTGTGCTCCTGGGGCCTCAAAGTTATTGATTTGAGAACCCTGTCAGCTTTGATGTCGGTCCCTGATAGGGCGAGCATCGGGGTGCGATAGCCAGTTGCCTCCCTGACCCTCACGCGTGGTCTAACGCTGGGTCAGAGTCCCATCGATGGATGGTTTGGCGTCTGCTTGGGACTACTCGTAGGATAGGAGTTGCACCGCCATTATTGGCGATGGTTGGCCTCCCTTTTGTTGCCAAAGGGATGGCTGTTGTCCCCCTACATGTGGTCCCCAAGGTCACAAAAGTCTGCAAAGGAGTAGGTGGGGCACTTGTTGCCCCTATTTCCTTTGCGTCATTCTACCTTGGGTTGTCAATGGGCATCACCATCGGGGTGACGCCTAACCCTGGTGGCTACACTGTCTTTGCTGGCATGGTGAGCCCCCAGTCCCATGTGCCAAGATCATGTCTTTGGCCTAGAGTCATTGATGGGGTTGTCCCCCTAGCATGGGGAAACGCTTCCCTGACCCCTTCCTATGCAGTCGTGGCAGTTCTTGTGACCATGAGCTGGCTCATAGGTCTTGGACCTTTTGTTTCTTCCATGTGACCGAGTCATGATCATGCTTTGGGCCACGCATCGCTTCACAAGGAAGGCTCTACTATGTCAACCCAGTCCATTTGCTTCGTCAAACTCTCCCAAAGAGGTCATTGACCCCTAATGGTTTATGAGTCTTTAGAGCTAGCCTTAAGTCTAGGACTTGGAGCATAGGGAGGAGCTGGTCAAGGCTTGGCCCTCACTTCTTACGGTGTCGCGAGGACCCAACTCCATTTTTCCCTAGTGTCCTTGCCAACCTTGAGAGGTTGTGTTGCCCTATTATAGGCAGGTTTAGTTTTGCCCCACGCGAAGAGAGGCATGTCTACTGTAACCACATGGTCAGAGCGGTGCACCTCATCGAGGTCGATGGGTAATTCAAGTGGGACCTAATATCCTCCCCAATCGACATGGAGTTCGGTTGGCCTCATCGAGAGACGTTCCATAAATCATCGGCCATCAAACCATCGGTCCCTGACCACCTCCATAGCGGTCAGAGGGCAAGATGCCTCCCCACAGAGGGGGTCAACCCGGGTGACTTCAAAGCGGATGACTCAAACACAGAGAGAGATGGTCGTGTGGCTCTGCACCACTAATTAGAGCCACGGAGGCCCATCTGCCCCTATCACTTTTTTGGCCTCGAGCCCTTCTAAGGGCTAGCCCAAGAGAGGTTTCCCTAAGTACGATGATGGGTCATGGTCATGGTGGGTCATTCTATGCATGATCTTGAGGGGCGGTTGGCCTCCCCGATCACATCATGGCTTAATGGTGCCCACTCACGAGCAGGCATGTGCCATAGAACGCGGGTGCATAAATCGAAATGATATGGAAAGAGTGGGGATGCGTGAGGCTTTCTTGGTTCACATTGCTGCATGGGCAACTGTTGCTCCGCCTTACCTCCAATCACTTCACCTACTCTATGGGGTTTCCCAAGCGGTTAGTAAATGTAAGTGAATGCGTGTGCGTCCCGAGTGTTCATAGTGGCTATAAATATGCAAGAGCGGCATAGCGGGAGAGGCATTCACTTTGAGTTGCCAGCTCTGCCACTTCCCTATTCTTGCTCTAGTGCGTCCAAAGCTCCTTCTCCACCAGCCAAGATGGATCACGGCAAGTAGCCCTTGAAGGAGGTGCCGGGTGCTAGCGGGGCGCCGCTACGACTTTGTGCTTGCCTACGTGATTAGAGGTGAGTGTACTCGGATGGTGTTCAAGTTTGACATTTTGACCAATGTTGATCGTGCGAGTTCGCATGGGTGCCTCCCATGCCATGTCTGGAGGGGCCATCGGTGCCGCTCGTGCCATGACCCCACCCACAAGGGGGTTGAGCTCGTCATCTTTATCATTGTCCTCTTCGGATGATTGGTGTGAGTTCCGCGAGCTCATCCGTAGGGCAGATGAGGCCCACTAGCACTACTCTATCCGAGAAATGGGCCTGGGGCACCCTCACCGACCATATATCTAGGCCCATCAATGGAGGACGATCGAGGAGGAAGCCCACGAGGACTAGGCACAACTACCAACTTGCAGATCATAAAGTATCAAGGACATATGCCGCCATCCTAGCTATGGTATGATAGAATTGATTTGTTACAACTGACTAGGAATCCAATCTACGGCGTTGATCGCCCTCATTGGAACCCTACCCCTCTGCCTATATAAAGAGGGGTAAGGACTCCATGATCGTCAAGTCCACCACAACACCATCGCCTCATTCCAATTTACCTCATAGCTAGGAGCTATAGCCCATGTAACCGAGCATACGAATACAAGAAGAAGTAGCAACTGGACGTACGACTATTACTTGCTTCCTGGGGGCCCAAACTAGCATAAATCTCTATGTCTCATGTGCAACCATCTGGATCAATCTATGCTATCATGTTGCTAGGTATAGCCAGAGCTAATCAATCCGATAGTTGGCGCACTAGGTAGGGGCCTTTCACATTTAGATTAATATCATGTTTTAGATGGGAATCATCATCAACATCGACGCCGCTGTAGAGAGGATGCAACCGGGCAAGAAGATCACCGTCGGTAGCCTCGACTTCGTCGCCGACCAGTTTGAGGACTTGCATTTGCGAGAAGCCAAACTACATACCCATGGAGGAGGAGGAGTAGCCTCCCTTGATCTATGCGTTCTTCACTGGATTGGAGGCAGATGTGAATGTTGGGCCCCATGCTCTCGCCCAACATCTCAACTGCTACGGACGCGATGTCTTCACCAAGCTCGGCCGAGAGAGCGATCTCGAGGCCACTGTTGATGGTCACTAACACCCGTTTTGACCATCAACATTTCACCAAAAGCATGGTAAAGTGAGGTAAATCATCATGACATGTGTAGAATTTTGCTTATAATTCACCTAGTTCCACTTGTGCTTGTAGAATTATTTGTATGTGACAAACATGGACCAAGGAAGCAAGTGGACATGGTAGAGCCACTTGGGCCCACTAGGCAGCACCACCTAGTGCCACATAGGCACCACCTGGCCCCCCCACATTGCCAACTTGACAACTTGCCACGTCACCGATCTGTGGGAGCTCCTCCAAAAGCAATGCTAAGCGTTGATTTAAATTAGTTTTGACTAATGGTCACGATGAAGAGGCCATCGATCCATGGGCCCATTATCATAGACTTGGAGCTTCACCAACCAACTTACCAGCCTAGTTCCACCACGTGCTGCTTCTACAACCGCCATTGGGAGCCAACCATCGCTGTTGGATCGTAAGGCAGTGGAATGGAGGGCCGGGCGGCACCCAAGTCACTCCACCGACCTTGCCACTACCTACAAAAACCTCTCCCCTCACTATACACTATAAATAGTGGGTGTGGAGCTTGGTGGAGAAGTGCCCCATTCATTTTCCAAACTCTCCAAGCTTCTTTTAGCTTTCTAGCTTAGCATTAGCTATAGTGTAGTAGTCAAGTAGTGGAGTAGAGCAAGAGCAGAGCTTCTTGGAGTGTGGAAGAGTCTTCTAGGTCTGGTATAGCTCCTTTGTAATTCTTTCATTTCTGCATTACTTTATTCAGTATTTATTTCAGTACTTTATTCTAGTATTGTTTGCTTTACTTTAAGTACTTAGTCATTAGTGTTCATCATTAGTGAGATTAGGTGCTTATTGTTTGGCATTAGTAGCATAGGTTATCTTATCATTAGAAGTCTTTCGTTAGTACTGGTTCCACCATTTGGTTAGGGTGCTTTGATCTCATTTCATCAAAGCTCGGATCGAAGTAGTAAGTTTATAGATTAAGCATGGTGCTTAGGCTACAGATTACCTGTGTTTACGGCTAGGCCTCTGGATAGATTGTGGTAGGTGGCAAGTGGTGACAGCCTTGTCCATCCTCTGTATTCCACCATAATAGGTCTAGTTATTAAATCATAGGGCTCATGGTAGACCTTGTCTATTTAACTCTCCTAGTTGGTAGGCAGGTTGTGCCCCGAACTACTATCGCATTTCTCCTAGTTATTTGTTTACCCTTAGTTTCTAGAAAGATAAATTCGCTCGCTCTCCCACCTAGCTATCTCTGGTTAGCTTGTATTTAGTAGTTAGTTTAGGTAGTTCACACCTGTCCTTCACTATTGTTCACCTACCTTGGATCAACTTAAAGCTTTCCTCTAGCAAATCCTAGTCCTATATAAATTCCAGCCTTCCGCCTTCCTGTGGGAAAAAATATAAATTCGACACTCGGTACTCACACGAGCAAAGTGCTACATGATAATTCTATGCACTTGTGAAATCCTCCAATATTCGTTAAGAAATATTAACAAGCATTTCTAGCGCCGTTGTCGGGGAAGGCAACTGTCCTCGGATTTATATTGCTAGATTCGCTAGCTAGGTTTTTAGTGATCCAAAGTAGTTTATCCCTTTTTCCTCATATCCTATCACTACCCTATACGATCATCGATGATAAGTCCATTCATGATTTTTCTGCACCCTCGGCTACTAATATAGCCACCGGACCCAATGTTGAGCTTAAGCCAACATTAATTACGATGGTTCAAGCTAGTCTGTTCTATGGGAAAGCCCACAAGGATGCTAATGCTCACCTCCAACATTTCTTGGTGATTTGTAGCACTTTCACCATTAAGGGAGTGAGCCAAGAGGCTATACGTCTTTGCCTTTTCCCCTTCTCTTTGTTAGGAAAGGCTAAGCAATGGTTTTACTCTAACCTGCAATGCTATAGATACCTAGGACAAGTGTTCCAACGCTTTCCTAGTTAAGTTTTTCCCTATGGAGAAGACTAATGCTCTGTGCAATAAAATCTCTAGTTTTCAACAACTAGCAGATGAATCGATTCTAGAGGCTTGGGAATGAATGCAAGAGTATGTCTCTGCATGCCCACACCATGGCATGGAAGACTGGCTTTTGATCCAGAACTTCTACCATGGATTAGTGCCGTTAGATAGGAGCCATTTATATGCTGCTACTGGTGGTGCATTCTTTTCGCTAAGTGTTGCAGATGCAAAGACGCTGATCGAGAAGATGGTCCCAACCAAGGATGGAGCGATGATCGACTCCAACCCTATAAACAAGGTATGCATTCAATTAAAGAAATTGACATGCTTGCAGCTAAGATGGATCTACTCGCGAAGTGAGTGGAACAATATGAGAAGGTGAGTGCCCAAGAGACACTCAAAGCCAAGGATTCCCACATGACTTTGTGAAGTCTGTGGAGATGTTGGACATTCGGGCAATTCCTATCCCAAAACCCAAGAGGACCGCAACTTCATCAACATCGACAACGAGTTCTGTCCACAACATCAAGGCTGGAATCAACGCTCCAACAATCAGGGAGGTAAGAATTATTACTCTTCTTCTCACTTGAATAATCAAGGTAATAAAAGTTATGCTTTCTTGAAAGATCTTGTTTATGGTCAAAGTAGAATGACTGATAGTATAAATAAAAAGTTGCATGCCCATGACAAGATGTTGGAAAATATAAATGCTAAATTGGATGAATTTTCTTCTGTCTTAAAGAATCAGCTTAGCTTTAATATGATGATAGAAACCCAATTAGCTCAAATTGTTGTTGCTAACCCATCCTATGAAAAAGATAGAATTCCTAGCAAACCTGAGAGAACCGTGGAGACAGCCAACATTGTCACGGCAAGGTATGACTTTTCTAAAAATGGTTGGGGATTTCCTATTAAGAAAGGTGATCCTGGGAACCCCATCATTACTTGCAACATAGGCCCCCACACTTTTCATAATGCCATTTGTGATCTAGGGTCTAGTATTAACATCATGTCTAAGGAAACTTATGATAAGTTGTTCTATACTCCCCTAGCATCAACCTCAGTTTACCTACAATTAGCTGATCATTCTACCCATTATCTCGAGGGAGTAGCCACTGATTTATTAGTTAAAGTTAGGAGTGCTTATGTTCCTGCAGATTTTATGATCTTAGACATGGGTAACGCCGAGGATACACCTTTAATTCTTGGTTGTCCCTTCCTTAACACTGCAAATGCTTGCATATATGTGGCTTCTAGGCAAATCCAACTCCACTTTGCTGGAAGAAAAGAAATATTTGCTTTTGCCTCTAGACAACCCCTCTTTGATGAGAAACAAGAAAAGAAGAAGCATCCGAAGAGAATCAAGATGAAGAAACCAAAGCCGATTGAAGAACCAGAGAAACCTGTCAAGAAGAAGAAGAATAGAAATAGATGGCGTTAAAAGAAAGATCCATCCTCAAACTCATCATCCCCTTATCCTGACAAGGCCTCCAAGATGAAACAAGAGGAAACACCTCCGCCCAAGGATGAATGACCTTGAGCCCGACAAAAAGGTAAGTTTTCTATTCCTTGCATTTATTTACTCCATTTCATTAGTTGCATCTCATTTAGATTTCCAATAAAGTTGCTTTACATTGCATGATAGGTTAGTTGCATTTAGCTACTCTATGTTAATAAATAAAGTCTATAGTAGCTAATGCCTGATAGGATAGATATGCAACATATATATATATATATATAAACAAAAAAATATTTAATAATAATGAATAAAATTTAGTAGCATCCCTGCTGAATAAGTTATCTAGTAGTTATAGGTTTAGCTAGTTATTTATGCATTCTAGTAGTATTAGTTAGTCACTAAAAAAGAATCAAAAGAGCCGCTAGAAGACATTCCAACCTATGCAAAAGGCAAGCTTGGGGGAGACGTCTCTCCCCGCTCAGGTATGAAAACCTTAAACCCTCTCTTTACATTCATGTTTGCTTTATATTTCAATATTCATGATCATAGAATGTCAAGAGGAGTGCCTTTAAATTATTTTGAGAGAAACTCTACTCTAATAAAATGATGATAAATTATTTGGAGATGATGAATAGTTGCTTTGTGATACTTTTCAAAAGCTTGAGATACAACCTTATACTTCTTAAAGTTTTGAGCATGATAAACTTAGAGTTCATCTTAAGTTGAATGCTTTCGTGGGTTGTAAATGCTAGAACCAAGAATAGGCTTTTGTGAGATATGTTGTATGCCATGATTAGAGTAAATCTTTGAACCTATCTAAGGAATGGTAAAGACAACCAAGAGTTTTGTTTTGCAAAATGCTAAACTCTCTTGATAGAAGTTCCTCAATGGTGATAAATTTCTACCAGAGCCAAATAAACATCCACACATACATGCTAAAAGACACCATAAAAGCTGCTTGTTTGTTTTGAGCTTTTTCAAGCCTTGTTGATCTGAGTAGAGAAACTTTTCATGCTTTTTTATCAAGATCACATACACCCACATAATTATGCTATTCCTACACTGAGGATACGCATCCATACATGCATTACATTTATTATTGCTCTATGAGAATCAAAATTACCTCTCTATGTTGTCTTACATCAAAAGAGAGGCAAGGGCTATAGAAAAAAAATGAGAGAATAAAAGAGCAAAAAGCTCTAGTGTTCAAGAGAGAGAGAGAGAGAGTGAGAAAAAAAAGTAGCCATGCCCTCTCAAAAAGAAGCTAGAGAAGGGAAACTTCTCAAAGGAGTACCACTTCCACCAAAGATACCACACACATGCACCTCTTGATCAATTTGTATGACTTAGTTGCTCCTTGTGATCCAAGTGTTTGACTTAGCAATAAATTCAATTCAAGTAAGCTATGCTTTTACCCCTTCCTTGAGCTCCACATAAGCTTTAGGATAGAAATTAAGGCTAAAATTCATGGCCTTGGTGAGGATTTCAAACACCATTGAGAAACTTGAGTGTACCATCCGAGGAACTTAGGCAAGTTTTCTTTTCAAATCATTTGAAAACATCCAGGAAGTTTGAGCTAAACCAAAGTAGGCAAAAAGTATCTATCTAGCTACACATTCTTGCCGCTACTTGTATCAAAGGTGAAAGCTATAAGTCCTACATTGCTAAGTCTGATGGTGAAATTTCTTAGTGCTAACTTGTTCAACTCAAGAGATAGTATTTGTTTGTGTACAGGTCTTTGTAGGGCATTACATAGTAGCAACTCCTGATCCAACAACCTATTCTAGGCTAAACCCACATCTTTGCTAACAACAGCAAAGGGGTAGCTTGGGGGCTCTTGTTGATGGTCACTAACACCCATTTTGACCATCAACATTTCACCCAAAAGCATGATAAAGTGAGGTAAATCATCATCACATGTGTAGAATTTTGCTTATAATTCACCTAGCTCCACTTATGCTTGCAGAATTATTTGTATGCAGGAAATATACCAAAGTTTGGCCAAAATGGTGACAAACATGGACCAAGGAAGGCAAGTGGACATGGTAGGGCCACTTGGGCCCACTAGGCAGTGCCGCTTGCCCCCCCCCCCCTCGGTGCCAACTTGGCACCTTGCCACGTCACCGATCTATGGGAGCTCCTCCAGAAGCAATGCTAAGTGTTGATTTAAGTCGGTTCTGACCAATAGTCACAATGAAGAGGCCATGGATCCATGGGCCAATTATCATAGACTTGGAGCTTCACCAATAGACTTACTGGCCAAGTTTCACCACATGCTGCCTGTACAATCGCCTTTAGTAGCCAACCATTGTCGTTGGATCATAAGGTGGTGGAATGGAGGGCCAGGTGGTGTCCTACCTAGGCCACCCGGCGCCCAAGTCAGTCCACCGACCTTGGCACTACCTACAAATACCCCTCCCCAAACTATACACTATAAATAGTGGGTGTGGAGCTCAGTGGAGAAGTGCCCCATTCATTTTCCAAACTCTCCAAGCTTCTCTTAGCTTTCTAGCTTAGCATTAGCTATAGAGTAGTAGTATAGTAGTGGAGTAGAACAAGAGCAGAGCTTCTTGGATTCTAGAAGAGTCTACTAGGTCTGGTATAGCTCCTTTGTAATTCTTTAATTTCTATATTACTTTATTCAGTATTTATTTTAGTACTTTATTCTAGTATTGCTTGCTTCACTTTAAGTACTTAGTCATTGGTGTTCATCATTAGTGAGCTTAGGTGCTTATTGTTTGGCATTAGTAGCATAGGTTATCTTATCATTAGAATCGTTTCGTTAGTACTAGTTCCACCTTCTGGCTAGGGTGCTCTGATCTCATTTCATCGGAGCTCGGATCAAAGTAGTAAGTTTATAGATTAAGCGTGGTGCTTAGGCTATAGATTACCTATGGATACGGCTAGGCCTCTGAATAGATTGTGGTAGGTGGCAGGTGGTGACAGCCTTGTCCATCCTCTGTATTCCACCATGGTAGGTCTAGTTATTAAATCATAGGGCTCATGGTAGACCTTGTTTATATAACTCTCCTAGTTGCTAGGCGGGCTGTGCCCTGAGGTACTATCACATTTCTCCTAGTTATTTGTTTACCCTTAGTTACTATAAAGATAAATCGCTCGCTCTCCCACCTAGCTATCTCTAGGTTAGCTTGTATTTAGTAGTTAGTTTAGGTAGTTCACACCCATCCTTCATTATCATTCACCTACCTAGGATCAACTTAAAGCTTTCCTCTAGCAAATCCTAGTCCTATATAAATTCTAGCCTTCTGCCTTCCTAGTGGGAAAAATTATAAATTTGACACTCAGTACTCAACAAGCGAAGTGCTACGTGATAGTTCTGTGTGCTTGTGGAATCCTCCAATAGTCGTTAAGAAATATCAAAAGCCATCCTCTGACTCTAGGTAGATCCAAACTAGACCCCTTGATCGGATCTGCAATTGCCACCCGATCACTTCCTTTCTGGCTTCCCAACTTGGTTAAGTGGCAGCAACTTACTCTAACTAGCTTCAGCAAGCCCTAGCAAAACCTACCAACCTCACATCGGGGATCACCCCATCTGCGGTTCTCACTCTCCTGAGCATTTTGACTACCTTGTTACCTAGTTTGTCGGGATGATGGCCAATGGCGATGAAGATATGGCCAACACACTGGAAGATTGGGAACATGTAGAGGACAATCAAGGAGACATTACCATCTCAGACTCCACATACGAGACTAGCGATGAAGCACTGCCTATGCCTCCTTCGTCAGAATGATGATCTCAAAGCAGAGAATAATCACCTTCGCCAACAGCTCAAACAACCTCCTAACACTCACCAGATCTGAGTTGACCACACCCACCCCATGGGTGGCCAAAATTTGGTGAATTGTCCCTATGGGTCCATCAGGCTACTTCAATTGGCTCCTAGGGTCAAGCCAACGATGCACGCGACAACTTAAAAGTCACAGTTCAGTCGGGATACTCCCGAAGTATGCCATGAGCCTGCTCCGCGTGGTCGCCGACAACGCCTTCTAAGGACCAGGGGCCAACCAACGGGAGGACCTAGAGCATATTGCCCCCCAACCTGATCTACAGTCAACTAGGGGACAAGCAAGATGCTCACTTGTTGATCAATGCATGAAAACATGAACACGATACTCGTGGCCCTGCCCAACATTCAATAGCTCTTGAGAAGCGAACTTAGCCACTGATCAAATTTGAGTATACCATCTTAAGAATAGCCTCGACCCCTCACAAGAGACAAGCTTACTAAGACATGTTCAAAAGCATCATGAATAGCCCATGTCAGAATCATAGCTTCGTTGTGACCCACCTTGCCAAAGATTGCCTCACTTACCATAAGCGTGTCATTCTGGAAGCCAAAAGGCAAACGGATCAAGAAGGGTACTCGGGAGACCGTGACAATGATCAATGCCTTGATGTGGCAACTAGAAGCTCCATGCTCATCTTCTGTGGCCCTCAAGCCTATTCAGAATCGAAGGCTACAAAAGCTAACTCACAGATGGATCTATGTGACTGCACTGGCCACCCCCGCTATACCTACACTGGTCAGAACGACCAATTACCTATGATCGAACCAATCATCTAGACTAGGTGGTTGAGGTGGGCTAATTCCCTCTGGTGGTAACTGCGGTCATCGAGAACACAAGGGTGACAAAGATCCTCATGGACAGAGGCAGTGGCATCAACATCCTTTACAAGGATGCCTTCGACAAGCTCAACGTGGACATAAGGAAGCTGCATGCATCATAGTCCCCCTTTGATAGCATCATCCATGGTCGGTGCGTCATGCCCCTAGGTATGACAGATCGCTCTGTGACATTTGATGATGCGGTACACTACCAAAAGGAGACACTCTCCTTCAAAGTTGACGACTTCTAGGGACCTTACAATGCCATATTCGGGGGGCCATGTTATGCCAAGTTCATGGTAGTCCCAAACTATGCCTACCTCAAGCTGAAGATGCTAGGACCACATGGTGTAATCACGGTGTCGGGAAACTTCTAGAGTGCCTACCAATGTGAGAGGGACACCATCGAGTACGTGGAGGCCAACAACTTGGACTTGGGGGCTTCGGGTCTCCCCTGCTCGAGGCCATGGAAGAAGCACCTATGAATAACTTTGGGACAGCAAGCCTACCACCACCCTCGACCCATCATCTTTGACTCTGCCACCAGCTTCAACCCATGTGGCCCTCATTGTCAGATGTTGAGAAGGCAACCAACGACCCATGGTTACGTTGGCCTTTTATTTTTTCTAAATTTCAATTATCATTTATATATTGCAAAGAACATTTATTTGTTACATGAATAAACTATGATCTCTCGAGTACCTTACGAAGAACCTCTCTGAGTTGCTTGGGGGCTAACCTTTGTAGCTGTTGTGTTCCTGTCTAGCACGTTCACATGTTATACTAACTTATCTATATGCTTAGGGGCTACAATGATAACCATACGTGTTGCCCATTTTTACTTCTCAATCGATCAATATCTTATAGGCCTTGAAATGGTATAAGTGACTTAACAAGACCTTGCATGGACTCGACAAAAGTGTTTCATTTTGGTTGAATAATCCCTAGGTAGTTGGTCCAAAGCTTAAACTAGAATAAAAAACTAAAGACAATGAAAGATAGAGTACAAAAAGTCAGGTGTAGCACATTACAAAATGGTTTCTAGCGCCATCTGAATCCTCTGATGAATCAGGCATACTACCCTGCACTATCATGGAGAGATATACGTCATGAATGTTGGCCTCGAAAGGTTCTATGGCCTATTGCTGAATTTGACTATAAAGCAAGGGATCTGTTTCCACGGGTTTCCCTCTAATGGAGCCATTAGTGTAGACTGTCTCGATGGTCACTAGCGCCATGTGTGCCCCTATGGATAAGCCATACTGGGCAACTTCCTCCAGGTGCCTTGGGATCCCCCTCAGATGGGAAGCCACTTCTAACAAAGAGGCAGGCTCTCCCGGCTAAGTATAGGCCCCCTGGCAAGCAGCGCGGCTAGCCACAACTACACTCTAGAGCTCGTCTTCGAGGGACGACACCCATGACATGTAGTTTGCTTCCATGGCTGAAAGGGGCCCTGCGTGTAGCCACTTAGCTTCAGCAACCATGGCCTCTAGGTTTGCATAATCATACTTACACTCAGCAAGCTTGTTCTTAAGATGTCTCGCCTTAGCCGACTCTGCTGTGAACAAAGTGTGTTAGTCCAAAAATCTACATACAATCATAACATGATTCATTGCCGAAAACAAAATGTACCTTGGATCTGCTTCTAGAGCTTCTCTGTCTCTTCCATAGCAGGCACCTGCTTTTGCCTCTCCCTCCAGTATGTGGATCTAGAGGCGCAAAAAGTAGCCTTCTCTTGGGATAGCCTAACAATAGCCTCGGCAGCAGCTGAAAAGGCAATAAAGGTTTTACAATCCTCACTAAATGCTAAGAAGAAAGGTCATGGTGGAAACCCTACCTTAGGCCTCATCCTAATGGTGCTTTAGGGCCACCACCTCTCTCTCAAGCTCGGCAATCCGTGCCTTGCTTCATCGCCCGACCAAGAGAACCTCTTCCAGATGAACGCGGATTTGGCCAAGGAATTCTTCTAAGATACTACAAGAGTAAGACGGCATAAGGCTTATCTTTATTTAGAATGAATCAACCAAAGACTCAGGGGCTAGACCCATCGGGTCCACTGCGTGGCCCCGAGTATAAACCAAGGGTGACACTCACCTAAGTGCAACCACTACTTCGATGCTCAGGGGCTAGAACTCTAGACATGGACCATACCTCTAGGGTAGCGCTAAGGGAATCCATAGCCGAGGTGCTCTTGGTCTTCATGGCATCACCTAGGTCTTGTAGCATGGCAGATAGACTTTCTGCGTGTTTTGGCATCCCGTCCAGCTCTCTGAAGCCAGGGACAAGACGACGCTGTTCCTCGACATCATCAAACAACCTCTCACCCTTAGCGTCGAAAGCTTGCAATGATGGACCTCCCCCTGTTCATTCGGTTTGAAACCCAAGAGGGACTAGGTGGACAGTTGTCCACCTATGGAGAAGAGTCAACTCGTATCAACACCCTCTCATGGCTATGCCTCTGGAATAACTTCCAAGGATGACCCCGATGGACCAAGCGTGCAAACTGGCTTAATGATAGGCTGTTTCCCTTGGGCACCCACACTAGGGACCCGAGCAGGTTCACCCTACACAGGCCCCACCAAGGTTATTGGAGAAATATCTTCCCAAGCATCCACCAAAGGTGGTGCGCCTATGACGATACCAACCACGAAGTCATCAAGGGTAACAGCGACCCAAATCTTCTCTGAAATACTCAAATCCTCACTCTCGTTTAGGCGAACTCATGGATCTATGATCTTGCTAGCGCTGTCTAGCGTGATTGGTTCAGGCAACCTCTTGGTTGATAAGGTCTTCGAAAAGGAACTGTTCCCAAAAAGCAAGCATCAGGAACTCATCCCCCGACAAAAACACGAGATAAAGGAATTGAACTTACATATTCTCATCACTAGGAACATCTAGCAGGGTAGGCTTCTTCAACTGCCTGCGTGAGGTCCCAAAACCTTGCTCGAAGGGGACATACTCCACCTTTGAACCAATGTCACCAATGATCGAGACCATCTTGGCTGACGGCTTATCATCGGTGGGCCTAGGCGACCCCATAGCCCTCGGAACTAGGAACAACTCGTGGTAAACCAAATTTACATACACCAAGGCCATGACTAGCTGAGGATAACTAACCTACTTGGCACTACCAATGCCTATGCTCAGCAGTGGCCTCTTCTTCTTCCTCTCGAGGGCTTCATCCCCCTTATTGGTGCTTGCAGACTCTGCTGCAGCCCTACGCCTCCTCATTTACACATCTGAACCTAACACACTGTGACAGGCATGACTTGGGTGAGGAGTAGGGACAATGGCACTCAACTCCTCTTGAAGTGCGAACATCTCACCATTACTAGTGAATGTCTCTGTACTATCAATCCTCCATTGTCGGACCTTGTCCAAAGGAGCCCTAGAGTAGTACTTTCAGTGATCCTGCAAAACGGAGTAAGTTACATGAGGAAATCGGGATGGGTTGTCAACTGATCACCAAACAACTGATACAATTACTGAGTTCTTGTTGTCTCTTCGGGTTTAAACTCAAGGGCTCCACCAGATGGTCTTTGCCTATGACCTAGGACTTTGGGCCCAGCACCTTGTTGGTAACAACTAGCACTTGAAGTGTAATCATTGGCTCGATGGGCTCTCTTGATGGACTGACAGCATCGGGATAGTCGCACATCAGGGACGCACATTCCCTCAGGGGCTGGATCCACCTCCGATAATCTTGTAGGTCACTCTCGAGTTCATCCGCCTCTTCCAGCTCGGACTTAGGAACTTCTTCTTTCTCTGCTAGTTGGCTAGAGCGGGTGGGAGCTTGTGGGAAAAGGCCAGAGTCGAGCAGTCATAAACATAAAACCACTTCTCCCAATTTGGGGCATTGGAAGGGAGATCAATGTGAAGGATGGAGATTTGTCGGCCGCTTTGATCCAGAGGCTATCGGTGACCTTTCGGTCTGACTAAGGAAGAACATCGAAGTAACGACAAAATAATGCCCAGTGGGGTTTGATCCTCACAAAGTCTTCACAATAAGAGATGATCATCGCTAGAAGCACGACCCCATTTGGGGTCAGGTGGTATAACCGCGCGTCATGGTATCGAAGGAGATCTTGGATGAACCAGTGGATGGGCACCCTGAATCCACAATGAAAGAAGTCGACAAAGACTACAATCTCACCGGAATCAGGGGCAGGCACATCTTGTCCAAGGACACACCGATAACCCAAAAGCTCCCTTGGTGCCAGGAATCCCCCAACCATAAGATTCTTGATGTCCTCCTCTGCCATTGTCGACACCTCCCATGAAGAACTAGGGATAGGACTCTGTCCCCCTTTGCTCTTTGAGCCCATATCTTCTTCACCTACTGAACTAATGGTTTTAGTTTTCTTGGCTAGGGTATTTCTCGGCTCCATGACTGTGACTGCCGAGAGCGGGATCTAGATGTGACAATGTCTACTAGATCAAGGTAAGCAGAGGAGTGAGCATACTGCTTTTGTCGGTGGTGGGAAAGGGATGGACCATCTCTACCCTTGGCTAACCAATAAGGGTGGCTAATACTAGTCAAAAACCCTTATGGACCCTAGTCCTAAGGCCCAAAATTGCTGGTGAAACTGGGTGGACCAACATTTGGGTGCACCAAAGCCCAACGTAGCCCACCAAAGCGGTAGGTGCAGTTTGTGATTCCTATCATAGAACCGACCAATTTATAAGAGCACAAGTACAATAGCATCCCACAAGCGGTCGCACTATCATACTTGAGCCCATATAAACCCAGTAGTCTATCGAGTACCACGACGGGTCTCGATAAACAATCCACATACAACCAAGATCATACATGACTCAACATACATGTCACATGTTACATAAAGTTCAAAGATATAGTTCCTTCATTAGAGCATGAAATAAAGTTATTACAAACCAAGTTTGATAGATAGTAGCGGAAGCAAATTAAAGTTCGAAAGTAGCATTTGCCAACATAGTTCAAATATAGTGCCAACACATGATCACAATCCACAAAAGCATATAGAAGGATTATTAAAGATGCCTGCCCAAGGCTCACTCCTCATCCATGGCAAGATAGAAGCAATTCTTGCAATAACCATGATAGACGGTACCATCTGCAACAATGGGAATAAAACCCTGAGTACGAGAAGGTACTCAACTAGACTTACCCGTCATAAACCAGAAATAAATTGACTCCTAGGATTATGCAAGGCTTTATAAGTGGAGGTAGCTTGACAACATTTTTGCATAAAAAGCGATTAACTTAGTTATATAGTTGTACTTAGGTCATCAAGTTAATTATAGCTATTCATCTCTAGATTAGCAACTATCCTATGCCAAACATGTGGTATATCATTTTAAGAGCATACAATAGTAACCATAGCCGGTGTAGTAATTCCATGTTTATCCGAACCATCACACTTCATAGTACAACTACTACGATGTTGGGACTAGCCAAGTTTCTCACTATCTGGGAGAGACGATGATTCAAAATTATTTCAACCAGCTGGGAATTTATTCCTAACACAAACCTAGGCAGACCAGATCAACGGTCACCTTAGGTAGAACTCAAGTCCACATTTCATGGGTTCGCCCAGCGCCGCACAATCAAGGACTGATGGTTGCTAGGTTGCTCAAGCCATGCCTGCCCACGGTCCCAGACCAGGTCGCTTAGGTCATGCTTGGCCATGGTCTATTGATCCGCTCCTCGCACATCCTTATTACCATCCAGAGTGCGCACTTTGACAGAGCAGGGCCCGACTTGAGTTGAGCTACTCGGCTTCACGGTCAGAACGAGTTATCCGGCCAGCTAAGTGATAGGCATGTGTTCAATCTTGTCAAAAGCGCCAACAACAATACAGCCCTTAATCAGCACAGACGGAATCACATGAGTCAACCTACACATAGACTCCGCCCGGCCTCCATTTACTTTAGCACATGGTTCTTTTCCATGATAGCAAATATAGCCAACCGTGCTTCGGTATCCACCTATATCTCACACACTGATAGGAAATCACCTGACTTCTACCGGTCTAAGCATGGCTACTCATATATTCGATCTTGGACCTATATAGGTTAAAGGTATATTTCTGGACAAGGAATTTATATGCATCAAGTGGTTCCAATCAACTCTTATAACCTAATGCATCAAACATAAAGGACTCAAGTAGTATTTTGTAAAACACTAGGAGACTTAGAATGCTCCAGGGCTTGCCTTTGAGAAAAGAGGTGGAGCGGTGATCTAGGGCACTCAGGGAGCTCTTCTAGAGTCAGCTCCTCTTATCTCCTCGGTCGATCCTATATGCATGATCATGGAATCAAATATCGCGAATGCATGTATGCTGACATGTATAGTATGATGAATGCATCCTCGTAAGTATTTTCAATAGTATGGTATTAAAGTAATAACAAGTGCATCCTATTTTACTGAGTAGGTACATATCTCTTCTCTATTACTTAAGCAAATACTTCGGCAAGATATTTACCGAACTACCAAACAACAGATACTTGTTTTTACCATAAATGGAATTATATATATCAAAATAATATGATTGTGGACATTCTGGAAAGCTTATGAAATTGTCTACAACTTTCTTTTAATACTCTTGATGTGAGTCAACAGTTATCTAGGTCAAACAATTCAGTCAAACAAATCTTTCCAGAAAGTAAACAATTAGGACAACAAAATTCTAACAGCCTAAACTCTTAAACCCTAAGTCCTATGATCATGAAAATTTAACACAAGGTAGATTAGTAAGTTATCTACAACTTTGTTATTAACAAGTTTTACAGAAAAGACCATTATCAACATGAAATCATCCACACAACTGAAACTATACATGCAACCACTTATTTGAATTATAGAGCAATAATTAATTAGTTGCATACAACCAATTGATTCTAAGCCTTACTATTAACATCAACAGTTCATATGTATCACAAGTGCCATAGAAAATATCATGGTCAAGCACAATCTATTTATTTAAGTGCCTTTATTAATTTAATTAGATAATTAGAGGAAATAACAAACCTATAACAAATTTGCCCAATAAATTCTCATAAAATTACAGTAGCTTCCTAGTGCTCACAGTAGGCTACTGTGAAAATTTCATACTGTTTGGACATGTATAACATCTTATGCAAAAATGACAAGCTAGCAAGGCCTATTTTAGTGAAAATAGTAAACCCTATAGAAAAGTGTCAAACTACAGATTATATATTTTTCCTAGCTTCATATTAGTGCCATAATACTGTACAAAATTTTGTATAGCAATAAGTTACATATTTTTATCCCTATAATTTTCCTCAAAAAATGCTATTTATCAATAGATAAATAGAAAGATCATATTTCAATCAAGTTTACAGCAAGCATAATATTTTTCCTAGCTATAGAATATCAACATAAGATCAGCAAAATTGGAATCACAACTTTATCACATCCCTAGCTCAAGTTACACATTTTACAAAATTGTAAACACTCAAAAAGGACTTATTAAGCTATATTTTATTCACCAATAAAAATACTAGAGACTATACATATCATATTTTTATAAAATACTACGATTCCTAAGGAACACAAAAAAATTGGTTCACCAAAAATGGATATCTACAACTGAACTTATGATTTTTAAAAGTTAGTACAAAAATCTATGAAAGAATTAACAAAAACCCTAAACTGCTCTCACTGACATTAGGGACCCATAGGTCTGCGGGGTCCACCCATCAGCGAGCCAAAGCAGAGTATGGCGGTCGGCCGATGTTATCTCACCAACGGCGAGCACTCCGACGAAACTGACTACACCAACATTACCTACTCACAAAGCCGCATCGATTGACCTAGGTGGTGGAGGCGCGGACATACATGAGCCACCTCGTCCCCGGCCATGGCGGCACGGCGCCGTGGCGCTATGGTACGGTGGCCGTTATAGGCTACGGCGAGGCTAGGCGAGGAGAGCATGAGCCCCGTGGTTACGACACGGATCTAACGAGGTGACCTAGGCTAGGCGGCATGCTCTGACAAGGCTCGTCCGCATGCGCGCTGGCGCGGTGGTGAGAGCGCGACGGCACTATGCGTCGTGTTTTGTGCCGGTGAGACATCCATTCGCGGTAAGGTCATGCCACTAGCTAGCCTACACCCTGAGCAAGCTCTAATGCTATGAACCAAAAGCAATGCACACGCGAGCTAAGCAGTGGCGAGCTCGCCGTGGAGGCGGCCATGGAGCCGAGATCTCTGGTGAGGGTAGGAACGGCAATTTCGCCCTCACCGTAGCTCATCCAATGCTGCAACCAAGTCGACGAGGTAGAGGGGAATGCAACGAAGCTAGCTATGAGATGGAGGTGGCAATGACATGGTGGAGCAGGTGCTAGGTGATGGCAGAGTGGTGAGGGTGCTCGGTGGTGCTCGGCTTTCTGCGGTGAGAGCGAGAAAGAGCTTTGGAGAGGGAGAGAGTGAGCGTGAGTGCGTGGAATTGGTAGGGCAGTGTCTCAGATATGAAGTGCCAGCGTGCTGTGGTGAGGGCTCGATGTCGGCCAGCGGTGGCCATGTGGTGACCAGAAGCTGCGCTCGGTCAGCCACCTCGGCGCCCGACGCGGCGTTCGTCAGCGCCCGATGGCGAGCCTGACAGCACGATTTTGATCCTTTCTAACTCCTAAACGATGGCGAGTCAGCGATCAAGTCCTTAATAAGAGTTGGAGATCTACATACCAGCTATAAAGTTGCTTTAGAACTCAAAGTCTAATTCTCAATGGTTCAAAAGAAAAATCAGCACAAAGTCGAGCCTGTCAAACTGTTAACTCAAAATGACTTAGTAAAATTTCTAAGTGCTAAAAATAGTGAAATCTTGATTCTTGTGAGCTAAATTCAAGCATGTTCGGAGCTAAACTAGCCTATGATACAAAAATAAAAGTTGTTGCTCTCATCAAGTACTACAACTTTGCTTTAGTGAACGCATCCATGCAAAGGCTCTACGACATAGTTCAACCTAGGTCAAACATACCACTTTCAAATGAGGACTTGCACTAAACTATGACCTAGTGACCAAACTAGCCCTAGTCATGAATACCAAAGTTGTTCCTAGTGACATTCTAAACATGTTTAGAGTATTCTTAAGGTCACACAAGCATTTCATATATTTGTTACATAAAATACTTCCTAGGTCAACAAGCTTATCATCACTTAAGAGCTTAATTAGATAAAGTGATCTACATGAACATTGTTTCATTAGTCATCCTAAGTGTAGCTAAGGGGCTTTAGTGACCAACATCAACCACTTACACTTATTCACACATGATCACATTTATACATATAAGGAAACATAAAATAACAAAGCATGTTTCATATGTTTCAATTATACGTTTCAAATGTAAAAGCTTATATATGAATGCTTGATGCTCATGCTCATGCAATGCAAGTCAAATTACGCAAGCCTAACACCTAGGGTGTTACAGCCCCTCCCCCTTATAAAAATCTCATCATTAGATTTGCAAGACCTACCATTCTTTGACAAAGGCAGGATAAACCTCACATAAATAATCCTCTCGTTCCCACGTGGCATCTTGTTCACTATGATTATTCCACACCACCTTGTAGAACTTAATAACCTTACTCCAGGTTACTCTTTCCATCTCTTCTAACACTCGGATTGGTTTCTCTTCATAGGTCAAATCTGATTGGAGCTTAATGTTGGTGGGTGCAATGGCTTCCTTCGGTGTCGACAGAATATCATCGGCAGTCCTCCGAGGGGTATCCCACGAAGGTAGATTGATCGGCAGAGGAGCGTGAGATCAAGAACAAGAAGGCAACAGAGACACATGAGTTAGACAGGTTCATGCTATCAGTATGACATAATACCCCACTCCTATGGTCTGTTGGTTTGTATTAGCTATCGTATGATATTGCGTGAGTTTAGAGGGGGTCCCTGCCCACCTTATATAGTCCGAGGAGCAGGGTTACAAGTCAGTTAGATCTGAGAGATAACCAGAAAGTAATAACTGATTACAGGAATCTTGGGATCATATATATCCTAACAGATCTTGTAGTATCTTTAGGATATCTTCCAGATGTCTTGTGGAAGGCGCCGAGTAGAGTCATGCCCCACAAGGCTTTGTCTTGTGGGTTGGACCGCCCCTAAGGGCATAGCCCATGTGGTCTACCATGGGTATCCGGGGTCATACCCCCCACAGCTAGTCCCCGAGCACCTTGTACCCATTGTGCAACACCACCTTGAGCTTGTTCGAGCAGGTGCGAACGAAGCTGAGCAGTCGAACTCATGGCCCGACCACCGTGATGAGTTGCCGAGCAGTTGTGAGTAGTTGCTGAGCAGCGTGTACTATCACTAAGAAGCACGAATCATAGCCAAACAGCATAACCCAAGCACGGCTTGCCATAAGAGTGTAAGGAGCACAAGTTCAGAATCGAAAATTTCTTCATAGTGGACCAAGTGTGCCCACTTAGAGTCTGACCATGAGAAAAGGAGATAGTCTTCTTCAGCTTCAAGAGGCCTGAAGTCTTCGAGAATAAAGCAAGCACATTCACCATGTGGTGAAGTGTGCCCACTTAGTCCCCGAGCCTGACAGTAGATGACGTAGTCATGTGGTGCCAGGGTCCAAAGTAGAAGAATAATAAAAGACCAGCTGAGCAGGCAGCCTAGCCCTTGAGCGTAGCCCTAAAATGAGAGAGAGCACATTCACCATAAGGTGAAGTGTGCCCACTTAGTCCCCGAGCCTAACAGTAGGTGACACAGTCATGTGGTGCCAGGGTCAGAAATAGAAAAACAGTAAAAAGACCAGCCGAGCAAGCAGCCAGTCCTTGAGCTGTTTATGAAGATATCTGAAAAAGCCAACCATGGTGAAAAACCACAGTAATGGCTGTACAATAACTATTACTGAGCCTCAATAAATGGTGGAGAAGTCAGCGATTATTCGGCGAGTGATAACCAACGGTAGTGATAAATGAGCGACGTGGGCTGCAGTTGCATGAAAGCCCTAGGTTATGGCCCATTAAGCCACGTCGGAGAATTTGGAGGGGCGCAAATCGCGGGAACAGTTTCCCAAAAACCCTCAAATGTGAAAGGGTGGGGAAAGTGCTTTATAACTATGCCACCGCATCCTGCATTCGTACCTTTGCCACTTTGCCATTCTTTCTTCATCCTCAGCCCTCACATTTCTAGATTCGCATCCACACACACTCCTGACGCCAGTCCCCATCCAGATTTGAGAGATGGCATCGAAGAGGAGAGTTGTGAACCCAAAGAAGGCGACCCAAAGAAGGTAGGAGCGAGAGCCAACCATGATGAAGAGTGGGTGTCATCGCGCATGAGGGAAGCGGAGCTCGAGAGATTGGAGGATGTGGGCATGCTTCCTGACCACGTCACCGCCGGATGGCGGCCAGCCAGTGGTGAGCCCTTCTCAATGCCTAACACTGATGAAGTTGTAGTCTTTGAGGATTATTTCTAGCATGGGTTGGGGTTCCCTGTTCATCCTTTCTTGCGGGATCTGCTGGAGTCCTGGGTGATTAGTCTATGCAATCTCCACCCCAATGCCATATTACACATCTTGATCTTTATTCATTTCTATGAGATGTTTCTAGGGGTTCTGCCACACTTCAACCTCTTCAGACACCTATTCTAGTTGAAGAAGAAGGCGGTGGTGGTTCCAAGGTTGTCGGTGGCGTATATCTATAGCTCTAGGATGGAATGGCCAGTGAGTACATTAATGTACCACTAAACACTTCTCTAAAAGGGTGGAACTCCAAGTGGTTCTACATGAAACAGAGTCACCCTGCAATCCACTGCGACGTCCACCATATCCTGGAGAACCAGAAAAGCTGGTCGAAGAAACCGAACAGTGCTGACATGGAACAAGTAAGGGAGCTCCTTGACCTACTTAAAGGCGTAGAGATTAGCGGCGAACTAGTGGCGGCAAGCTTCATAGTGCGCTGAATCTAGCCCTGCAAGGAGAGGGCCCACCCGGGCTTTGACTACAGAGGTGAGGACGACAGGACCTAGGAGAGGATGGAACGGCTGATGAAGAAAATTGTCCTAGAGCGGGCCATAGAGCTATTCGCTCCCAACACCTCGTTTAGCTAGGCCAAGGTAAATGAGGGCCTTCAACTGTACAAATCCGCCTCCTTAGGTAACCATCTCGATTGTTTTTTCTTGATACTTTTAATCCTGAAGCATTGTCGAGCAGTGAACTGATTCACTTATGCAAAGATCCATTCGCAGGAAAGAGTAGTGTACTTCTCTAGCATGCCGAGGGGTGATTGGCCGAGGGGTGTAGATGCCCAGCCACCAGCTTGGCCTAAGGAAGATGTGGCCAGCGCTTCATCAGAGTCCAGGGCAACCGACGCTGGTCAGATAGAAAGTTCGCCCCTAGTATTAGAGAAAGTCTAGGGAAAAAGGGCAGCGGTAGACGAGCTAGCCCGGAAGAAGAGAAAGACGGCGGCCGCCGGTCCCCTCAAACTGGGCAGCATCTCGCTTGGTGGCGACCAGACCACTCGAACGCGAAGGACCATGGTGCTCAAGTGGTTGGATGACGACGAAACTTCGGTGACTCCTCCATCGAGCACTAAAGCACCTCCGCACAGCACATGTGCCGAGGAATAAGCGAAGAGAGGCAAAGAAGTTCCTAAGCAGCGGGCGATGGGAGTCCCTGAGTGGCAGGCGACGGGAGTCCCTGCATAGCAGGGGAGGAAGGCATAGAGAGGTAGGCGGAATAGAGGGCAACAGTGGAGGAAACGGGACCTCCACCCTAGAGCACAAAAGTCGACCCCATGGCCGCGCCTAGGTGCTTCGGGTAGGCGTCACCGGTTCAAGAAATTGTGCCAGTAGACCAAACCATGAGTATCATTTCCTTGGAGTTACTTTGTTATCATTTCTTAGCTTTTTTGGCGCTTGATGAACTAATCTGATGTAGTGCAAAACATGCGGAGGGTCTAACCCCACCAGTCCAGACTACCGAACCGCCGAGGGCTGATCCTATGGTGGAAGCAACACTGGTAGCTATCATCCTAGAGTCCCTGAGAGCTCAATAGCCAGAGGAGGAGTCAACTGCCGCTGCTGGTGATCTTGGCGACGATGAACGAGCGGCGTTGATGACGGATGGATTGGCGATAGTGCCCGAGGCAATGGCAGGAACCGTAGGGTCTTCAGGAGTAGAGGCTGGAGTTGGCCACTGATGCGCTGGAGTCTGGGGTGGTGAAGTCAGTGGTGCTCGAGGGGCAAATGGCGCCTCTGAGGCATTGTAGGGCATGGTCAGAGCCATTGTCTAGCCACGGAGCCCCTCGGTGGTGCTTCGAGCTATGGCAGAAGAGAACAAGGAGGAAGAGATCGAGCGCGCTGAACCTCAACCTGAAGCTGTTCAAATCCTCCGCAAGCATGGTGATGAGGTGGTGGTTATCGAGGAGGAAGACACCACTAGGGAGATGAGGAGAATGAAGACCAACAAATCGAGGTTAGTACGACATCTAGAGTGCTCATCTTTAACGTTGGAGATCGGAGTTCATCATTATAATTGTATATTTGTAGGGGATAAGTCGGACTATCGAGCAGCGACACCAGCTGATTAAGAGGATGGAACCCCTCGCTGAAGAGAACGAAAAACTCAGAGAGATGATGAACCTGATGGAGAGAAACATCCAGAGAGCCCGGCACGAGCGAGACCTTGCTGAGTCCAATGCGTGAGATCTGAAACACCAGAAGGGGGTCCTATCCGAGTAGCTGGCGGCTGCGTCCGAGCAGCTATGGTGCAAGTCCAAAGAGCTGGCGAGTGCCTCCACGCAACTAGAACAGACGTCCAAGCAGCTCAGAAGTGTATCCGAGTAGAAAGTAGGTATGGTATATCAGCAAATGTGCTTTGTATTGCTGAACAACCATATTTTGGCGATGACTGTTGTGCTTGTAGAGCAAAACACGAAGCTCGGCCTGCTGCGCCAAGCCCTCGAACAACTCCGAGAGGAGAAGGCGAAGGAGACAGGGCGAGCAAATAAACTGGCCGAGGAGTTGAACGGTAAGTACTCCCTGGTCAGAGTTAATGCTAAAGTAGTTTCCTTTCTTGATAGAACTTTGTAATGCTTGCAGACTACCATCGGAGGTTCAAAGCACAATTTGATGTGCTGGAGCAGGACGCCCGAACCTAGAGGGACAAGTTTGACGTCGTAGTCGCCGGAGTCAAACCAGTGCTTGACTGTGTCGACCTAGAGGTGGCTCCTCAATCTGATGGCAGGCCACCACGCCTAGATATCGTCATCAAAAGGTGCAAGACGGTGTGGGAGAGCTTCAAGAACTTCAACCGTGGTGCCGTTGTTACCAGCATTACTCATGCCCTTGCGGTGGTCCGGTCCCACTATCAATCTGTTGACCTTCAGGCGATAGGGGGTGGATTCATAGAAGGGCTGAGCGAGGCAGAGACCAAGTAGCTGGAGGATGAGGTGGAGGATGCGGCGAAAAAGCTGGACAGCGACATCGACCTGTTTGGTGAGACGAGCGGCGATGGCGAAGCTCAGTGATCTGCTCAGAGATTATCATCTGTAATTTCTAGATAGTGTAGTTAGAACATGCGATAGCGCAAAAAACACTTATGTATGTGATAAATGTTATAAGGTGCATGTGTATGCAGTTTGCTTGTATTTCGGCGAAAAAATCTTCGTAGTTTTAACCATAACGCAATTATACGTAGTATAAGTAGCATCCAAGTAGTTGGTTCGCTACTGACCCCCATGGCCTCGGCTAGCCCATAGTCCATAACGTTGAGCACGGAGTCCGTGCACATGTAGGAGGAATAGTCATGACCAAGGAACCGCAGCTGACCACCCATAACGCAGAGCGCATAGCCCATGGCACGTGTAGGGAGAGATCGGAGACTAGGTCTTCTCCATAGAGAACAGAGCAGAACATGTGCTGCTCGGTAGTTGTCGAAATAACTTGGAGATATACATAGTAGAAGTGGCGTCTGAGCAATTAGTTCTGTGCTGCGCTCTTGGCCTTGGCTAGCCCATAGTCCATAACATCGAGCGTGGAGCCCGTGGACGTGTAGGAGGAACAGGTGTGACCAAGGAACTACAACCGACCACCCATAACGCAGAGCGCAGAGCCTGTGGCACGTGTAGGGTGGGATCGGAGACTAGGTCTTTTCCATAGAGAATAGAACAGAACGTATGCTGCTCATTGATCGGTGAAATATCTTGGAGATTTGGAGAAAAATCTTCGGCGATTTGGAGAAAACATTTTTGGTGATTTGGAGAAAACGTGTTCGGCGATTTGGAGAAAACGTGTTTGGTGATTTGGAGAAAACGTGTTTGGCGAAAACATTGGAGATTTGGAGAAACGTGGTCGGCGCAGTTATGGCAATTTTGTTTTGGAGTTCATCATGGAGTGGCGTAGAGCCCGGCGACCATAAGTGGAGATTTAAACCGTAATGGAGAAAAAATGGAGACAAATTATGGAGATCAAAACTTTATTCATCATTAAGTGGAGACTACATATCTGTGGTGTTTCAATGATAGAAACATATGAGGTGCTCAATATGCCAAGAGTTGGGAACAACGATTCCATCTAAGTCACATAGGCGATAAGACCCTGGTTGGGTAACATCTTTGACGATGTAAGGCCCTTCCTAGGGGGAGGAGAGCTTGTGCATCCCTTTGGTTTTTTGTTTCCTGTGGAGAACGAGGTCACCGACAGCAAATGAATGACCTTTGATGTTGCAGTTGTAGTACCTATACAAGCCTTCTAGATACTTGGCTATGCGAACGCAAGTGATTAGGTGTTCTTCCTCGGCCCTATCGACGTCCTCTGTCCGAACAGCTGCGGCTTGCTCTTCATCATAATTTTCCACCTTAGGTGCTCAGAAGGCAATATTCGCTAGTAGTATGGCTTCTGAGTCGTAGACCAAGAAGTATGGAGACACACCAGTGCTATGACTAGCTTGAGTGCGTAGTCCCCAGACTATAGCTGGTAGCTCATGCTTTTCTTATTTCTGATATAGTCTCTTTTTGAGGGCATCAAGGATCATGCTGTTCGCCCGTTTGACCTGGTTGTTGGCTCTAGGATGGGCAATGGAGACGTATTTGATGGAGATGCAATGGTCTTCACAAAAGTCCCAAAAGTGATGGCCAGTAAATGTAGTTCCGAGGTCGGTGATGATGCGATTTGGGAGACCGAATCTATGGATGATGTATTCGAAGAGCTCGACTGCATTCTTTGCAGTAGCCGAGATGAGCGGTTTATACTCAATCCACTTGGAGAACTTATCAATGGCAACATATACGTACCAGAAGCCACCTAGCGCTGGCTTAAATGGGCCAATCATGTCCAGTCCCCAGCATGCAAAGGGCTAGGAAGCTGGAATGGTCTGCAGCTCTTGTGCCGACACGTCTTTTTGCTTGGCGAAAAATTGGCATCCTTCACAATGTCAGACGAGGTCTTCTACATCGGAGATGGCCATGGGCTAGCAAAAACCAGCTCAGAAAGCTTTGCCGACCAGTGTTCTCGATGTCGCGTGGTTGCCGCAGGAACCAGAGTGAATTTCAAGAAGTAACTTCACTTTGTCTTCTTGGGTGATGCATTTTTGCAGAATCCCTTCCTTGGCTCTTTTCCTCATCAAGTTGCCGTCCACCAGCACGTAATGTTTGCTTCGATGGATTAGGTGTTCAGTTTTAGTCTTATCGATAGGTACTTCGGCGCTAGAGAGGTACTTGATGAACTGTTCCCTCCAATCGGCGGCCATCAAAGGTACCGTAAGTACCAGCTCCTCGGTGGGGGGAACTTCCTGAATTTCTTTTTCTTCCTTAATGGATGGCGCCAGAAGATCTTGAACATAGACCCCTGGCGAAATCATGGTGCGAGAGGAGCCCAACTTGGACAAGTGATCGGCAGGCTGATTTTGATCATGTACCACATGGTGGTACTTGATACCGTAGAACTTCCCTTCAAGCTTCATGATTTCAGCGCAATATGCATCCATATTCTCACTGGAGCAAGACCAATCTTTGTTAAGCTGGTTGATGACCAGCACGGAGTCCCCGTATACCATGAGGCGTTTGACACCGAGCTCAATGACTATATGGAATCCATGGAGACATGCTTCATATTTGGCGACGTTGTTGGAGGCCGGAAAGTGTATCCGGAGAACATATCGGAGCTTATCCTTGGTCAGCGTAATGAATAGAATGCCCGCACCAGCACCATTGATGTTAAGGGCACCATTGAAGTACATCACCCAGTGCTCAGGGCAGGTGGCGGCGATGGGCTCTTGGATCTCGGTCCACTCAGCGATGAAATTAGCAAGCGCCTGAGACTTGATCGTAGGCCTACTTCTGAATTCAATGGAGTAAGTGCCAAGCTTGACACCCACTTGATGATATGGCTGTTGGCCTCTTTATTGTGGAGGATGTCCCCCAGAGGGAACTTGGTGACCACGGCGATCTTGTAATACTCAAAATAGTGGTGGAGCTTGCGCGACGTAATCAGAACGTCGTATAGCAGCTTCTAAACCTGAGGAATACGAGTCTTGGGCTTGTTAAAAACCTCACTGATGAAATATACCAGACATTGCACCATATAGGCATGCCCAGCCTCCTCACATTTGACCACAATTGCTGTGCTGATGACGTGAGAAGTAGCGGCGATATAGATCAGGAGAGTTTCATCTGGCCATTATGATCAGAGGCTTTGTTAGGAACAACTTAAGCTGCTAGAAAGCTGTGCCTGCCTCTTCCGACCAGGAAAAGCGCTCGGAGGCCTTGAGGAATTTGAAGAAAGGTAGCCCTTTTTTACCGAGGCGCAATATGAAGCGGCTTAAGGTAGGCATGCAGCCTGTAAGCTTCTATGTATCCTTGACGCATGTTGGCCATTTCATGTTGGTGATGGCGAAGTCCTTGTTAGGATTAGGCTCAATGCCTCATGCGCTGACAATGTAGCCCAAGAGTATACCGGATGGAACTCCAAAGATGCACTTTGAAGGGTTCTGCTTCCATCGGTACCTTTTTAGGTTGGCCAACATTTCTTCGAGCTCGGTGATAAGATCAACGGCAGTCTTGGACTTGATGACCACATCATCGATGTAAGCTTCAATGTTGCAGCCAATCTATTGATCGAGGCACATCTAGATAGCCCTTTGATAAGTTGCCCCGATGTTCTTGAGTCCGAAGGACATGGTGGTGTAGCAATACACACCGAAGGGCATGATGAACAATGTCTTGATCTGATCTTCTTCCTTAAGGGAGATCTAGTGATAGCTGGAGTAACAGTCAAGGAAGGAGAGCAGTTTGTAGCCGACGATGGAGTCTACAACCTCGTCTATCCGAGGCAAACCGAACGGGTCTTTAGGGCAGTGTTTGTTAAGATCAGTGTAATCAACACACATTCTCCATTCTTTATTATTTTTTGAACAAGAATAGGGTTTGCCAACCACTCAGGATGATACACTTCTTTTATAAATCTGACAGCTAAGAGTCATTTTATTTCTACCCTAATAGCCTCCTTCTTGTCTGGCACGAATCGGCGGAGTTTCTACTTGATCGGTTTGGCGGTCGGTGAGACATTCAAGGAGTCCTCGATCTTCTCCCTTGGTACCACCGGCATGTCTATAGGTTTCCAAGCAAACACGTCGGCGTTGGCACGTAGGAAGGAGATGAGCACGCTTTCCTATTTGGGGTCAAGGTGAGCCCCAATCTTCATAGTCTTGGAGGGGTCGTCGAGGCTGAGGCCGACCTCCTTTATTTCCTTGGACTTAGCAGAGGCACGAGGAGGCTCTAGCTCTGGGATCTCCATGTCATCAACGGGCAACATCTTGGCTTTGGTGACCATGCTGGCCATCTAGATGGAGAGGTCAGTGGCTTCGGCGAGGGCGAGACTCTCTATCTCGCAGGCGTAGGCGATGGAGAGGTTGGCCCATAGGGCTAGAACTCCTGCAGGCGAAGGCATCTTCAGCACCAGATACACGTAGTGTGGTACATCCATGAACTTGGCCAAAGCTGGCCAACCATGTATGTTGTGGTAGGCGGTGTTGAAATCGGCGACATAGAAGTTGATGTGCTCGATGCGATAGTTGCTTACCGTGCCGAACTGTATTTGTAGGGTGATCTCTCTAAGCGATTTGGATGCCCTGCCAGGTACCTCACCCCAAAAGGAGGAGTCAGAGGGTGTGAGATCCGCTAATCCGAGGCCCAGCTCCTTTAGGGCCCGACGAAGAGGAGATTCAGAGCGCTCCCACCGTAGATGAGCACTTTTCTAACGAGCACCTTCTAGACGGTTGTGTCGAGGATGAGGGGGAAATGCCCTATGTAGGGAATGTCCACCCACTGGTCAGCCCTGCTAAAGGTGATGGGGACCTCAGACCATGGGCGATAGCTGGGGTCACTGTTCACCTAAACGGTCGTTTAGCCCATTTACACACCGTGTAAACGCTACACGGTGGTGCGCCGTTTCTGTTTAATCACCCGTTTACCCCGTTTAATTGGCCGTTTAGCCCATTTAATAGGACGTTTTGCTCGAATAATGGCTAAACGGTAGGTGACCGACTATTTAATGTTTAGCATTTAGGAAAACATTGGCTAGGGTTGGCGACAGCGTCCTCCATAGTGACGTTGAGGACCCACCGTGCGGCGAGCTTCCATTCTCTTCTACTCTCAGTGGAGGTGAGGCCCTCAAAGATGGTGGCAACCACCTTGTCGTGGTCCTAGAAGGCATTGTCATTGCCCCTAGGTGGTCGGTGACCTCTGGCTCCGTCATTAGCGTCATCGTCCAGCTTTTTGTCCTAGAACTCCTTAGCCAAACCGAGGCAGTTCTTCATCTTGTGCTTGACGTTCTTATGGAGCGGGTATGGGCCATCGAGGATCTTCTTGTACTGTTCCTCATAGTTGAGCTTGGCACGAGGTTCATTGATGGCAGCAACAATGTGGTCTAGCCGGTGGCGGCGATTTTGACCAGTCTTGGGTCCTTCTGGCTGATCACGGCTGTTGTTACGATGATAACTACGGTCGTCGTGGCGGCGTTCATTATGGCGGCGGTCATTGGGGTGGTCATCATAGCGGCGTATTGGGCGATGAGTGCCCACATCCTCATTGAAGTGCACCTTGACTTCCTCGATGTTGACGTACTGGTTGGCGGTTGTGATCGTCTCGTTGATCCCCGTGGGTGGCTTACGGTTGAACTTAGAGCAAAGCTCATGGTGATGGAGTCCTCGGATGAAGGCAGTGATGACCTCAACTTCCATGATGTTTGGAATAGAATTCCTCATCTTGGAAAAGCATCGGATGTAGCTACAGAGGAGCTCGGCTGGCTTCTGGTTGATGCGGTTGAGATCATGCTTGGTTCCTGGTCACGTACACGTAGCCATATAATTGTCGGTGAAGACTTTTTTCAGCTCTTCCTAGGATCCAATGGAGTCCGAGGCAAGGCTAGTAAACCAGTTCATGATGATTGGTGTGAGCATGATGGGAAGATAGTTCACCATGACACTGGTGTCTCCTTCGGTGGTGCAAACAGCAGTGGCGTAAGCCTATAACCACTGTGTTGGATTCATCGTCCCCTCATAGGGCTCGACCCTAGTGATTTTGAAATCATGGGGCCACTGAAGTGTTTGGAGCACCCTTGTGAACGCCAGGGGGCCCTCGGGGTTGTCGTTGCCATCATCTGCAGAGTTGCCACCAGCGATTGGCTTGAGGGTTGAGTCCGGGTTGCCGTACTCTTGCTCGTACTCCCGGCAGCGGCATACTTCGTCTTCATGGTGACCAAAGCGGCATTCGTTGATATGTCGTCGTGCATCTCGAAGATTGTTGAGGTGCACTCGGACATCCTAGTCGACCTCCTGGTCATGTTAGTGGTGATGTTTCGGTGCGGTTGCCCCTAGCTCTACCTTGGAGGGGTTGCCTGTCATCGCGGTGCTGGTCGGTGAAGCAATTTTGGTGGCGATCGGTTCTTGTGGCGATTGATCGGTGAATCAAAGTGGTGGAGTATGAAGGTCTTTGATCCTAGCGAATCTCATTGACCTAGTAGTGCGCCGCTTTAAGCATGGCGGCAACCTTGGCGAGCTCGGGCGTCTACGGGAGGCGGGCAAGCTCGTTGGTAGCCACTGCCAGATTAGCGCTTGGAGTCTTGAAGACGTCGTGGCCATCAACATGGAGAAACTCTTTGTCAAGGTTGCGCTGGAGTGGCCTTCCTTGCGAGTCGAGCTACTGCTCGGCCATCACGAGGGCATTCTCGTTTGCTCGGCGTTGTGCACGGTTGACGTTCTGGTTCTCACAAGTGGTGCATTCCTCCTCGGTCTCACCGTTCCAAGGGGGCCTGTCGATGCTGACGTTGAAGATCGCACCACCCTGGAAAGGAGGGGGAGGAAGTTGCTCGGTGAAGGTTTTCGGCAAGGGTCTCCGTAGAGCCTTAGGACTCGAAGTCTGGATTCTCCTCTAGGATGGTTTGGAGGGACGCTCCAGAGCGTCGGCTAACATGGAGCATGTTGATGGCCGGCGGAGGCTGGTCGGCGATCTAGTTGGCAAGAGGATGGATGTCTCCCACCTAGTCAGCGAATTTGCCCCTTAGGGCATCTTGGTAGGTGGTGGCAATGTTGGTGAGCCCAAAAGGTGGAGCTACAACTCCTAGACTTTTCTAAGTAGCCTCTAATAAATTTGGATCAGAGGGCAGTCGGTGCTGAACCAAACTGTCCAAAGCCCATTCGACGATGGAGAGGCAATTGGTGAGCTTCAGACCAACCCGATCGATGGACTCAATCAGATTGTCATTGTTGATCTGCCTCCTCTGGTAGCGAGGAAGTGGGCAGCGAGTTGTTGATGAAGGCGACCTTAGAGGTGGTTCCAAGATCGGATCTGTAGTCGTAGGTGCAGGGATGATTGGCACAGAATTGATATGCGCCGGCTCGAGGAGCTCTCTGACTCCGTTAACGTTGATGACCTAGGAGATCAATCCAACCGTGAAGATCTGGCTGGGCTATGGGAGGGACAAAGAGCCTGTGGAAAAAGCCATCTTGTTCGACAAGGAAACAGCACGTAGTCCCCTACTAGGCACGCCAACTGTCGATAGAATATCGTCGGCAGTCCTCTGAGGGGTATCCCATGAAGGTAGATTGATCGGTAGAGGAGCATGAGATCAAGAACAAGAAGGCAACAGAGACACACGAGTTAGATAGGTTTAGGACATTAGTATGACATAATACCCTACTCCTATGGTCTGTTGGTTTGTATTAGCTATCATATGATATTGCGTGAGTTTGGAGGGGGTCCTTGCCCACCTTATATAGTCTGGGGAGCAGGGTTACAAGTCGGTTAGATCTGAGAGATAACCGAAAAGTAATAACTGATTATAGGAATCTTGGGATCATACATATCCTAATAGATCTCGTAGTATCTTCAAGATATCTTCTAGATGTCTTGCAGAAGGCGCCGAGCAGAGTTGTGCCCCACAAGGCTTCGTCTTATGGGCTAGACCGCCCCTGAGGGCATAGCCCATGTGGTCTACAATGGGTATCCAAGGTCATACCCCCCACATCCGGTATACGAAGACATCTCTTCAATTGAGAAACATGGAAGACATCGAATATTGCACTCATCTCTGGGGGAAGTTGTAACTTATAATTTCCCTTTCCATTCAGTAATCTTGTATGGCCCTACATATCTAGGCGCAAGCTTTCTTTTCACTCCAAATCTCTATACTCCTTTCATGGGTGACACTTTTAAGTATACATAGTCTCCCACTTCAAAAGTCACTGGTCTTCTTCTTTTATCAGCATAACTCTTTTGTCTTGACTGAGCTGCTTTCATATGTTGTTGGATAATGCACACTTGCTCTTTAGCTTCAGTGACAAAGTCAATACCAAAGTATCTTCTTTCACTGGGCTCAATCCAATTCAATGGAGTTCTACATTTCCTACTGTACAAGGCTTCAAAAGGAGCCATCTTGATGCTTACTTGATAACTATTGTTGTAGGAGAACTTGGCTAAAGGTAGCCATTTCTCCCATGAACCCTTGGAAGATATAACACAAGCTCTTAGCAAATCTTCTAAGATCTGGTTTACTCACTCAGTCTGTCCAGAAGTTTGTTGATGGTATGCTGAAATTCTGATTAGTTTAGTCCCTAAAGCCTGGTGTAAGTGTTCCTAGAAACAAGCTATAAACTATGGTCCTCGATCTAAGATTATAGTCTTGGGTATTCCATGTAGTCTCACGATCTGAGAAATGTATAGCTCAGCATACTTCCCAGCTAGATACCTTGTGTTCATCGGTATAAAATGTGCTGACTAGGTGAGATGATCTACAATGACCCATATGGAATCATGACCTTGCGGCTCGATGGAAGGCCTGTAATAAAGTCCATGCTTATTTCTTCCCATTTCTAGCCTAGAATAGGCAATGGCTGAAGTAATCCAGCAGATTTCAAATGAACGGCCTTTACTCTACTGTAGTATCACACCTAGCGACATAGGAGGCGATCTCCTTCATCTTGGTCCACCAAAAATGGGTTTTCAAATCTTGATACATTTTTCTACTACCCGGTTGGATAGACAACTTGGACAAACGAGCTTCATCTAAAATTTGATTTCTAAGCTCACGGTCTTTCGGTACCACAAGTCGGTCCTCAAACCATAGCACACCTCTATCATCTAATCTGAAATGCTTGGTTTCTTGTTCTTGCATCTTTCTCTTGATGTGAAATATACCTACATTTGTTTTTTGCAGTTCTATGATTTTGCTTTCCAGTGAACAACAGATGGTGATGTTGTGCAGCACAACAGGATGTAACAAATTAAATCCATCTTCCAACAATGCTTCCAAAGTGTTGCAATGAGATTTCTGACTAAGTGCATCTGCTACAACATTGGCTTTTTTGGGATGGTAGTGCACTTCTAAATTGTAGTCCTTAATTAGCTCTAACCATCTTTGCTGTCTCATGTTTAGCTCAGGTTGGGTAAAGATATATTTGAGACTTTTGTGGTCAGTATATATGTGACATACGTTGCCCAACAAATAATGTCTCCACATCTTTAACGCATGAACAATTGCTGCAAGCTCTAAATCATGAGTAGGGTAATTGACTTCATGCTTTCTCAACTGCCGAGAAGCATATGCAATAACTCTTCCTTCTTGCATGAGTACACACCCCAAACCTATACCTGATGCATCGCAGAACACATCGAAAGGCTTTTCAATGTCGGGTTGTGCTAAAATAGGAGTTGTTGTTAACAGAGTCCTTAGGGTGTGAAAAGCTGCTTCACACTCTGGTATCCATATGAACTTTTCACCTTTCTGAAGGAGTATAGTCATGGGTTTAGCTATCTTGGAGAAATCTAGAATGAAACGACGATAATAACCTGCTAACCCTAGAAAACTCCGAACTTCATGAACCAAAGTCGGTGCCTTCTAATCCATGACCTCTTTTACTTTAGATGGGTCTACAGATATTCCATCTCTCGATAAGATGTGACCCAAGAAAAATACTTTACTCAACCAAAATTCACATTTGCTAAACTTGGCATATAACTTATGTTCCCTCAATCTAGACGGAACAATTCTCAGATGCTCTACATGATCTGCCTCATTCTTCAAATAAATCAAGATATCATTGATAAACACAACCACGAACTTGTCGAGCTCAGGCATGAATACTGAATTCATTAGGTACATGAAGTAGGCAGGAGCATTCGTCAGTCCAAAAGATATGACCAAATACTCGTACAAGCCGTACCTAGTGGAGAAAGTTGTATTAGGTATATCCTCTGGCCTGATCTTTATCTAATGATAGCCTGACCTCAAGTCAATCTTGGAGAATACCTTTGCTTTTGCCAACTGATCAAACAAGATATTGATACAAGGCAAAGGATACTTGTTTTTTATGGTCACAGCATTAAGTGGCCTATAATCCACACACAGTCTCAAGGACTTGTCCTTTACAAACAATGTTGGACATCCCCATGGAGACAAACTAGGTTGAATGAGACCTTTGTCCAATAGTTCTTGTAACTAAATTTTAAGTTCAGCTAACTCATTTGGTGGTATCCTATAGGGTCTTCTTAAGATAGGTGCCATACTTGGAACTAACTCAATCTTAAATTCCACATCCCTATCAGGTGGTAAACCTAGTACCTCATCTGGGAATACATCAGGAAACTCACAAACCACTGGAATATCACAAAGGGTAGTGGCTTGGATAGCACAAGCCAAGTGTTGGAGTTCAAAATTTCAAGAAAGTCATACTAGAAAAGCATTTCCCCCCTTTGGTTCTCTCAACATAATAGTACAAGTGCTAGTGTCAATGAGAACCCCATGATCACTCATCCATTTCATGCCTAAGATTACACTTATGGATAATCTAGGCAATACTATCAGATCCATCATATACTCCCTCTCTTGTATACAGATGAGCACATTTCTAACCATCTTATTTGTAGAGATAGTAGCCCCAGCTGAACTTATACTATAACCACCCTTGCTTACCTCAATTACTTTCTAATCATGTCTAGATTCAAATGATTGGCTCATAAATGAATGAGAAGCTCCCGAATCAAATAAAACAATGGTGGGATCTTTGTTAACAACAAACATACTAGCAGTGACAACCTCTCCTATGGGCACCTCTTCAATAGCGGTGTAGTGCATGTATCCAGGACGTGCTCTAGGATTTGCCTATCTCTGATTGTTCTGGTTTTGATTGTTCTTCTTCTTAGGATGGGGGCACTCCTTGGCCCAATAACCCACTTGATTATAGTTGAAGCATGGTCGATTGCTCTTGGGTCCTGCTAAGCTTCCTTGCCCTACATTCCCCTTAGGTAAGGCAATGGTGAACTGCCTTATGGAACACCTTCTGAGGTTGGCTATTCTGAGCCTTTGGTGGAGGAGGCCTGAACTTGGGCGCTAGTGGTCGAAACTATGGCCTAGCTACCACTAGAGCTCTAGACTATGAAGACCCTAAGGCGCCTGCCTCAGCTACCCTCTTGTAGCCCTTTGCTGCCGCATGTAGATTGTTGTGGTTCTCTTGAGTCAATGCATCACTGATGAACTCATTGTATGTGGTGCATCTTGAGTTGGCCATAGTCTTCATCAACTTCAGTGCCAAGACCTCTCTTGAAGCTTTCTATCTTCTTTTCTTCTATGTCAACAAAACCTGGGGCATACCGGGATAGATTGTTGAAAGCATGCATATACTCAATAAGGGTCTTAGTCAGAAAATGGGTCCACCAAATCCCAACCGGCCCCTATAGCTTGATGGGATGCATACTCTGCCATCTGATGTTCTGTGACCCTCAACAGATGGAACTTTTGCTCAATAGTGTTGAGCCACTCATCTGCCTAGAGTGGTTCCTCGGCCACCTTGAAAATAGGAGGATTGATGTTTAAGAAATCCTTGAAAGTGTTGTACTGATTTGGCTTAGGCCCCTGTTGTTGCTGGCGGGCGCAAGCCATGTTCTGCGCAATGAGGCGCAAGGTTTCCTCCATAGTCCTCTGACTTCCTAGGAATTGTGCAAAAAACTCATTAGCAGACGGTGGTGCCAGTTTTGGTAAGTCACCATCATTGCCCTCTTGGCTGTTGCCTGCTCCAGCACGAGTGCGAGTCATCTGCAAGTTGCAACAATAAGTGATTATTGGGTGATGTCAAGAGATTGTGGATGAATTGTATAATCATGCCAAACTGAAATTACTGGAGAGAATCTTAAATTCATACAATAAAATAGAGGCATAATAATTCATTCTCGTAACATGACATCACCAAGTTGATCACTTATCGGGCTCACAGCGTGTTAACATACAAATTGTAATCATCAGTAAGACGAAACTCGAATTTCATTAACGTTCAACCCAACGTTAAATAACATGCAAAGAACCAATATTACATGAAAGGCAAATCACAGTTACCAACTCTAGCTACAAGTCCATTACATAAATAGCGGGGATTCATCTAGCACTTTAACTAGTCACTAGGTGATTCTAATTGTAACAACCCAGAATTTTCCTGGAAACAAAAAGAATAAAAATCACAACTACAAATTTTTTTTTTTGAAATAGCCAATGGTTGGTGACTGTCGTGTAGGAAAACTACCCTAGCTGCATAAGTAGTACCTATTGTAGATGTTTATATCCTCGAATTAAATTAAACTTGCATGAGTTGCTTCTTATGTTCTTTTGTATTGATTAACAAAAGCAACAACATTTATTTAATTATTGAAATAAATGTGTATGCATGAATGAGCTAATTCAATTAACCTAAATTGGAGGAGCCCCTTTTGGCCCTAGAGCACAAGCCAGTCCGTTTCCACAGCCCGCGAACGAGCTCTAGCCTGGCAGGCCGCACACCAGCAGCCGCAGGCCGGCCCAACTCCCGCCCCAGACGGCCCAGCCAAGGAGAATCCGCAGGCAGCCCCGTCTCCACCGTGACGGGCCACGAATCCGGCGCGGCCTGACAGCGTCAAGCGGCCCAGCTGGGAGCTGCCCTCTTTTCTCTCCCGGTCACCGCCAGCTAGGACCCCGTCGTCATCACCTTCCTTGCGTCTCTTCTCCTTTTCGCGCTGAGTCAGGACAAAGGAAGAAGAAATCTCCATCGCCAGCCGTTCTTTTCACGTCGGTTGTCGACGGACGCGCGGATGCGACGCCACATCATCTACCCGCACTGCCTCCGCCCCCAGCTGGAGCTATCCGCGCCATGACGCCATCACTGTGGCCCGCGCCCTCGCAACCGCCCCCTGGCACCATAGTACAAAGTCTGAGCGGGTGGTTGCGCCGAATCAGAAGCGCCAGGGTGACCCGCGACCGCACCATGACCGTAACCCTAACCTAAGCACACCGATCCCCTCCACGTGGCCCCAAGCTCCCTTCCACCGTTCACCTCGCCATGATCACCGCCTCCCTATAAGAAGGCACCCCGAGGTGCCCTAGCCACTTCCCATCACCCCGCCGCCGCTCTGGTGGCCAGCTTCTTCCGTCATAACCAAGAGAGGGAAGGGAAGGGGAAGAAAGGGGGGGGGGGCAGCAAGTGAAGGCCGCCGAAGAGGAGCCGCTGGTTCGGAGGACGACGAGCCGTCCGACCATGGCGGAGCAGCTGCTCGGCACGGCACGGCCACGCCTCGACACTGCCTCGACTCGCCTGGCATCAACATCCTTTCGCCATCGCCACCTACGGTGAGCCCATCACCCTTTCGGCTCTTTACTGTAGTGCTCGCGGGCATCACATCGCCGTCTCCGTACCGGGAACGAGCAAGAGGAGGCCCTGGCTCCTGAACCTGCCTACACGCACGCACGTACACCTATCGTCCAAGCCACGGACCGCACTGAGCACCGAGGGCATGGGAACGCTAGAGAGGCAACACGTTGCGGAGCACGCCCGCCATGGCTAGACCTCACCAAGGTGAGGTTCTGTTCTTACCGCGTTAGGCCAGTAGAAGCGAGGGAAGGAGGGCTACCTGTTTCGCTTTGGCAAGGAACATTACCGCGCGCTAGCAAGAGGAGGAAGAGAGCCACGTGAGAGAGCTGCTCGCGTTCACCTTGTCGGTGGAGCCGCTGCTCCAGAGCGCCATCGTGCGAGAGCGTCCAAATCGCCCAGCCACCTCGCTGGACAGGGGCGGGCCGAGAAACCTTCGGTTGAGCCTATACACGCTACCGAGGAGCCGCCGTGGCTAGGAAACGGCCGCTCACCGCCGGCGGACGCGCCACCGCGCGGGAAAGCAAGGGGAGGAGCCGGGTTAGTAGTTCGGTGCACCGGGTGCGCCGTGGACCAAGGGGAAAAAGGGGGAGGTGAACACGGTCCACCGTAGACCCCACGTGCACCCGTGGACTGCTCGGTCATGCCCACCGTGAACCAAGCCCACGGCGACTGGGACTTTTTTTTAAAATCCACAGCGCAACGTGGCATCACGGGGAGCTGCCACGTGTCACTGCCTGGAGTTCCCAGTTCATTTTCTTTTTCAGAAATTCATTTAAGCTTAGAAAATTCATAACTAATTCATTTTAACTCAGAAAAATACCAAACCAGAGTCCAAATTTTTCTAAAAATGAGCTCTACGTCATAGGCTTGTGTTTGAATGCATTTGGATCTCTCGAAATTCTGTTGCTTCTTTGTGCACCTTTATAGGAGTTGCTCACGCGACCATATGATACGTTTAACAGAGCCGGAGGACCTGCCGATCGAGGAGTACGACCCTGAACTACAGCGAGGACTTGGGAGACGACCTGCCAGGTGCCACGCCCCACCCAAACTCGTAGATCCTATTATGCATGCTATAATTAGATTTGCTAGCGCTTTATCTTTTATGCAAAGATACGATGTAGGTTGCATGGTAGTTTTACTTGAGCCTTATACCTTGCTGCAACCTTACTCCTGCACACCCACTGATAGGCTAGATGCTCGCTTGTTACATACCTACTGCTTTACTCTTACTCGCATTGTATCTGTGATGTGATGCTGGTGAGGGAGAGACGTATGTGCGTAAGGCACGAGGTGCCGTAAAACTTGGTAAAAACTAGACAATGAACATGGGGAGATCTTGGCGTGTGTTTTGGGTGTGTGGTGAGGGTTGAGTCAATCGGACAGGATCTTACGACGAGTCTTTGGGGCAAGTCTTGCCGAAGGGGTGCGACCTGGGCATCCCTTGCGAGAGTTACCTGTGGCGGGTATATGAGAGAGGTGGACCGGGGTGTTGGTTATCCCTGGTGAGGTGCTGTCATGGCACGGGGAGTTGGTGATCCCCTTTTGAGAAGATATCCTGTCCAGTCCCCCTAAGGACTGGTATGTCTTGTGAACCGGAACCATGGGACCTTCGTGCACACCACTCGCTCCCGATGGGCGGGGGACGATTACCCGACTGATTAGGGCAGTACCACCACTACTAGGATGGAAGGTGATAGTGTAGGGAGGTACGGGCATGGGGACCCACACCCTCCTAAGACAGCGTAGTGACCTTGGGGGCCCGGTACTACTGTCTCACAGTCTCAGCGTTTCGGTGGACTCCGGGGTGGCCCAGGGCTGAGTGGTAGGGTGGTACTGTACCGGTTGGGAGGCAGTCGGAATCAGCCTAGACGAGCCGGATCGTCGAGGATGGCGATCTTGTGGATTACCAGGTGTACACACTCTGCAGAGTTGATCGATCTATACGTATAGCCGCGTCCTCGGATATGGACTTTTCCATGACCTACGCTTCACTTGATTAGAGAGAGAAGTCCCTTCTACCTTTCCCCTGGGTTTTGTGTTGGACTCCGGCTTTGGCCGTTGAGACGAGATCTGAGTGGGAGTCGATCTTGTCGCCTAGGGAGAGAGTGAGATGAGATGAGTTGTGTGTGATGGGTGGGGAGAACGTGTGAACATGATGGGTTAAGTAAATAAAACCTGATGACATATTATTGTCTAAACATTAAACTACTTGCATAGGAAACCCACAGCTTAAATAGGTCTCTTTCTATTTTTCTCCAATGCATTCCACTCTCTGCAAAGCAATGCAAGCATGGGGTGGGCGATGCGTGGCAAGTACCAAGTGTACTGATAGATTTTGGCAGGTTCCGAGCCCGAGTACGACTATGAGGGCGATGACTGGGAAGACTAGAGGGTCTGTTCTGCGCTCGAGCTGGTTACAGGAGATCGTGTTTCCGCTGCTATCCTCATCTGATGCTGTTCAGGATGTTATGTGTGAGTGTGTTCCGCCCTGCGTGGCGAAGAGAATAATTTATGTAAAACTCTCTATGGTATTCTGATAATCGTGTATGACTTGATGTATCACTGAGATTTGGGTAAATTGATGAATCGTTCGTCATTTTACACCTCGTTTCTGTGGATTTCCCTTCATGGAAATCAAGGACGTTTCAGTTGGTACCAGAGCCATGCTTGACCCTAGGACGGACCCATAGGTTTGGACAATAGGATTATGGAAGATCTTGACACTTTCGGTTATATTACCGACCATGCTGCATTTTCGTGCATGGCTTACCTCAATTTCACACTCTCTTACCTAAATTTCGTTCTACCATACCCATCACATCGCTCCGTCCCACCCCGATTCATCCTGTATCACTTAGAAATCGCCAAGTATCACCCTGATTTACCATGTTTTGCCTTGACTTACCATGTTTCAAGATACTTCATAAACGACAAGTACTGACTTCGTCTTACGGTTAAAAATTGCAGATGGCTCCTGTTGTCGAGCTCCCCGTGGACGGACTGGCCTACCGTGGGTTCGCCATGATCCTGTATGACTGTACTGGACTCGCTGGGCGTCCCCACAGAGGAGATCGAGTACATGTGCCGTGGTGAGCCTGGACCCGATGGGTTCAAGGGCCACGTCGTGGTCCACCTCAAGGTCCCCGCTAGCAAGTTCGTACCCGTGCTGCGTGCCTTCGAGACGCTAGAGGTGGAGAACTCCATCGCTTCGTGCGTGCAGTCCGTCTCGCGCACTGCTCTTCGTAGTGTGATGCGTGACGCACACGACTACCTCAAGACGGGACCATACCGCCTGTTGCCTGCCGCTCTGGACCTCAATAGGTTCTCAGAGCCGTAGATCACTGCTGCAGACCGTGCCGCGCGTGACGAGGTCGACCCCTGCCTGAGAGCCTCCGCGCAGTACATCATCGCCCAGGATCGCTACATCATGGATGTGGAGATGCAGAACCGCCGCTACCGAGACTTCCTGTTCCGTTGCGACGAGGAGTTCCTCAAGGTGGAGCGCAAGGAAGAGGAGATGGTCGGCAAGCTCGAGGAGGAGCGCATGGGCTATGACAGAATGAAGACCTTCTACGAGACTCATGAGAAGTCGCTGCGGGAGGAGATCGCCAACCTCAAGGACAAAGTTGGGGAGGCTGAGCTTCGCCACGACTATCTTGAGTCCAAGGTGCTTGAGTGTGAGGACCGGATTGAGCGTCAGAGGCTTACCCTAAGGGAGTTCCATGAGAAGGAGAAGCACCGTGGCATCAGGAAGCTTGCCCTGGAGGCCCATTGCAACACGATGGAGAAGCAAGCTGTGGAGGCTGCCATCACCACCACATACAACATGCAACATCTGGTTCACTACATCAAGTGCACCGAGTACCTTCAGGACAAGGTGAACCGCATCAGCCAGGCTTGGATCGACGCTGATCGTAAGCTGCGTCCAGGAGATCGGAAAGGTCCAGGGCGTCCTCTTACCTGGGATGCGCAAGAAGCCACGTAGACAGCCTTTCCACGTTGAGGCCACCAAGCTCAACTTCAAGGCTTGCTCGACGGAGGATTACGCAGAGGTTCTGAGGACAGAGATGCTGGACTACGCTCTCACCTACGTCGCGAGGATCCACCGCTCCGACGACGAGCTCCGTGCCATGGAGGGCACTCCCGAGGCTTCCACTTCCGGACCTTCTACACCACTCGACACTTCCGGTCAGGAGTAGTCAATGTAGTAGTAGACATGTTGAGCCCTGCGTGGCTAGAGACATGACGCACCTATGAAGCAAAGTAGGATGTCCCACTTTTGGAGCTACCTGTGAGTAGCACGATTCCCGCGAATCTGTCAGTGTAGCTACTGGAGATGTCGCTATGTAATAAACTAATGTAATGAATGTTTTGGATCTTATCGCATCTTATGGTTCTTATTTGCTTCTTTGTATGAGTGTTGGATAGAAATCTTGTTTTAATTTGATAGATCACTTAACAATGAATCTAACGAAAAATGCTAAATAATGACCTAACCCTGCAGAGAGATGTCTTGCCGCCGTTCTGCTCGTCTGAACAACCGCTCACTTTCCCCCGCGCCCATGGCCTGTGGTCGTGGCCGTGGCCGTGGAGGGGGCAGGGGAGCACCCTTCGGTGCCGGGGAGGAGCCCGCACCAGAGGAGCCCACACTAGGGGTGGGTGCCGCCCAGCAGCTTGGAGGAGGTGCACCACCGCCGCCGCCACCACTGCTGGCGGAGGTGATGGACCGCCAAACCCGCCTCTTGGAGACGCTGGCTCAAGGAATGCTACATCGCCACGGGGGTCCTCCCAACGACTTCCAGTGGAAGTTGGAGGGTTTCCTCAAGCTGAGGCCTCCTACTTTCGACACCGCCGACGACGACCCCATCGCCGCTGAGGACTGGCTCCGTGAGATGGAGAAGAAGCTGGACCTCACCACCTGCACTGACGAAGAGTGCGTGGGGGTCGCCGCCCACCAGCTCACTGGCGCTGCACGCGCATGGTGGGACAGCTACTGTGACGCCCACGAGGACCCGGGGAGTATCTCTTGGGAGGAGTTCGCCGAGGCCTTTCGGGAGCACCACGTGCCCGAAGGTGTCATGGATGCCAAGGTGGAGGAGTTCTGCAACATCTCCCAGGGCTCCCAGAGGGTTCAGGAGTACACCACTCGCTTCACCCGCATGATGAGGTATGCTTCGGGTGAGACCGATACTGAGAAGAAAAAGATGTACTGCTTCAAGAAGGGGCTAAACTCTCGTCTCAAGGTGGCCCTCTCGGGTCATGCCTGCCGCACCCTTCGTGAGATGGTCAACAAGGTACTAGAGATGGAGAGGGATCGTCTGGAGGCGGACGCCCTCCACAAGGAGAAGAAGCGTCGGTTTGAGAGTCCCTCTCGTGGCCTGGCTCCGCAGAGGCCACGTGCTCACGCGCTTCCCCCGCTCCGCCCACGTTACCCTTAGGGGGCTGTGACCGCACCGAGCCATGGAGGTGGTACCTACACCGCCAACTACCACCGCCCCGCTCAGAGCCGTCCTGCTCCGAGTCGCCCCACTCAGGGAGCTGGCACGTGGAGGACCGCTACACCCACCCCCACAGGTAGCGTGCCCTTCACTTACTTCGGTTGTGGCCAGCCTGGTCATAAGATCGCCGAGTGCCCCGTCAAGAATGGCACACCGCCTGCTCCGACCCAGGCGAGACCGGCTGCTACACCTTCTGCACCGCGCAAGAATGTTGCAGGGGCTGTCCGTAGTCGTCTAAACCACATGACCGTGGAGGACGCCCAGGATGCTCCCGACGTGGTGTACGGTATGTTTTTGGTACAGGAAGTTATAGCTTCGGTTTTGTTCGACTCTGGAGCTACTTGCTCATACATTTCCACTAAGTTTGCACGAGAGCATAGCATACCTGTGACCCCTCACAAGAAGCCCATTGACACTAGTTCACCCTTGGGTCGCATTTTATGCACCAAGAGATGTCAGGGAGTGAGTATCACCATTGAGGGCTACCCTTTCCTAGCCGATCTCACCTTACTTCCATCTGAGGGACTAGATGTCATACTGGGAATGGATTGGTTGACACAGCACAAAGGAGTGATATCTTGTTCACCGAGGTACGTAGAGATCACACACCCGAGTGGTCACATAATCCGCTGTAAGCCTAATCAAGGAAAGGCCGTCTCCATGCTGTGTGCCTTTGAGGCCAAGACAGTCGAGGAGGTGACCATAGTGAATGAGTACCCTGATGTGTTTCCTGAGGAATTGCCTAGGCATGCCACCTGATCGGGATGTAGAGTTTGTGATTGACCTTCTGCCTGGTACCGGGCCTATTGCTAAAAGACCCTACCGCATGTCAGTCGATGAACTGGAGGAGCTAAAGAAATAGCTCAAGGAGTTGGCAGACAAGGGGTACATCAGACCCAGTGCTTCACCCTGGGGTTCCCCTGTTCTGTTCGTGAAAAAGAAGGATGGATCCATGAGGATGTGTATTGACTATCGGAACTTGAATGCCGTGACAGTCAAGAACAAGTATCCTCTGCCTAGGATCGATGACCTCCTAGATCAGCTGAAAGATGCCAAGTACTTTTCCAAGATTGATCTTAGGTCGGGGTATCATCAGATGAAAATCAGACCCGAGGACATTCCTAAGACGGCCTTCGTCACCAGATACGGGCAATACGAGTTCACAGTGGTGTCCTTCGGACTCACTAATGCTCCGGCCTATTTCATGAACATGATGAATAAGGTGTTCATGGACGAGCTAGGACAAGTTCATGGTGGTGTTCATTGATGACATCCTTATCTACTCCTCCACCGCTGGAGAGCATGAACAACACTTGAGAGTGGTTCTGGAGAAGTTGAGGCAGAATCAGCTTTATGCCAAATTTAGCAAGTGTGACTTCTGGCTCGAAAAAGTCAGCTTTTCTTGGTCACGTACTCACTGCTGAGGGAGTCGCTGTAGATCCTGCGAAGATCGAAGCTGTTAAGGAGTGGGAACAACCCCGCAATGTGACCGATATCCGTAGTTTTCTCGGATTGGCTGGGTACTATCGAAGATTCATCAAGAACTTCTCAAAAATAGCCAAGCCCATGACCAACCTACTGAAGAAGACTAATGAGTTTGAATGGACGCCCGAGTGCGAGCACAGCTTCCAGACTCTGAAATAGAAGCTTACCACCACTCCTATTCTTGCCTTGCCCGATATCCAGAAAGACTTCGTAGTCTATTGTGATGCATCCAGACAGGGACTGGGTTGCAGTTTTGATGCAGGATGGGAGAGTCATTGCCTATGCGTCCCGACAGTTGAAGGACCATGAACAACGCTACCCGACCCACGATCTTGAGCTTGCCGCTGTTGTGCATGCCCTAAAGATTTGGAGGCATTACTTGATCGGAAATAAGTGTGATATCTACACCGATCACAAGAGCCTGAAGTACTTCTTCACACAAGAGGACCTGAACATGAGACAGCGCAGATGGCTAGAGCTTATAAAAGATTACGACCTGGAGATTCACTATCATCCAGGAAAAGCTAATGTAGTCACTGATGCCTTGAGCCGAAAGAGTTATTGTCACCATCTGTCCATGGAAGCTGTACCACCCGAGCTGTGTCAGGAAATGGGTGACCTTTGTCTTGAGGTTCTACCAAAGGGCATGCTAAACGAGCTCCGAGTGCAATACAACCTCAAGGATCGAATCCGCAACGCGCAACTAGAGTGTCCTGGAAATCTGGGAGATCCGAGAACTCATGGAGAGGGGCAAGTACCCCGATTACAGGGAAGATGAGCAAGGAGTGTACTGGTACAAAGACAGAATCTGTGTACCATCTGATCCCGCCTTGCGACAAGAAATCCTGGAAGAGGGTCATGATTCTAAATATTGTATCCACCCAGGAAGCACCAAAATGTATGCTGATATGAAGAATCAGTTTTGGTGGAAGAACATGAAGGCAGATATTGCTGGGCATGTCGCGCGATGCGACATTTGCAATAGGATCAAGGCCGAGCATCAGAGACCGGCCGGGTTGCTTAAGCCCTTGGACTGTCCTGGTGTGGAAATGGGAGAGCATATCCATGGACTTTATAGTGGGTTTACCTCGAACCCCTAAAGGCCATGACTTGATTTGGGTGATTGTTGACCGTCTGACCAAGGTAGCTCACTTCATAGCGGTGAGGATTGACTACAGAGTTGATAAGTTAGCAGATCTGTACATCGAGCACATTCTCAGACTCCATGGAGCCCCCACTAGCATAGTGTCTGATCGTGGCACGCAATACGTGTCCAAGTTCTGGAAGAGTCTCCACAAGGCTATAGGGACTCGACTGGATTACAGCACCGCGTACCACCCACAGACAGATGGTCAGGCAGAGAGGGTTAATCAGATTTTGGAGGACATGCTCCGAGCTTGTGTCTTGAAGTATGGTTCTGATTGGGAGAAAAGTTTGTCCCACGCAGAATTCTCGTACAACAATAGCTACCAGGCTAGTCTCAAGATGTCACCGTTTGAGGCATTGTATGGCAGAAAGTGCAGAACCCCTCTGATGTGGTCAGAGGTAGGAGAGAGATCATTCTTTGGCCCCGCAAAGATCAAAGATGCCGAAGAAGGAGTCGCCCAAGTGCGAGAGAACCTGAGGATTGCCCAAAGCCGACAGAAAAGCTACGCAGATAACCGTCGGAGAGACCTCGAGTTTCAGGTTGGGGACTATGTCTATCTCAAAGTCTCCCCACTCCGAGGCACTATCAGATTTCATGTGAAAGGGAAGTTGGCCCCCAGGTACGTGGGACCTTACCGGATTTGTCAGAGAATCGGCAAGTTAGCATACAAGGTAGAGTTGCCCGAGGAGCTGACAGGGGTACACCCAGTGTTTCACGTGTCCCAGCTACGCAAGTGCTTGCAGTTGCCAGAGCAAGAGGTACTCACAGATGCACTAGATATTCAGGACACCCTAGAGTACAAAGAACACCCGATCCTGGATACTGGACAGGGCTAAGAAGGAGACTAGAAGCACCGTGATACCCATGTGCAAGGTTCAGTGGAGCAACCACACCGAACGGGAAGCTACATGGGAGAAGGAGTCTGAACTCCGGAGGCTTTACCCCTATCTCTTCGAAAGGTATGTCACACCTTAAATCTCGGGACGAGATTTCTGTGAGGGGGAAGGACTGTAACAACCCAGAATTTTCCTGGAAACAAAAAGAATAAAAATCACAACTACAATTTTTTTTTTTGAAATAGCCAATGGTTGGTGACTGTCGTGTAGGAAAACTACCCTAGCTGCATAAGTAGTACCTATTGTAGATGTTTATATCCTCGAATTAAATTAAACTTGCATGAGTTGCTTCTTATGTTCTTTTGTATTGATTAACAAAAGCAACAACATTTATTTAATTATTGAAATAAATGTGTATGCATGAATGAGCTAATTCAATTAACCTAAATTGGAGGAGCCTCTTTTGGCCCTGGAGCACAAGCCAGTCCGTTTCCACAGCCCGCGAACGAGCTCTAGCCTGGCAGGCCGCACACCAGCAGCCGCAGGCCGGCCCAACTCCCGCCCCAGACGGCCCAGCCAAGGAGAATCCGCAGGCAGCCCCATCTCCACCATGATGGGCCACGAATCCGGCGCGGCCCGACAGCGTCAAGCGGCCCAGCTGGGAGCTGCCCTCTTTTCTCTCCCGGTCACCGCCAGCTGGGACCCCGTCGTCATCACCTTCCTTGCGTCTCTTCTCCTTTTCGCGCCGAGTCAGGACAAAGGAAGAAGAAATCTCCATCGCCAGCCGTTCTTTTCACGTCGGTTGTCGACAGACGCGCGGATGCGACGCCACATCGTCTACCCGCACTGCCTCCGCCCCCAGCTGGAGCTATCCGCGCCATGACGCCATCACTATGGCCCGCGCCCTCGCAACCGCCCCCTGGCACCATAGTACAAAGTCTGAGCGGGTGGTTGCAGCCGAATCAGAAGCAGCCAAGGGTGACCCAGCGACCGCACCATGACCGTAACCCTAACCTAAGCACACCGATCCCCTCCACGTGGCCCCAAGCTCCCTTCTGCCGTTCACCTCGCCATGATCACCGCCTCCCTATAAGAAGGCACCCCGAGGTGCCCTAGCCACTTCCCATCACCCCACCACCACTCTGGTGGCCAGCTTCTTCCGTCATAACCAAGAGAGGGAAGGGAAGGGGAAGAAAGGGGGGGGGCAGCAAGTGAAGGCCGCCGAAGAGGAGCCGCTGGTTCGGAGGACGACGAGCCGTCCGACCACGGTGGAGCAGCTGCTCGGCACGGCACGGCCACGCCTCGACACTGCCTCGACTCGCCTGGCATCAACATCCTTTCGCCATCGCCACCTACGGTGAGCCCATCACCCTTTCGGCTCTTTACTGTAGTGCTCGCGGGCATCACATCGCCGTCTCCGTACCGGGAACGAGCAAGAGGAGGCCCTGGCTCCTGAACCTACCTACACGCACGCACGTACACCTATCGTCCAAGCCACGGACTGCACTGAGCACCGAGGGCATGGGAACGCTAGAGAGGCAACATGTTGCGGAGCACGCCCGCCATGGCTAGACCTCACCAAGGTGAGGTTCTGTTCTTACCGCGTTAGGCCAGTAGAAGCGAGGGAAGGAGGGCTACCTGTTTCGCTTTGGCAAGGAACGTACCACGTAGCAAGAGGAGGAAGAGAGCCACGTGAGAGAGCTGCTCGCGTTCACCTTGTCGGTGGAGCTGCGCTCCAGAGCGCCGTCGTGCGAGAGCGTCCAAATCGCCCAGCCACCTCACTGGACAGGGGCGGGCCGAGAAACCTTCGGTTGAGCCTATACACGCTACCGAGGAGCCGCCGTGGCTAGGAAACGGCCGCTCACCGCCGGTGGATGCGCCACCGCGCGGGAAAGCAAGGGGAGGAGCCGGGTTAGTAGTTCGGTGCACCGGGTGCGCCGTGGACCAAGGGGAAAAAGGGGGAGGTGAACACGGTCCACCATAGACCCCACGTGCACCCGTGGACTGCTCGGTCATGCCCACCGTGAACCAAGCCCACGGCGACTGGGACTTTTTTTTAAAATCCACAGCGCAACGTGGCATCACGGGGAGCTGCCACGTGTCACTGCCTGGAGTTCCCAGTTCATTTTCTTTTTCAGAAATTCATTTAAGCTTAGAAAATTCATAACTAATTCATTTTAACTCAGAAAAATACCAAACCAGAGTCCAAATTTTTCTAAAAAGGAGCTCTACGTCATAGGCTTGTGTTTGAATGCATTTGGATCTCTCGAAATTCTGTTGCTTCTTTGTGCACCTTTATAGGAGTTGCTCACGCGACCATATGATACGTTTAACAGAGCCAGGAGGACCTGCCGATCGAGGAGTACGACCCTGACTACAACGAGGGACTTGGGAGACGACCTGCCAGGTGCCACGCCCCACCCAAACTCGTAGATCCTATTATGCATGCTATAATTAGATTTGCTAGCGCTTTATCTTTTATGCAAAGATACGATGTAGGTTGCATGGTAGTTTTACTTGAGCCTTATACCTTGCTGCAACCTTACTCCTGCACACCCGCTGATAGGCTAGATGCTCGCTTGTTACATACCTACTGCTTTACTCTTACTCGCATTGTATCTGTGATGTGATGCTAGTGAGGGAGAGACGTATGTGCGTAAGGCACGAGGTGCCGTAAAACTTGGTAAAAACTGGACAATGAACATGGGGAGATCTTGGCGTGTGTTTTGGGTGTGTGGTGAGGGTTGAGTCAATCGGACAGGATCTTACGACTGAGTCTTTGGGGCAAGTCTTGCCGAAGGGGTGCGACCTGGGCATCCCTTGCGAGAGTTACCTGTGGCGGGTATATGAGAGAGGTGGACCGGGGTGTTGGTTATCCCTGGTGAGGTGCTGTCATGGCACGGGGAGTTGGTGATCCCCTTTTGAGAAGATATCCTATCCGGTCCCCCTAAGGACTGGTATGTCTTGTGAACCGGAACCATGGGACCTTCGTGCACAGCACTCGCTCCCGATGGGCGGGGGACGATTACCCGACTGATTAGGGCAGTACCACCACTACTAGGATGGAAGGTGATAGTGTAGGGAGGTACGGGCATGGGGACCCACACCCTCCTAAGACAGCGTAGTGACCTTGGGGGGCCCGGTACTACGTCTCACAGTCTCAGCGTTTCGGTGGACTCCGGGGTGGCCCAGGGCTGAGTGGTAGGGTGGTACTGTACCGGTTGGGAGGCAGTCGGAATCAGCCTAGACGAGCCGGATCATCGAGGATGGCGATCTTGTGGCATTACCAGGTGTACACACTCTGCAGAGTTGATCGATCTATACGTATAGCCGCAGTCCTCGGATATGGACTTTTCCATGACCTACGCTTCACTTGATTAGAGAGAGAAGTCCCTTCTACCTTTCCCCTGGGTTTTGTGTTGGACTCCGGCTTTGGCCGTTGAGACGAGATCTGAGTGGGAGTCGATCTTGTCGCCTAGGGAGAGAGTGAGATGAGATGAGTTGTGTGTGATGGGTGGGGAGAACATGTGAACATGATGGGTTAAGTAAATAAAACCTGATGACATATTATTGTCTAAACATTAAACTACTTGCATAGGAAACCCACAGCTTAAATAGGTCTCTTTCTATTTTTCTCCAATGCATTCCACTCTCTGCAAAGCAATGCAAGCATGGGGTGGGCGATGCGTGGCCAGTACCAAGTGTACTGATAGATTTTGGCAGGTTCCGAGCCCGAGTACGACTACGAGGGCGATGACTGGGAAGACTAGAGGGTCTGTTCTGCGCTCGAGCTGGTTACAGGAGATCGTGTTTCCGCTGCTATCCTCATCTGATGCTGTTCAGGATGTTATGTGTGAGTGTGTTCCGCCCTGCGTGGCGAAGAGAATAATTTATGTAAAACTCTCTATGGTATTCTGATAATCGTGTATGACTTGATGTATCACTGAGATTTGGGTAAATTGATGAATCGTTCGTCATTTTACACCTCATTTCTGTGGATTTCCCTTCGTGGAAATCAAGGACGTTTCACTAATCCTCATTATGATCACTGTCGAGATCGGAGATAGGATCATCCTCATTCTCTGGCTCCAGTTCTTCCTCGTCCCAGCCATCATCTTCAACTAACATTTCTAGATCTTTGTCTTCCTCATCAAGGATCGGGTGCAATTGGTTGTCCAGATAATGCACCTCATGCTGAAGATCCATCACTACATGCTGGGCTTGTGCAAGCTGCTAATGCAAGTCAATCTCAACATGGTCCTACATGGCGCTCACAGCGCGGGTCCTATCTCGTTCTGCTTCTACTGAAGCAGCATGGTTGTTTGCTAGGTTTTGCTAGTGCGTAGCTGTGAACGCCTTGGCATGGGCGGCCTCCAGCAGCTCCCATAGTCCTGCTAGCATTGCTTGATCATTTGCTCTTGCTTCTTGGGCTGCAGCTCTCTTTTGATCCACTTGCTCCATTTGAATGTGGAGATATCCCAAAGGTACATAGGCTTGATTAGTTTCCCATCGAGCCTCACTTACTGCCTTTTTGTGCTTGCGAACACGCTTCTTGAGCTTACATTGTGCCGCTTCGGCCCTCATGAGCTTATCCATACAAGTGGTGTAGGACTCCTACCAGAAATCCCTGGTGTCCTGACGAGTGTAGAACATCTTCATTACTACACACATGGTGCTCATAGCAGCACTAGAACTATCTGCCTACTCATCCCAATCTCCGATCAATGCACTACGGTTGCGTTGTGCCCATATTGCTATTGACGGATCCACTCAAGGAAAAACACCAGTAGCACTACCAGTAAGCTCATCCTCGTGCTGCTGATAAATTTGACTTAGTACCTCGAAGGCTACTACTTGGGCAGCCTCCCAAGGAGTTCTTCCTTCAGATTCTGCCATCCATTCCTGCCAGAAGGGTGCTTGGGTACATGCCGATATGGTCTGCTACACTTCATACCATGGTTGTCCCTCCAGGTATACTTCATTCCAGTTATAGAGGGGCGATTCATAATACCCCACAAAGTGTAATACTCTCCAAAGCAGAGCAGGAGTTCCAAACATCAACAGGAAACTCTCACTTCCAGCTAGTGCTGCCATCTGTACCAACAACATGCGCAACTTTTATGAGACAAGGTCATAATGTATAAGAGTTACATAACCGAGTAAGAAATCTATAAGGGGAGGAACAATGTAAGTATTAAATAATTATTTATCATGATGCATGCACATTCCGTATGTCCTTACAAACTTAGGAAAAATTATTTCTAACGACATACACGGTGGCATACATACGTTCTCTTATATACAGCGTAGCTAGTTGGGCTACACATTTTGTTGTTAGTGTACCTGCACAAGAGTTTCATTTTAGCCCAACCCCATAATTATATATGCAGAATGTAAATCTGGGCTCCAAGTTGTAATCTAAATACTTCCATATATGTATACCTATACACATACTTTCGTATCAAAGCTACCCGATGACAATTTATTACCCACAATTAAATACACACCATATACACATGCAAGCATGCATACATAGTCATACTAAAGCTAGCTCTCCCCGATCGTACGCTCACATCTTGCGGTCATGCCCCTCATCAACTTACCTTCTTACCTTGGCGTAGAGGCATTTGATCCATACATTACCACTCAAGTGAATGGCATCCATACAATAGCACGCCGTATGGACGACGAAAGTAAAAACCCCCATGTTAGTACTTAATTAGCCACCTAAGAGTCCTTAACTGGGCATAAAGAAAGTGATCACTAGCACACTTTAGATTTCAACTCTAGGTTTCAAATACCTATTTATATAGCTATTAGTTGCTAAAAACTGATTTTGGAAAACACAAACCTTTGTTTTAAATACACCTGTGGCAATTAATGTTGAATCTTGCTCTAATGCCAGCTATTGCAGAACTGGCCAATTTATAAGAGCACAAGTACAATGGCATCCTGCAAGCGGTCACACTGTCATACTTGAGCCCATATAAACCCAGTAGTCTATCAAGTACCATGATGGGTCTCGATAAATGATCCACATACAACCAAGATCATACATGATTCAACATATATCTCACATGTTACATAAAGTTCACAGATACAGTTCCTTCATCAGAGTATGAAATAAAGTTATTACAAACCAAGTTCGATAGATAGTAGCGGAAGCAAATTAAAGTTCCAAAGTAGCATTTGCCAACATAGTTCATATACAGTGCCAACACATGATCACAATCCACAAAAGCATATAGAAGGATTATTAAAGATGTATGCCCAAGGCTCACTCCTCATCCACGGTGGGATAGAAGCAATTCTTGCAATAGCCATGATAGACGGTACCATCTGCAACAATGGGAATAAAACCCTAAGTACGAGAAGGTACTCGGCTAGACTTACCCGTTATAAACCAGAAATAAATTGACTCCAAGGATTATGCAAGGCTTTATAAGTGGAGGTAGCTTGACAACATTTTTGCATAAAAAACAATTAACTCAGTTATACAATTGTACTTAGGTCATCAAGTTAATTATAGCTATTCATCTCTAGATTAGCAACTATCCTGTGCCAAACATGTGGTATATCATTTTAAGAGCATACAATAGTAACATAGTCGGTGTAGTAATTCCATGTTTATCCGAACCATCACATTTCATAGTACAACTACTACGATGTTGGGACTAGCCAAGTTTCTCACTATCCGAGAGAGATGGTGATTCGAATCGATTTCAACCAGCTGGGAATTTATTCCTAACAGAAACCTAGGCAGACCAGATCAATGGTCACCTTAGGTCACCTTTGATAGAACTCAAGTCCACATTTTATGGGTTCGCCCAGCGCCGCACAATCAAGGACTGACAGTAGCTAGGTCACTCAAGCCATGCCTGCCCATGGTCCCAGACTAGGTCGCTCAGGTCATGCTTGCCCATGGTCTATTGATCCACTCCTTGCACATCCTTACTACCATCCAGAGTGTGCACTTTGACAGAGCAGGGCTTGGCTTGAGTTGAGCTACTCGACTTCACGGTCGGAACGAGTTATCTGGCCAACTAAGTGATAGGCATGCGTTCAATCTTGTCAAAAGCGCCAACAATGGTACAGTCCTTAATCAGCACAGACGGAATCACATGAGTCAACCTACACATAGACTCCGCCCGGCTTCCATTTACTTTACCACATGGTTCTTTTCCATGATAGCAAATATAGCCAACCATGCTTCGGTATCCACCTATATCTCACACGTGATAGAAAATCACCTGACTTCTATAGGTCTAAGCATGGCTAAGCATATATTCGATCTTGGACCTACATGGGTTAAAGGTATATTTCTGGACAAGGAATTTATATGCATCAAGTGGTTCCAATCAACACTTATAACCTAATGCATCAAACATAAAGGACTCAAGTAGTATTTTGTAAAACAGTAGGAGACTTAGAATGCTCTAGGGCTTGCCTTTGAGAAAAGAGGTGGAGCGGTGATCTGGGCACTCAGGGAGCTCTTCTGGAGTCAGCTCCTCTTATCTCCTCGGTCGATCCTATATGCATAATCATGGAATTAGATATCGTGAATGCATGTATGCTGACACGTATAGTATGATGAATGCATCCTCGTAAGTATTTTCAATAGTATGGTATTAAAGTAATAACAAGTTCATCCTATTTTACTGAGTAGGTACATATCTCTTCTCTATTACTTAAGCAAATACTTCTGCAAGATATGTACCGAACTACGGAACAACAGATACTTGTTTTAACCACAACTAGAATTATATATATCAAAATAATATGATTATGGACATTCTGGAAAGCTTATGAAATTGTCTACAACTTTCTTTTAATACTCTTGATGTGAGTCAACAGTTATCTAGGTCAAATAATTCAGTCAAACAAATCTTTCCAGAAAGTAAACAATTAGGACAACAAACTTCTAACAGCCTAAACTCTTAAACCCTAAGTCCTATGATCATGAAAATTTAACACAAGGTAGATTAGTAAGTTATCTACAACTTTGTTATTAATAAGTTTTATAGGAAAGACCATTATCAACATGAAATCATCCACACAACTGAAACTATACATGCAACCACTTATTTTAATTATAAAGCAATAATTAATTAGTTGCATACAACCAATTGATTCTAAGCCTTACTATTAACATCAATAGTTCATATGTATCACAAGTGCCATAGAAAACATCATGGTCAAGCACAATCTATTTATTTAAGTGCCTTTATTAATTTAATTAGATAATTAGGGGAAATAACAAACCTATAACAAATTTGCCCAATAAATTATCATAAAATTATAGTAGCTTCCTAGTGCTCACAGTAGGCTACTGTGAAAATTTCAAGCTGTTTGGACATGTATAACATCTTATGCAAAAATGACAAGCTAGAAGGCCTATTTTAGTGAAAATAGTAAACCCTATAGAAAATTGTCAAACTATAGATTATATATTTTTTCTAGCTTCATATTAGTGCCATAATACTATACAAAAATTTGTATAGCAATATATTACATATTTTTATCCCTATAATTTTCCTCAGAAAATACCATTTATCAATAGATAAATAGAAAGATCATATTTCAATCAAGTTTACAGCAAGCTTAATATTTTTCCTAGCTATAGAATATCAACACAAGACCAGCAAAATTGGAATCACAATTTTATCACATCCCTAGCTCAAGTTACACATTTTACAAAATTGTAAACACTCAAAAAGGACTTATTAAGCAATATTTTATTCACCAATAAAAATACTAGAAGCTATACATATCATATTTTTATAAAATACTACACTTCCTAAGGAACACAAAAAAATTGGTTCACCAAAAATGGACAATTACAACTCAACTTATGATTTTTAAAAGTTAGTACAAAAGTCTGTGAAAGAATTAACAAAAACCCTAAACTGCTCTCACTGACACTAGGGACCCACAGGTCTACGGGGTCCACCCATCAGCGAGCCAAAGCAGAGTATGGCGGTTGGCCGATGTTATCTCACCGACGGCGAGCACTCCAACAAAACTGACTACACCAACACTACCTACTCACAAAGCCGCATCGATTGACCTAGGTGGTGGAGGCGCGGACATACATGAGCCACCTCGTCCCCGGCCATGGTGGTGTGGCGCTGCGGTACGGTGGCCGTTATAGGCCACAGCGAGGCCAGGCGAGGAGAGCACGAGCTCCACGGTGACGACACAGATCTAACAAGGTGACCTAGGCTAGGCGGCATGCTCCGACAAGGCTCGTCCACATGCGTGGTGGCGCGGCGGTGAGAGCGCGACGGCGCTACACATCGTGTTTTGTGCCTGTGAGACATCCATTTGCGGTAAGGTCATGCCACTAGCTAGCCTACACCCTGAGCAAGCTCTAACACTATGAACCAAAAGCAATGCACACGTGAGCTAAGCAGTGGTGAGCTCACCATGGAGGCGGCCATGGAGCTGAGATCTCCGACGAGGGCGGGAACGGCGATTTTGCCCTAACCGTAGCTCGTCTGGTGCTGCAACCAAGTCGACGAGGTAGAGGGGAATGCGATGAAGCTAGCTATGAGATGGAGGTGGCAATGACATGGTGGAGCGGGCGCTCAGTGATGGCAGAGTGGTGTGGGTGCTCGGCGACGCTCGGCTTTCTGCGGTGAGAGCGAGAAAGAGCGTTGGAGAGGGAGAGAGTGAGCGTGAGTGCGTGGAATCGGTAGGGCAGTGTCTCAGATATGAAGTGCCAGTGTGCTGCGGTGAGGGCTCGACATCGGCCAGCGGTGGACATGCAGTGGCTAGAAGCTACGCCTGGTTGGCCACCTCGACGCGCGACGCGATGTTCGTCAGCGCCCGATGGCGAGCCTGACAACACGATTTTGATCCTTTCTAACTCCTAAACGATGATGAGTCAGCGATCAAGTCCTTAATAAGAGTTGGAGATCTACATACCAGCTACAAAGTTGCTTTAGAACTCAAAGTCTAATTCTCAATGGTTAGAAAGAAAAATCAGCACAAAGTCGAGCCTGTCAAACTGTTAACTCAAAATGACTTAGTAAAATTTCTAAGTGCTAAAAATAGTGAAATCTTGATTCTTGTGAGCTAAATTCAAGCATGTTCGGAGCTGAACTAGCCTATGACACAAAAATAAAAGTTGTTGCTCTCATCAAGTACTACAACTTTGCTTTAGTGAACACATCCATGCAAAGGCTCTACGACATAGTTCAACCTAGGTCAAACATACCACTTTCAAATGAGGACTTACACTCAACTATGACTTAGTGACCAAACTAGCCCTAGTCATGAATACCAAAGTTGTTCCTAGTGACATTCTAAACATGTTTAGAGTATTCTTAAGGTCACACAAGCATTTCATATATTTGTTACATAAAATACTTCCTAGGTCAACAAGCATATCATCACTTAAGAGCTTAATTAGATAAAGTAATCTACATGAACATTATTTCATTAGTCATCCTAAGTGTAGCTAAGGTGCTTTAGTGACCAACATCAACCACTTACACTTATTCACACATGATCACATGCATACATATAAGGAAACATAAAATAACAAAACATGTTTCATATGTTTCAATTATATGTTTCAAATGTAAAAGCTTATATATGAATGCTTGATGCTCATGCTCATGCAATGCAAGTCAAATTATGCAAGCCTAACACCTAGGGTGTTACAATTCTAGCTAAGAATCATGAGAGCCAAACCCTACCATTTCTAGAGTGAAGGGGATGTTCGGGGGGTCGCTAGCCAATTCTAAGACCTCTGGCCTCAAGGCTACGTTAATCTCTCGAATATTCAGACAGGCTCCGAGTACCTTATTTCAGCGGACGTGTGTCCCTCTAGGGGAAACAAGAAAACTAGTCAGCCCATGGCTGCAACCAAAGTACGAGCTCCTAAAATCTATAAAAAGAGTTTTATGACATGCCCTAGCTGGTCAGGTTTTGTCCTGCCGCTTCTAGATAGCAGACATTCACCTGCTCTACTTGTTATTAACTCGACAGAATAGCATACACCACAGCACTAGAGGTTTACATGTGTTTGCTATTTGCCCAAGTGATCCTTGACCTTTCATGATTGCTAGCTTTCAGAGCCATGAACGACCGTACTTGGTCGAAGTAAAATTTCAGATCAAGTCGCTTGCATAACCCGTGGTTATAGTAACTATCCATCAGGTCAGGAAGGGGCCCATAAAAATGCAAGGTCGGATTCGACTGAATGAAAATCTTCAAACCACCCGATTTGATCGGGACATAGGTAGTAGTGTTTAAAATGAACAAAAGTCTTTGTTTTTCGATTAAACTTTGCTGCATTTTACATCACCTAGTTTATAATAACCAAAAATCTATTAGAAACTGCAACAGTTATGATAATCCTTCTGAGCATAGGATCGACTTCGCCACTCAAAGCGATGGACATCTCATGATGCTTAGAAGTCGGACGAATGTGCACCACGACCCTTACCCCACCTTCAATCTTCATGAGCATGGATGACGCCTAGAAGATGCCTCCGGGAGTCCCGCCTCACGGAGCTTCCTCTAACATCCAAGAGGAGGAGAAGCCCCATGAGGAGGGCAGCTCACGCCATCTTCTGTGGCATCAAGGAGGAGCAAACATCATCGAGTCAACGACATCAAGCCTCTGAGTTGATACACGAGAGAACCCAGGTCGGTATCTATGGGGTAAAGGGTTTCCTAGCAATAGCAAGCTGCCCTTTGCCCTCCAGGATTCCTTATAGATATTCCAACCCGAAGAGTTCTCGAGTGCCGACCACTGTTGAGCTCAACCGCCGTTCCCTCAGTGACTCGGGCCACCAATGTTATTGTTCCTCCCCGTGTTTGTGGAACTTACTCTAACACCCAAGGAGAACGGCCGCCACTAGGCCGTTGTATAACCCGATCTTGAAAGCTTTCTCCCAACGTTGGCCCGATTGCCGAAAACTGCCATGAACCATGGTGCACAAGCAGGATCGCCACTCTCACACTTTATCTAAGGCTAGGGAATTTAGGGAAGGAGGGGTGAGACTCACTAGCCTCCCTACCCCCTGCTTAAATAGCGACCTAAGGATGGTGGTAGGGGAGTGGGTGGTTGGCATTAAAAACGCACTTAGGCATCAAGAGGGTTCCACAAAGTAAAAGCATGGGAAACGGGACGGTTTGAGTTCCCAGGCACCGCTATTCTTATATTGAACATGATTCAATGACGCTCATGCGATGCATTCAAATGGGTGGGAGATTTCCACCCAAAGGAATCCTAAAACTCAGGAAGGCATTATTACCAGTTAGTGCAACACGCATAGTCATCCTGATACTTGGGACCTTCTAACTATATTCAAGCATCTCGGCACTCAAGAAGTGTACATTGGGACCTACGGCACATGAACGTTACAGGGACTCATGGCACCTGATGGATGGTATAGCTCTATGAGCCCTTCATTATATCCTATGAGGGCTACTGTCAGAGATATGGGCCCGAGGTACCCTCACCAATCATATATCTGGCCCATCCATAGAGGACGACCGAGAAGGAAGCCCATGAGGACTAGGCGCAACTATCAACTTAGAGATCATGACGTATCAAGGATATCTGCCGCCATTACAGCTATGGTAGGATAGAATTGATTTGTTACAACCGACTAGGAATCCAATCTGTGGCACCGATCGCCCTTGTTGTAACCCTACCCATCTGCCTATATAAAGAGGGTAAGGACTCCACGATCATTAGGTCCACCACAACACCATCACCTCATTCCAATCTACCTCATCGCTAGGAGCAATAGCCCTTGTAATCAAGCATATGAATACAAGAAGTAGCAACTAGACATATGGCTTTTACTCGCTTCCCAAGGGCCTAAACTAGTATAAATCTCTATGTCTCATGTGCAACCATCTGGATCAATCTATGTGATCATGTTGCTAGGCATTGCTGAAGCTAAACAATCGAACATACTCCTACGCCACCCGCGAGGTGAGCCGGCTGGAACCCCACCTTGAGGTCGTTAGGGTGCGCATCGAGGCCTCGGAGAGGGAGACCACTGCCATGCAGGCAGCGACCGCCAACGCCCAGGCCTGCATCATGGGTAAGCATGCTTCTTCATCTTGTCATCCTATTTGTTGTTTGCCACTTCTGATCTTCCTATCATCTTGTTGTCAGCGTTGGAGGAGCAACTGGTGGCCTCTCACCACAAGATAGAAGAAGTCCACCTCTAGGAGGTTCTCCTAATGGAGGACCACGAACATGTGGCAGTGGCTAGAGTCCGATAGGGAGCCAGTGTCACCCTAACTGCCCTGTAGCTCCACACCGACCAAGATTTCTATCAGGTGGCACCTGGGTTCCCAGACCATGTCGGCCAGGCAGAGTGGGCAAAGCTTGTTGGTGACTTTGCCGCCACCATGGCCAACATCATGGAGTCCATGGATGTGGCCACTACTATAGATTAATTTATCACTATCACCACTTTCACTATCGTATCGATAGAAGCGATGGTGTGATACCTCCATCTTCGGTTGACCGATAGCGAGGCCTCCTAAGGAAGGAAACCGGTAGTTGAAACTGCTACCACCAATGGGTTAATAGTAGATGTAGTAGTGGTATTGGGGTTGCATTTCCTTTGTCACATGAAAAGCCAGGCCGACTGGGATACGCGTATTAGCCGGCAGTCCAAAACTAGCATTTGGTCAACCGGTGGTAAAAATTTAGCGTGAGCATTGAATGACCTCAACTTCCAAGGCCATCAAATCAATATTACTTCCACCGCCTGAAGCCAAAGAGTCGCACCCACTTCTCTACATATTCTTCAAGCTTGGTGCCCTCTAAAACAACCCCTCTTCTTCATCCATCATCCCCTTCTCTTCCAATCTATAAGGAAAATGTCGAACAGCCCCATCAACTTTCCAAGCAACCTATCATCTAGCAAGGAAGACTTGCTAGCCCACCAGTCCTTTGAGGAGGATGTCTCCTTCGATGACTGGATGCCTTCTGATTATAGTCCTCCATGGAGCTCCAAGAAGGAGGACCTGGAGGAGGAGGATGAGGACAAGGACAAGGAGAACGATGCCGACGCCGATGACGATGACGATGACTTCGATGATAACTCTGACTCTAACAATGACTACTCTGACTCTGACTTTGACTCGTCTCCTACCAAGTGAGCGACGCAAGCATCCTATTTAGATTAAGTAGTTTATAGTTAGTATAAGTAGTTTTAATAGTTTAGGTTAGTTATTATGTTTCTGAACGAGTACAATCATATACTAGTCAAAATTGTATTTATCTGTATATGCAATGAATCAATGACAAAAGTTCTTTGAAATATTATGTTTTCTACTGCTGTTCTTGCTACCTATCTTTGATCCTTGCTATATTTTAGGAGATATTGCTACGTGATGAATGTTTTTTTTTCTTTTTTTTTGTATATATATGAATGAAAACTAAAAATTGTCATGTACAGTTTTGGTTGTTTCTAAGAGAATCAAATAGTAGTTCAACTACTAACAATCGCCGTATTATAGCGTTGGATTAGCGTGGCAATGGTCGGCTTAATATGGATACTATTTACCTTATCCCATGCCATCCGTTCTCACTGCCGATCAATCTGGACTGTCTATTTGGAAAAGAAACCTAGAACTGCCTGGTCCATTCCCCAACTCCCCTCAGCCCTGTTAGCGCATTGGTCGCTATTGGAACCACTAAAAACCCCCAATACAAAGCCATTAGTTCTCCCCACCTGTTGCTTCATCTTCATTCTCCCCACCAGTTGCTTCATCTTCATTCTCCCCACCAGTTGCTTCATCTTCATTCTCCCCACCCCCCTTTGCTTGCCCTACCTCGAGCACCTTGCATTGTTGTCATGGACAATGCCCCGTGAAGGTTAGATGGATTCGGTCACCCCCTGCTAATTTGCATTTGGTTCCAATTGGTTTTGGGTTCAGTATTAGTTTTGTGCTTTACAAGACGGGACAAGAAGTAGACATACTTTATAGATACAATGTGTCCATGGATGGAGATGTTGTCATCTTCGCTACAGTTCACTACCTCTGGCTTTCGAGACCGCATCAACCAATTGAGTACCTTAGCAACTGCCTACCCATCCGAAATTAAGTCTTAGAATTTGTGAAACTTTTATATTAATGAAGTTTATATGTGCTGATGAAACCTCTAGATTAGTATGTATGAGTACTGCATAATCGTTGAACTATTACTTTAGTTGAATTGTTAATTGAATCAGCTGGTCTTGATTGTGGTCCACGTGTTCACTTCAATGTAAGCACAGAGGATCCAAAATAGGCCTTCTTCTCTATGGGGGATACACCCCTAGGTACCACAAGATGGTACATGGGCTGCACCATCTGAGGTGGCCTGGCCCATAAGATTGAGGCGTGCATGGCAAGATTACAAGTTGTACTAGATATTGTAATATTACCAAATATGATACTTTACTTGTAACCCTCCTCCTCCAGACTATATAAGGAGAGGCAGGGGCCCCCCTCAGGGAACAGACCTCAATCAATACAGAATAATGAGACACAGGACGTAGGTATTACGCCAACATGATGGCCGAACCTGTATAAATCTTATGTCTTATGCCTCTATAACCATCTGGTTCCTGATTACACACACCGTCTACCGACAATCTACCATCATGGGCATACCCCTAGATGGACTGCCGACCATATTTTGTTGATAGTGGCACGCCAGGTAGGGGGTGTGTGTGCTAATCCCTAGCGAACCAGATGGAAAATTTCTTTACCAACAACGTCATTCATGGTGGCCTGGATCATCACGACGGTGGCATTCGGCTGCATCCAGCGACGGATGTGATGCATGGTCTTCACAGCATACCTCTACTCCTGCATCCAACACCACGATGGGTTCCAGCTC